>NC_090928.1:160996246-161637390 GCF_040938575.1 Ambystoma mexicanum | reverse complement strand
TGAGGAAAAGGACATTATGCTAGTTGACTTATTTGCCAACCATTGAATAAGAAATGTTCGAGTTGTGGTGTCAAGGGCCACTTTGGGGCTGTTTGTAGAATTATGAAACGAGGAAGTCAGGTGAAAATGATACAAGAAGGAGAAGAAAGAGAAGAAGATGGGCAAGAAGTAGATTACAAAATAGGATAGTGTATGTCGCAAAATAGCACAGAAAAAATAAATAGTCAATATTTGAAAGATCGTCCAGATTCCAAATGTATTGGAGTAACAAAATACGGTCATCCAAATATGTGAATGGTGTTTTTTTCTTGGTACAGCTGGCACGTTTTTGTCATTGTTGTCAAGGCGGAGTTCAGTAGGTTGAAGAGGAAAGGTGTGTTTGAGGAAGTGGATGGGTCGGACTGGGTGCTTCCCATAGTTGTGGCCAGAAATGCAAATAGTAAGGTGAGAATATGCATGGATTTAAGGGAGTTGATCAGAGTGCTTGCTGTGGAAAGGTACCCTTTATCTGTTCTATCTAAAATGTTAAATGTAATGGGGAAGGTTGATGTTTTTCACAATTGATTTGTCAACAGCGTATCACCAGATACGGTTGCATCCAGACTCGAGGAAGTATGCCACATTTATTACACCCTTCAGTATGCACCACTACTTACGTATGCTGTTTGGTCTTGCATCAGCGGCTGCTGTGTTCCAAAGAGTCATGACGCATCTTTTAGAAGAGGTTCCAGTGGTACGTGTATTTACAGTGGAACACAGTGCAAATTTGGTAAATCGGAGGTGGAGTATTTAGGACACACTTTGTCTAAAGAAGGATATAAAGATAGATTAAAAGCCATTGAAAGCAATTGGAAAAGCACACTATCCAAGCGACAAAGTGTAGCTACATTCTTTCTTCGGCTTTGATGAATATTACAACAAGTTTATTGAAGGTTTTGCTGATATCACTCATCCATTATGGGAACTTATGAAAAAGGGTGCTAAGTTTGAATGGATGGACAATCATGAGCAGGCTGTGAATGAAGTACAGAGATGCATAAGTGAAGCTTCTTTGTTAGGAGGTTTTGTTCCAGGAAGGTAATCAATGGTCACCGTGGATGCAAGTTGTAAAGGTTTGGGTGCAGATTTGTCTCGGAACGAAGGGGACCAAGAGGATTGTGATGTTTGCATCTAGAGTAGTGACAGACACTGAAACACGTTCTTCTGTGATAGAACAGGAGTTGTTGGTGTGCTGTGCACCAAACCCATAGGCGTCAGGGCACTGCATAGGGGAAAAGGGGAAGAAGAGGAGAGGAGGGAGGTTGCAGAGTACAGAGTAAGGTACAATTGTCTGGTGAGGTAGAGTTCATTGTCAATGGTTGTCAGGAGCTGGCAGCAAGTTGGTTGAATGGGACAGTTTTAAAGTTCTTTTCTGAACAGCCAATATGAGAATGTCTGGGGTGACACATTTGATAAAGACTGATCACAAACCTTTAGTTGAAGTGGTGATGGTTAACGACATGACTAGGGCCACACCAAGAATAGTGAGGTTAGGTGAGGTTAGATTTGAGGTTAATGGAGTATATTTGTGAGAGGAAATATTTTCTGGGCAAGAGGAACTGTACTGCTGATTTTCTGTCTAGAATGCCGAGACCAGAAGATGAGGGGAGGGTGATTTCCGGAGAAGTAGAAGAGCAAGTGTGTGGTGTCACTATGGTATTGAGTGAAGAGGAATGGGAGCAAAGTTATAGTGGATGGTTTTCTGAGCAAAGTGAAGGAATGGAAAATAAAGGGATGGCTTGAAAAAGATTGTATGGAAGAAAAGTTGATTGGTTACTATATGATGTGGGACGAATTGTGCATTGAAGGGAATCGGATTTTGAGAGGTTCAAGGGTAGTGCTTCCCGAAAAAGTGAGTGCAGATTGTTCAATTAATGCATGACAGTCATCCAGGGCTCACTGTAACTAAAAGGAAAGTAAGAGATGGCCAGCAATCGATACGCAAATTGAGAGAATTCTCCACCAATGTGTGCAATGTGGAAATTGTGAAAAGAATATGGTGACCAGGACCTTACCTTTTGACACCTATTCCGGTACCAAAGTGGCCATTGGCGGAATTGAGCATTGACATACTGGGTCCATATGAAGGTTTGGGACAATGTAACAGATTTGATTGGTAATGGTTGATGGGTACACACGTTGGTTGGAGGTTGCAGTTGTAGAATGAGTTACGTCCAGGAAGATTATTGAATTCTTTGAGAAAATCTTCAGACGGGAGGGTGTAATGGCCCTGAATTTGATCCAAAGGAGATTCGAGAGTTTGCTACAAAAATCGGTTTTCGATGGGAAGGAAACACTGATCTGTATATCACCCGGAAATGAATGGTTATGGTGGAAGGATTGAATAGAGTGCTAGGTGAGTGTATACAACTGGCTTTAGCTAATGGTCTCAATTGGACGGAAAATGTGGGCGATTTGTTAGGGTGATGCTGCACAGTGCTACTGCAGTGTCTCCTTTTCGGCTTATGAGAGGTAGATAAAGTAATAGTAAATGTTCTCCTTCATTGGTGAATGAAAAGTTGGGCATTAGGAGAGAGTGTGAAGGTACTGTGGTGGATAAAATGGCGGAGACGCAGTTAAACAACTAAGAATATCATTACAAGAGATTTAAAGGTGGCATTAACAAAGTACTAACAGCAATGGAAGCTATTTTATTTGGTTTGTTTATTTGTTTTATTTATATAGCGCTCTCGACCCAAGTGTATTTTGACTTTGTGAAAGTGAGGGAGAGTAGAGCAGGAATGAAAGGTATGTCTAAGTTTTCAGATCCCATAAAGGTGGTTTAATGCTTTAATGCAGTGAAAGTGGAAGATGGCACAGTGTGGAATCTCAATAGAGTAGTGAAGTGTGTTGAAGGAGAGGTTATTGAAAAGAATGAGAGGTTATGGGATTACTGGGACTATTTATGTGGAATGAAAGAGGGGTAGATATGGATAGAGGTGAAAGAATAGAACACAATGGTGTACTGCATAGTGTGAGAGAGTGAGGAGAAGTATGAGAAGTAAAAGAGTACAAATAAGTTTCATGATTATTTGGTTTACAAGAAATAGAATTCTGTTGGTACCGTTCAACTAATTTGTGGTGATAATAAAATGCACAGATGGTAGGATAATGTGTTTGCTTTTGATTCTTATTCATATGTTTTGTTTTTGTGCACTTCTTCTTTTTTTTTTGTTTCAGGGGGGATGTACAATATCTTGCATAGCATATAAAGAACGTTGGTAGTTATTGAATGTAGAGTGGGGAATGAGAGAAACGTAGTGTTTGGATTCAAGAGGACAGTTGTAGAGCAGTTGTTTCTGCTGCTGGGAGAGTCGGAGTGGTGTCCGTGGGGTTATTGATGTTCCACTAAGAAGAAACAGTAATTACCTGTATCATTGCTGCCTCACTTCAGATACCTCAATTTCTCCAGCATTGGATCTTTCATGGATTCACATGCTGTGAATATTCCCCGTCGTCAGGCTGGGAACCTCTGTAATTTTTTAACTTGGCGTTTTTCTATGGAACACTTTGACACTTCAGTGTCCTATCAACGTCCTTTTTGGGCGCTTTAGCTACCACCAACAGGACGTAGGGTATAAATAGCCCCGCCCGCATGGCTTCCCTTCAGATTTCAACCGTCTCCAAAGTGTTGGGATTACCTAGTGTTCGTTGTAATTTCTACACGTGCTGGTGCGATTGGTAGCCGGAAAGCCAGGAGCCAGCACAAATGTACCAACCCTCCCGATAACGAGGGCAGGCGACAAGATGCCTTTGGTAAGAAAGTTCTGACCGTGGGAGCGACGACGGTGAAGGCAGCCAACTCTCTAGCAATCGTGGCTTGTTATGATCGTGAGATGTGGCATTGGTTGGCTCCTCTGCTGGAACACCTACCAGAGGAACAGTGAAAAGCGGCTATGATGTTGGTATGCAAAGGGGAGGAGGCGTCCAATCATAGTATAAATATTGTGGTGGACTTGGCGGAATCTGATTTTAAACAGATCAAGAACGGCATAGAACTGCATCGACAAGCGTGGCTTAAGTGCACAGTCTTTCAGCCAGAGGTACACTACAAAGTGCTGGATGTACCATGCGAGGCGGAGCAGTTGTTTGGGGAGAAAATCGATGAGACCCTTAAGGGTATGAAAGAGGACTCTGAGACTGCCAAGTCGTTATGTTTTTTACCCATTATTAGCAAAATATCCAACAGTAATGGGGTATGGTAAACTAACCTTCAAATAGGGATCCTTATGTTAGCACACCATTGATCTCTCCCATTATCCCCAGATGTTAAGCGAGTTAGATAGTGGGGATGGAGAGAACTTCTAGCCCTGAAATCGTAGCCTGAGCATGTGCACTTTCCTTAAATCTCCAATGCCCCCCATTTTATTTGACTAATCTCAGTGCATTTGTATTAATATCACTGGCAAATCATTATGCAGAACCCCTACCCCTCCTACTTTTAAGTGTGAGTGAGCTATGTTTAGATTTTGCGCTAAAATATAGTTGGAGATCCGCACCAGACCTTTGACTCTAAAATGAAAGCAGTGCAACACTTGACAGAAAGATGATTCAGTTACTCGAAGCATCTGAGTATAGCAGGGGAAAGCTGTCATTTGCCTTTTTCAGTGGCTGGGGACTTTGAAACCACACCATGACTTCTGGCACAGTTTCCGCCTGCAGCTCGATCACCATCGAAGTGGGAGAGTGTGATGGGGCTAAAGGGGAAAGCTTAGTCAGCAGAATAGTTGTGATATGCTAACTGCTGTAGTGGCTGTCTGTGGATGAATTTTGTGTCTGGTGTTTGGTGGTAGGAGATCTTAGAGTGGGGGTCGGTTTGACGAGGGAACAGTGGAGTAATCCTTAAAAGGCAAGACATTTCACCTTCCTTAGCATGCTGGTTGTGTGAGAAACCTGAAGGTGGCCAGTACACTGCAATTGCTATCGGATCCAGTTCCTGGGGGTGGACCAGTGGGGGAACATCACCTGGATGGTGGGGTCCTCAGGGAGTGGGAGTGGGACACTGACAGGCGAGACGTGGTATTCCCCTTCCTTTTCCCCATCCTTACATAGGACATTAAAAAAACACTGCCCCCATATTCCGATACGTACACTTTAGCACTACATAATAAACAATTGACTAACACCAGAGCCGTTTACTTGACATGTCCCAATACAAGGGTCGGGCAAAGTCAGGCAATTGATCAGATTCGCACACCTGACTACCCTTTCCCTTCCCCACAGGGATAAAAGGTGGAGCAAGAGAGCACAGTAGGAGCACGACAAGACAGCTAATCCAGCGCAGCAGTTCAAGAGAAGGAGAAAGGCAGCAGGAATCGAGAGGGTGGCGAGGAGAGAAGTGACCTTGCCCTTTTCGTCCCAGACCCATAGAACCTTTGTGGAAGAGAGCCTAAGACCGCAAACAATAGCACAAGTGTCTTGCCGCAGATGTCAATGATACACGGGGCAAGCCTACTCTGATAAGCGGGAGCAAGGAAAACGCCTGCGCCCTTGGTACCAGCCTTGACTCCAGCGAAGAGCAAAGCAAAGTGGTAGTCCAGGGGAGAACCAATAAGAACTGGGCTGTGTTCATTGAGAATCGCAAAGTGGCAAGTTTGAACCGAGTTGAATTAACTGTGAATGAAGTTCAAAAAGTGTTAAGTGGAGACCAGCTGCAGAGGGAAACCAGCACCACGTGGGTACTAACTCAAGAGAGACTGGTCGACCCGCATCTAAGGGAAACTACAAATACCAGAAGGCTCCAGGAGAACCAGCGAAATAGGTCAAAGTGTTCATACAGATGGTCAAACAAAATCCCTGTACAATTGAAAGACTTTGATCTACAAACAGTATGAAAGGAAACAAGGGAAACAAATCCCACAGTGAGTAAAAATCAAGAAAACAAGGGAACTGAATCCTGCTACAATCGAGAGGGGTTCGAGCTCGACCGAGGGAGATCCAGGGGTGAAGCCTCACCCACGAACTAACATATAAATTGAGTGGATAATATTTGAGAAGGATCAGTGCCCAGAAGACGGGGACCCAAAGGTGAATCATTATCACCCTAACAAACTTTCATTTGGTTAAAGGAACTTTTTGTTTTTGTTATTTTAACACCTCGGGCCCGAAGGCAAGAGACTTTCAAAGGAAATGACACTTGGCCATCGACGGTCCTGAGAACTGCCATTGGAACTGTCGCCTCCTGCTAGAAAAGCCAGAGACTCTACTGTGCTCCAAGCTCCAACCTTACCCAGTGCTCAACACATGGGGAATAGAGTCCCAGGCTACTGCATCCTGACCTATTATTTGAGAACACTTCTTTCTTTTCTTGAAAACTACCCCACATCATTTTTTGTATTAGCGTAAGGATTGGCAATAGGTTTTTCTTAGTATTGGCCTTTTTAATTGACACAACACCACTAGGACTGTCTTAATTTCATTTGATGGTCGACGCTTACTCCCATCTTAGATTTAGGTTTAGATTAGGTGTTCTTTCAACCTACATACAGAATTAATTGTTCAATAAACACTGTTGAACTATGATCACTTGTGTCTGTCTTGTTGCCACCATGAGTTCCTCACAGTTGGCAGGCAGAGAGACACCTCAAACCTCCCTCTAAAATGCTATGATGCTGTGCCCAGTGGCCTGTTGGGACATTTTCTCATCTGTGGCATCGCCTTTTGTGGGCAGCGCAAAATGTTGATATGGGGTTTTGTGATGTATTGACCACATTGCAGGAAAGCAGCCAGTGTTATACATCTTGATATTGAAACAACAATTCATGCTGCATTAGAGTACCAACAAATGAAGCAGCATCAAACAGACCCAAGAATAAATGAGTCTACCTCAGGCATATAGAAGCCGGACTACAATGGACTGGACTTGGGGCCTGCTAAATGGATGTGGCACCACCTCTCCAACTTCCATCCTATCTTTGAAAAAAGCTTCCATATGGAATGGATCCATCTATGGACTTTTCCACCATCTCTGGTGCTTCCCTGGACCCCTTACTTCCATTCCCATCACTCTTAGCATGTTCAGTGTGCACGTTCCATCCCTAAACCCGATCAATGCAGGCATGAAAAGATCTGTCCGCTGTCGCACTTTATTAGGCAGTCACACTCAGCTCAGGGAGTTCCTTTTCCCCCCCAAGCAAGGTGGCACACACCCAAAGCGCTTATACAGATTCAACTTTAGTGAGGCCTCCCACTTATTTTGCACTAACCGCAATAAATAACTTGTATAACCAAAGGACAAGGAAACAGGTCGGTGTATAGTAAAAAATGTATATAAAGCAGACTAACCAACAACGATGCTGTGGCACTACAAAATATCACGGCTCCAAATTACTTTCCATTATTAAAACAACACAGGTAAAATGTTGAAATATTCAGTCACAACTTGCATCATATTCAATTGCAAATTAACCAATAGAAAACATTCACAGTACAATGGAAAAATCATTTTTGCAACTCGCATTCAAAGGACTGGCAGTGTTTTGGGATTCTGGTTTTGGGAGGCAAGGGAATCAATGGAAATTTTTGTTTGGCAGCACACATACAATTGAGATGTAATGCTTGGTAATTCTGGTTTGGGATGCAAGGGAATAAATGGGAAATTTCGTTTTGCACCCTCTACATTCACTTCAATAGCAGAATTTTAGGATTGCTTATTTTGGGATTATGGATGCCCCCCATCGGTGCAGGAGTCAGGGGTTTCAGAAGGACAGCCACCCAAGTCTTTATTGTTTATGCCGGTTCTAACTCACAGGGCATGAACTTTGTTAGTTATGAATTCTAACAACCCTCATCCCATGATTTTCGTATTTTCTATAGTGGAATTAATTTGAAGTGGATTCAATACAATGTGCCCAGGGCCATCCCAGTACCATCCCCTGCCCGCTATGTGAGATGGATATTAAGGCTGGCAGTTTCCCCCTCACACTTTTGATGGCATTTGGGATATCTGTACTTACATGGGAGGCTTTGGTCAGGGAAAAACAGCAGGGCTCCTCTGAAGAGAGCACAGATCTGGTCAAGGGCTTCAGTCAAGGATATTCTCCTGCGCCCAGACTTCCTATGGCTCATCTGATTGGGTCCCTGCTAGCTTTTAGATTTCCCTGTCACTGTATCCAATGCAAGGATTGAGTCCTCTTTGCTAGTAGTTCCTCACAAGAGTCTGGTAGCAGGCTATCTCCAGAAATAAGTGAAAAAGCCCTGTTCTGATGCAAAATGTACCTCTGATAGGGCTGATGACACTCCTCCATTATCATAATTCCCACAGTAAAGATTGGCTATCACTCTCCCTTCACCTCCCACCAAGACACCCACTGACTGCTGATAGGACCAGAAGTTGGGAGATATGGATAATGTAGGCTGAGGGTGGAGAAAGAGTCATCACTTCAAAATGACATGTGGTATTTACCTTTTTGGGTTCTGAAAATCTAACAATATGGCAGCTATGCTAATTTTCCAGATAACTATATGAATCATTATATATTTACAAATTCTACATGTTAAGGTGAGTTCAAAAATACTAATTTTATTTCGGCACGTCCTTCCTGGGCGAATCCACCGTTTTTTGCGTTTTGCTACTGTGCCGAAATAGTTACAACTCTAACACTGCATACTTCCAACATTAATTTCACTGTCCATCACTCTATCAATATTTCCAATTCCGATGTATGAAATGCCAGAATCATAATTTTAATCATAACCTAAGTTATGTACATCACAGAAAATTTGTTTTTTCATGGTCCCAACTTGCTTTTTATCCCCTTTAAAATTAACCCGGGGTGAGCTCGATGGGACACACAATGCACTTATTATTCGAGAAAATGTATTCAATGCTTAATCAATGGTCCTGCATAATAGGTGCTCCAAGTTTCAGATGGCCCCACAACTTCTTAGGTTTCTATTTCTCCTTAAACATGTGACCAGCCACCTGCTCGGGCCAATGTTTATTCTACCCTCTTCTCCTGAACTTCAAAGGGTCTTTGATCAGAGCTAATGCACACTTTATGGGTAACTTCACATTAAAGGTCATTTTTGTTGGTCATGTTATCTGTAAATCCCATAATGTCAATCTCTTTCTTTGTATATCTTAGCATTTAAATTGATAACCAGACCTCCTTCCCCTGGGGTCCTCGGACAAAGGTCGGGATTTCAAATTTTCAAAGGCACAGACCTTTCAGTTTAGTGGGAAAAGCATCGGCTGCACCCACCCGTAAGAAAATATAGCTTTAAATCAACAAGATGTGCTTCTATGTAACATTTTAGCATTATTTTGTTTTGTTTTTTTGTTTATTTGTATTGAGCACCGGGTCCGTGGGCATCAGGGCGCATAGCATAAGATAATTCACAGCTTAGTTACACATCAAAAGAAAACAATACATCTGAGACACGCAGTACAGAAGAAAGGGGCTATGTGGGCAGACGTAAGAATCAGGATCAAATGCAATACAGTCAAAGAAAACTCTATATCTAATGTATTTACATAGGTTGAGTCAGAAAGCACAAATCAACTCTAGTGTGGTTAAAAATAATGCTAATATCTAAACTATTTACTTGAGTGCAGAGTGAGTTTGATATCACCATCTAAATTCCAGATTCTTTGAGCCATTTTATAGTCTTCTGTCGGACGTTTTGATAGGGTTGGTCAGCTCCAAGTGTGGCAGGTAGGGAGTTCCACAGTTGGGCTGCCTTAACTGGGTAACTAAAACCCCCGATTCTGGAAAGCATACATCTGGGGACAACCAGGTAGTTTGCATTAGATAGTCTAGTAGTCCTTATTGATGATTTCTTAGTGATTCTGTCTGTTAGAGAGCAGGGTGCCGCATTATTCAAACATTTGTAGATGAGTGAGGCGACTTTCAGTTTGATTTTGTCTGGTGTAGAAAGCCAATTGTTAGATCTTCTACTATGGGATATATGTTCTCTCCTAGCAATTCCAATGGCTGATCTAAGGACGTTGTTCTGCAAGATTTGGATTTTCTTAATGATATGTTTATTTGCCCCAGTGTCTAGAGCGCACTGCAATAGTCCAACTTGGACAAGATAAGCGCCCGGGCCAAGGTGGTGCAGCTGTAGTTCGATTGGAAAGGTCTACCTGCTCTGATTAATTTGCACATGTATGCCGTGGACGAAGCCATGGCATTGACCTGCCTATTGAAAGGTAGGGTAGAGTCCAAGTAGAACCCCAGAGTCTTCACCTCCCTGGCAACAGTGATGATATGGTTGTCCATGTTAAACGAAGAATATTTGGAGCTCAATTTGTTAAGGGTTGAGGTAGTGCCTAGGATATAATGCTCTCAGTCTTATCATTCATGAATAGTCCGTGGGTGGCCGTCCATGCCTGGATGATGAGATAGACCATATTCACTAAGGCCAAATCCTTGTCATAATCACAAGTAAGTATTTGTATTTATTTTATTTGTAACACGCACCATCAGGCCCGGAGGCATCAGGGCGCAACTTGTGCAGAGTTGCATACAGAGCACGAGGCAAGTGTATATACATAATAATCAGTGAGTGTGACAATATACATAATTTAGAGAGCAGATATTTTACATGAGACCTAGAGACAAAAGTGTACAGCAGGCGAGATAAGTGGGCCGATGCTAGTAGGACTGTGGTGTGCAGAGCTTGCTTCTATGCTGATTGAATTGCCATGATTTTGTTTTGGACTTGAATCCGTTAAAAGAATCTTCAGATCTGATGGTGATAGGGAGGGCATTCCATAGCTTGGAGGAAAGGACATGGAAGCTTGTTCCCCCGGCTTTTTGAAGTTTGAATCTAGGGATCGATAAACAGTAGGTCTGGGCGGTTCTTTGAGGTCGGGTAGGCCCATGGCGGGATAGCCGACTGCAGAGGTACGGGGGGCCTTGTTGGCCAAGCATTTGTGCGTGAGGGCAAGTGATTTCAGTGAAATTCTCTGCTTGACGGGTAGCCACTGTAGATTAGTTCTGGATTCAGAGATGTGATGGTTTCGAGGGATGTTTAAGGCAGCTCTGATAGCGTTGCTTTGGGTGATTTGTAATTTATTCAGGTTCTCTTGGCTAGTTCCTAAGTAGAGGGCACTACCATTGTCAATTTTAGACATAATGAGGGTTCTGGCTAGTGTGACGCTATTTGGAGTAGTCAGAAATGGCCTGCAAGCTGTGATGAGTTTGCAGGTGTATGCAGAGGCTGATCTGACTGCATTTGTTTGTCGAGATAAGGATAGAGTGGTGTCATGGTAAAAGCCTAAGGTTTTTATGTCTTTTGAAACTAGGATGGTATTGCCGTCAATGATAAACGACTGGTAGGAGGGCTCAAGTTTTCTAAGGCATTGCCTAGTGCCCAGGATGAGGAGCTCCGTCTTGTCGTCATTAAGGCATAGCTGGTGTTGGGCCATCCAGGCTTGGATGACCAGGTAGACGTCGTTCAGGGCCTTGGTGTCAACTAGGTAGTCTCCAGTAATGGGAATGAGTATCTGGGTGTCGTCTGCGTAGTTTGTGTAGGAGACACCCAGATAGTCAAGTACATCAAAGAGAGGTTTAGTAAAGACATTATAGAGTGTAGGTGACACGCAAGAACTCTGAGGGACGCCACACAGAATTGGGGAGGGGTCTGCAGCTGCGGACTGAGAAAAGACCCACATAGGTCTATTACTCAGAAAGGATTTGATCCAGGCCGTGGTTGACGGAGAGAAGTGGGCAGCAGAGTGGAGGTGCCTGCATAAGATTTGGTGATAGACCAGATCGAATGCCAAAGAGAGGTCGAGGAGAAGTAACATGGCTAGTTTGCCCTTGTCCTTCAAGACTTCTATTTGTATTTTGAGATCTATTAGAGCCATCTCCGTCCCATGTCTGGGACGGAATCCAGATTGTCTAAGACCTAGAAGATTGTTAGATTCCAAGTAATGGATCTGCAGGTATGCTGCACGGTCTAAGATTTTGAGCAGGAACGGGACGGTGGTTATGGGTCTGAAGTTAGTGGGTATGCTTGGGTCTAAGGAAGGTTTTTTAAGCAATGGGATTACCCATCCGTCCTTGAGGTTGTCGGGGACAATACCTGTTTTAAAGGAGGATTTGATAAAGGACGTAATGAATGGGGCCAAATTGTGGGCAGATTCCTTAACGATGGGAGCGGGGCATGGATCACCTTGGCAGTTGGAACGTTTGATCCTCAAGAGGATGTTTTCCACCTCGGCAACAGTGAGCGGTGAGAAGGCAAATGGTTTAAAGTTGGGCGAGTCAAGAGAGCGGGCCCAGGCAGGGGTGGTAGGGCGATTGTCCAGATTCAGACTATCTTGTTTGTCTTTAATTTTGAATTGTAGCGTAGAGATTTTATTCAGGAAGGCTGACTGAATGTTGGCGCACCATTTACTATCTTTAATGCTGGTGTCAGGGGGGGGGTGGTGGCTTGAGTTTCAAGTTCTTTTAGGATCTTAAAGAGTTCCTTTGTGTTCGAGTCAGCTTGCAGGATACGGTTATTCAGGGAGTCTTTTTTCACAGCGATAATGGCTTCTTTGTAGGTGAGCGATGCAAGGAAGAAGCCGTCTTTATGCACATCAGAAGGGTGACTTTTCCAACGATTTTCGGCACAGCGTTTAGCTTTGCGGAGCACTCTTAACTGTGGTGTGAACCAGGAGTTAAGGTGTGCACGTGGTTTAGCCTTCCTGAGTTTGATGGGGCGATAGTCTGTAGCCATGAGCATACTACTGTTGTAGATGTCTTCTAGGGCGGTGGGATCATTACAGGAGTCAGCGGCAGCATTGAGAGATGGTAGTAGCAGAGGGAGGAGTTTCTCCTTGGTTATGTCCCTTTTATTTCTAGTGGGGAGGGCTGGAGCTATCAGAGTCTGGACACAGGGGGTGGCTTCAATATTAAAGGTGATGATGTGGTGGTCGGACCATAGGCAGGGGGTATTGGCAAGGACATTAATATTGCAGTTGGAGCCGGCTAACCAGTCAAGGGTCCTGCCTTTAGTATGAGTAGGCTCTTGAATGTGCAGGGTGAAACCAAAGTTGGTTAGAACGTTCTCCAGGTCCAGTGCAATGGATCTTTTGGGTCACCAAGTCCCAGATTAAAGTCTCCTGGGATGATAATTTGAGGGTTAGTTTTGGTATTGTCGAGGAGGAGTTTGGATATTTCACCAATGAAGGATGGTGCAGGGCCTGGGGGCCTGTAGATGAGGTGAAGAGTGGCTGTTTGATTGGGCGTTAGTGATAGTTTAACTGCTAGTAATTCAGCTGACTCAAGTTTGGAGTTGGTCGACACTCTTAAATCAAGACTGTTTTTGTGGATGATGGCCACGCCACCACCTCTGGCTTGGGCAGTGGTACGGTCACATCACGTGATACCGTAGTTAGGTGGTAAGGCAAGGGACAGTGAGGGGCTGGATGCAGCATGTAGCCAAGTTTCAGATATGGCAATAAAGTCAAGATCTGAGGATGTGATGAGGTCTGCAATATCTAGTGCGTGTTCTGGAAGAGATCTGGCGTTGATAAGGGCGCCCTTGATGAGAGGCGTTTTAGCCTCTGTAGTAGAGGATTTACTAATAGTGGTTGGAGAGGGTGAGCATGTTGGTGTGTGTAGTGTTCGCTTGGAGATGTTACTGCGGGTAGGTCGTATGCGGAATCTGGTGCCTAATCTCTTGTTAAGGAGCAAGGTTGATTCGGAGTAGGTTTCCTAGCGAAGTGTTCCAGCCATAGGGCTGGGTCATTGAGATATAGGTTGGTCTAGTTGTTGTTGTTGTTGTAGGCTTATGGTAGTGGTTGTGGGGCCCATTGTAGGGATCACACTAGACGGGGTCAGGTGGAAGGGGCTTAGGTGAATCAGGGTGTCAAATGGCTGATTATCGGCCGTGGGGTAAGTGTGATATCTGAGTGACAATGGCTGCCTGAAAGGGCAGAATGTGGTACAGTGTAAGGAGCGCCCTAAAGAGCATGGTGGTAGTGCACGACACCTAGGTGCAAGATAAGTCACACCGGGTGGCGAAGGAGGTAGTGGGGGGGCACACTGAAGCTTAATAAGATTGAAGCTCAGACAAGGTCAGACTAGAGTGGTGCAGCATGGTATGCTACAGTTGGTAGTCTTAAGGTAGGGCTGAGGCTAAACAAACGTTACAGCGAACCTACTTGTTAGTGGTGGGCAAGTTAATGTGTACATATGCACAACCAGCTAGGGAACAGTATGAACACATCACACTTTAGGGGTGGCACTGTAGTCTAGGTGAGTCAAGCAAAGAGACTATTCAAACTATGTTATGGCAGTGTAAAGGCTGAGATGCAATGTGCAAGCGGTTGGGCGCTGCTAAAGAAATGCGGTGTGCAGCTTGGTGCATTAAACCATAGCGATCATAGCAGGTGCAAAGGCTCAAAGCAACATTCACTAGCACAGCGTGGATCAGTTAAAGGAAGGAGACAGCGTTTGGACAGATATATGCATAGACAAGGGAGCCGCTGTACAGGCCTTGTTACAAGTTAAGATAGTGCGCCTGACAAGAAGCGTAAACCAAGCACTATTTCCAGACATACAGATTTGCTTACTCACAGTAGGATAGTGCCATATGGAAAGGTCTCGTTGTGTTCACCATGCGCCGTCCAGCGGCAAACAGCGGCAAAAGGGGGCTTTTGCTGGCCTTCTGCTGCGCCGGCGTTTCCGCCTGCCGGCGGATGCAGAATGAGGAAGAAGGTCCTGGTCTCCTAGCAACGGAGAAAGCCATCCTTGTTGTGGCGCCGTGAGGCACCCGCCATCTTGGAAGCAGGCAGGTTCATACAATTGAGAAGAAATGCACGCAGGGCACCGCGCTGCACACGGCGATCTCGTAATCGTCTAGGCACGAAGGTTGATCTCCCCAAAGGCCTCTCCTGGCCTGGAAGCAGATCAAGATACAGGTAGCTGTGAACCAGCATCGGGTGGCTGCAGGGGGTCGGGTTGCCACGCGCATCGGACTCCGCTGCCTGTGGCTGAGAGTGCGGCTGGTGGGGGCTCCTGCCCTCTCCACCTCGGGGACACAGCTGGAATGGTAGGAGTGGTAGGAGGATCTGAGCATCATCTGTATAGTTGGTGTAGGTGATACCAAGCTGATCCAGATCATCGAAAAGGGGCTTAGTGAAGATACTATATAGGGTAGGTGAAGTGCAGGATCCTTGAGGCACACCATAAATTATAGGGATAGGGTCCGCAGCTGCGGTGGGAGAGAAGACTCTCATAGTCCGGTTAGTCAGAGGATTGTATCCAAGTTATGGCTCTGTTGAAAAGTGGGCCACAGAGTTTAGATGGCTACATAAGACCCTGTGATCTACCAGATCGAAGGCTGCAGATAACTCTAGGAGAAGAAGGCGGCCTGAGTTTCCTTTATCTCCGAGTTCGTCGATCTGGGCCTTCAGGTCTATTAAGGCTGTTTCGGTCCCGTGCTGGGGCCGAAAACTAGACTGACATGACCCCAGTAGGTGGTTAGATTCCAGGTGTTTTTGGATTTGTGAGTGGGCCATTTTATCTATAATTTTCAGAAGAATGGCACTGTGTTGATGGGTCGGTAGTTAGTGGGTATCAATGTGTCTACAGTCTGCTTTGTTTAGTAGTGGTAGCACCCATGATTCCTTGAGGTTAGATGAGATGTTAACTGATGAAAAAGAGGCGTTGATGAGTTTAGTAATGAAGGGGGCCAGGTTTCTAGCAGCATCCTTTATTAATTGGCAGTTCAGTGGTTTGAGAGATAGGATGATTTTTTCGGTTTCAATTGTGGTGACTTTATTGAACTTGAAACAAGGGGGTCATTGAGTTTATTATGTAGTCTTGTGGAAGGAATTGGTTTGGTATTGGTTAGGGAGGATTTTTTCTTAACAATTTTAGTTTGTAAAGTTGTAATTTTATTGGCTAGTGCTTGTTGAATATTAGCACAGCAAGGTTTATCTTTTATGCAGTTGTCTTTGTCGGGTGTCGGGATAGGGTTTTCTAACTCTTTCAGGATAACAAAAAGTTCCTTTTATATGTAGGCCTGCTGTTTATAAATACAATCTTACTTTTCTACTAAATTAGAATGAATAGAGGTAGATTCACTATTAATCTAGTGTACACAGATTGGCCACAGTTACATAAGAACCTGTGTTCTGTTCATTGCTACAAAAACTAAATCGGCCGTTCCCTATAAAGGTTGTCATTTTATGTGCCTAAATTAAGTCTCTTTATCCCTCATGAAAGCAGTTTGTCATTCAACTTTGTTTTCCTTATGTAAGGCATAATTCTTCTGTTTTAGCTTCCAAATGCACAGTATTTCAAATGTATTTATTTCCTTCATGTGCACTTTATACGAAATCGGCATCTGCAATGCCACATGTCTTTTGGAATCCATTGGACGCAGTTAACTATATTCCCGTTCTAAGTCTCACTTTTCTTCAGCTGAATGCCTGTATATTCTAACAAAAGCGAGGGAGGCTCATTCTCGTTCATTCACTAGGCCTCATGTTGAAATCACTGTTCTATACTGGCTTTTATATTTCAATGGAACTATACACTTAGCCAGCTTCACTCTCACAATGGGGCCTAGCATGGCCTCTCCATCTCTGTCACTGTGGGGCTGTCTTTTACCCCATGGTGCCTTGGGTTAAGCAGAGAGTGAGGCAAGATGAATTAATGGATGAATTTGACTAAAATAAGAATGTAGCACCTGTGCCTGGCTTTATTATGTCTTGCTGGTCTGAGTGCTGAGGCTTGTCTCGAAGTTCGTATATTGTGCCTACGCGTGTGGTTGCCAGGCTGTGGTCTGCCTAGGGAAAGGGGAAACAGGAAAGGGTGTCGAAGCGAGTGGGAGAGAAGATGCATGTAAAAAAAGGGTTCAAGCAGAGTGAAGCGGGTTAAGGATAGAGGCACAGTTTTTCTGATAGTTTTTGTGCATATGGATTGAGCCAAAATGCGTTCAAATGGAATTAGTGCAGAAATTCGGAGCGTAAACTCTGCATTGTTTTTTAGATGGAGAAGGTATTGACGTGAGGGCAGTTTCTAGAGAGTTTAATATTTATGACTAATGGTAGTGTGTGGGCTCGAGGTGTGCTCAAGTGGACCCTTGATGTGTGACTGCTTTTTGTTGCACAGGAATGTTTGGTGGGTCTAGTAGAGAACTCCAGAATAGTAATTCCAGGACTGCCAAGCATGGTGGTTAAGAGTGGGCAAGGCAAGAACAGACACTGTGGACAACAAATGTGAACAGATATACAATCGTAACTGAAGGGGGTGAAATGACTGATGTTGTGCATTCAGTGAAAGTCTGGTATCCTGTTGCGTTGAGTGTACTATATGATGTAATTGATTAAAAAAACGGTATAAAGTAATGTCCATAGGTACCAATGGGGATTATTTTCCACATTCCATATAGTACTGATCTAGCAGTAATACATTGTGTACCTAACAGAATGAAGTAGGTACTGTATACGGTAATTTAGAAACCTTTTGTATCAAAGCAGCTCATTTAGTTCTCGGACACAATTGACAGTCATACTATCCATAAGTGTGTTTGGGAGAGTAAAGGTTCATGACCTTTGCTGAATGTTGCCCCAGTACACCCTAATTCCCCCCCCATATAACCCCAGCTCCCAACAGAAAAAGTTTAGTACAGCACATACAGATTGGCACTAGAAGTGTAAACTTTTCTCATCCAGAAAAGGGGCAGAAATTGCAAGCTACACATAAACCTACACCTTCCCCCATGTGTCTGTCTATCCCTGCAAACTCACACACTCCACCCACCTTTATTGTAATTTCAGTATTTGGTAAAAAATGTTCCATGCAGCTCACTCACTTTCACCCAAGACTTAGCCTCCTAAATGTTTATGCTTGAATGATGATGGTCATTTTCTCCTTCCAGGGTGAACATCCGTTTCTGAAGTAGGTTGTAATTTCCATATGTATTTGTGACCCTGAGCTCAGGATTCCCTTTCAGTAAGTCAAGATCAAAGATTGGAAGATTAACACTCGTCCAGCAGCCAGTAAAGGGATTGTAGTGCAGGGGTAGTGCGGGTGCATTTTTTCAAGCCAAGATTGTCCGGCTGCTTGATTGTAGGGTAATTAAGCAATTTCGTCTGTGCGCCACCAAAGTCACACATTCAAATTTTGACAGGGTGGACTTGGCCCTTTTTCCTTCCGAAGTTGCTAAATTGAGTATCTTGAAGATCCTCCAACTCTTTCTTTTACACCAACCTGTGGAACTTCATGCCCAGGCAACTCTGCACAGAGGAGGATCCTCTAGTCTTTAGAAAACCTGACTGTCCACTAGATTACAACATACAAACTAGCATGACACCATCTAAAGACCGGACCAACAGAACTTTGAACTTTTTTATAACCCAGGCTGGGGTTGTGAGATTCACCAGAACCACACAAATTAACTAGCATGGTTCTGCAACTCCAGCAATGTGGGCCATTTGAATTTTACCAACATAATAGCCATCATAAAACTTGATGCAGACTCATCAAAGCGCCAACCTTGCAAATTGGAAGCAATAGAGACTAACCCATTCCGGTCAACCTGACTGACATTTGCAAAATGTCTATGCACAACACTTCAATTAGAGCCCTTTGGAGATCGGAATCCACTTGGGTCAGTCTCCCCAACTTTTTCTCCCAGTCACACATAAGACACTGACACTGCCCCACAAGGATCTTAAAATTAAACTCTGAACAATAGCAACATCCCATGAAGATGGAGAACAACACAACATGAACTCTATTAATTCCGTATAACCCTACAATTCATTATAGGACTCCTCATGAGCCTCAAAACACCTTCCCCTTTCAAAACCTTGTAACCCACGAACATATGCAAGGATTATAAAACACAAAAGACATTTGCCTGTTAGCACCATCACAACTACAGGAACCTTGGGGAGGAACTCAGAGCTTGTTGCATAGCCTGCTAAAACGTTATCTCTATCACATACTATCGTGCTCTGCCAGGGGCTCCACCAGTGTCCCAGTGTTGTATTACAATGGATCTTACATGTTTTCTTCTAGCTGGAATCCATACCCAAGTGTCAATGCCACAAACCGGATAGAATCAAGAAACCATTCAGGACCTACTTGTGGCCCACACTCATCAGCACCACATGTATAGTACTTAACTTTCTCCTATAACCACCCCAGGGGTGACTCGTCCATAATGAACGATGGGGCATCACCCATCCATTTTGAATGAGCTTCCAAGCTGGCTTGAATTGTCAAAGTGATGGACGGTTTCCCTTTGATAGTTTGTTCCCCAGTGATCATTTCCAATGGGCCATGCAAGGCCAAAGACATTTTGCTTCTCTGACCTTGCATGGCCCATTGAGGATGCAGGCTCGGGTACTGCAGTTCTGAATGTGTGAGAGGTGCTCCTACAACTCGCCATACATTCGAAGCTGCTGAGGCATACTGCAGTTGGCACTGCGGCACCAGCACACATTCGCACAAACCAGAAAGCACTCCCAGCTTCTTGGTTTCTGTTCATTTTACGCAGGAACGAAGGCCTGTCTAGCTTCATAACAACAATTATGTTTGCTTTAAGCATGATGCTTAGTATAAAATGCCATGCCAGAGGCAGAAAACATAACCAGATTGGCTGCATCAATGCAGGCCAGTCTAGCCACGTAACAACACTACCCATGCAAACATGAGTGTTTTTATGTGGGTAGACAGGACTGCATTGTTTCAGCCATTCTGGTTATGCTTTATGCCTCAAGCATGGCATTTTTGTACGGGGCAACATGTTTAATGCAAATATTATGTTTCCTTTAACATTGATGCCCACTATAAAATGCACCCGCTCACCCCCGCACAACCAAAGAGGCGGCAAGCTCATTCATTCACGTGTGCACCCAAACATAAACTCATTCCTATGTATAAGTGCAGGCGTGAAAGAGTTTGTTGTGTGGGTGCACATGCGAAGGAGAGGGTATGTTATGGATGTGCGGGTGAAAGAGTTATGAATGCTCATAATGTGAATGGGAAGCGTGAGCGAATGTGTATACATGCTTGTGGTTGGTTGCCTGAAAAATGCTGCAACCCTAAACCAGAGGCCTGTACACCATGCAGGTGATCAGGCATGTGATTTGGGGCTACATGTTGGTGGGCCAATTGGAGGTCTGCTCACCAGCACAGTGAGTGGGCCTCTTCTTTGGCCACACGGGGGAGGTTATGCATATTTTACTGGGCAGCAATGTTAAAGCAAACCTAATATGTCTGCTTTAATCATGATGCCCAGTAAGAAATACCATGCCAGAGGCATAACACATAACCAAAACGACTCCAGTAATGCAGTCCAGTTTAGCCGCGTAATAACACTTATAATTACATGATAAGTGTTGTTACATGGCTAGAGTGGCCTAAATTGATGCAGCCAATCTGGTTACGTTCACTGCCCCAGGCATGGCATTTTCTACTGGGCATGATGGTTCAAGCACACCTAATTAAGTGGGTAGAATGGCTTGCATTGTTGCAGCCAGTCTGGTTAGTTTTTTTCCTGTGGCATGCCATTTATTTATTGTTTTACTGGCATCAAGGGTAAACTAAACACGAGTGTTATCACATGGCTAGACTGGCCTACATTGGTGCAGTTAGTCCGGCTATATTTTCTAACTGCAGCATGGCATGTTTTACTGGCAAAGCCAAAACGAGCATGTTCTTGTAGGGCAATTTTGTCATCTATTTGTGCAGCCTGCATTGAATTAAAATGTTTTTTATACTAGCATATATTGTGTACCGTCATTATGAAAATGGATTGGAAAATAATACGTGTGCAGGTGGTGAGGGGCACCGATTTTTATTTTTTCATTTTTTACCCTACAAAACCAAATGCAAACTGTGTGGCTTTTGACTGGGTTTTTCGCAGAGTATACTGCAAAAATGTAATATTTCAACCCATTATTTAAAAAGAATGTCCTCGTGGGAAAGAACCATACCAAACTCCCTTTGGTTGGTTTGGGCTCCCTTGATGCACTCGGTCGTTTACACATTTTCGTGGACAGATTTGCGTCCCTCCAATTAAGTCACCAGCTGCCACTGAACCACCCCCTTTTTTGCTTTGGCAAAACCATACACCACAAATTTCAGGGTTGCAGTATAGAAGACCACTAAACATTATATCACCTTAGCATTAGTTTGAGTAATAAGTCACTTCAGCACATAGATGAGAGAGGCATCAATACCTTCAACTCTCTCTTCCTAAATGCCTTCCTTCTCGAGCTCTTCGCCCATCTGCCTCCAATTCCCTCCGGGTCAGTCGCTTCTCCAAGCAATGAGTTGGTGGTAGATCTTTCTTCGGCTGGGGCCTCCCTCTGGAACAGCCTCTGTGCCTCCCTGAAACTTGGAGAGAATCATCTTCGGTTCCGTAAGCACCTCAAGACATTTCTCTTTGTGTCTGCTTTTTCTCCTGCTCTCCCTTGCTGATTTCCAGGCTGACACAAACTGCACTGGTTACCTGGGCACACTCTGATCTCGGGCCCAGGTCCACTCCCCCACCAGTTGCACTCCTGCACTGCCTTCC
Source organism: Ambystoma mexicanum (assembly GCF_040938575.1). NCBI lineage: Eukaryota > Metazoa > Chordata > Amphibia > Caudata > Ambystomatidae > Ambystoma > Ambystoma mexicanum. The sequence goes on along the minus strand of NC_090928.1, from coordinate 161,615,871 downwards.
TGGCTACCCCTGCACTTTGTGACTGCTTTCTGTATCCCTACTGTCCCACTTCCAGCACTTGACACCGGACGTCTGCACTTACCCTTTCACTTGCCACCTGCTGGCCGTACCTTTACTTATTGTTTATTTATTGTTTTATCCCATGTACTGCACTGTCCTCTCCCCTTTCCCCCGCACTTCTCCTCCTTCCCCTTCCCATGCACTTGCGCGATCTGAATGACACCTGGCCTAGTAGGATCGTTGTCTGTCTTCCCTCTCCCTTGCCTCGCCGCGCATTGAAACAGTTGTGTATAGGCGCGTTATAGATGCCATATATCATATCATATATCATACCTGCCATTAAGAACTAATGATCTTCGTATTGGTAAACTTGAATTCATGCCTCAAGGTTAGATGGAACATAGGTGCGAGTCATCTATTTAAACACTGAGTGGGCTCTTTAACTAAGACACTTGAACTGTCTTGTCGACCTTTTAATATGCAAGTTTGGCAGGGTGACGTCCAGGGTGCTGAGGGAAGAATGGGGGAAAGTTTCAGACTGTTTGTCATTTTTATGCCATTTTTCATAAACTGTTTTAAACCTATATTAACAAATGATGATATGATATGGCATTTATAAAATGAGTTCAAAGAAAAACACAGTAAAACACTTGTAAGACAAAATACCTTTTGGACTTTTTTAGGGCACTTTTGCAACTGTTTACCATCCGGTAACTTTTTACAATATACTTTAACTTGATACAAAACCTTTACTGTCTTAAACCTACTCTGAACATGCTTAATATCACATTTTCTAGTTGGCACGAGATACTTATACTTAAATCAGTCCATAGACGCTTGTTTAATTTGCCACCACCCTGCTCCCTTGTGGTATTTGTGCCTCCTGGGCGCCCCCCTCCCCCTTGAATACTGATTTCTAGAGACACCACTGCTGTAGATGTAGGGGGAGGATTGAACGAGCATTGAGTTTAAAAAGCACACCTTTGCTGAAATAAATCGAGGTAAGGCATACATCTGAGGGCTTTGGTGGTAAATCTTTGGACATTCAGCTTGGTTCGTCCACTCCAGCTTTCATTGAAACCTTGTGAAACGGGTGAAGGCGAAACCCTCCAGCGAAGACGAGAAGCAAGCATTTTTTTGCACCGGGTAAAAGCCGTGGTTTGGTAGAGCTGTCTGAAGAAAGCGGCTCATGAAATAGAGACTGCGACAGCTTGAAAAAATGATTTTCCTCTGACTCCAGACCTCGGGTAAGACTAGAAATTAGCTGGCAGTGGCAATAATACAAGGTTGCTGAGAGAGAGACCATTCTAAATTAAAATTGAACCAGTGTAGCACGTCACGGCGGCCCTCATGGCAAGAAGCATGGGGAGCGGTTTTGCGGTGGCGGAGGGTGTTAATGGCGGGCACATTTTGAGCGTGTTTAAGATTTTTACACTCGGTCCTTTGCTCCAGGACTTTTTGGGTATATTTTCTAACGCCACCACAATGTTTCTTTATCCAAAGGAGCAAGCAATGTCTGGGAAGCACTGCTGTTGTCGTGTCTGTTCCTAAAATGCAGGGTTTTAGTAAGTCCAGGTTGCCCCATGTACCCAATGCTAGTATTTATGGCGTTTTTGACACTGGGCTGCAGTTATGGATTGCCCGTAAGCCGCTGATGCCGCAGGTTGCAGTTTGATTAGGTTAAGGTAGATTGGGTTTAGTGCACCCGCTCTGCGGTGCCTTCGCGTTTATTTATACATGTGGTATCAATTTGATTCTGCTTAATGGGTTGATTTTCACATTCTGCCAATTGAAAAGGGAGTCTCCCCAGAGAGGGCGCAGGGACCCAATTTTATTTTCAATATCTATTAATCCGATTGGAGATCATGTCGCTAGATTGAATCAGTTCTGTGCGGATGACACTATTCTGTTCTGCGGAGGGAGCATCACTATTAAATGCTCAGTCTTCCTTGCAAGAGGGCTCCATTACCCGCCCAACTCCTCTGAAGCTAGTAGCCGGCCGGCCATGACTGTGAATGGGAAGAGTGTCTGTGAAGTGAAATCCTGCGCTAAATTGCCCGCTGATGAATAATGTCCTGTGCAGAGAGAGGATGATCGCTTCTGCACATCACGCGTGTCTGCAGCAGATCAGTCTACTTTGCAGGGTGGCCTCTCTAGTGGGGAAATGGACAGACTTGTAGTTGGGATTCCCGCGGTCACTTTGTGTGAGCTTGGTCAGATTTGTATCACCTTTTTATAAATTGGCTGTGCTTACATACTAGTCTCAACAGAAAGGAAAGCTCCACAATTAGTTCATCTCAAGGGCACTCTATGTAATTATTATATTATAAACTTTATCATAGAATTATCAGATGATTTGTTCATTACCATAAAATGGATTTTATTAAACCTTTATGCACTCAATCATAAAAAACGTGTACAAAATATACAGTTAAACATACACTAGACAATGTTTTAATCTGGCACACATTTTAAAACAAGAAATAGTTCTCAGGTTTTGTAAGCCAAATACACACAATGAGCAAATGTTTGCTCCTTCACAAGCCAAACTTGTCCAAGTTTCTGTCCTTCAAGCTTTGTTACGCTGGACATTCATCAGGGGTTGACAATTTTGTATGTGTTGTTCTTAATTTGTTCACTGCATCCTAATCTTTGCCTTCTCCCTTAAAATACATAGAACAGTTTCATTTAGTAAATAAGTTTACAAATTACTTTCTTATAACTTCATCAATATTCCCTTGATATGGGAATGCAATACTCCATATCTTACCAGGGTGTCTAAGAGTTCTCTGTACGACCACCTTCAATTTTAAATGTTGACCACGCTCCCAGGTATACTACTGGTGCGTACTTTAAATACATCTACTGGTTATTCTGCAAAAACACCAACAGTAACCCAATCCTCATTACTCAACTGTCCCAAGTGAATCCCCTTAATTTTCTAGTCCCATATCCTGAGCAGTCATGCAATCGTGAGGACTTACCTCAAGCGATCAGCACCCACATTTAGTCTCTGTCCTAGTGCTGGTTAACGCGGGCTCTTGCTATAAACGTAAACCAAGTGACCTACAGGGGAATAGATTATTATTAGGCAGGAAAATATAGAAGGGGACCACATAGTGGCCCTCCATTCTAGCTCCCTAAACTCAACTCCTCAGATGCTTGCATACACCTGGATTCACTGCCTGATGATCAATTTACCCATGTTCCACATTGCGCGACTGCTCACGCATGTAAATGGAATAACTGCAGACGTTCAGATGATCACATGCATATTCTATCAGTAACTAGGGCTGCAGCCCATCGGCAAGACTGGGCGTTGGCCAAGCTGTACAGATGTTATGTTCAGTATTCGCCAGATAGAAGGGTATGGTACTCTCTTTGCCCCTTCTATCAACACTGTAAAGCATGATAGCCCAGTGCTGTACTGTTCTCTCTCTGCCCCTTCTATCAACACTGTAAAGCATGATAGCCCAGTGCTGTACTGTTCTCTCTCTGCCCCTTCTATCAACACTGTAAAGCATGATAGCCCAGTGCTGTACTGTTCTCTCTCTGCCCCTTCTATCAACACTGTAAAGCATGATAGCCCAGTGCTGCACTGTTCTCTCTCTGCCCCTTCTATCAACACTGTAAAGCATGATAGCCCAGTGCTGCACTGTTCTCTCTCTGCCCCTTCTATCAACACTGTAAAGCATGATAGCCCAGTGCTGTACTGTTCTCTCTCTGCCCCTTCTATCAACACTGTAAAGCATGATAGCCCAGTGCTGTACTGTTCTCTCTCTGCCCCTTTTTCTGACATGGTAAAGCACTTTAGACCAACGGAGTAAAATACTCTTCCTGCCCCTTTTTTCACCATTGTAAGCCATGATAGCCCAGTCGTATCAAGTCCTCTGCCCCTTCTATCAACATTGTGAAGCACTATAGCCCAGTGGTGTGCAGTACTCTCGCTGCCCCTTCTTTCAATGTTGTAAAGCCTAACCTAACACCAGCTCCAATATAAAGCTGCATCCGGAGTATTGTCCACCTGCCACCAGCCTAGGTGTACCGGTGGCAATCTGAGCATTTTCAATCTAGCACGAGGCCCCAGGTACAAGACGCATGGTGTACATATTCGCTTGGTGCCATCTTTTTTATTTTTTTAGAAGGTGCCCGCAGGGTATTGGGAGCCTGCCACTAGCCACGTTGTACAGTGTGCAAGCCAAGCATTGTTAGCCTTTACACAGCCATGGTGTGCAGGATGCAAGCTGTGAATTGCCAGCCAGGCTCCAGCCCTGGGCTGCAAGTTTCATGCTGGCATTGTCCGCCTGGTGCTAGCCAGGTTGTACAGGATGACGGATAAGATGGGCATTGCCAGCCGGGCTCCAACCTTGGGTTGCCAGATGCAAGCTGAGCATTGCCAACTGGGCTCCAGCCCTAGGTGCTGGTTGCAAGCTGGACTTCAGCCGTCGTGCACAGGGTAGATGTGGCATTGTCTGATGGGTTCCAGATCTGGGTGCAGGAGGCATGCTGGGCATTGCCAGCCAGACACCCGACCTGGGTGCGGATGCATGCTGGACCGTGTCAACTGGGCTACAGGTTTGGGTGAAGGATGTATGTTGGGAAATGTCAGCTGGGCTCCAGGTTTGGGTGCAGGATGCATGCTGGACAATGTCAACTGGGCTCTAGGTGTGGGTGCAGAATGCAAGCTGAGCATTGCCACTTGGGCCCCAGCCCTAGGTGCAGGTTGCAAGCTGGGCTCTAGCCCCCGTGTACAGGGTGCATGTGTGGCATTGCCGTATGGGCTCCAGATCTGGGTGCAAGATGCATGCTGGGCATTGCCAACTAAGTACAAGCCCTGGGTGCAGGATGCATGCTGGACAATGTCAACTGGGCTCCAGGTTTGGGTGCAGGATGCAAGCTATGCATACCCAACTGGGCTCCAGCCGTAGCTGCAGGTTGCAAGCTGGGCTCTAGCCCTCGTGTACAGGGTGCATGCATGGCTTTGTCAGATGAACTTTAGATCTGGGTGCGGGATGAATGTTGGGCACTGCCACACAGGCTCCAGCCATGGGTGCAGGATGCAAGCTGAGCATTGCCAACTGGGTTCCAAGTTGGGGTACAGGCTGCAAGCTGGGCTCTAGCCGCCGTGTACAGGGTGCATGTGTGGAATTGTCAGAATGGCTTCAGCCCTAACTGCAGGATGCATGCTGGCCATTGCCAGCCGGGCTCCATGTTTGGGTTCAGGATGCATGCTGGGCATTGCCAGCCGGGCTCCAGCCCTGGGTGCAGGAGACATGCTGGACAGTGTCAACTGGGCTCCAAGTTGGGGTGCAGGCTGCAAGCTGGGCTCTAGCCGCCGTGTACAGGGTGCATGCGTGGAATTGTCAGAATGGCTTCAGCCCTAACTGCAGGATGCATGCTGGCCATTGCCAGCCGGGCTCCATGTTTGGGTTCAGGATGCATGCTGGGCATTGCCAGCCGGGCTCCAGCCCTGGGTGCAGGAGACATGCTGGACAGTGTCAACTGGGCTCCAAGTTGGGGTGCAGGCTGCAAGCTGGGATCTAGCCGCTGTGTACAGGGTGCATGCTGGCCATTGCCAGCCAGGCTCCTTGTTTGGGTGCAGGATGCATGCTCAGCATTGCCAACTGGGCTCCAAGTTGGGGTGCAGGCTGCAAGCTGGGCTCTAGCCGCCGTGTACAGGGTGCATGTGTGGAATTGTCAGAATGGCTTCAGCCCTAACTGCAGGATGCATGCTGGGCATTGCCAGCCAGGCTCCATGTTTGGGTGCAGGATGCATGCTGGGCACTGCCAGCCAGGCTCCAGCCCTGGGTGCAGAAGACATGCTGGACAGTGTCAACTGGGCTCCAAGTTGGGGTGCAGGCTGCAAGCTGGGCTCTAGCCGCCGTGTACAGGGTGCATGCGTGGAATTGTCAGAATGGCTTCAGCCCTAACTGCAGGATGCATGCTGGGCATTGCCAGCCAGGCTCCATGTTTGGGTGCAGGATGCATGCTGGGCACTGCCAGCCAGGCTCCAGCCCTGGGTGCAGAAGACATGCTGGACAGTGTCAACTGGGCTCCAGGTTGGAGTGCAGGCTGCAAGCTGGGCTCTAGCCGCCGTGTACAGGGTGCATGCGTGGAATTGTCAGAATGGCTTCAGCCCTAACTGCAGGATGCATGCTGGCCATTGCCAGCTGGGCTCCATGTTTGGGTTCAGGATGCATGCTGGGCATTGCCAGCCGGGCTCCAGCCCTGGGTGCAGGAGACATGCTGGACAGTGTCAACTGGGCTCCAAGTTGGGGTGCAGGCTGCAAGCTGGGCTCTAGCCGCCGTGTACAGGGTGCATGCGTTGAATTGTCAGAATGGCTTCAGCCCTAACTGCAGGATGCATGCTGGCCATTGCCAGCCGGGCTCCATGTTTGGGTGCAGGATGCATGCTGGGCACTGCCAGCCGGGCTCCAGCCCTGGGTGCAGGAGACATGCTGGACAGTGTCAACTGGGCTCCAAGTTGGGGTGCAGGCTGCAAGCTGGGCTCTAGCCGCCGTGTACAGGGTGCATGCTGGCCATTGCCAGCCAGGCTCCAGGTTTGGGTGCAGGATGCATGCTCAGCATTGCCAACTGGGCTCCAAGTTGGGGTGCAGGCTGCAAGCTGGGCTCTAGCCGCCGTGTACAGGGTGCATGTGTGGAATTGTCAGAATGGCTTCAGCCCTAACTGCAGGATGCATGCTGGGCATTGCCAGACAGGCTCCATGTTTGGGTGCAGGATGCATGCTGGGCACTGCCAGCCAGGCTCCAGCCCTGGGTGCAGAAGACATGCTGGACAGTGTCAACTGGGCTCCAAGTTGGGGTGCAGGCTGCAAGCTGGGCTCTAGCCGCCGTGTACAGGGTGCATGCGTGGAATTGTCAGAATGGCTTCAGCCCTAACTGCAGGATGCATGCTGGGCATTGCCAGCCAGGCTCCATGTTTGGGTGCAGGATGCATGCTGGGCACTGCCAGCCAGGCTCCAGCCCTGGGTGCAGAAGACATGCTGGACAGTGTCAACTGGGCTCCAGGTTGGAGTGCAGGCTGCAAGCTGGGCTCTAGCCGCCGTGTACAGTGTGCATGCGTGGAATTGTCAGAATGGCTTCAGCCCTAACTGCAGGATGCATGCTCGCCATTGCCAGCTGGGCTCCATGTTTGGGTTCAGGATGCATGCTGGGCATTGCCAGCCGGGCTCCAGCCCTGGGTGCAGGAGACATGCTGGACAGTGTCAACTGGGCTCCAAGTTGGGGTGCAGGCTGCAAGCTGGGCTCTAGCCGCCGTGTACAGGGTGCATGCGTGGAATTGTCAGAATGGCTTCAGCCCTAACTGCAGGATGCATGCTGGCCATTGCCAGCCGGGCTCCATGTTTGGGTGCAGGATGCATGCTGGTCACTGCCAGCCGGGCTCCAGCCCTGGGTGCAGGAGACATGCTGGACAGTGTCAACTGGGCTCCAAGTTGGGGTGCAGGCTGCAAGCTGGGCTCTAGCCGCCGTGTACAGGGTGCATGCTGGCCATTGCCAGCCAGGCTCCATGTTTGGGTGCAGGATGCATGCTGGGCATTGCCAACCGGGCTCCATGTTTGGGTGCAGGATGCATGCTGGGCATTGCCAGCCGGGCTCCAGCCCTGGGTGCAGGATGCGTGTAGGGCACTCTCCGAGCTACCGTGACTGAACACTCTGGTGCTCGGAGTATTGCGCTGCTCGAGTGACGGGGTTTATGCTGTGATGATCGGAGAAGTAAATTATAACCGTTCTGGGGTTGGGCATGGATAACGATACAGGTAGGGGTGTCAGGCAAATGGGTGAGCGCAAGTCTGCCAGTGTTTGCGTACGCAAATTATTTTAATTTGAATATACTTCCAATTGTGATAATGCAATCATTATGTTTAATGCAAGAATAACGTGGAGGCTGCTTGACACACGTGACCGAGCATGTGATTCGACTTAGTTGCTAGGTTTAATATAAAAGCTCCCCATTTCATATTCCTTTTGTATGGCTTTTACTTTACTTATTGATGTGCTATAGATGCATTGCTTCTAAATGCACGTCACTTTGCTACAATCTGTGCCACGTTCAGCTTTTCTAGTTTTGGATGACAGATGGCTCTAGTTGTTGGTGGGCAACATTTTATTCGTGTTGAGACGTTGACAATGGCATTTCTGCCAACGTGAATGGAGAGGTTCCTCTGAAACGCACACTCTTCTTCATGGACTTGGTGATCATTGTATCTAGAAACTCTTCTTCTCTCGCCTCCAGCTCCTTCCCTCTCCCTCTACGTCTCTCTCTCTCCCCCCTCTGTTCCCTCTGTTCTGAAAGAGCAAGGAGAGAAAGAATGGTGAGGGGAGAAAGAAGAGTCTCCCTTTTCTGCCTGGCTCTTTCTCCCCTTATCTATCTTTCTCTCCTTTCACTCTCTGCACGTGAGGCCGAGATCATTTGTGCCAAGAATGAGGTCCGGATGTGATGAGTTTTTTTGAAGCCTTCGTTTTAAAAAAAAAATTAAATATTGACAGTGATTCGTAAGCAAAGATGATCAAAGCAGAGTTTGATAGACTTCTATGTGCTTCCTATCTCGACTGTACTCCCTGTCTCTTGCTTACTGCTCACCAATCTGTTTGACATAGTACTCCCTGCACCTAACAGCACCATCTGTCCAGCCCTGCCTCTTCTTGCCCACCCATATGACCGCTACCACTCACTCTGCCCCCCGGGCCCCGCAGCGCCTCAATCTCTCCTCTTTTGTTGAGGCACTCTTGACACATGTCACTGTGACATCTTTCCTTTGTAGTGAATCTTGTGGCTCAGAGTGCCCTCCAGCAGGTCCCTCCACGTCCCCCCATAAATGACCATTGCTTATTAATTGGGCTAGAAATAAGGATGCCTATTGGCATCAGTGTTGTTCAACTTCTACGTTCGTGATATCGGCCAACTATGGCCGAATACTAGCACCTTTCCGTTCAAGTTGGGACACTTAAAGCTGCACTGGATAACCTTTGCGGACAATCTTGTCTCTTTTGACAAAACACCTCTTGGTTTAAAACATAAATTGGACTTGTTTTATCAGTATACTTACATCAATAACCTATTAATTTAAACGAAATCTAAGTTTGTCATTTTTTCTAATCAGTCTAAACCCAAGACTGTATATTGGGCATTAGCCAGTCATAGATTTGACAGAGTCAATTCTCTAAGATATCTTGGTTATCATTTCACAAATGCCAGTTCTGTGGTACAATGGAAGGCTTCTTTGAAGGATAAGGTACAACCATATGTATCTCATCTGAAACCTCTTCAGAGTAAGTTATGAAAATACACCATTTTACCAATTATGAAGATCAAACCTGTCCTACTTTATGGTCTTCATAGCTGTATCCCGTGAGAACAGCAGCTTGCCGAACCAATACGGACACTCTTCCTGGGTCTCAGCACATCGTGGAAATTTTCAACTAGCACTACTTGATCTGTGTGCTACAAACCCAATACTGGGGGGAAGAAGAATCCACTTCCCTCCATTGTCTACTCCATCTAAGGATACTAAGGGCCACCATTTGATCATTGGGTGTTGTGTTTACTGCAGCATTTTCGCCTGGCATGGGCCCCTCACTTTCCCATTCCAATTCTACAAGCCAGTATAGAAACCGTATTGGTTGCCATTACCATTAAGGGACACAAGTGCCTTGGCTCCAGAAGAAGGCTTTACTACATTACATGCCGAAACGTCTATGAATCTCGGCGCAACCTTGTCGGTGCCCTCTGGTTTCTCCCCCCATCAGGGTTTTGATTCAAGATGTAGACGTCGACTTGTCACAAGGTCACACCCTAGCCTGGCTGATAATTGACTTTGTGTAAAAAATAGACCTCCTGAAGGTCATACCACCTAGATGGAATACATAGGATAAAGTTCCACCTAAGGAAGATATTGAATACCTCCTAAAATTTTGGAGCTTCTATTGACATGAAGTAATGTACTCATTTTTGTTTTAGGAAACTTCATGTTTACACAGGAAAGCAATGAACACTTTGATGACTACTGTATGTTTCCCAAACTATGGGAAAAATTGTAAAGGCATACAATATGTAGGCTTAGTACTCTAAATGTTTGATGTTTACCAGGGTTACCAGACATTTCGTCGAAAAAAAATGGTCGACAGGACATTTGGTCGAAACCATTTGGTCGAAAGACAAATGGTCGAATTTTTTATTTCTTTTATCCCTCCCCCAACCCTCTTTTTTTTCTAAAAAAAAAAACCCTTTTTTTCCCTAAACTAAAACCTAAAAAATATATATATAAATAAAAAAAAAATTTGACCATTTGGTTTTCGACCAAATTCCGTCGACCAAATGTCTTTCGACGAAATGTCTTTCGACGAAATGTCCGGACACCGTTTACCAGCTGTACCCTATACATCATTTATAGAATGTCTAGATTCATGAGATGTTATGTATTGCACTCTACGAAAGTCTAGCTGCGCACTCTTCAATATGTTATATGGTGCTCTTATTTTAAGTTTGAATATATTTCATAAAAAGTTGGTCAGTCACTAATAATAAACTGAACTCCAACTTTACTGAGTTTCTCATTGCAGTTTCTGTACACAACCAGGCAGTGCATGCCAGTTAATGATATACTGACAGACAGCCTTTCAAGAAATAATAGTTGTACTGGAATAAAGTGCAAAGGAATAGCAATTATATAGGCAGGACTCCACCTCTTTGTAGCTACTTTATGGTGTTGACATGTCCATTGTAGATTTAGGCAACAATCTGAATGTTCTGCAAGGTCAGATTTTAAAAGAAGTGATGGGTCTTGCTCTTTTGGTACCTAACGTCATCATAAGACATGAGTTGGATCTACCCTCCCTTCAATACAGATATCTATGGAGAAAATTGACAATTAATTGAATGATCATTTCACCTCCCTCCAACTCTTTGTATGGTGATTTGGGTCCAATGGTTGAAGAGGGCTCAGTGGAATCGATTCATACATTTAGGTGTAAGATGCAAGCTCTACTAAATTGTATTAGTACCCGGCGAGGGTCAATGAGCTTGTTACAAGCAAGCTCATTGGGGCTCTCCCAGGCCTTTCGTCGCCGAGAAGGCTCTGAAACCTCTGCTTCAACACCGCAGCTCTGGGGTTCCTTCTGTGACTGGCCGACATGGAAAGGGAGAAGGGACTCCATGTAGTCCCTTCTCCCAATCCACAGTTGCGATTCTTTTAGCTTTTTTTTTTCTCGAGTTGAGAAATGCTTGCAGCGCCATTTTTCAACTGGAGAAAAATTGCAATTAGTACCTGGTATAATGTGCCGGGTACTAATGGCAATATGACCCTCAGAGGGGTGGCCTATTACTGGTTGGGTACCCGACCAGTAAAGGGCCCTCCTCCTCACGTCATATTGTATAATTAATTCCACAGAGGAACTCATTAATCGACCAGGCATTGTTAAAACCATGCTGTTGAGGTACAATTGGTTGGTCACATCAGAGCAAATCAACACAGTTTGTACAAGGAATATGCCAAGTTCATTAGAAAAAGGGGGGGACTTGTCACTATATTTACATCATTTTCCTTCTAATAAAGCACATGCTCTGTACCTTCGCTTTCGATTGAATCAGTTACCCACCTTGGAACGAAAAAGATAATGGAAACCTTCTTGTGAACCTGTAACTGATTATTCGTTTTGTAATAGCCTGGGATCAATGGAAACTCTGAGACAGTGGGTAACTTCTTGCCCTTCTTTGCACTTTATTAGAACTCGCCATTTTAAGGACAGTACTCCATCTGCCCTTGATTCTGCTAGGAACCTATTTTGGGCCAGACTTATTTGGGAGGGACTGTATCTTTGGTTTTAGCCTTGTATCGTTTTCTTTCTGAGGTTTTGGTGTTGCTTGATCATGGAGGCAATTTGCAAATTTAAGGTTTTATGTTTTTCTTCTATCTTTGATAACACCGGTTGCATAATTTATATGGTTTTATGATAGCACAATTAATGTCCGCATATGTTTATGCATTTTTCTATATGTATTTGTGAAGGGTTTTATGAAAACCATAACACAATCAAAATAATTAAAACAAAAAAAAATGGTCAGATCTTTACTTCTTGATGAGGCGTCTTATTTGCTATTGCTTGAAGATGATCCTTGTTACTTATATTGTCAAATGAGAATGTATCTAGCCTGCCCGAATGGGATGGATTGGGGATCCTTGCTATAATAGTTTTTTTTTTTTTTTTTTTTTATTATCAAGTTTATTGAATTTTATAGAAAACATACAAGCAACAAACTTATCAGCATTGTAATCGTAGAACTCATTGCATAGAATCCACACCCCATATCCATCCCCAACCTTCACAGAATCTAAAAAGCTAAACAGGCCAACTTATTAACACATGTCATCCAAAAACCCACCCCACATATCATCAAACAATTTCAACTTTTTGTTCCTGCGAAGGATAACCTTCTCAATTCTGGCCACTTGCCTCAAGTCCTCCACCCATTCTGAACAGGTCGGTCTCTCATCACATTTCCATTTTCTCAAAACAATTTTTTTCGCAGAATTTGTAGCCCTAAAAAACCAGCATTTCTGTGGATAAGTGAGATCTTCCACTTTATCATCCTCACCCAAGATGATAGTGTTATAATCAAAATCCTCTTGCAGTAATAGAACCTCATTAATCTTTTCAGTGACACTCCTCCAAAATGTCCTCAGTTCATAACAGTCCCAGATCAAGTGTTCAAAGGAGCCGACATCATGCTTACACCTCCAACAGGACTCTGAGTCAATCATCCCTCTCGCATAAAGTCTCTGGGGAGTCCAAAACACTCTATTAAGAATTTTGATTTGGCGGCATTGTTCTCCAAGATTAATGGATGTCAGAGTTACGTTTTTACAAAGAAACCTCCACCTCTCCACAGTCATATCGGAGCCAAGGACCTCAGACCACTTAGTTAACAACCCCTCTGCTGGCGTGTACTGTTGGCTCAGATTTCTATATACTTTGGACGCCATACCACCTAATGTCTTATATTCAGGTAGCCATAACTGCCAACCACCGCCATCAACAGTTCTCTGGTTCCCAAGCAAACCTCTCCATTTTCTGTATTCACCCACTGTACAGTCTCTGAGATCTTTAATTTGTGAAAGTCTTCTATAGCTGATCCATTTGCCGTCTTCCATCAGATCACTCAACCATAGTACACAACTCAGGAGCCAGTTCAAACACAATAGCGGCCTCCCATTCAGCAAAATACCTGGATTCAACCAGATGGGGATGTAATCATTATCACATACCTTACGCTTACTTTTCTTCCATAGTTCCCTCCAACATAATTTATATGGTTTTATGATAGCACAATTAATGTCCGCATATGTTTATGCATTTTTCTATATGTATTTGTGAAGGGTTTTATGAAAACCATAGCACAATCAAAATAATTAAAACAAAAAAAATGGTCAGATCTTTACTTCTTGATGAGGCGTCTTATTTGCTATTGCTTGAAGATGATCCTTGTTACTTATATTGTCAAATGAGAATGTATCTAGCCTGCCCGAATGGGATGGATTGGGGATCCTTGCTATAATAGTTTGTGAGATTGCCTGGGTGCTCTGATTATCTGGCCATCGCACAGCAATCAGATGGAGGAGTGTAGGGAACTGTAGACGTACAGTGTAGTACCGAGGTGCAGGGAAGTGGCAGTGAACAAGAGTTAAAGCCCAGAGATTTCTCTGCTTCCTTGGGTGCAGGGGGAAAAGTGGGCAGAATTCGGAGAGTTTCACCCAGACGGGGAAGGGCCGTAGGTGTCCGAGCAGGGGTGTTGCTAGGTATGGAAAAGATCTGGGGCTATGCTAATTTTGGGACTGTGGTGACTGGGGGCTAGGTAGCCTTTTTGGTTGAAACCCCTGAGCTTCTATCCGGGGCTAAAACCAAAAGACCCGGGACTATGGCCCTCTCAGCCCCACCTTGGCAACGCCTCTTGTGTCCGAGCAGCACTTGCAGTCTCTGAAGTCTGGATGAGTGACTGGAAGGCAATACACTGGGTATTGTCAAATGGGAAAAATTACTACTCCCTATAATTGGCATATTAGAAGTAACTTTGGACGCAGAAATATGTGTGTGAATGAAAGGTCTCCTGGCACCAAAAGCTCATTAAGAGCTGTAATTCCCCCTATCCTCCCGCCCCATTGTTTTCAGGATAATCGATCTATTGGCAGATTTGAGGCAAAGGGTGCAGTGGACAAACATTACAGAGGGCCCCAGGTGGGCAGGTCATGGAGGCAGAGGCTAAAGTGGGCAAAGTTGCACAATGAACTACAGGGACAAATGCTTCATGTTTTCTGTATTTTGGGGCTTTACTCTAGCTACAAACATCTGGGCCTCCTCGCCAGTTGTTGCTGTCAATGGTGGTAATATTGAATAATCAATCCTGAAGCTAAGGTTGGAAATTATAGGGTTCAAGGCATTGAGAAATGAGGAGGGACATTACAGGAGGTGATACCACAGGATCATTCCTACAGCCTGCAGAACCATTTTTGTGCTTGTCTCCGGGGTTCTTACCCCACACACTTATACCAAGTTGGCAGCTAAACAAGTCCAGGTGAAACCCTAGGTTGAGGAACAGTGCTGGGTGTATCTGTAGGGCAGCCAACCATGCCACATTTTCCAAAACTGTCCCAAGTTCATGGCCGTGTCTCGCACACAACCAGCTCAGGACAGGAATAAGGCCTGACATTTCTCCTCTGAAGCAGGATCAGGATTGATCCAAAGTCTTTCGAGCTCACACTTTTCATGTGACAGTTGAAATGCTGGGAAGCACAATGCCTTTCCCACTGCTTCCCCAGCACACTCAGGTTCAGCTTTGTGTAAACCTAATTTCAATAAACCGATAAGAGATTGATGACCCAGACACAGGGGTGCCTTGGTCAGGACTATTGTCCCTTAGAACGTGCAATTGGTGGGGGATAATAAATGGGAGCGAAGTATAACGCTACATGCTATGTAAAATAATGGCCCAAACAGATTACCCTATATTGAATTATCTGTCACTGTGAATACCTTTTTTTTTTTTTAAACCAAATTATATTGCTTTTGGTCCCCATTCCTTTTCACGATAATAAAGCCACTTGTCTTTTTGCTTGACCTGTTTTTATAACAATGTTTATAATGTCAGGTTGGTTTCTTGTGTGATTTGTGTACTTTCAAGGTATGGTTAGAAAAACGAATTCTTTTGTTTTCAGGATACCCAACCTCAACAAATATGTGTGACCTTTCACTGGAAATATATGTAGTGCAGTGCTTAAATCACAGCCTGGGTCCAATTACTGATGTCGCCACTTTAAAGAAATGTGTGATCCTGGGCAAATCATTTAATCTCACTGTGCCTGATCAGCTCACACTGGGTGTTGCTAGAAGTGATTTAATTTGCATGTTTTGGTATGAAGAAAAACCCTCATGGTTTACTAACTATTAAGTTGCTGCATATTAATAATAGTGAATATTTATATATTGCACAGCACATTATTCTCTTGGCTTACACGTGAGGACATCTTTGGCTTTACCAATGGTGTCCTACAGTACTGAAGACAAATGCCACTGGTTTTAATGATGTTTACTGTGATGTCGCTTCTGATTATGACAATCCATATCATGCAAATTAGGGTTCTCCATATATTTTCCAGGACGGGTTTGGAAGAAAACTTAGAACATAGCAGAGCCTTTTATGCCTAACATTCCCAGTGTTGTGATTTTGTTCTTCTGTGTATGTGTTCAGGAGCCACTGGGGAGGGCCCAAGCAGCTGCCCTTATTTTGGATACTACACAGCCACATATTGCTTACTATCATGGAATTAAATGTGCACTTTGTCTTGTGTGCATGTTACAGGCTGCCCTTTGCTGGCTGCTGTCACCTTAACTGAAGACTTTAAATATGCGCTTTGCAGCAGGTTACACACTCTGCATTTTACTCTGGTTTCGTCTGCATTAGCACCTTGCTGACAGAGTAACTGCTAACATTTCAGTGAAGTTTAGTGTTTCAGCTGCCCACTGACTGCCTGCCCTGTGAGATTAAACACCATCCCTCTGTATCAATTCTTATTTAAGCAACCCAAGGGTGCCACAGACTGTGTCCACCCCCTAACTGTAGGCAGTGGGGCTGCCAATCATAGTGAAATGGGCCCCGTCGAGCCCTGACAAATGTTTAGCCGGGCCCTGTGAGCAAGCCCTAAGACTGCTCTTTGTTATTCCAATGTGCCTGACTGCCACAAGGAGAGATGAGGGCGTGTGTATGGTGGCTGCTGTGAATAGATTGGGAAGGTGTCGGACCAAGAGCAAGGCAGGGCCCACTCTCCCTTTGTCTGTCATCTGAGTCCTAAAGCTGCTGCTGATCAGTCTTTCTATATTTTCCCTTTTTGAGTTGTTGAATGTCATTTTTATCTGTCATATACATCCTATCTGGCGCAGGGTACTTTTTTATTCTTAGAAGTATAATGCACTGCCCACACCTCGCCACAAAAATAATACCTGGTGTCTAGGCAGCCACTGTTTGGAAAACTGGCCTGGATGTCATATTGTGGTTTGCGTTAAATGTGGTTTTTATACAGACTTGGGTGTTTATAATATGGTAGCCTTTTAACGGTGGCACACTAAGCTAATGTGGGATTTCAGCTTTGGAAGAGCTGGAGGGCATTGAGGTTAGGGATATAACGGGTGTTAATGGCCTACACCACTGTTAAAGGCCTGAGGTGAAGTAGAGGGCGCATAACAAGAGAAAGGGGTAGTGACACCTGTTACAGCCCTCCCACCCAGGACTGTAATGTTATAA
Organism: Ambystoma mexicanum; assembly: GCF_040938575.1. Taxonomy (NCBI): domain Eukaryota; kingdom Metazoa; phylum Chordata; class Amphibia; order Caudata; family Ambystomatidae; genus Ambystoma; species Ambystoma mexicanum. The sequence continues at coordinate 161,599,061 of NC_090928.1, read as the reverse complement.
TGACAAAATCACAAAAATAGATTAAAAACAGGATAGAAATAAAAGAAAAGAGATGGTGCTCGGAACCTTGCAGTGAGCATTGCCCTTGAGGAATGCTGGGCATTCAGACAGAAGTTGGGAGAGAAACACAAAGCTTAATAACAGTGGTTGAGGCTTGTTTCTGACGGTGGAGAGTCAGACATAGGAGACAGAACAGAGGACGTCGTTCAACATTTGAGTTCATGATAGAAATTAAGAAAAACCTCCTCTAATGCGATCGCTTTAAAGAGGTCCTTACTTTAGAATATAAACTGGTGCTCATCAGGACATCTTACAAATAAACACTGTCATCTGTCCAAATCTATTCTAAGCTGCTATCTGTCCTCCCGCTAGAAAGGGACTACAAGCTTGAGTTTAGGATAGGGTTACTTGCCCCTTTTGATAATTTAGTTGTGGCTTTTCCGACCCCACCAAAAAAAAGTTATTTTGGTATCTTTCATTTCTTGGTTTAGTGTCAAAGTTTCAAATCAAAAAGTCTTGTGCTATCCTTTTTGGTTGCAAGAAGGTCCTTGTCTGATAGTCCAAATGGTTTTTGCTTTATTCGGTCTCCTGGGAAATCGTTGGACCTGGAAAGGTCAGTATTTACAATAGCAACAAAGTTCACTTTTTTTTTTTTTTGTTTTTTTTTATTGTTCACCTTCTTAGCCTCCTGTGAGCTATGGACTTGGCCCGGCCTTGTTACTTTATCCTTTCACTCACCCCCATGTGGGGAATCCGGTTTCTCAGCCCTGGGTGGGCTACGGGCATGTTCACATCTATTCTGGTAGTTTCTCTGCTCGCCCCCTTCTGGGGGGCTCCTACTCTCACCACGGCGTAGACCATTGACTGGTAAAACCCTGTTTTGGTAGCTTGCTCCCGTCACCCCCTTCTGGGGCACTCGGATACTCAGCCGGGCACGAGCTAGTGGCTCATTCCGCTGTTCTTCTCTGTGTCTTCAACCATTCGTTGGCTTTTTAGTCTCACAGCCGTGCGTTGGCTTTTGTCTTTTTTAGCCCATTCACCGCTATGTGGGGCAAACAGATTCTTAGCCCGGTGCAGTCTTTGCTCTGGCCTCACCACCCTCTGCTTGCTCTTGGTATGAGTATGCATACCTCTCCAAGCAACAGGTCCATCCAGGGCATCGGCGTCTCTGTTCAGTGTGATTCCATGTCTCAGACCTGCGTTGGTCGGCACTGTCTTGTTTCTCTCGCTGGCTTCTACCTTTGGGACGGGTGGGCTCTGGATGTCGCTTCGGTGGGACATCTCGCCGGTTCTTCCCCTTGTTTGGCTATGCTTAACCTCTCTTTGCCAGTCCCGGGCTCTCTGCAATCTCTGCCTTACCCCAAATGGCAGTGTCCCACAAGCTTTACAAGCTCTCCAACCATCAGATTAACAATGTGGTTCTTCATTCTTCTTCTTCCTGTAAGGGACAGATTCCCTCCTCTGCATGGTCGGGCAGGCTGGCATTTCTCGCTCTCTGGCTACTTCTCATGTGCTCATGTGCTGCTGGCATCCAGGTGTATTTGGCTTTCTCCCTGGAAGGAAAGGGAAGATGCAAATAGTCCTGGTCTTCACAAGAATGCAGTAACCAATACAGGTCAGAAACCACTGTGATTCACTTTAAAGTGGACCTCTATATGATTGTCCTATTCAGCTTTGTAACCAATAAAAATTGAGGATTTAGAACTAAGAGGAGGTGGTATGGAATCCTTACTTGGGCATTCCTTGTCCCTAGAGGTGGGATCACCTCCAGTGGGATCCCACTTGCCCTATCCCCTAGGGAGGGTGTTGCCTAGCGGGCTCACCTCCCTTGTCCCAAAGGGAGTGACTCCCCCTTGAGGAGAAGGGACACATTCCCTAGATTCGTCACATGACCCATGGTTTGCAATGGGCTGCCATCATTCCAATGTTATAATGCTATGAATTAAGCTTTATAGACCTAGCCTGGTGGCTGTACCGGGAGTTACGGCGCCCGAAGACAGAGTAAAAGCAGTCATGTGGGAATGCAAACAAGTTTAAGGTAAGGGACGTGAATATAAACTATCGGGTATACGAGGATTTCTGGGATGTACCGGCTTATATAGCCCAGAGATTGTCCAAAGGGAAGCACTGTGGTTGTTCTAAGGGTCATAATCTATGTTACAATGTAATGAAGAATGAGTTACAGGTTCATGCAAGTGTTGCATTCATCCATGTCATTAGACAAAAGAAGTAACTGCTTCTCTGTTGGTAAGAGAGACGCATTTTCTGGCCATTTACGACCTGCATGTGGATATCTCACATTTCTGTAGTACTCCTCAGATTCATTTTAAAGATACTTCGGCAATAGGTTATGTTCCGCGCATACTTCAATATTAATTCCCCCCACCCCCCACTCTCATGGCTCTGTAGGGCCTGAAAAGTCGATGATTCCCTCTTTGTCCATCAACGTCTCTAATTTGCAACCACTTAAGATTTCCGGACATGTCAGTGGAGTTCAAAAACGTGATTGGTTTATGAAGCTACTTATATAATTAAGTTTTGTGTCTTGACTAAACCCAAGTTATTAATCATGTGTGTTGGAGGAGGACAACATTTGTGAAATAATCAGTTATTGTTTGTGATAGTAGAAAGGGCTTCTTCGTATTCCCCATGTGCAAGTGTACAGTTGAAATCAGAAGTTAAAAAAAAATCTGCTTTGTCATTGGAGATGCAGTAGCATTCAGATGGATCCGTAAATCGGCCATGTCAGGGCAGTACATGTCTGATCTCGTTAACAGTTCTACTGCATATCCTATTAGCAGGTTATCATAATGGCATTAATTTCCTCTAATATCTCCCTAGAACGTTACCACTATGGGCATACTTTACATCGAATTTGCAAAATGAATACTAATGCATGTTGATGCTAATGACCCACGAGTGAGCGAGCTCCTGGGACCTCTGATTCCGTTTTCTCAAGGCTGCTTCTGGATGTCTGTTTGATAATTTACTAAGGCATCTGAATTAAAAAGTTAACATTTTATCATGCTTTTTACTTTTGTTTCAATCCTTTCACATCTGGGTGGTCTGTCAGATTTGCTTCACTGTGCTTCTCAACATCTGATTTCAGTCATGTATGCAGTGGCTGGATGGGTGCAGTAGCTTTTCTTACACTTTGTGGACTTACTTCTTTTCATTTTCCACTGTGTTTTGTGACCTCCGGCAATTCAGTGGCTTTCTCCTTGAATTAGTCCATATTTTCTTGTTCCTTACTTTTGAATGTGTTGGCATACTCTTAGTGCTGGTGTCTAAAATGTGCTGCTCTCCTGATGTTTTGGACTGCAACAACCAGGATCATTCGTCATTGTCTTTAATGGCTAGGGCTATTGGGAGTTGTAGTCCCAAACATATGGAGAGCCAAAGTTTGCAAACTCCTTTCCTAAAACAAATATGCCGAAAATATAACAGTGTTTCATCCAAGGAGATGCAAATTAACTTGACAAGAGAAAGCAAAACGGTTCTGCTAGGAAAATCTAGTTTGCTCAATACTTGCGTGACAAAATTACTTCTCTGTAGAAGTTCAAGCATGAGTAGTAATGAAACCACGTACTCGGTCCTCACACTTCTACACACCAACAGTGATTGCAATCATAAAGCTAAAACTGACACAGTTAAGTGATAAACCTCTTTGTCCTTTTGTGCTAACGTGTGCTGAGGGAGGGACATACTCTCAAGATCTCAAGAGGGGTGTGAATGTGATTCAGTAGAAACCCCAAAAGTAAAGAACAACGGTCCACAATAAAGGGAATGTCCAATCAAGGTTATTTAAAACAAATAATTTTTAAACATGCTATCTGCAAGAAAACAAACTTAACAGAAAAATACTGTACAAAGCCTACCCTGTGGAAAGAACAGAGAATATGCAACAACAGACGATTGAGCACTCTGTGTAAACACGGGGGGGGGGAGGACAAGGCAATTAATAATCCCAATGATTGTAAAAAGGATATGTACTTGAGTGAAAAGGGATGAATGGTTACTTAGCCAGTGTCTAGGGCCCTAAAAAGGGACAAACTGGGCAGTTGCTACTCAAAAGTACCCTTTGCTGCTCTTGAGGGGTTCGACAAGGGCGAACCAGTCTTCTAGATGTTTTGTGTGGCTCAAGGGCAGCGGTCACATTGTTCTAGTCGGAGAGCGCTGTCGAGCAGGGGTCAAGCGGGAGCTTGTTATGGTTCAAAGTGATGCTTCAAGGGTGGCGTCGGCTCAACAGTGAAGATGCTGGTGACTAGATGCGCAATTCGAGTCTGGCAGTTCATTGCTGTGTCCTATGTGGCTTGATGGTCCATCAGGGTGAGTTCGGCTGGCGATGAAGATCAGCACCTTAGATGATCGTGGGTCTAATTGCAGATCAAAGGTGGCAGATGCAACATGGAGCTTGCACTCAGCTAGTGTGGTACGGTGGCAAACAGGATAGCACATGCAGTTCAGTGGTTTAAAGAGCGAGGGAGTGCCAATAACTGCTCCGGAGCATCCTGATGGTTTGATGCAGTCCAACGGGCTTGAATTGCAGCTCACAGCAGGTTGACAGTGGGTAAGGTAGGAATCATAGTTGTCTTGGCTGTCGGGTGCTGTCAATCCCTCCCAGGGGTCTCCTGAACAAGTGTAGTCTTTGTTCTCTGGCTCTTAATGCAAGGGCTGGTGAACACTGTGGTCTTTCACCACGGTGAGGTCCTGGGAAGCAGTGGGGCTGGCAGAGATGCAAGTCTTGTTCTAGCAGGAGATCACCCACAATGTACCCTGGGGATGGGTAAGGAACTGCTTGCCTCTGCCTTGGAAACTCAGTCTTCACCTCACTTGCGGAGTACTTTGGAAAGTCAACTCTTCCAACAACGATCCAATGAAATTCTTCCTTCGGTGTTTGGTCCAAAGTGAATCTAACATGGGAGTTGTAGATCCCTTCTTTTAAAGGGAAAGGTCTACAGGTGATTGGTCAAAGGCAATCACGCCTTTAAGGGTAAAGTCCCTGTCCTTGTAGGAAGTGGTGTTTGCCTCCTGATATTACACATTTGTGCTAAAGGAAGTGGGGGGACAGGACTGAAAGCTAGAGGCAGAGATAAACAAGATGCTGAAACCTTAATCCATTTGTAAGGAGCTCCCTCTTTCTACACTAGACATGCCCCCCTTTTTTGAATGGGTGTGACCTTTGATTCCTGTTTCAAGAACAGCTTCATGTGGAGAGGCCGTCTTTCTGGAGAGGGTGTTACCTGACCTCACAAAGGAAGACAGAAGGGTCTATCCCAAGGTTAGTCTTTCTGGTAGTAGCTAGGACAGCTAGGATAGCTAGGCTGGGGGAATAGACTTAACCCTTCACAGCTGAGCTGGGATTACAGGGCTGAGACATGTGTGATAACAATTGGATGTGGCTGTGTTAATTATGAAATACCATCCACCATATCCTATTTCAGGTATGGCTTATATTTAATGTTTAACGTGCCACCAGCAGACTAAACTCATATTATGGGTTTTGGAACAGAGGTTGGGAACACAAAATAAAAAAGGGTCGAAGGAGACTGTGCTGGCAGTTTCTGATTGAACAAGAGATAAAACCGGCTACCGGTTTTGAATGTCCTTCAAATCGCCACGACTGGTCCTCGTTCTGAATAAAAGGCATTGGGCCCTTCACTGCAGGTGTGCAGATTACGCCCCTTGCAATGAAACCATTTTGTTGGAAATGGCACACATCATGAGAAATATCACGCTTGTTTGTTGTGCCTTTGTGTATATCAATTGAAATGGTGAGCAACATCCATTTTTGCTGAAACATATTGGTGCTCAGTTGGCTGAAAAATGATTGCAACACAAATTGGAAATCTAGTAATCTTAAAACTGCTTTATAGAACTGGGGGCAACCAGACATGGACTCCCTGCTCAATGTGCTCAGAGAGGCACAGCCTCATCTCACTGATGAGGCCCAACAAGGCTGAAACACGTGTATGGGGTTGCTGTTGGTACTCTTGTTCAGAGAGGAATTGCCATAGAATTTCGGTGCTGGACTGCCCATGTGGGCGGGACAAAGACTGATATGCAAATTGGTATTTCCCATCTGTGAAAGGTACAGTGAGCAAAAAAGCGATACTGCAAACTCGCATCTCAGAACAGGTTATCATGCCATGTTCTTTCTGGAGAGGAGTGCCTGCTACCTTTTTTTAAAAAAAAACATTTGCAGCCCTTAAGTTATCTAGACATGTGCAATTCTAGTAAACGAAATTTGCAAGGCCTTCAACTTCATTTGACGGATTCGCATTGTTTGACCGAATTTATTTGCCCCTGGTAGATTTGACCGAATTATTAATCTTTTTTGGGTCGTTTCGACTGCAAATAATTGTGAGGGGACACCCCTACATCCCCCCCAAAGCCCATATATTATTTATTAACCCAAACCCACCCCCCACATATATTTGCGGTCCAACCCCCCCCTGCCTAAATGTGGTCAAATCGACCTCGAGCAAATCAGCAAATCAACTGAGGTAAACTTGGGTAATACCCATTTGACATTAAGTGGTTGTTTTCAGGAGATGTTGAGGAAATTGAGTGGTCAGTAGTATGTTATTGGACACATAGGACAAGTAAAGTTGTTCATTAATATAGTAGGACTAAACAAACATTACCATGGGTTTCAGGTTTTCGAGCAAAATATTTTGAAATTTAGTGCAAATGTTTGGACAGTAAAATTGGTCACAAATGGAGCATTGATTTTCAGGTGTACTTTGGGATTCTGCCTGGAGATTTTCTGGGATCTTTAGTGGCAAATGGTGCATTCAGAAACATACGAGATCAGCACTACTGTTCCAGTCATTGATTACTGTATTGTGGATTCTTTATTCTTCAAGAATGTTATGAAACGTGCATTTCTGATTGAACGAAAACTGAATACTATCCTCTTGACTTAATTTTCCAATGGTCAGATTAGGCACTACAAAGAAGATGTCTGCCAGGCAAAGGGGCTGGCTGGTGATGCCTAAGGTCAACAAGGAGGCATTGGAAAGAATTACTAATTCACAAGAAATTAAGATATGCTCTTAAAACTGTTTAACAGTTCAGAGGCCACAAAGGAAAATGTCAGTTTGAGTCTTTGGTTGAAGCTATCCGGGACAGAGCTATTGGCAATCAGCGTCCCCAAGTTCAGAAGGTACAGGTTAGAGAAAGGGATGCGCCATGGTTCAATGTAGAATCTCAAAAAGAAAATTGAACCATGATTTAATGAGTGGTGTGTACACGGCTGGTCAGATTTTATTGGGCTTCATTAGGAGTACGGCTGTGTCGCCAAAAATGGTGGTAATACAGTGGTAGCTACAGGTTTGGGGGTAAGGTGGAAGAAAAACCTCCAGCAGAATGCTGTAGGTAATTTCTCTGCTTTACAGCCAAAAAAACAGCAGAATTACCGCTGGTGGTAATTTCACCGAAATCCCCATGGAGTACTATGGGCTCCAATAAATGGGACTAACACGGCCTACCACAACTTGTAATCCAGCGGTAATTATGCCAGACCAAGTGGTGGTAACAGTAAATCTGTTTGATGGTATCTCAGTGGATTTAGCGCCGAGATACAGCAAACCTGAAATGAGGCCGAAGTTTCAAAATGGCATATAAAAATTGCCAAAAGACTAAATAAAACAAATGTATTGAGTTGGAGTGGGAGTTTTTACGAAGGACATTATGCCGTCTACTTGGACAAGTAGTCCTTGGACCACCGCCAACCAACGTTATAGGCCAATTTCTTTACTGGACATTGCCAGTAAGAAATTCTCCAAATGTTTGTTGCTCAAACTGGAGGAGTGGACTCAAAGTAACAATATCGTGAAGCCCTCCCAAAAGTGTTTCGGGGGAGGGCTCAATACAGTGGTCCACTGCTTCATTCTGAGCACCATCATGGAGGAATACGGTACATTTATGGGGGGAGATTATTTTTGTTTTTTTTTTCAGATTTGAAGAAAGCATTTAATTGGATTAATAGAAACCTAGTGTGGTGTAATTTACATTGTATTAGGGTCCCTAATGGTTTATTAGATCTTATCCAACCGCGATACACAGACATCTCAGGGGCTGTACAATATACAAGATCCGGGAATTAGCCATTGTTTTTTTGCCACCAACAAAGGTAAAAAAGAAGAGATGTCGGTTGCCCCCAAATGTATTCCTTTCAGACGTTTTATAGCGTGCTTCTTTATGCCAAAGACACAGCTATTTTGAACAACACCGTCAAGTCTCCAACAAGGCCTGGTAAACACAAATTAATATTTTGGGAAATATGTTTTTTTAATTAAATATGATGAAAACAAAAATGATGGTGTTCGGGAAAAGGCTGAAATCTTGTCGCTAGTTTTTAAATTAATGTAGAGATGAGGGAGCAGTTTAATTTTTATTATTTTACTTCTCAAAGAGAGGTGCTTGAGACAATCCTTTTAAGACAGCTGTAAGGGCATCATGAAGGATTAATGGGCATTTTCATTTTTATTTCAAGTCTGGGGTATTCTGATTGGACAACTGCTTGGAGATATCTAAGGGAAAGGTGTGGTCCATGATTTTTATGGCAGTGAAATCTAGGGTGGTTCAAACGGTCATATCCTGGAGGGGTTGCAAAATACATTCCTGTGCCAAATAGCAGGTCTCCCTGCAGATACACCTGGCAGTGCCTTATGAGATGAATTGGAGGTGTTCATTTGGAAGGTGTCGGGCACTTAAGATTGTTAACTTATTTCTTAAAAGCACATCTGGGGTTTTCTGCAAATAATGAAGTGAATTTCAGTGTAAGTGTGATTGCAGCCTCCGCTGGTAAAGAAAAATACTTGTGTTACAGGGGGCTGTAATGCACTGTCCATGTGGATGGGAGGTGGGATATAACTAAATGTGTCATATTAAATCAACTCAAAAGGGCTCTTAAAGCAAGAGCTTGTCCGATGGGCAGAGAGGCAGATGTCCAAGATATACATAGGCTGCCCTCTTTAGCTTTATATGCAGACTCGCACATAAGATGGTAAGGAGAAATCTGTAAAGTAAGATCCCCAGGATGCAGGAGACTGATGCCAATGATAGGTTTAAATGTACCCACCGCTCAATAAATTAAAAAGGTATGGAGGAAGGGCAAAGTGTGCCTTCAAAATAGGAGCCGAAGTTTGGTTCATTTTCTGTTAATTTGTCATTTCTCTGTAAGAATGGACATGCATGTGAGCAATGCTTTATATCATTCATTGTAATGTTCAGGATGTTATGTATAGCTTTTTTGAATATGTTAAAGCTGCTTATTTTGGGCTTGTTCTATGTGAATTTTATGAAATATGATGCATGTTTTTAAATGTTGCTAACTTAATGGAGAAATACAGATTAAATAAATATTGATTCATACTAGTCATTACATGGTAGGTTTTAAAGATCGCTTCACTGGGGCTTTGGAGGTTACCTCCTAAACATTGTTTTGGCATTTAATGGTAAATTGTGCATTTCAAAGCTCCTGAGGCCTGTTACATTGTCAAAATAATGGTTAGGAAAAAATATATTTTTTTCTGAAGAATTAAGAGCCGAAAGGGATTTTACAGAAAATGTAGTGGCAAACATTGGTCAAAACATTGAGCGTTTGATGACCTCTTCATAGAGGTATGCTGGTGTTAACTAAGTATGTGGATTAATTGATTGGCTTGTTAATATAAACTTGTTACCAGTAACTTAATTGGATTTGAAAATAAGGCTAATTATGAAAAATGTGGCATGCATTTACCTTATCTGCCCATTATCCACATGCCAGATGGGCATAGTATCAATCGATGACCATTTTCCACTAGGACATAGTAAAAATAGGCAACACTAAATTGTATTTTTCTGATAAATATAAGCATGGTGGCATCAAACACAAACCTCATAAAAAGCAGTGCATGCAAATGATTCAATAAAGGAAAGTTGGGTATGCCTGCCATGTATTTGTCCACTGTGCTCCTACTAGCTGTGCAATGGAACAGAATATGACAATGTTCTTCAGGACACAAACATTGTTTTATTATTTTTCTCATTAATACATTTGAGGGCTGGGCAAAGTATTTGAAGATGAGAGTTTTAACAATGGCACTTCTATAAGTAAGGACATTTACTGAAAAATAATTTGCAGGGTGACGACAAACTCAAATCTTGCATGTATAAAAATAAGCCAGCTGAAGCCACAGCAGGTGGCTTATTTTTATACATGCAAGAATTGAGTTTGTCGTCACCGTGCAAATTATTTTTGGACAACATTCTTGCACAGTCGAAGAATATGTCCTGGCTATACTGCTACTGAGGTCTCATCCCTTCAGCACCTCCTTCTAGGCCTCACCACCATGGCCTTATGCAACTGGCGAGCAACAATTTATGGTGCTGCGCGCAACCTGTTGCCCCTGAGCTACACATTGGGGATCACTGGGTTATGCCCCCACCCATTCACTGCCACTGGCCATGCTGATCTCTATGGCCATTCCATCCAGATCTTGCCCCTGCCTGCCCAAAAAAAAATATCTCCTCATGGGAACTCTTTGAGCTCACTTTAATCAGGCCTTACCATCAAATGTTGCACTCGCAGTGCCCGGACGTGTTTTTTCAAGCAGTCATCTGTGAGTTAATGATTTAGTTGGAGTTGTAAACCCGCTACTGGTGTAATAAAAATGTCCTACCAGGTCTGCCTTTAGCCACTCCATTTATAAACACTCTGCATGCCCTTCACTGAAGTCCTGTTAAAAGAAGCATTGGCAAAGCCAACAGTTTTAACTTGTGTCTAAGTATTGGGCATTTGCCAGGCACTGCTATTGGATGTCCATTGCCCAGACTTTTGCTCTATTTTGTACCTGCGACTATCAATGGCCCGTTAATACAGCTACGGCTGTGCCTTTCCCATGCTTGGACAAAAGCTCAAACTGTTGGCGTTGTCAATGCGTGTCTTCTTATTGTCAAAAACGTACGGCAATCTCCAGCCCAAAAGAAAATGTATCTGGACTCCATATTTTATCATTGGGGCAAAGCAGTTGTCAGCCCTTAGTAATATATTTAGTAAAACCAATGCCCACAAATGGTACGCCCTTCTAAGCATTCATGCGAGCTGGATGTTAAAGAAATATTAAAAGTGGATGGGAACATGTCGTCCGTGCCCCCAATCTAACGTCCGTCGTTGTGGCATTAATGATTTGCCACTTGTTATTTGTCTTGTTCCGTGGCTGAGCGTTATGCCTGTAAACTCAATTTAATTTGAGGATTCAGTTTCAGTTGTGGGGTCACTGGACCATTGCATGACTTTCTCAAATGTTCACATCTGGCTCATGTTGCCTTGACTGCGTTTGAAAAGGATGCCATCGCTGTCATTTTGTGTTGCTTCGTTTTCTCGCTGTGATCGTTTGTGCGGGACTACTTCTCTGTTGGGCTATACTCGCATCTTTGGGGATATCCGCAACAAGGGAACGATCCAGGCTAGGGTGGCCAACTGTCCCGGATTTCACAGTATTGTCCCGCAATTAGGGACTCTGTCCGCCGTTTGCAGAGTGGCTGTGCGGGACGTAGGTTGTCCCGACTTTCTTCAGGACAAACTGCATCCATCACAGCCACTCTGCGATCTGAAGTGGGCATTTAAACAGCACAGCACTGCTGCCTGCTGCTTTCTTTCCGAGGGCGGCTCTGCAGCCCAGGCTTCTTTAGAGTTTGCAGGTTGAGCTGTTACGCTGGACACCTGGCTTTATTCAAATGCTAATGCTTTGTTCCTGGGTCGTGATGGTCATGTTTGCACTTAAAAAACGTGACCATCATCTCCCAAGGACAAACCATTTGCATTTCAATTGAGCCTAGTGTCGGAGCGTTACAGCTCGACCTGCACGCTCTAAAGGAGACATAAAAAGAATGTAAATTAAAAAAGGGGCTGGCCAAACGTGAATGACGTTGTGACGTCATCGCCGCCTTGTGGGCAAGTGTCCCACGAAATACTATCAAAGAGTTGGCCACCCTAATCCAGGCCCCCATAATGACAGATCATTTAAAGTACATCCGCTGGTGTGCAAGAAATATGTCACCGTCTACTATCTGCAACGTAAAGTTCGGTTCCTCCCAGGCACTGTTCTGGAGGCCACACGTGCAGCTTGCCTATTTCTTTGCAGTGATTTTGAGCAGGCGGCGCTGCGTCCCTTCGTTTATCTCCGAAATGAGATAAATGGAAAAGACAAGCGCTTTAAAATATAATAATCCCGACAGGAATACGAAGGCCTTAGAAGAGATCCTTTTCTGGTAAATTGCGATGACAACAGCTTTCCAGCTGATTAAAGCCCGTCACCGAGGCAACGATCAATGGCTTAATATCGATCATGTCATGGGAGCAGGGAGCATTCCGGTCTATTGGTGCTTTATTGATGCCGTGGTGTGAGTGTGACCGGTTTATCTACCGGCTACTGCGCTCTCCTTTTCCTCTTCCGGCCAGTAGCGGTGCCCATGCCTACCACGCACTTCTGAAGGAATTCAGTGACAACCCGTGTGTACCCAACACCACAGAAGCAGGAAGTGCTCCCAGGAAGCGCGAACGGGGGCAGAAATGTGTCTAATGAAGGCTTGGAGTAATTGGACTCCGTAATATGCAAAACTGGTCTGACTTTTCCCTGTGAAATAGTCCTTGACTTTCATAATTCTTAAGCACTCTCTTCTATCATTTTGCTGATGCGCGTTCTATTTTAAAATCAGGCGGATAATGGATGGGCTTCTTAAACCGTAAATTGGGTTTTATATCAGAGGCCTGTCAGCGCCTCGACAGCTTGACCCAGCGCTGGTCCTGCATTTGCAGCTCTCCTTCATGTCTGCTGTTCAAGGTGAGCGGGTCACCCTTAAGAAAAGTCTAGGCGATTGCTCGATCCCACAGGAAACATCTCGCAGCCATAATAACATTTACTGCGGGCTATGATCATTTTATGTTCTTCTCAACAGCTTAAAAGCAAAGCCACGCTTTGCTGGCCACGTTATTTTCATTAATCAAGGGCATTTGAGGTTTACATGAATATTGTCATTTAAAACACCGCATCTTTTGGGGTGGGGTCTGTTTTATAGGGCAGGAGTTGACATTTCAAAGGATCTGACTGCCGTTTGCTTTGGAAATCAACCTAGTACTTAATGGATTCCCAACTGTTTATTTTTCACCAAACCTATGTACTTTGGACTGAACAATATTGTTTTATGACCAGCACTTATTTATTGCTAGTCCAACCCACTGCAGCAGCACAGATGGGTTAAGTGCAACTAATTTAATGAAAAAATGCTCACACCCTACGCAAGTAATACATGACTAGTTTATGGTGAAGAGCAATATTTCAAGCCACGCACGTGTTGGTAACTTCAACACCTGGAAAGGGTGATTATCGCGTCCACTGATTCCTCCCAAATGTGCTTCTTTAATAACCGCTCAACAATTTAATTGGGACGCCCACCAATCGCAGCTCGCGACAATGCTTAACATTCAGGACAAAAGAAAAGCGGGACCATGATAAGTCTAAGTAATTTGGCACCAAGTAGCAACACGAATGTTAAAAGCAAGTAGGCCCAGCCTTATTAAATGAGATTTTGTCTCTTTTATGGGTCATGTTTAAAGAACAACGTATGTGCCGGGGAAATAGCCCGTCTTTTGTTGATCTTGTGCCTTGGAGGCAATTAGCGATATGATGATATTGTATTGCCAGCTGTTTCTCTTTATTGAAAAGTTATTACATGCTTATGCAGGCTAACCTGGCAAGTAGCAGCCTGCGAACACGATGGCTGTGTGAGGTAGCCACCACGCAGGACAGCTCGCCCAAGGAGCCTGCCATGGGTTTCAAAGGGTGATAACGTATTTGTTCACCTTCATAAAGCACACCGCCAGAAGGGAAGGTGCGCCATCACCAATCTCCACACCCAGGTCTTGTTCCCATTTAACGGTATAAGGTATACATAGTTTCCTGAGGAGCACATCTATCCAGTAATCTATATGGTATGTAAACATTAGCCTTTTGTATACCTGAACTCTATGTTAGCTCCAGTGAAGACAGTTCCTGTGTACAACTAGCTTTAGTCTACGTATGAGAAGCCCAGTGAGGTGTCTTCCCCCAGCATATAGTTGGTTGAGATGCATCAGTCCCCCATCCATCCAACCCCTAAAGCTTTCTTTAGCCCTATCTGGTTGAAAGTCCAGATTATCCCATATAGGGGCTGGTGGGCCCATCCCCGCCATAGCACCTCATCTACAGGCTGCCCTGTTCCAATAGTGTGTTGTATTTTTCGCTGAAGTCTAAACAGGAAACTCTGCCCTGTGATTTCCTACTTGTATGCAGGCCCGGCTTCAGGAACTTTAATTTCATCTGGGTTGGACAGGTTTGTGATCAGGGGGCCCAAATTCCATTGGGTGTGGGTCTAGAAGTAGCCTAGACAAAGTGCTGGCATTGATATAGATCCCTGGTCCAGCATTTGCAGCCCTCTATAAAAACTAGTACAGAACAAAAGAGAAGCAAGGAAAATAGTGCTGCAACATCAATCTACATATCTGCCCTTCCCATCTGCTTCTCCCCTTTCTATTATATCCGATCCTCCTTCACCTTTCACCACCCAGTCAACTTTGTTCAGCTGCCTCTGGCCACCATTCCCATCTACCTCCACTCCCCTTACTCTCTCCAGCATGCCTGACTGGGGAGATCTGAGAGGTATGCCGCCTCCTCTGCACAGGCTAAGCAGTGAGGTCTTTGTACCATCTTGGAAGATGTTCACCCAAAAATGTCTTCCTAAACACTGTGGCTACTCCCAGCAGGCCCTGGGGGAGGTGTTTGTGGCCCCTCCATCTTGTTGTGAAAGATAGACCCCGACTCCAGAATACTGAAACAAGGAATAGGAGATTGTGCTTCTTACCAAATGACATTTTAAACACAAGTTTATTTTTTGTTGCATTTTTTCAACACATTTTTTATTGAGTTGAGGGTGTGAGGAAGTGCTAGCATGTAGGAGAGAGTGCTAGGGCTGGGTGAGCTGCATCAGGAGGCAGACGTACAGGTTGAAGTGTTTGCAGCCTTCTGGTATCGCACATGGTTGGGCGTAGCAGAGAGAATAGGGCCTTGCTTCCCACCTAAGCCCCTGTAAATCATTGGCTGGTACATACTGTTTACATACTGATTATACTATGCAATTGTCCATGAGACCGAAACTGCAGTGTTGGACCTCAAAAACCAGATTGAGGATTTCAGGGTAAATCTTCCCTCCTTCTGCTCCTCAACTTATCCGCAGCTTTCGACTTGGTGGACCATGACACCCTTTGCCACCACCTCACCGCCGCTGCCAATCTTTCGCCTAGCGCCACATCCTGGATTACTTCTGTTCTCCAGGAAAGAGTTATGAATGTTATTTCAGACCAAGCATGCTCCAGCCCCAAATGTATCAAATGTGGAGGATCATGCATTTCACCCACCCTCTACAACCTGTTCATGAGGCCACTATTCAACCTACTGGATTCACTGGGCATCACATATACAAACTATGCTGATGATACACAGGTACTCATCCCATTAACTGGGACTATGAGGCTGACAGAGAAACCCTAAACTCCATTTAGCAACTGGCATATCCAATAGGGACCACATTTCAGCTACCAGGAAAAAGGTCCACTGGCCCCCAATCAAAAAGCATATGATCATTAAAACCCTTGCTTTTACCCACAAATGTCTCCATAACAATGACCCACTTTACCTCGCCCAGAGGATTGCCATACCCTCCACGGATCAACCTACCAGGACTACCTACTCTGACCTTATCACTATTCCTAGGACCCTTAGAACCTGTGCTGGCGTTTTGGTGACAGCTCCAGGAGTCATTTGCTAATGCCTTGTGCCCTTTTGTATTGACACAGACATATTAAAGAATTATGGCATGGAATGTTATGTAGAGAAAGAGTGTTAGAAATGTTCTAATCTATAATTTTTTGATGTTCCTACACTCTCCCCTTCAGAATAACATCTGTGTTACTACCAACCTTATTTTTACACTTATACTCAAGTGGTTAATGCAGCAGAATATATACTCTGAATGTATTTTGTAAGGGCCCCCAGTCAGTTGATGCACCTTCTGCAGCAATCTGTGCCCAAGCAACATCACCTGTGATTTGTTTGATATAGTTAACCATTTATTTTATTAAGCATGATATGAAAAGCTGCTATATTTCCACAACAAATAAACCTACTTTAAATTACAGGAACCAAAATTGTGATTTTAGTTTTCAGAAAATAGTTGTTGAGAGCCAGTTTGAATAAGTGGGTAAATGGACCTCCATCTCCCTGGACATATGTGCTTTCATGGCTGTGGGGCATACATCATTGTCTAGGTCGTGCAAAAAGTTCCTGGCCACTTTTCCTGCAGTTCAGCCTCTCAGAATGATGTCTCTGTGGTTGCTGCTGCATGTTTAAGTGAAATCCAGCCCCATACCTTCACGCCCTTGGGTTCCAGTGGTGCTTAACGCCACTGGCATGGCCTCCTTTCTAGGGGAGCCAAGGGTGCTGGAGCCGGACCTGTTTGTAAGAAGGGAATCAGAGAGGGGACACCGGGAGCATGCTTGTTCAATTCGTTTTCACTTTGGCCTCACGTCTCCCCTTTTCGAGGTCAGTATATGTGATACCTGTGCTGGCTAGAAGCCACCTTGAAGCGTTTTAGGGATAGTCAGAGATTGGCTAAGTGGAGAAAATGACCAGGGGGGCAAATGGGTGCTGAGAGAAGTGTTGGAAGGTGAAGTCTGATCTATCGAAGTACAGCCAGCAAAAAAGCAAATGAAAGGTGTTCAGTTGGCATCAGGTGAAGCTATGGTAGATCAAGAGAACTGGTGAAGTGCAGATATTGTAGTGGAGAGTTTGGCAGTAAGGTGTGTGTGTGTGTGCGTGCGTGTGTGTGTGCGTGTGTGTGTGTGTGTGTAACACCAGTTGAGTGTGGTGAGGGGGGATGTCAAAGGTGAGTAAAAGAAAGATGAGCGATAGAGAGGGGGGTTCACTGTAGGGGGATTTATAGAGGGTATGAGAGTGACAGTATTTGACGGAGGATGTGTGCCAGCAGAGTGGGGAAGAGCATGAAATGTAGGAGGAGTAGTAGTGGGGAAGGCTGATGCAAGGAAGGTGTTAGTAGGGAAAGATAGGTGGAGAGAGTGTAAGATCAGGAAATCGAGAAGTAGACAGGTTTGGGAGGGCAACCAGTAGAGAGAAGGAGATATGGGTGAAAACTGTAGGCAGTGTGAGGTTGGCAGGAAAGAGGGAAGAAGAAAGGAGAGAGTGAAGCACATGGGAGAGGGGGAATAGGTGACATGGAGTACAGGTGGAGATTAGGAATATCAAAGAGGGAGGAGAGTGAAGCTGGTGGAAGACCTAGAGACTGAGAAGGGCAGAAACTGCAAGAGAATCTCTGGTTCACTGTGCAGTACAACCATCCAGAAAGTAGCCCTTTAGAAAGTCCCGAGGGGCAATCAGTAGAAATGGACATGCAGGAGAGAGGGGGGCTGGCTGGTAGCCCAGAAAATGGCCCCTAGCATTTAGAACCCTGGACCCCGCACCACCTAATCTTTTAAAACAAGCAACACTTGCCTGTTTTTCTACCATAGGACTCGTGAAGTTGCCCCATGAAACGACGGTGGTGCTTTGGGGTAGCATTTCACCGGGAGCGGTGCAGCAGCTCCCTGGTCTGAAGACTAGCACCGGAGTAGTGAGGTGGCAGACGGCTGCATGTTCCAGGGGTCCTGCCATCCGGGGTGGTCACTGTGCCATGGGCTGTTTCAATGTGGTGTGGCTCCGCATGGAGGTGAGCACCCGGGCTGATAGAGGTGAGAGCTGGCAATGCTCACCTGGAGTGGATGAAGTTGTCTGTTAACTCATATTCCAGGAGGCCAGTGTAGCAGTGTAAGAAAAACAAAGATGTTCCCAGTCTCACTGGGCCAAGAAATTATAATTAGTTGTTTGTGCAGAGAGAAGCCTTTATTGTTTGTGCAAAGAGAAGCCTGACAAGTGTTTCAAGCTGTGTACAGCATTTCATCAGAGGCTTAAATTGCATAGTACATCATTTCCATACAAATTGGGTAAAGTTAAAAATAAAACATACACATGATTGTTTTGCGCAAAGAATTGTTACATAAAGAAGATAGGCACAAGTTGTGAGCAAGCAGTCCAGGGCGCGATGGAACCACAAAAAATAAAACACATGTACATCACATGTAAGAAAAATAAAAAAGTAGAAATTAAGTTACCACAAATTAACCAATTTCATTCGTAGTAGTCCGTTGACAGACAAACAAAAAGAGAAAAAGAAACATAATTTTAGAAACAAAAGTTGGCCATAGCAGCGCAATCACGTTCCACTTAGTAAGCTAAGTCTTAAATCAAAGACTGTAATGTATTCCAAAAATAAGTACCTTAAGTTGCAGCAATAAGAACTCCACATTTAAAGTAGGACAATGCCAGATACAGTTCTGTAGCAGTATAGCAAGGCATAGTGGCCCTTTTTTTTATGTCTGTACACTTTACTGCTACATGATCCCTGGTGGCCATATTGGAAGGGAGCATCTCCTCTATACAGTGCTGGATTAGATGTTCAACATCATGGTTGTATGTGTATTCGCGTTAAAACTCTCCTGTTTGGTGGTGCACGGTTCCTCTATGAGGCTCTAGTCACCTTGATCCCACCTTACCCTGCTGGCACTTGGAGTAGTGGTGTTTTGGGCAGGGGGGAATTGGTTAGTTGGCTTTCCATATCATCAGAGATCCCCCTGTGGGAGTTTCTGAGGGAGGATGTGTTTGGAGTGTTTCAATGTTACTCTAGGGAGAGTCACCCCTTGTTAACTCTTTTCTTTTTTCCTTTTCTTCTCTTTTCTTCTCTGGCATTCTTCTGACATGTCTGTAGCTTACAATACGAGTACAGAAGGATGGCATTTGGGGCTGGTGGGGAGAGCATGGTGTGCTTTGTGCTATCAGAAGAGCGACCTAGGACATTTGACCTCGGCATTGTTTTGTTATTTCTTGTTCCAGCAGATGAGGTGCTATTGATCCATGGTTAATATTATCACTTGGAATGTGAAGGGACTACCCTCTCCCATTAAAAGACAAAAAGTGTTTCAGCTGGTAAGGTTAGGCACTCATGTGGCTCTCATACAAAAAAACATGTAGCTTTGAATTAAGGGAGTCACGATCTGAAGCACTGGGCAGATGGTTAATTGCCAAGGGCACAGTGCTTAGTACTCCTCTAGCCAATCGGCAGGATGCAGAGTTCTGGACATGCTTGAGCAGGGAAATACAGCAATTGGTGGAGGAGTTTCAAGATTGTGGATGGGGACTGTAACCTACCATATGACCTGGGCAGGAGATCTCAAAACCTCCTCCGTAGATCGAATATGCACACA
Organism: Ambystoma mexicanum; assembly: GCF_040938575.1. Lineage (NCBI taxonomy): Eukaryota > Metazoa > Chordata > Amphibia > Caudata > Ambystomatidae > Ambystoma > Ambystoma mexicanum. Next base: position 161,579,662 of record NC_090928.1, on the reverse strand, counting down.
GCCGTTGAACAGCTGGCAAAGGATAATGATTTAGTAGATGTGTGGTGAACATGCATCCCAGATGCACAGGAGATTACATTATGTTCCTCCCCGCATGCCACGTATTCTAGAATACTCATCATGTGTAAAGGACTGATGGCGCAGGTGCAAGGTGCAGATCTTTCCCCAATTCTAATCTCGGTCCATGCACCATGATAGTTGATTGGGAGTGGGCAGAGCACCAGACAAGTTATACAAGATGGAGACTAAACGCAGATCTCTTGGGGGTGCCTGAATTAGTTAAATCCATTAGGTCTTTTACTGAGGATTTTTTCCAGCGTAATGGTTCCAGGGATTTCTCATCTGGATTGATTTGGGGCACCTATAATGTTCGCCTCCGGGACACATTATTGGTTATGTGGCGGGTCAGAACAAAAAGGCAAAATTGGAGGCAGCTAAGCGGCTCCAGTTTATCAAAGGCCTGGAGGATGACTATATTAGCTGGTTTTCCCAAGGGAAGTTACGGGAAGTGATCAAAGAACAAATCGATTTATAATAAGCAATGCTCCAGTAAGGCAGCAGGTATCCTGCTCAAATATAATTAAAAAATGTTGGGGGGGGGATAAGGTGGGGGAAGCTCTTAGCCGGATTTTTGAAATCTAGAAGCCAAAATAATAGGGTAATGGCTATTAAGGGGAAGGATGAAGTCTGTACATCTGATGAGAAGATAGCCCAGGCTTTTGTGGAATCTTAGAAGTCCCTATACACGCCAGAAGTAAATCCTCGACCCAGTCGTATAGAACAATATTTGAATGATTCTCTCCATCCCAAAAGGGGTAACCTTCCCGAGTCCAACTATGAATCCCTGGCACAGGAGATAACTGTGGACGAGGTTAAATCTGTTATATTTAAATTGTAACCGGGGAAGGCTCGGGGATCAGATGATCTGCCTTTGGACTTTTTCCAAACATTTGCTGATATTTTAGCCAAGAGACTGGTGAATATATATCAGGGGGACCAACGTCCCCAAGGGAGTTTTATGAGGCCATGATACATGTCATAAACAGCAGGCTAGAGATCTGTCCCATGTTAAAAATGATCGGCCACTATGTTTGATTAATGCGGAAGCTAACATGTTTGCTAAGATCTTAGCCATGAGTCTCGATCCGCTCTTACTAGAATTAGTCCATGGGGATCGGTCTGGCTTCATCAAACGGAGACTGGCTGGGGCAAATACCTGCATGTTGTGGGACCTAATTGACCTGGGAGGGGTTTCAGACAGACCCTGGTGGCGGCAACTCTGGATGCCGAGAAGGCCTTTGATTGGGTCGGGTGGACATTCCTGGTGGAGGCCCTAAAATTGCATGGGTTTGACGCCAGACGCATCTCCTTAATTTTCATTCTCTATCGGCATTCCAGATCAGCTGTGTTTGTTAACGGCACGCTCTTTCTTTTTGTCTCTCAATCTCAGGCGGAACCAAGGGTGCCCTCTTTCACCTCTCCTTTTCATTCTTACATTAGAACCTCTGCTTCAGCGCATCAGGGAGAATAAAGCGATTTCGGGTGGGGATCCGCAACACCGTGATCAAGGTGGCAGCAAATGCGGATGACATTTGAACTTTATTGGAAGAACTGCATATTTCCCTACCTCCTTTCTTGCCGGAGATCGGGCTCTATTCAGAAGTCTTGGAATATAAGCTAAAAACGGACAAGACAGAAATTATGCTGTTGAATAAACTGTCTTAAAACTCATTGTGAGGGTGCAGGCTGTGTGTGGATTTATATAAATTATAATTATAAACCTCAAGAGATGAAATACTTGTAGGGTATCCATTTTTTGGCCGATATCTGTGTTACAATACAGACAAATGCAGATGAGATCCTGTCTAATGTAGACTTCCTTTTATCTAAGTGGACCCCACTCTGTCTGCCGTGCTGGGGTAGGCTGGAAATAATCAAAATGGCGGGTGGCCCCTGTGATTATGTACTCTTTCACTGATGCCGTTGATGTGGCCACCACAATTTTTCAAAGTACTTAATAGTCGTAACACTCAATTTTTGTGGGGTGAAAATAAACCTAGGATTTCACTGCTCAGGTTTTATTTACATCGCTCACACTGGGTAGTCAATTGTCCACAGTTCTAGAGGTACAAGGAGGCTTTTGCTGTAAGGCAAGGGCTGGAGTGCTTCGCAAGCTCTTCTCAGCACAATATGCCTAGATGGCTAGAGGTGGAGGGTGCCCTGGTGGCCACCTATGGATCCTTGGAAATTCCGCCCATCTAGTCGATAAGCCAGTGCTTCAGTTTGTATCCGCTATTGCTTTCACTTTTAAAGTTTTGTGGATTTGGGGTGAAGCTACAGGATGTCCCCAAGGGTTGACTGGCCAACAGCCGCTCTGGTTTAATGGTAAGATTTCTGTAGGGGGGTGGGAACAATATTTTGGCCAGTGTGAGCTTTTGTATGTCAATCAAATATGGATGAGGGTATATCATTTCTTTCAAGGAACCGCAGGAGAAATGTGGGTTACGTAAGGGCGAGTTTCTACAGTATTGGCAGTTGGTTGGTTGTTGAAGGAGGAAGTGTATTTGCACTCAATGTGGTGAAGGGTGTAGTGAAGTGTCCCCCATCATCTGCAGCATCAATTTACAGAACTGTATCCTCCCCCCTAACTCCCCCACTCTAGTCTTACGGACGGAGGTGTGTGGAGGGGATTTCCCAATGTATAGATGGCCGGACCTCTGGATGAAGATTAGGCGCCGCTATGTCTGCCTCAACCACTCAGATTCTATACATGATATGCAATAGGGCTCTCCTCAACCCGTCTAGGTTGCGGGGTGGAGGGGCGGTCGCATCACAGTGTGCAGGATGGCTTATGCTGGTCATGTCGTGAGGGTGTGGGTACATTACTCCACATGTTGTATGATTGTAAATTAACATTTTCTTATTAGGTGTCTATCTGGCCATTGATATTAAGCATAAGTAGAGTACAGGTGCAATTGTCGTTTGCAGCTATATTGTGTGGGAATATTCACCCTTAATGTCAGGGAAATGAAGCCCAGCAGCGTTTGTTGATGCCCTGATAGCAGTAGCCTTCAAGAGCATTACATCTAACTGGAAAGATCTACAACCCTTGTCCAAAGTGTGATGGTGGAACCTAGTGGCTTATACCCACCGCAGGAAGAGTTTCCACCCGAGGAAGACTGCAGTAAATGCTTGGAAGCTAGGCACATGGTCCCTGTTGGAGGATTTATCGGATGGTTCGCAGGCCTCGAGGGGATGGATTATCGGGGTTGGGTTTGCTACTGTTTGGGGTGGCTTCTGGGTAGTCCTAGGCCTGTATTGGAATACCTTCTCTCTCCTCATCTGAACACATGTTTTATTTCAGGTTAGCTCCCTCCTTGTGTATGGACCTGATAATGTATGCAGTAATGGTCCCTCCTATCTTGCTGAAATGGGGCTATGCAGGGGAATGGGGCTGATCTGTTTCATTTTGTTCTGTTTTGCCTTATATTGGATAGCGCTCTTATATTGATGCTGTCTTATAATTTACCCTTCGGTAGACTATGAGGCTCTGTGTTGTACTGAGGAACAAAATCTCAACATGCAGAGTGGTGTCATATTTGTAAAACAAATGGATGACTGTGCCACTGATTAGTTGATGCCGCAGATGTATTGATGTTTATTATGCACATTCTTTCTCTCTTCTCTCCTCCCATCTTTCTTCTTTCATTATCTCTCCTTTCTATCTTCTCGTACTGTAAGGTATTAAGATGGTCATGCCATAGGGATGATGTCATGATCTTCTCTCTTCTAGGTTTGTAGGTGTGAACACAAGTTCAGATGTTAGATGGTAATTTTACTTTTGTGTTTAGGCACACATGGGTAATATGTATAGACACAGTATTTGTTGCGTATCTGCTACCAACCTAGGCTCATGGAAGCCACTTTTATGATAGTTATGTGGTATTACTGTCTGTAAGATGACAATGAAATGATTATCACTTAAGGATGATATATAGGATTTGTATGAATATGTGACATCCATAATACAAATTATTCATGTGAAAAAAGAAAAGAAATGGACATGGCCTTTAGATTTTCTCATTAAGATTGCAAAGTCTTTGATAGTAGGGTTCACCTGGCTTTTGAGTAGGTCAGGGAGATTCTGGGGCTTAGGGAAACCTGTGTTAGGGTGGAGGAGCCCACCAGGACGTTGAGAGAGCAATAGGGGCCACCTTCATTTCAACTGTCAGTGGTCCCAGACAGTTGATTAAAATGTTAATTAAACACCTTAAATCTCCTTTCTATGTCTGGCTTTTTATAGGCCATATGTGACAGTGCGTGGGAAAGTGAATAAACAACCAATGGGACAAACTTGATCAACTCGGCAAGTTCAGTTGTTGTCCTGATTTTATCAAAACCAAACGACCTTAAATAATGCAGATCCCATCTGAGTTGTTTGGTCTCAGCACCTCGAAATTCCATTTCGCATCAGCAAAGAAAATACTGTTAACCCAAAAGCCAGAAGTTCTGGGTCACAAATATTAAATAAGTGACCCTAAAAGATTCCACAAAATTGCTTCTGCCAGATCAATAATGGACGACAAGGACTCAGTCAGTTCTCTCAACACCTAATAACATGCATCCATGAACATCACTGCACTCGAGCAGAAAAAAGTTAAAAGTAAAACAATATATATTGCAGCACCTTTTGTTATTGAAAAATCTGAATGAAGAAGGGAAAGCTTTTCGAGCCCAAGAAAGATGCTTGCGTCAGAAACCCAAAATGCCTAACTCCAACTCAAGGTTATTAAGGAACTCATGCAAGTGTAACATCAAAGAAACCAAACCATCTCACCTACAGTATAAAATTTCCACAGCTAAAAAAACATCCTAGGAAATAATTTCAAGCAATCGGACCTGCATCAATTCCTCTCTCATCTGTGGATAACTCATTCTTATGAGAATTTCCAGGATTTTGCCAACTTCGTCAGTGGAAAGACCATTCAACATACCATTAAGACTCCAATATTCTTCCCGACTGTTAGCTCACGCACCAAACAAATAACAAAGGTTTGAACAATTTAATTCCTATCACCTTAGATAAAGCTAAAAAAGACTACCACTTTAAAACCTTCCAGCTACCTTGCTGATCACATTCCTGCGAAATTATGGAAAGAGCCATCCAACGCATTGGTCTTTCTTGACTCAAGATGGTAAACTCTTCCCTAAAAAGTGTTCATAGTTACTGTCTAATGTACTACATTTCCTGCCACAAGACACAGATGTTGAAGTACAACTTCAGAAAATTCATCTCAAACAATGATGATGTGAGTTTTTACCAAGTGTGCTTCCACCCACGCAGCATTGGGAGGCGTGGCAGACCATCACAGAAGACAGATGGGTCTTGTCAGTCGCTTGAGTGGGATTCCGCTTACCTTTACCCCATACCCCACCCCTCAAACCTCCTTTTCAGCTGTCGGGCTCACCCTCCCTCAAGGCCGAGGTTCAGAAACTTCTGCACCTCAGAGCTGCGGGACCTGTTCCCTTTGGGGGAGCGAGGGGAGGGTTTCTACTCCCGGCTGTTTACGGTGCCCAAACCCAACCAGGCTGGCCTGCGCACCATCCTAGACCTTTCCCAGTTCAATCTTTTCCTACCCCAAGAGAAATTCAAGATGATCACGCCCGGCCAGATTCTCTCCTCTTTGCAGATGGGCGATTGGCTCAGCGTGGTGGATCTTCAGGACGTGTACATGCATATCCTTATTTGGAACCCACACAGGAGATATCTCCACTTCTCTTTGGGAGAGGAGCACTTCCAGTTTCGAGTGCTTCCTTTTGGCCTCAGCTCGGCGCTGCGTGTCTTCACGAAGAATATATCGGTGATTGCGGCCTAACTTCGTCTCCTGGGTATCCATGGGTATCTGTATTTGGACGACTGGCTCTTATGCCGGGGTGCGCCCCGAGGCCCGCGCGAGTAAGGCTTTTACCGGACCTGGGTCCGAGGTCCCTCGTACAGAGGCTAAAGCTACCAACATTTCTGAGGGTCTGGCAAGGCCTTATCGGTGAAGGTTGTTTCTCACCGTTCCTGCTCTTGCGGCGACACCAGATCTGTTGAGGGGGCAAAGAAGGGAAATTCTTCTTTTACCGGCAGCGCCAAGGTCCTTCCTGAGAAGGCTAATTGGCGGTTGGTATGTCGCAGAAACATTCCAGGCCTCATAGTACCGGCTTTGCAGAGGTTCCTCATGTTAAGGCTAAAGTTAAGACCCCTGATCCATCGACGGGGACCCCTGCCTCACTTCCTCATGTTCCGCAGTTCCCCTCAGGTGATGACAAAATGGCGCCCGTTCCCGCCACGACTGTGGCGGCCATTTTGAATGCTACCCCTACAGCTGCGCCATCGGCCTCAGGTGTAGGGCTGGTTTCTGGGCCTTGTGCGCATCCTTATCGGTCAGTTTATGACCGGAATGCTCGGATACCCCTTGTGCACAATGTTTTGTTGCCTGCGGGCTGGGCACCTTTGGTTGATCTGTCCATCCAGATATAGGAGTGGGCCATGCTTCATGGCGTCTGGCTGCTTGCGGTGCACATCCCGGGCCAGCTGAATGTCACAGCGGATGCCCTCAGCCGTCCGACAGTGGTCAGCTACGAGTGGGAGTTGAAGGCAGAGCTCCTCTCATGGATTTTCTCACATTGGGGCACACCGGCGGTGGACCTCTTCGCACACGGCGGTAAACAAGAAGCTTCCTCAGTACGCTTCCAGAGGGGGGCTGGGAGCCTCCTCTCATGGGGACGCTCTCGAGATTCCATGGCACAACATGAGAGCTTGCGTCTTCCCGCCTCTTCCCCTAGTTCATCGAGCAATTTGGAAGTTGAAGAGCTCTGTCAACTGTTCTCTTCTACTGATAGCTCCGTGGTGGCCGGCCAGGTTTTGGTTTTCAGAACTTCAACACCTGGCGGTGTGTCCGCCAATCAGGTTACCAGTAACTCCCAATCTTCTTCACCAAGGGGAACAACAGATGTGACACCCCTCCCTGCAATCGCTCAACCTGGCGGCATGGCGCCTGAGTTCAAGTCTCTAGAGCGTTTGGGCTTGTCTGCGGATAACATGCGCATTATCCAGGCAGCCAGGAAACCTTCGACCAGATCCCAATACAAGAGTAAATGGCTCAGGTTCTGTCATTGGTGTTTGGAGAAAGAATTGGACCCGAGGGTGGCAACGATTGACACAGTGCTGTCCTTCGTATCCTCCCTAGCAGAGTCAGGGGTTCATGTTCTGTCTTGCAGGACTTATCTCTCAGCGGTTTCCACTTACCTCTCTACAGACCGGTGTTCTTATTCTTTAACTAACCCGGTGGTGAAGAGACATTTTGCTGGCTTGACACGCATCTAGCCTCCGGTTCGTAGTCCGTACCCGCCTTGGGACCTAAATGTAGTCCTGACGGCGCTGTGCCATAAACCCTTTGAGCCAATGGCTACGGTTGATCTCAAGTATGTGTCCTGGAAAGTGTCCTTTCTGGTCGCCGTTACGTCAGCGAGCAGAGTGAGTGAGCTCCAGGCATTGTCGGTGGAGCATCCTTTCTTGGTCTTTCACAAGGACAAGGTAGTCCTTTGGACGAACCCAGCTTTCCTACCAAAGGTAGTGACCGAATTCCATCTGAATCAGACGATTTACCTTCCGGCCGTTTTTCCGAACCCTGCCTCGGAGGCGGAAAGGGTTCTACACTGCCTGGATGTGCGAAGAGCTCTTAAGTTCTACCTGGACAGGACTTCCGAGCTTCGGAGTTCTTCCCAACTTTTTGTGACCTTCGGTAACCCTCAGGGCAGGCTGGCGTCTAAGGCATCTATTTCCAGATGGATTGCCGCCTGTATCACGGAATCTTTCACCGTCCAAAAGCTGAAACCTCCTAAAGGTATCCATGCACACCTGGTGCGGGGCAAGGCATCCACGGTTGCTTTTCAGAAGTATGTTCCCTGGGAGTCCATCGCTAAAGCGGCTACTTGGGCCTCTCCATCTGCTTTCTGTAAGTATTACTGCCTCGATATGAGCTCTAGATCTGACGCTCAGTTTGGCCAGGCTGTGCTGAAGAACCTGTTTCAGTAAGGGGTATTTCCATCCACCCATAGTCCCTGTAAGGAGTGCTTGGGAATCTCCCATAAGTATGGAGGAAAGGGGACGGGACGTAGGAGTATTACCAGGTTACTCAACGTAGTGACCACCTTACTCCTAGTCCATAGTCCCCTTTCCTCCATACGCCCGCCCGCCATCCCCTCTAGTAAGGTTCCTCTGTTATTGCTAATGGGTCTTTGACCCCGCGATAGAAAAGGGCTGATGGGCGATGCGCGGGGCGGAGCCAAGGTGGGCGGGGTTACGGCCGTGTGCTGGGCCCCGCGCAGGAAAGAGAGGAGGGACAAATTTTTGAAAAAAAATGTGGATGCTTTTTACAAAGTGCTCCGGTCCCATCCCACAGGATGGAGAGATGTCCCATAAGTATGGAGGAAAGGGGACTATGGACTAGGAGTAAGGTGGTCACTGCAGTGCTGAACACTATGTGACAAATCCCTAGATGTTGTCACTTCTCCCCAATGGTGACCCCCCTCCCATCAGGCTAGGGAGGTGAGCCCATCACCCAACAGTCCTCCTGGGTGTGGTGCACAGCGGGAAGATCTCATGGGGAGAGACTCCTCCTCGGCGGACAAGGATGACCATCTAGGGGGAACGTGGTATACCACCTCACACACCACTCACAAACCTGCAAACTGTACACCTCGACACAATAATTAATGTCCCAATATATATTCTTGAGGCCATCAGTCTACCACCTACTGGGATGAGGAAGAGTCCAGACTACCCAAGAGTATCTGGTGTAATAAGTTCTGAGACGACGACGAGAAGGTGCAGAACTATGAAGAATGCTACCGGGAACCAGGGTGAGCATTCTAATTGTCCATGAAAGCACATTGAAGAAACTGAGATAAAAAGCAACCGCAAACTAAGCGCGTTGTCAAGGTATCCCTGGAGGTGCCACAAGCAGGACAGTGGTGCGGCGTGGAGAGACAAGGCTGTAGACCGGGAAACTCCTCACTGATGAGGCCCAACAAGGCCGAAACATTTTTGGGGATGCTTGTGGTCTCGTTAGGATGTGACCTAGCAGTTTGGGCTGGACTGCCCCTTTCGGGGTGGGGCCAAGCCTGATTTGCATATGGTCTTTCCCCTTCTGTAATGGCTTGGCAGGCGAAGAACGATGGTCTGGAGGGTTGCCCAAAGCAATGCCAGTGGTTAAGATTCTTTCTAAACCTTCTAGCCACCACCTCTGTTTTTGCTTTGTCATAAATAAAAACACTAGTTGAGTATTCGTGTATAATTCTCAACCGTATTTTGCTGTCATTTTTTTACATAATTCCAGCGCATGTTTTCTATCCTGATGCGTGGTTTGTACACCAGATGTGGCCCCTTAACCTGGGTACAATACGCTCCGAGCATGTGCTCCGAATGAGAGAACATGCAATCCTCACATAGGAATCCTCAGATAGAGGTGGGTGTCTGTTACACCCCGCAGTTTAGTGAATTATGTCAAGAACATGTCAGTGGGCAGGAGATATCCGAATATGCATTCTCCTCTGGCTCCTGAATATTGGGGGACACAACATATTTAGTTTGTTAATATGTGTTAAGGTGGAAAGGGGCCCTAAAGCAGAAGTAGCACAGGTTGTTAATTTCATAAAAATGTCTTGCAGAAATTACTTTTCCCAAGTTATACAACAGCATGCTCATGCTTGAAGGAAGGGTGAAGGAGGATGCATTTATGAGATGTAATGACTGATAAGGGTTTGAGAGTAAATTGATTACACAAAACACCTGGATGAGGTGACTGAGGAACGGGCTGAGTGGAGGGTGCTATTCCTGAGGTAATCGATTAACAATACTTGGTGTACTTTAACAGACTGTCAGATGGGGCAGAAGGGGTAGAGACAAATACAGTGCAACGGTGACTGAAACAGAATGCTTTTTTATTTATTTGCATTTTTAAAGCGCTCACACAACTCGGGGGCATCGAGGCGCAGTTACAGGAGGAGCATGTCTTAGTTGCGTATTTATAACGCGCTTAATACCCAGAGGTTTCTAAGCGAGGAGTCGGGGTTCGAACCTGTGTTGCTTCATGTCGTCTTGTTTCCACATTGCTGCTGAGCTATTCTGAGTCCCGGGACAATGATTGCAACGCAGCTCCACTCCGAGCCATTTGGGAAACAGGACGGTGGGTGGGGGTGGGCTGGGCGGTGGGGGGGGGGTCATTCTAAAAAACTGACAAATAATATAACATCCACAGGTTTGCAACAATGTTATCAAGTGCACTATCACTTCGAGGACAGCAAGTATGCTGCAGACGTTTAAAAAGTGTGGTCTAGAATTTAGAAGTGTTCAAATGCACTCTTTTCCCCCTGGGTTTGCCAGAATGCTGGAACCAATACACCTACCATAACAAGTGTTTTCTAACTTTAAAGCATTATAGTTTCTCAACCCATATGTGCCCTTCCCCATCCATCCCACTGCTAGCCTGTGCCAGCAGTTGCTGCAGCGCCAAACATGTGACCTGGAGCAGCAGCAGTGTGATGGGCTGGTGGTGGGCCGATCTAGGTAGGTCTAGCACTAAACTGCCGTGGCTGGCGCGCCTGCGCTGAGGGCGGCGCCGGGCAAGGCATTATGGGGCCAATATATCTTTTGGGCACTGCCACTTTTTTTTTACAAATTAAGCACTGGTTAAGAGAGTCCTTCCCCCTGGTTAAGAACGTGCAACCAGAACTGTGCTGCCTCGTCCAGGATTAGATAGTCATTCTCCTGAACCAAGAATATTGACGCAACATTCTAATTTAGTTACAAGAGAAAGGGACAGAGTTAGAGTTTTGACATGACGGTTGCCTTTTTTTTATTTGTATTTATTGTTAAATTGAAAGGCTTCTTATTTAAACATCCAAATTAACAGTGGTTTACAGAACAGAAAAACGTCATCAAAATGGCAGCAAAAAGTTCACAACAGTTATTTCATCTCCAGTTTACTTTATGCCACAACCATACTCCCATAGACCTAAAAGGCACAAGTGCAGCAAGGAGTTAGACACATATGCCACTTGATCCCCGAAACATTGCCTCTGGTATCCCACAACCTTACATACCAGTTCCAGCAGGAGTACCCAGACAAGCACATGGGAGCAAGTATAGCCTGGGCACCCCAGCAGTTGTCACCTGCTGGGTTATTAAAGTCAGCCTTATACGGAAGGGGATATCCAGTAAATCTGTGTTGCAAACAACATCCCTACGAGCCCAGGGCAATAAATGTTTGGACAGCAATTATTTCAGTGTCAAAACAAGTGAGTCCTATTTCAGACGTAGGATTATTTGTGGGTAGATGGGCACATCCAATGTTCAAAGATGCCATAGGGAGAGAATCGATCATCCAAACGTCTTTTTTTTTTAAAGTGCTGAATAAGGTTACACAACTGGATTGGAATGTGTTTAAACAAGTTAAAGACGAACAAAGAACCCTGCAAACAGAAACTGGGCTTCTTCTGCACTTGCCCGAGCTGCAATGGGTAAAGAAAAAACCTAAAATTGCTGGGCAGAACTTTTAATTTGCTAATATATGCTTTCCTCGCGACAATGTTTTTTTTTATAGAAACGACCTTTGAATATGATATGGCATTTATAACACGCCTGTTCCCAAGTGTTTCTACAAGACAAGGAGGGGGGGGCAGGGTTGGAGGAGGGGGGGAGAGAACAGGGAGGACAAAACAACGATCTTTCTAGGATTTGTGTCATTCAGATCGTCTAAGTTCTGGGAAGTGTATGGGGAGAAGTGGCAAAGGGGAGGGGGTGGAGAAGTGCAGGTAAAAAAGTGCAGCCAGTGGGTGGCGCTTAAGCGCAGAGAGAGGGGGCTGAAGGGTTACAGATACAGACCACAAGTGCTGGGGAGCCAAGAGACAGTGCAAGGTGCAACTGGATTTGCAGGGCCTTGGTCCCAAGTTCAGAGGGTGGCCAGGTGACCAGTGTGTGGACCAGACGGGGCATCAGCGTGGGAGAGGAAGAGAGAAAACTGAAGTGAAGAGGAAGTCTTGAATTGCTTCCAGAACCGCAGGTGGTTCTGCTCAAGTTTGAGAGAGGCAGAGAGGCTGTTCCAGAGGGAGGCCCCAGCCGAAGAAAGAGATCTGCCCCAAACTCTCCTCATGGAAATGCGACTGACCCTCCAAGTTGGAGGTGGATGAGTGGAGAGCATACTGTCTGCAAAATAACCCATCATGTTAGGGCATGAGAAAAAGCACAAGTACACCAACGACCAATGTGACCCAAGAGCAGATAACACACTGTGTATCCTTTGATGGGTGCCCAGGAAGATAAAGCAACATATTGCATTCCCGTGTATTTCAAAACGTGAAATTGTTGCTATCAACAAGTATGCACAATCATTAATTTCACTCTGCTGTTTCAACACTTGCCAATCCCACAAATTCAAATTTTTATGGTGGTTAAACATTTCAGATACTAAGAAGGCCAATACTGCTGTGTGGCAATGCATTCTAACGTGTTTTTTTTCCCTTCCTCTCCCTTCTCACACCAACACCCCCTCATGTTGAGGATAATGGTATTTTCCAACATGGAATTTGAAGTGTTACCTAGCTTTACATTGTGTAGAAAGGATTTGTTTGTTTTTTGAGTTTGTGCAAACCCTTTTATCTGAATCCCCTTTGCTATCGTTTTCTAGAGGGAAACATCTACCATAACAAGAGACCACCCTTTTCCAACCTACCTCCAAGTGTGGCAATCTGGTGGACATTTTAGTGATGACAGACATTTTAGTTCAGGCAGGGAAACCCTCAAAGAAGTGGGGATAGATGGGTTTTCTCTTTCATTTCAAGACCAAATAAGTCTGTAGCGGCAAGGATGGATGCGTCCTTAACTGGTTCAAATCCTATCCTCTTGAAAATTGTAAAGGTTTGGAATCTGCATCAGACCTGGTACGCATACATTACTGTGTTCCACAATAACCCAAACTCTCTCCTATATTCTTCCACTTGTACATTGAACCTTTGGTGTCAAGTAATTCAGTGTTAAGGAATGGAAATCTACTCGGCACTGTCCCAAAGTGTCAACCAAACAAACCACACATCAGTCACCTCTCAGAATGCTTAGAAAAATCGAGAATTAATGTCGTACAACTACTTAAAAAACAACGCATGAAAAACATAAAGGTTTTTTTGTATCTTCCCCAGGTCCAAATTTCCATTCTGCACTGACTCGTCCTCCTGACTACAGTAGGGATTGTGCCCAGAATTATTTCCTGCAGAAAAATGTCTGAGCTTCCTAGTTGACAATCATGTATACCTCTGCCTACACATCTAAAATGTTGTGACAAGCACTCAGTAGCAACTTTGTCTCATATAACTAAAACGTGTTATTCCTGCCTTACGAATTTGCACGATGTTTAGGCACTGGTTATGTCGAGATTGGATTATGGAAATGGCCTATTGGCTGGTCTCCTGAAATGTTGATGGGCCTCCTTGAAAGCATTACAAAATGCAGCAGTCGTCTTGATAGCTGGTTCCTGCAGACATGATCACACCACTCCAGTTCTCATCACTTTGCACTGGCTCCAAGTCGATGTGCAATTATCTTTAAAACTGCCTTACCCACAAGGCCATGCATTTGACCACACCTGAATAAACTCTTTGGAGGCTCTGGTGCCCTCTAAAGCAAGCAGATCAGTGTCTTGAAATTCCACGTTTCCCAAATAAATTCCATCCATATCTCAATTCTTGTCTGGCTTGGCACAAAGAATTTGGAATAATGTCGCCACACAGCTAAAACTGGCTTTGTCCGTCCCGTGTGATGGAAGCTTTTCCTGGAAGCTTCTGAAAACATTCCTATTCAAGAATTTCCTCACCAGAAGGTTTCAGCACTCTATCATCTCTACCTTGTTTCCCTAGAATCTCCCCTCTTTTCTGAAGACTTGTGCTTAGTTGATCTTTTGTCTGACTGCATCATTTATTTCTCTCCTTAATTTTGTACTGGATTTTATCTGTATATCTCTGGATTTATAACTTATATTCAGTGATTATATGTGGTTATTTTTAATAACTTCGCCTGTTAAGCATTCTGACACACCCCCATCTGGGCACTATACAAAACCTCATAATAACATGAATAGCCACTGCTAATTGGGTGCTGCCTGATACCCAGCAGCTGTTTTTAGCTCCTGCTCATCAAATCATGTTTCGGTCATTGGTGTCCTATTACTCTAGTTCCATGTAAAACAGTGTTCCTTTACTAGCTAGATTTGCATTATGTAATGTTCATTTCTAACATACAGCTAATTTACAGTGCAAGGCGGTGATAAGAGTGTACCATTTTTGGACTCTGTAGTTTTGAAGAGCACATCTACAGAGAAAAACACATTTTTGATTGGCAATTCGTTTTGCTCATGTAAAATGAACAGCAATATATATTTCGCCATTTTTTTTTAAGAATCTAGGGTATTTTCCAGAGGACAATATAATTCAGAAAGAAGCACCAATTCTTGGGCACGAATTCCTATCGAGAGGTCAAACAGAAATAACTATTTGAATTTGCATACAGGAGAGAAATTGATATTTCAAGGACAGAATCGCTACAACCACAACATAGAGAAAAAAAATGAGCAATTCAATTTTAACAATACATTATGGTACAAGGTCAACAAACATGATTACACCATTCCATCCCAAATTACACATAGGCAATGATTACAAAATGTTCTTTCCAGAAGCACACAAGATTACATATAAATGAGTGCAGAATATTGAGTTGCATGTGGTGAAAGCTTGCATAATGAAAAGGGAAGGCAAACTGTCTTTGTGCACTTGAAATGTGGGAACATGTTAATGTATCTGCCCACCAGACAAAAAGAATTTTACTCCCTGAAAAAAATAAATTTCTTTTGGGTTGCTACAAAAAACACCCTGTCCTGTCCCGAAGAATGGAATGTGCCATATGTATGAAGGAAAGTCGATTACGGACTAGGGGTACCTTTCCCTTTTAGCAAGTGCCTACATAAAGAAATGAATAGTACTTCTATGATCCTTCCCCCTTCCTCCATACTCTTGGGAGAAACCTCCACTGGGGAGAGGACCAGGGCTTGTTGCCAGCTGAAAAAATGCATTCTGTCAAAAGGATCGAGACTTAATTTTTGCAGTCTTAACTGCCATGGTTCACCCCCCCCCTGTGCCAAGGCCTTTTTTGGTGATTTTGGTATTTCACCATTCAATGCCTTCTAACGTTTTCTGTTTCATTAACCCCTTAAGTGCTAAAGACGAGGGAGGTCCAAAAATTAGATACCTCGCCCTTGGCACTTAAGGGGTTAAGAATTATGTGATTCGTGTACGCTTGTGGGCTGCTGATGATCCATTATAATTTGCATCCAGGGATACACAAATCAAAAAATAAACTTGAAACATTATTTGCACTCGGGAAAGACAGAATGACCAATGAAAATCTGCCTTTCCCAGACGCGATGCCTCTAATCACTGCCCTGCAGCACCACCATTAAAATAGATAAGGGCCTAGTTCTCTTTTCTGATGACTGTGGCCATTTTGGAACATGTTTCATATGGTTGCTGTCAACCAAAAGGGGGCCTAGTCCCTTTTCCATTTTAAGGGAGGCCGGTATTTTTTTTTAAATTGTTTCCAGATGGGCTTTGACTGAGCTGATCTCCTGTTGGACAACAAAAAAAAGAAAACTATCTGCACCCCGGTAAATCCCAGGGTCCGGATAGCTTTCATGCCCCAGTAGGGAAGGGGGTGGTGGTGACGTGGGCTTTTATGGTCCGCAGTCTGAGCTGAGGCCCGAGCTTTGCTCTGGCTTACCAAAGCTCAGGCAGGTGGACGGTTAAAGCCCATGTCCTCCCCTCCCACCTCGCCAGGGCGTGAAATATATAAAACAAAAAATAGATTTTGTAATGGCCAACAATGCTTTGAGTAGAACTAATAAAAATTAGAGCAATAGATCACTTCTCAATATGTATTTGTAAAAGTGGGCGGATGACAACCTGGCGGCACACAACTGAGCACCCTGATAAATAACACCTCCATCTTCTCCAGGCTGGGGCCTACTGACATGCATGGTAGATACTTTGAGGATCCACACATGTCTGTTCTGCTGCTGCTGCATTTCTGCCTTTCTATAGGCAGGTAAGTATCGCTCCAGCCTGTCTCTCAAAAGCACTCTTGCCAATATAGTGGCTGTTGCAAGATGAGGGTTGCTGATCCCAGCATCCTAGTTTGAGGTTTCTCCAGACAATAGAATGAGGATCAATAGCGCTTAATGGCAATTTCTTCCACTTCTAAGCACTGTCGTAACAGGTTTTATTACTACCACAACTAATAATATTCAGTGCATTGACCTCGTAAGGATGAAAGGCTAAGTTTACCATACCCGGGATTTGAATTTGCCAAGTGCAGGCTGCTGCCATGCCAGAGACGAGCATATTCTCATTCTCATGAACTTGCCACCCTGGCAAATGCCACACAATTG
This sequence comes from Ambystoma mexicanum, assembly GCF_040938575.1. Lineage (NCBI taxonomy): Eukaryota > Metazoa > Chordata > Amphibia > Caudata > Ambystomatidae > Ambystoma > Ambystoma mexicanum. The sequence goes on along the minus strand of NC_090928.1, from coordinate 161,563,124 downwards.
CTGTCTCTGCTTCATACTAAGAGCTGGTGGCATAACCGAGAGGTAGACCAGCAAACCAGGTAACCACTCCAACAACTTTTTTAGAAATGATTATAGATTCTCCCCACAGAATCTTGGGAATTGGACTGAGAGGCTGTGCGGATTGCATGTACCCCCCACCCCCAAAAAGGCACTGGTTTGTCAACGGTTTGATTTTCCTTTTGAGGTTTTGCATAATTTGCATGGGTTTCAAGAGGCATCAGCATTCGGGGATACTTTGAGAATGTGGAGGTGTCTTTAACACCTGCCCACCGCCTGCTAGGCATACAGGTAGCTGCGAACCTGCTGCTTTGTTGAGCTGAAGCCTCCTCAGAGATGGCATTTATCAGCTGATGGCCTCTGCGGGCGTCCGAAGAGGTCTAATGATGGAGGGAAGCGCGCCATGATCTTTCCATCCATCTTCCCTCTGCAGTAAGTGAGGTTTTCATTATGGCTTAGGTTGCTTGTTTCTGCCCATTCTTCTTACTGTACTATTTTTAGCCAGGACTAAGTGCTGGCGATGAGTCGGATGCCGTGCCCAGCTACTCTAATGCATGCCTTTCTTTGTTATTGTTGGTATAGTGGTGATCTATGCTGCGACTGACCCCTGATTAAGGGACGGTGAGGAAGATCGATGAGATTAATAGGTCTCTGCGTGAAATGGATTATTGTGGATCCAGCCGAGATCTGGCTTAATTGAATAGCTTTCTATTTTCCGCCGGCTGCCGCGTGCTCTCTTGAGGGGTGGGGGGGGGGGGGGCGAGGAAGCAACATGCATGTGGTTTCTGCAGTTCCATCTGTTCTGTTCATTAGTGGCATGGCTGGCGAGCTGCGCAGTGGGGATGTGTTCACTTGATCAGTCGTGCAGCTTGACCTGCGGATGTTGGGGAAGTCGCTATGAATTGATTTGTACAATTTCCGGTGAATAGTGGGACAAGGAAAACATGGCCATATTCTGCATTGCGTGGTTTCACCCAGTGGCAGTCGCAGCAGCCGAGTTTAAGACTTTGCTCGTGCAGTATCTGTGAATAATAAACCGTTTATTTTTTTACATTTTTTAGATAGCATGTTTTAAGAAATGTCATCTATGCAATTTGGCAGACAGTGTGACAGACCTGCTGTCAAGCGGAGCATTCCCCCCTAACCCCTCACCCCTCCGGCAGGGCAGGAGCAGCAACCCTTTAACCAAGGCAAACCGACAGCTCTGCCATCAAACAGCGCCTCTGGAAGGCATCCCTAAGAGTTTGGTGGGGAGGGGAAGGCCACCAGGCCACAGAAGTGGGCCGCTGGGGATGATTGGCGTGGCAGAGCAGGCACTTTTGTGGATTTTATGACACTGACCAAAGTGGGTGTGGAGGAGACCAGATTTTTGGGGTGTTTGCAGCAGGGGGTGGAGTCGCATTTAGAGTTGGAGGGGGAGTGTCAGGATAACAGGGCACTCTTTCCCCAAAGTTCCTCAACTGTGCACATGGCGCATTTTGGGGCATGAAGGCCAGGTTTTAACAAGTATGAGGAACCAGAACATCTGGTACAGCCCGATGACCGGGTCTATAAAGCAATTTAACCGTCTTTTGCGAGAGAGAAAAAAGGGCAAAGGGCATAAATGGTGTATGCAAGTAATGCTTTAACATGCCTTTTTATACAGGGAAGTCATTTAGGGTTTGCCAGAAGTAGCAACTTTTGCTGCTGCCTGCCCCTTCCATACCCCTGACACTACCCTTACGCCCCCTGGCCTGGAGTTTAGAGGGGCAGTGCAAAGGAACTTTCCTCTGAAAATGTAGCATTTGTTTGGACTGCCTCTCTGCCATTAAATATTGGCTGGCTTTGCACTCTCTACCGGAGGTACTCTACTTCCCTTCCAAAAGCTCTCTCTCATCTCTTCCTCTGCCTATCCAGTTCCCACCTGGCACGAGACCTACTCTTCTTCACCTAGGAACCTTTTCATCATCTATGATCCTTCTCTACTTTAATCTCCAAAACTTGAACTGTAGCTAGCCTCAACCTCCTAAATATTAGGAAAATCGGGCACCTCCTTCCTTTCAATACCGCCAAGCAGCTCTTAACCACTCTTAGTCTTCTATAAACTGGACTACTGTGCCAGCATCCGCTTTGGTCTCCCAAACTATGCTTTCTGTCCTCTCGACAAGATCATTAACTTTACGACCAGGACTCTTTCAACTCCCTCACTTCACACCTACTTCATTGTACGTCACTAGGCTGGATGGATGATGATGCAAAACAAAGCCAGATTTAAATGTCTTCTCCTGGTTCACAAATCTATCCACGGTAAGGCACCACTGCATCTTTCCTCCTCTATCCAACTCTAGAAGCCTTCTTGTAATCTCTGCTCTGCCTCCTTTTCTACCCTTGTGGCTGCTCCCCCTCCCTATGCTTCCTCTCACTCACACTCTTTCTCGCTTCTTGCTCCACTTCCATGGAATTCTCTTCCCCCAGACATCTGGGAAACAGTCCACATGGAGTTGCTCAAAATCAAACTAAAAGCGTACCTCCTTGCCTCTAAGTTACCCTCTTAACCTACCTATCATCTGCCTGCTAGCTAACCTGTTTCCCTTTCCTCTAACCTGTCTGTCTCTCACTTACTCTGCCTCCATTCTAGCACTTCATCCATCATGGTCACGTCCCGAGCACAGCTGGCTGTACCGCCTACCTAAACTTAAAAATGTCCAATGTTGGTTACCTTAATCTATGCATGTCCACTTGTGCATTGTCCCTTGTGACTGTTGCATTTACTCCCCTCCACAACTTGTTGAGAATGTCCCTCAAACTCGACCCATTGTAAGAAGCTCACTGCTTCCCTTCAAATCTGATTTTGTATCTATGATCAAAAGAGCATTGTTTTCCTCTATATAAATAAATAAATAGACCCACTGGTTGACCATTACATTGAAAACAACCATTTCAGTTGTCATTTACAATGGGCAGTTATTGATACATTGGAACCGGATAGGAATAACTATTCTATCCTAACTAGATTACACAGGATGGAGCATTGGTGGATTCACCGCTTAATCACACATCTAATGGGGTTAAATGAAGTACGACATTGCCTGCTTTACTAGGATAACTCCAACATTCACCAGTCTAGCTATCTGATATTACAGGTATCCAATATGGTTGCTTGAATAGCCATTGCAAAGCTGAAACCAATTGGTCTAGTTTGATGCACAGGTCTCATAAATGAGGCTATAATTTACAGGCATTTCCAACTCCATTAGGTGATTTCACGGAGATACACAGATGGTCCTGCACACAGTTGTTAAGCATGTGTGCAAAGGGTATACTAATTTTTGAAGTTGGCCCTTCCTAGCTAGCATTCTGTGTTATTAAGATGAAAAACACAGCTCTTAGATAGGATCTTTTCCTCACTTTCAGTTACGGGCATCCAGGACACTACGAGGACAACCTAGCTGTTAAATCAAGTTATAGGTCTAAATGGTTCCTTGCCTAATGAGTGCCTTTTTTTAAAGCACAATATGGGTAGATTGACCCTATGCAAATGTTTCTGGCTTCATCGTGCTGCTCTTGTAGTGATGTACACCATTTGAGATCCCCTTTCTTAAAAGCAGTGAGCACTATACTAAAGGAATACTTAGTTCAACACTGCAATTATTGTATTAAAAGCTGCATAAATGAGCATTCATTCTTGTGTAGAATCAATTCTAATTAAGTCAACTGTGTTGTGTAGAGGGTTTTACTACACAACATGTTGTGCATTTCTATTGCAGATCTACCTCTTGTATTCATATAATCTGGCTGACTAGCTTGACGCCCTGAGGAAGGCTGGACCAAGGACTAATTGGGCTGTTGCCACTGAAACTTAAGTTGGCAATCAAAGCATGGCAAATGCTTTTTTGGAAGAGTGTGGGCTTTTTGCAATTCTCGTTTTTTTAGATCAATGTAGACACATATAATAATATCACACCCATTCCTAAATTATGATGAATTAATGTATTACACATATCTATGCTTCGGTATTTTGGTGGCAAATGTATATACATGCATGCATGGATTGCCTTTTGTGTCACTGGGGAAATCTAGGTGATCAATTTTTACATAAACGCTTAAAAAAAGTTCTAAAAATTGCAAAATGTTTTTATGCGTATATCTTTTGAAAGTAAATGTTTCGAAGGGATTGTGTCCTCCGATGTATTCCTTATCTTTGTTAATACGTTTCCAGCTTGCTGGCCTCGGAAATGTTTTCTGTAGAGGGCGCTGCTCGTCGACGTCCGCCGAGTCGATGTCCCTCGACGGCCACCGTATCGGCGCTGACGTCACCATGCCCATAAATAGCCACGCGCTGTGTCCGTTGCTCAGTTCCATTTTTCCGTGCTTCGTGGGGCCTCGGAACGTCGTTGCTCAGTTCAGTCAGGATAACCCTCTATATCTACTCGAATAAATACCAACTCGTTCTCGATGGCATCTTCATCGGAACCGACGACGCCGCGATCCGGCTTCAAGAAATGTCGAGACTGCGGTAAAAAAATGTTGATAACGGATCCACACAGGATCTGCTTGTGGTGCTTGGGAGCCGAGCACCATTGTTCGGAGTGTGAGGACTGCATGTCCATGACGGCGAAAGCCTTGAAGGAGCGCAAGGGGAAGCTCGAGAGAAGTAAGTCAGTCAAATCCTCCTCAAAGGTTTCTTCGGCTGAGTCGAGGCATTCGTCTTCTCACCGTCGAAAACATTCCCATTCTAGATCTCGAAGTAGCTCCCATTATTCGTCGAGATCAAGACACTCAAAAAAGAAATGTCGAAGCTCCCCTTCCTCGTCGTCTTCTGTTTCCCCAGAAAGGGTCTCCTGTCCCACAAAACACAGCTCTCAGGCTGAGTAAGAGGAATTCAGAAAGAAAATGTTAAGCGTCTTTGAGAAAGCGGCCTCGACCCCCTCGAAGACAGCTGAGGGTGATACCCCGGGTGAAAAACCCCAAAAATCAAAACACCGCAAGTCGCTGCACCCGGCGAAACATTCCACCTGAGAGCGCCACGAGCCATCGGGTAAGAAGGCACCATCTTCAAAGATTCCTTCGACGCATGGATCGGCGCCATCAACGCCGTTGTCGAAGGGTTCTTGGAAGCATCGGTCGATCGACTCGACGCCATCGTCAACGCCGACATCGACGCCGGTGAAAGAGAAGACCAAGGCTACTCCACAGCCAACGGTGGTTCCAAGGGCCTCCGGCTCGACGCCGAGACCGTCGTCGACATCCTTGAGTAGAATCCCGATCCTCTCGAGTTCTTCGTGACCTCTTCCATCTTCTCGACGCCGTTCTCGGCGCCTTCGAAGCCGGTCACATCGACATCGACGTTTTCTCGCCCAGTAATGACGAGTTTGGCTCCTTCTGCCTTAGAGATGGGTTTTACACCATTTCAGAGGTCAGAGTACCCTGGACTATCTTCAATTTATGAAGAGGGGGAAGATTCTGACCATGAAACATTTGGGTTGCAGAGGACCACACTGCCTATTTCAGAGGATTTCACCTCTGAGGAAAGAAGATTGAAGGACCTACAGGAGCCACTACATGAGGCAAGTGGGCTGGACACGTCCCCAGAAGTGGAATTTGTTAAGCCAGACCCAGGGGAACATGCCGAAACACCCTATAGAACCCTTATGGCAAGAATTATTGAATTTATCGGTTGGTCTGCGCCTTTGCCTGTTTTTCAACAGGATGACCTGACAGACATATTAGACAAAGGTCCTTCCATGCAACCTTACAAAGGAAAATTACATCTAATTGGGAAACTCCTGAAGTTATCCCTGCGGTCAATAAAAAATTGTCAGCCAAGTATAGGGTTGCGGCTGCTGACCCTGAATACTTATCAAAACACCCGACTCCAGAGAGCCTGGTGGTCCAAGCGGCAACTTCATCTAGCAGTAGGACCGCTTACCCTACTGTCCCACAGGATAGAGATGACAAGAGGTACGATTCTATGGCGAAGAAAGTCTTCTCTTCTTGTAGTATGGCGTTAAAGTCCATCAACGCCACCTGTACGCTCGCCAGGTTCAGTCACACACTGTGGGAGTGTGCTTCATCAGCGGCTGACTGCATACCCGAAGGAGAGGAAAAGGAAGCCCTCCTTAACATTATTAAAGATGGCAAAGATGCCATGTGCGAATCACTTCAAACTGGTATCGATTCTGCCGACAGTATCAGCAGGGCCATGGCAGCAAGTACAACAATCCGCAGGCATGCGTGGTTGCGAAAGTCTGGCTTTGCTCCAGATGTACAGGCCAGACTTTTGAATATGCCCTTTGACGGCTCTTCGTTATTTGGAAAGAAGGCTGATGACAGTCTGGAAAAGTTGCAGACATCTAAAGCAGCGGCAAAATCGTTAGGAGCTGCAATCCGCCAAACTCCTTTTCGCCCCTCAGGAACCTCTGGAAGAGGAAAGTCCTTTCGCTATTATTCCGTATTCAGGAAAGGCAGAGGACAGATGGCTCAAAGAGGCCAAAGAAGACCTACCCGAGGTGGACGGGTCAAAAGTACTAAAGCCGCAGCAGCAGCAGGTGCCTCTTTACCCTCGGCATCTGCATCAGCCGCCCCAAACCACTCTGAGGCCTCTCCACACAAAACACCTGTAGGGGGCAGGTTAACTCACCATCTGATGGAATGGCAGGCTATAACATCAGATGCTTAGGCATTGGAGACAGTTGCCCAGGGTTACTGCCTACCCTTTCTACACATCCCTCAGACTCATCCACCGGAGCACAGCTCTCTAAAAGTTCCAGATCCGCTCCTCTTGCAGGAGATCATAGACCTGCTAGAGAAAGGTGCCATAGAACCGGTACCTGTAGCGGACAGGAACAAGGACTGGTACTCCCCCTACTTTCTCATACCAAAGAAAGACGGAGGACTGAGACCCATCCTGGACTTACGAGAATTGAACAAGTTCCTCAGGAAGGACAAGTTCAAGATGGTAACTCTTTCTCAGATCCTTCAGGCCCTCCAGCTCCAGGATTGGCTGGTATCTCTGGACCTTCAGGATGCTTATTTCCATGTGCCAATCCATCTCAAACACAGGAAATACCTGAAGTTCGCAATTGGCGACTCTCATTATCAATTTCGAGTTCTGCCATTTGGGCTGGCCTCCGCCCCGAGGGTCTTCACCAAGCTAATATCGGTAGTGGCTGCAAGTGTAAGGAGGGAAGGGATCCACGTCTACCCCTACCTGGACGATTGGCTGATCGGAGCTGTATCTTCGGAACAAGCTCAGATCCAGCTAGATTATGTCTGCCACTTCCTTCACAAGCTGGGCTTCTCCCTCAATTTAAAGAAGTCACAGATGATACCATCACAGAGACTCCAGTTCATAGGAGCGGTCCTGGACACTTCCCTGGGAAAAGCCTCGCCACCAGAGTTGAGGTCTCAAGATATTCTGCAGATGGTCAACAAATTTCAAAATGCCCAACATCTCCCAGCCTTCGACTTTTTGAGGTTGCTAGGCCTCATGGCATCCTGCATCTTCCTTGTGCCAGAGGCTCGCCTGAGAATGAGATCTCTTCAGTGGGCACTGAGAACTCAGTGGTCGCAATTCTCAGGGAGAATGACAGATCTCCTCCGGATTCCGGACAAGGTAGCCCGCGACCTTCAATGGTGGGCCTATCCAGAGAACATCTTGAAAGGAGAACTGTTTTGGCAACCATGGCCGGAGATAACAGTAGTCCCAGACGCCTCACTCACGGGGTGGGGAGCCCATGCCAATGACTTGGCCATCAGCGGTCGTTGGTCTCCATCGGAGTCCAGACTACACATCAACGTATTGGAGCTGAGAGTGATCAGACTAGCGCTGAAAGCTTTCTTGCCATCAGTACAGGGAAAGAATGTCCTGATAATGACGGACAACACGGTGGCCATGCACTATCTCAACAAAAGAGGAGGCGAAGGATCACTGCCACTGTGCAGAGAGGCAATGCAGCTCTGGTTTTGGGCAATTCAGGAAGGCATCTCTCTATCGGCAGTCGACCTAGCCGGAGAGAAGAACTTGACAGCGGACGCTCTGAGCAGGCAGAGCTCAGTCTCCCACGAGTGGGAGCTAACTCAGGAAGTCCTTCAAGAGATCTTCGCCCTTTTGGGAACCCCTCAGGTGGATCTGTTCACCACAAGCACCAACAGGAAGTGCGATCTGTTCTGTTCAAGGGAATTTCCCCCGAGAAGAGCTCTAGGAGACGCGTTCGTAGTGGACTGGGAGTTTCCACTCCTCTACGCGTTTCCACCAGTCCCTGTTATTCCTCAAATGATCAGGAGGTTGAGAAGATTCCGGAAAACCATGATCCTAATTGCCCCGGACTGGGCCAGGAGAACGTGGTACCCGGACCGGGCCAGGAGAACGTGGTACCCGGACCTTCTAGATATGTCCATCTGCCCTCCAATCTGTCTTCCAATCAAAGAGAATCTTCTCTCGCAGAAGGGAGGTCAGGTTCTCCATCCAGACACCAGAACCCTCAACCTTCACGCTTGGCATCTGAAAGGGTGAGGTACAAGGATTGGGACCTCCCTGATGACGTCATGGAGGTGTTGCTTTCGGCCAGAAGGCCAGCAACAAAGTCTTTATACCGCTGCCGTTGGAACAAATTTTGCAGCTGGTGTAGGGAAGAGAATATCGACCCTTTTTTATGTGGTACACCAACGGTGTTATAGTTTCTACTCTACTTGGCAAACTCAGGCCTTCAAGTTGGCACTGTAAAAGGCTATCTCGCAGCACTTTCTATCTTCAAGCGCACTGCGGAGGAACCATCGTATTTCAAACTACCTCTAGTGATACAATTTCTCAAAGGATTAACTAATGTTTATCCTCCAAAACCATTCCAGGTTCCCTTATGGGACTTAAATTTAGTCATAAACTTCCTAATGGGCACTCCATTCGAACCACTTCACTCTTGTTCGCTGAGATTTCTCACGCTTAAAACTGTCCTATTGGTAGCACTAACATTTGCTAGGAGGGTGAGCGAGCTACAAGCTCTCTCCTGTAAACCCCCACATACAATTTTCCACAAGGACAAAGTTGTCCTACAGGTGAAGCCTAATTTCCTCCCAAAGGTGCTTTCTGAATTTCATATTACTCAGAAAATTACCTTACCTTTGTTCTACCCTCCTCCCCATCTGGGGAAAGAGGAAGAAAGGCTACATAGGCTGGACCCAAGGCGAGCTCTCAGCTTTTACATCAGCAGAATGGCTAGGATCAGGCAAGCAGACCAACTGTTTGTAGGATACTCAGGTCACAAGTTGGGACTACCCATAACAAAACAAACCATTTCCAGGTGGATTATTTTGGCCATTCTAGAATGTTATAAACTGGCAGGGAAAGAGCCACCCCAAAATCTTAGGGCTCATTCAACTAGGGGTATCGCAGCCTCTTCGGCTCTCCAAAGAGATGTACCGGTCCAAGACATATGTGCAGCTGCCACATGGTCGTCCGCACATACATTCCCAAAATTTTACAACCTGGATTCCTCCACTAGTCAAGAGACCTTCTTACCTTGTAACGTTCTTTCGATGGGATGTTCCTACGACGTATTCCTTATCGCCCCTCCCATCCATCCCCGCAGTAATACTTCCCTTGTGGTTGCAGCTTACACTCCTTCAAGGTAAATAACCAATTCAGGCATGACTTTTCTTATGCTACAAAACGGAACTGAGCAACGGATGCAGCGCGTGGCTATTTATGGGCATGGTGACATCGGCGCCGATACAGTGGCCGTCGAGGGACATCGATTCGGCGGACGTCGACGCGCAGCACCCTCTACAGAAAAAATATCCAGGGCTAGCAAGCTGGAAACGTATTATCAAAGATAAGGAATACGTCGGAGGAACATCCCATCGAAAGAACGTTACAAGTTAAGAAGTAACTTGTTCTACGATAATAACATTATTTGTGTAGAAATGTATGGATCTATTGCATATTGTTTATTTCTGATTTTTGGTGAGAAATTCTAAGGATCCACACTTTATTGTTGTCAATCATCCTTGTTAGGCCATGGGCGCTCTTGGCCTCTATCATTTTCTTTCAGCCCTATCCTCAGATTCTTCTTCATATAATTCTATCCTAAGATTTTCCTCTGGCGGGCTTTGTTTTGAGACGATTCACTTTGTTGTATGCACTTTACACGTCATCAGCGTAACATATTTTACAATGTTCTCAATCTGCAAGCAAGTCCCCTGTGCGTGCAAATTTCTGAAATTACAGTTCGCACCAGTCACCAACATTTGCCCTCTTTTGTTGATAGTGCCTGGCATCGGGTTCTGGTTATTGTCATGACAAATACGCCATTTCAGAGCTTTGGTTAGCCAGTGGAATGCACCATGCAGTGCTCGTTGTGTGTACTACTTGCGATCCTGGGATCAGCTGGAGGAGCCTCAGTCTTTGGCTGCTAATTACGAGAGTAGTCCTCTAAACCTTCGAGTGTGTTTTCCAATCAATAAGCGAAGATATAACACCAATAAATCAGTTGATGTGTAGAGCGCTAGCTAGGTTGATGGACAGGCCCAGAGAGGTGGGCGTATATCCATTCGCTACAAGGATGTAATTTCTCATTTCATGTGTCATCAGTTTATTGTTTTCTTGGAAGACAGATGGGTTTACGAGATTACTGGCAGGGTTAATTAAAATCTGCAAACATCTTTGGAACATATGGCTTTCCATTTCACTTTTAATTCACGTGAATGATTCCCAGAGCTTTCCTGTGCTTGCAAGAGAAAGCACACTGGCGTTATTTGCAGATCTACAAAAACAAGAAACCGAATACTGTGCTGCATAAATAGTGCACACTAGAACGAACTGTTTCCATAATCTAAGGCTCCAAATTTAAAATGCTGTGGATTGCAGGATTGTTAGGTTTTCAGAACGTGTGCCAAAATCCATGCCAGTTTTAAAATGTGATTTTCTTTATTATGCATTGATCAGGTTAGTCACTCTGGAGGGCTTTTTGTTGTTGTTGTTGTTGTAACTGGTATACGGTAAAGCATCCATGGGTTTGGATCCGTATCAAAGCAATAATACGATTGCTGTCTAAATCTTCATAAAATAAAACCTTAGGTAGGTGGTTCCATCCTAGATTCTTGAAGCAAATTGTTTTTTCTGTTGGATGATCACAATTGATGAAATGGTAAATTTGCCCGACATTAGACAGCAGTCAGTTCATTCTTAGCCTATGTGGTGCTTCATAAAGGTACATTTAACTGAAACTATAGTTTAGTAATAAAAAACAAATTCAATTCAAATAATTATACATTTTTACAACGATAATACATAGTTTTGGTAGGGCTTGCCGTACCACCAAATATCGAATTCTTGTCAAGTTTTTGGGCTGCACAAAGAGTTTGTGTATGAAAAATTATTGAAAATAGTTAATCTCACTAGAGAAATTACCTATTTTGTGCTAATTGTGAACATTAAATTCACAATTTGTTGAATGGGTAACTGATCACCTCATTTTTGGAGGCAAGCTTTAAAGTTTTTCTAGGGAGCACAGTAGTCCTACATTTATTATTTTGAGTTAACTGCTGAATACTCCAAAGGTTCATTGATTACTCACAGATACATATTTAGCTGAGGAACTAAGAAGAAAATCCTTTGAAAACGACCTTGTGGGTCGAAACACATGTCAGCAAATCGATAAACACTTGTTACAAACTCCAAAACAAGTCATCAGAAAATGTATTAGAGAAACATACTTTCGAATCCAAATACAAGTTCCTAGCGCAAATGTGGAGCGTCTCCAATCTCTTCTTACACTTATTAGACACCAACCACACAGCAGGGTACGATCCTATTTCATATTCAAGGGCGGCAGTCCTGTGATTCTGGTGCCCCCCCGCCCCCCCGTACTAGCAGATCTGAATGGTGTCCTTATTGGGGAGATTCCTTTTCCTCCACCGTGCAATGATCAGCATAGATTGGGAGCCAAAGGCTATCTCACTGTCTACATGCCTAGACAAATAAGGTAACTGAAGTAATTCCCTGCTTATATCACCAAGCAGAGTTCTGTTACTGTCGAAGAATAAGGACTTTTGTCAAGGTCAGAGTCTGCAGTAAGTGCTATGCCATTTTATAGGCCTCCTTCACATTCTATTGGCTAAAGGTGCCTTGCTGTACATAATTAGAAATATTAAGTTCAATCAAAGATTATTAACCCTGCTCTGATTGTGAGGAATGGGAAGTGGAAAGAGAGCTTGGATTGTTGGATCAGAGTCATTAATCTTAAAGTAATGTTGGGGCCTGGAGTTAGTGTAATAGCTAAGGAAACAAACACATATAAACTAGGCAAATTGTTCCACCCACAACTAATCAGAAATGGAAAGTAAGAGGCCCTAAAACTAGACTTAAAGAACTGACCTTTCTGAAACGCTTAAGGTAGGAATAGTGCTCAGAGCAAATCCACTGGAGGCAGGAGAAATGAGTGGAGCTATCCATGCACGAACAAATGAGAGGCCTGTAACAAAGATTCATATTGTTTGCCTGAAGGACTTGGAAAGCTCAATTAGCCGTTGGAGTGTGCTAGGCAGGTTGTTTATGGCATTGAAGGAGGGTTATTGAGAAGGGACCAAAGGTCAGTTATTTGGCTTGCTCACTGTGAGGAAAGAAGTGTTGTGGTCTATGTGAGGAGTGGGCTGCAGGAGTAGCTGGTAGGGCGGAGAAGATGTGCATTTTATTACAAGTTGGTAATCGTACCGCAGACTCAAGCCCAACTGTGCCTCTATGGTGCATCTATTGCATATTTCCTATGCAATAGCCCTTATAAGCACTGTCAGCATCGGCAAAGGTTTAAGCAGTTCCTAGAATCTGTAAGAACGGATCATGCGGGTCGTTAAGTTCCAGTTAGTGAGTAAAGCCTTACTTGCCATGCTCTGTGATTAGCGGAGGTCAGTATATTGTAGAGGAGCACTGGAACATGAGCCACACACATATACGGTTAAATTAAGCAGGCTGTTGCCTAAACATGCGGTAGTCAAAGACTTTGATGTTTTGAAAAAATATGGGCAGTAAACTGAAGCAATAGACAATAATCATACTAGCCGAAAACCAAGGTGATGGTAGAGGCTGCAGATAGTGTTCCAATGCCATTAAGTGACAGGCACCAGTGTGCTCTACCTTGAAAATATGAAAGTACACAAGCACTTGCCACAGCAGTCTGTTCTATGATCCGCATGAACAGCCAGTGATCATCCTATGACTTTTCTATACAACAATATGCAACACATCCCGGGTCTAGAGTTCTCGATAGTCGGAATGCAGAAGCGGGTATATAACTCAAAAATTGGGATTATTCTTTCCATGATTAAGGCATGTACATTAGAATGTAATACTGTGGAAACAGAGAAATTGATATGAGGCCGGGAAGCCCAAAAGGAAACACACCAACACAGGTTACAAAGGACATACAAAGCGCTTTATTGCAAAGTTACAAAGTTACCAAAGTCAATTGACATACGGATAGCTATTCGGCCCTCTGACTAACACGCAAACCTTCAACGTAAGGTTCGCACTGAAAGTGGGAGAGACCGGTCATCGGGATGCTTGGGTTTTTATATGTTTTGTCCTGCATTGGCCAGCCCTCTCGCAAGTTAACCATTCTTGGAACCGTGGCTAGGGTTCGTAGCCAGGTCGAACACACAATTTACATAATTTGATCAGTTCCGCTAATACAGTTACATATTTACACACAGGTTAAAGAGAGGACAAGGTCTTAGTTCGTGACCCTAACAAGTGGCCTGCGGACATATTATTTATTCACATGCGCGGAGGTCACCATGGCCGGAGTCTTACTCAAAATGTCATTCGGCCTCCATTTTGTGATTCAGGGTGACTTCCACACTGCAAGAGTACCTAAAATGGCGGCTAGATCCAAGATGGCGGCTTACACAATACATTAAGGTCAAAACCTTGCCGCGGAACCTATGTACATGGTATTCTTTAGACAGCTTGGCGTAGGCCAACATACATTTAAACAATGCGATTGGGGGTCACAATATTATATCGATTTCCACAGACCCTCCTTTTTGGCCTATGCCAAGTGCTAATACATCATTTCCTACTACTTTCGAAAATAACTGAAGGCATTATCATCCATAGGTTCCGCATCATTGTCCGAAATGTCAATAGCCATAAAGTTGTTCATAAGAACTTCTTGCAACATGAACTCTTTAGATGCTGTCTTCGGGGTGTATATCTTATGCCCTATTGCGCTCATTTCCTGAGCACAACATCCCCCCATCATACCACATATACTCGGGAGGCATTGAAAACAACAGCAAAGAAATAACAGGATCCCTAAAATACCTAAAATGACAGAAAGCACCTTCCACCCCCAAGATCGTAAAGAACCCCAAAACCAAGTACTAAGGTTCCAGTCTCCTACAGAGATATGGACTTCAGAACTGAGAGTGTGTAAATTCTGAATTGCTTTAAAAATTGTTGGCGAAGAATCCGGTACGAAAACACAACAAGCGGACCCCACTAATTTACATACTCCACCTCGTTCTGCCAAGATGACATCTAATGCCATTCGATTTTGAAGTGCTACCAATCTTATCGCCTTTTGCTCTAAGGTCATATTGTAAAGTATGTCCGTGGTCCGGTTGATCGTTTTCTCCAACACCCTCGCTAATCCCCTAATGTTTTCTGAATTTGCTATTTGTCCCCAAAAGGGCACTACTGATTTGGCTATATCCCCGAACACTTGTCCAGGGGTGTCTCCATTACTATCCCGTCGCGGGCGAGCCTTAGATACCTCTAAGGTACTGGCTATAAATACACCTGGTAACAATATCCCTAAATAACAAGTCCCCTGCCAATCCTTGGGCAACCAGGGAAAAGCTAAACTACCACAAACAAAATAAACGGGTCCCCCTACATACAAAGGCCTATTTTCCCCAGTCAGGTTTACAGTATTTACACAAGGCTCGAAGTCTCCCATTGGCCTAGTGCCATTTCTTTGTACACAGAAAGGAACAGAATCAGGACTATGATTCACAGAATAAGAAGGAGGCATGGCATCCTCATTGCTTATCGGAGCCATCTTAAAAGAAACTAGATTTTGAAAAGGAAAAGATAGTTTATCAGACGGCCTAATAGAAGCGACGTTAGGTTTACTTCTATTTGCGAAAAGCGAGCATCCCAGGGGAGTCAATTCACGTTTTTCAAATTCGTTCAAATTAGTCCCATCGAAGTTCCCTGAGATGTTATCATTCCATCGGCCAAAGAAGTGTGCTCTAAGAGAGGCATAGCAAGAAGTTGTTAAAGGTAAGGGATGTATATACCATCCCAGTCCCTTGTTCCCATGTTGTGGTAAGGGAGTGCAGATCCAACAATTACTCTTATTAAAAATAGCATGCGTAGCATTCATCACTATCATCAAAGTGTTATTATGATATTTCTGTCTATGCCGAGAGTCCCTAGGGGACAGAGTGTGAAGGTGTACAGAGGGAGTCAAAACAGTTGGTACGATTTTGGTCGGTAACAGAGGCTTCAAAGGATAAATTTCTTCAAAATACCAAAGTCCCACGGCAGCAGTTGCAAAAATAACAATAATCAGAACGAGAACACAACAGTACGTTTTCGGGGCCCAGGCACATTGTTCATTGTTCGATTTGGTCACCTCCTTATCTAATAGTTCAATACAGGGAGCAGCGGTGAAGGCGGCAGGCATCATGGTCATCCCGATCGACGGCCCCAATGTTCGTTGCTGGCGGCACTTCGGCCGCGCGATTTCTGAGTCCTTTCCAACCCTAGACAACAGAACCCTCCTTTTCTTTGTTCGAAAAGAGAAAGACAACAGTACTTCAATCACTCTTTTCCTTCCAGATGCACGACACTCGTGCGGTAATTCTATTTCCGTGGTCGAAGGTTGTACCTGATGGTACCCAAGTTTGTTGAATCCAAAAGCAAAGTATCGTCGCTCCCTGAGGGGAGCGTCGTGTCGGTGGCGACGGAAGTCGCAGAGCTCGAAACAAGATTTTCCGGAAGTGATTGATCAAGGGAGTGCGGAGACAAAATGGACGGCTCCCCGAGCTCCTCAGGCTCAGAGAACTTCTCCCACGCACTCACAACACTGCCTGCTACTCTGAGATCAGAGATTGTAGCACCAGCGAGGGGTTCTGTTTCTTCTGTAGCGTGTGGCGTCGGGTGAGGGATCTTCTTAACATGCGTTGCATGTATCCAGTTCTTCTTTCCTGCCACCCGCACTGCCGTCCTGGTGACCAATAATACCTGGTAGGGTCCGCGCCAGCGAGGCGCAAGACAGGAAGACCTCTCGTAGGCCTTCACCAGGATCCAGCTACCGGGTAGTATATCGTGTCCTGGGCCCGTAAACCGTACAGGTAAGGCAGCATTCACCTGGTGGTAAATGAAATACAGATTTTTAGTCAATTGATTACAGTAATCTATGAGCAATACATTATCCACATCCCTCAGGGCTTTAGGCTTAGGGAGACCCCAGATATTAGCAGGCCTTCCCATTACCACCTCGAACGGAGAGAGCCCAGTTCTAGTCTGGGGTGTGGTGCGCATAGCTAACAACACAATAGGTAAAGCGTCGGGCCATTTTAGTTTAGTGTCGGCACATGTTTTGCAAGTTTGTTTTTTAAAATACCGTTGTGTCTCTCTACCAACCCCGCACTTTGAGGGTGCCTAGCTGAATGAAAACGTTTCTCAATCCCTAGGGCAACACATATTTGCAACATTACGGCTGCGATGAAATGGGGGCCGTTGTCCGACCAAATTATCCTCGGGAGCCCAAATCGAGGGAAGTACTCTTTCACCAGGATCTTTGCGGTAGTCATGGCGGTAGCATCTTTGACAGGGAAAGCCTCGACCCATTTGCTAAAAGCACAAATGATGACGAGAACATATTTCAAGTTATTACATCGCTCCATTTCAATAAAATCAAGATGAATGGTTTCAAAGGGGACAGAGGGGGGCCCGAAACTTCCCCTTGGAGTCACTGTCCCTTTACCCACATTGTGCTGCAGGCAAATCATGCAATTCTGAACATGTCTCTTTGCAGTTTCCAAAATTTTATCATTCGCCCAAACCTGCTGTAATATCTTCGTAATTTGCTGGGCACACACATGCGTTGGACCGTGTGCCATTGTAACCATTGCTAACACATAAGAATCAGGAAGCAACCATTTCCCGTCGGATGCGTCCACCCAACACCCTTCATCATCCAATTTTCCCATGCCTTCAGCCCACTTCCTAGCCTCTTCAACTGAGGCATCAGTCTGCATATCTCGCACAGACCCAATGCCTTCATCTATTATACAAACATCTCTCACTTCCCTCGAGGTATACATGTCTGTGCTAAGGTCTGTGGCTGTTTGTCTAGCTATCAAATCTGCAAAAGCATTTCCTCTGCCCACATTGTCTATGACCTTGCGATGTGCTGCGCATTTCATGATCGCTAATTGTTCAAGGAGTGAGAGCGCTGAAAGCAGTTGTACTATTAAGGGACCATGCTGAATCTTGGTCCCATGTGAGGTCAGAAACCCTCTTTCCGACCACAGTTTTCCGAAGTTGTGAGCCACCCCAAAGGCGTACTGGCTATCCGTATAAATATTAACTCTATGCCCTTGGGAGAGCTCACAGGCGCAGGTCAACGCTATAATCTCCGCGGCCTGCGCGGAGTTATGCGGAATCCTTTTAGTTTCAACGATCTTGTTCAAAGTAGTAACTGCATAAGCAGCTGTAGATGTGCCATTCGGAAGTTTGAAGCAGGAGCCATCACAAAACAGCTCCCCTTCCGCATTCTCCAAAGGAGTATCTGAGAGGTCTATCCTGCCCTTTGTTTCTTGTTCGGTGGCATACAGGCAGTCATGTGATCCTTCATCACCGCGAACAATATTTTGCGGGAGAGGTAAGAGTTCAGCCGGATTGAGAACACAACACCTTTTAATTTGGATATGAGGAGCAAATAGGACTAATTCGTACCTTGTCAACCGGGCAGAGGTAAGGTGTTGCGTTTGAGTTTTATTCAATAGAATAACAACAGAGTGAGGTACCATCAAGATTAAATCGTGGCCTAGGACCATCCCCTCACTCTGTTTTACAGACGCAGCTGCAGCAGCAACAGCGCGCAGACATCGCGGCAAAGCGCATGCAACAGGATCGAGGGCGGATGAATAATAGCCGCACAGCCTATTCTTCCCTCCATGTTCCTGTGTTAACACAGACAAAGCACATCCATCACATTCATGCACAAACAACACAAAGGCCTTATCGTAATTTGGTGTACCCAGAACCGGTGCTGAACATAGCGCGGTTTTGAGAAGCTCAAATGATCGTTGATGTTCCGATTCCCATGGCAGTGGCAGAGAAATGCCCTTCTTCATCAAAGCCAACATCGGTTTTACCACTAGTGCAAAGTTCGGGATCCACAGTCTACAGTAGGACGCCATCCCTATCAGGGCTCTGACTTCCTTCTGTGTTTTTGGGACAGACATGCCAGAAATGTGTTTTATTCGTTCAGGTGCCAATCTTCTCCCCTCCTTTGACAGGAGGTAGCCTAAATAGGCAACCTCCTGGCAACAATATTGAAATTTTGTAAGCGAAGCTTTGTGACCATTTTCAGCTAGATGAACAATCAACAATATAGTGCCTTCTTTACAAGCTTTCTCAGAGTCTGCAGCCAGGAGCAAATCGTCTACATATTGAAGCAGCGTGCAAGTAGGTGGCAATTCAAGGGTGTCGAGCTGCTCCTTTAAGGCTCTACTATAGATACTAGGACTTTCACTATACCCTTGAGGTGCCCTTGTGAATGTAAACAAGCGCCCCCCCAAGATGAACGCGAACAAATACCTGCTCTCCTCATGTATCGGAATACTAAAGAAGGCGTTTTTCAAATCTACGACACTAAAGTGTGTAGCCGTAGCAGGGATCATTGTTACGATCATAGTTACATCAGGCACTATTGGAAATTGTGGGGCTACCACTCGGTTAATAGCACGAAGATCTATTATAAACCGGTACGGAATTGCATTGTCGCCTTTCTTATATACTGGCAAGATCAGGCTATTACATAAGCTACCTGTTATCTCTTCGATCACTCCACGATGTACAAAATCGGAGACAATGCATTTCAGAGCACGCTCACCTTCAATTGAAATTTTATATTGCGGAATGCGCGGTAGCTTAACCCCATGTTTCAAGACTATCTTAACAGGCTCGATGTGCAATATCCCGACATCATTGTCGTCTATTGCCCACAAACATTCCGGGACAATGTCAAACTCGGGAGGTAGAGGTCGGGTCAAGTACTGGGAGTTAGAGGGTTGCTGTGGTGAAACTGTTAGTCTTATTCCGTCAGGGGAACAATGAATCACTGCATTCAGTTTCTTTAACAAATTCAACCCTAGCAAATTTTCTCCGCAGTTTGAAGTAAGAAGAAAAGGGCACTGGTCTGTGAAAGGACCCAAAGAAACAGGTACTGGCGCAGAAACCAGACAAACAGTTGGTATACCAGAGAACCCTATAGAAACGTTTGTTTGCCCTGACAGTGGGATGTTTGGAACCCTAGAATGGTCAATGGAGAACTTTTGTGCTCCAGTGTCGATCAAGAACTGATGTTTCCTATTCCCCACCAATAATTCAACGTAGGGGCCCTTCTGAATAACGGGAATAGGTAAAGGTTCCAAACGCTGCTTCGGGCAATCCTAGTAAAACAGAACTTCGTCAAAGGGAAGTTCTTCAGAAAGATAGGCAGCAGAAGGGTGATCGAATATATTTCTCGAGTCCATACTCGGAGTCTGATTTTCCCGTGAAAAAGGTTGCTGGGGATCTTGTAGAAGCTGACCCCTATCAGGGCCCCCTGCTCCGGGGCGGCCCCTTAGTCGCCTACCCATACCACCAAATGTGCCTCCTGACCTCTGACGAAGGGCAGAGCACTGTGCCCGCCAGTGACCTTCCTGGCGGCAATAAGCACACTGATTAATATTTATAGAATTTGGAGGAGTATTTCCTCTTGGAATGTACTGACCTCTAATCTGTGTCGTACCTCCTCTGGGGTTTCTGACAATTTGCTGCAACAATACCTTAGTCTTTAAGTCACCCCTTCTTTTTTCGATTTTCTCTTTTTCATTATTAACCCGATTCTCATAATAGTGGGCCATATGCAAAACCTCTGACTGAGATTTTGCCTGCCAAGCGCTCTCTGAGGACATAATTTGTGACTGGATGTCGGGCAACAATCCACGTACAAATTTGTCCACAAACAACCTCTTCCCCGACTCTGTGCCTAAATCCTGTCCACTGAAGTCAGAGAACACCTGTTCAAATCTATTAAAGAATTCAGTAGTACCTTCAGTTTTCCCTCGGACGCAGGCCGTAAGCTTGTCCCAAATAATCCTTTTCTCTGGGATTATAGTTTTTAGTTTAGCAACTATTCTATCGGGTAAGGTAAGTATTACCTGGGGTGGTTTCTCACCAGCTGGTCGTTCCCCATCTATTCTAATCAGATTTACCCATGTATCCCCTAGCCCCGGCACATCATCTACTGTCCGTACCTGTTTCCATACATCAACTGGCAAAAGCAGTGGAAACAATAAGTCCATGTCACTTAAGGTGAACACAGAAGACTGTAAGACGGATTCTATTTCTTTATAAAACCCTGTCGGGTTTTTCCTAATATCAGGGACTGATTGTCTAATCGTGTTCACTTCCTGTCGAGAGAACGGGACGTGAACAAACTGCGATACGTAATGTGCAGGGATATCCGTCGCGGGAGTACCAGCCGCCGCGTCGGCGGGGATTTCTACTTTTGGGACAAGGGTCGGAGGGACCTCTCTCATAGGCAACTGAGATATAGGGACCTCTGACCGCTTACTGAGCAATAGGGCCAAATCGAGCGCTAAAGCAGCTGTAGAAGTGTCGGGCAAAAAAGCTCTTTTACAAATACCCAATAACTCTATGGGGCAACCAACCTTCTTCCTTATACATTCCTCCTGTAAGTGCTGTACCATCACTTGGATTACCTTTCTTTGCATCTCTACCGTGTATTGACTATATGTGTCATACACCTCATCTGGCGGTATCGATGAATCCGAAATCCATCGAATCGCGTCTTTGGTACAAATTCGTACTTCCTCAGGTGCTGATCTTCGGCACGAAAGGAACCGTTTCTGTACATATATCCTATCGTCCTCATCATCCTCGTTTTGTAACCTTTCAAAATCCCTCCTAAACTCAAACAACCTATCAACATGTCCATATACTTTCTGCTCTGTATCCCTCGAAAGTGCCAAAGCATTCAGATCTCTCACCCCTTGTGGGAGATCCGAAGTCTGCAATCTACCCCACATTACACCTAAGTGAATCCCCAGTCCTTCAATAAAAACATTTTTCTCGGGAAAATCGTGCAAATTAGATAATGTTGAAAATACATCATTAGCCCAAGCAAATAGTTCCTGTTTCCTGTCCGCAGGAACAGTACTACGAGTCACAATTGTTGACCCTGCACCGGGATCTGTTTTAACGGACACGGGACTCCCCGGAATCGAAAGTGTAGGTGGACTTGACAAGGGTGCAGGGGAGAGAGGCAGTGTAATAGACAGAGGAGCGACAACCAAAGAACTAGGAGTAGTAGGCTGCGCAGGGGGAGTAGGAATAGCAACGGGAACAATAGCAGGAATGGGCAAGGCGCCCACAACAGGAGCATACGGAGGTGGCGCTGAAGAATCAGGCCTCCGTTCGTTCAATATTTTCTCAATAAACTCCTCGGAAACATGGAAATCTTTAGAGGGGTAAATTTTCTGGACCCCGAGCGAGAAAGCTCTATCCATTTTCTGGGCTTCTTCTAATCGTTTTTCCTTGTCATACAACAATGCCTTTTCGGCATTTGTTTTATGACGACGTGCATGTTTATCCCTACTTTTAAGCTGCTGCAATGCTTCCTTTTTCCAATTTTGTAACACATCAAAGGCTGCTGGCCTAGCCTTTTTCTTAAGCAAGATCGATTCTAAGTATTCAATACGGGGGATCTCAAAACTACCATTGATTGGCCACTGAAATTCGGAGGCATTTCTGGTCTGTCTGTGCCAAATGTCATTAAATACAATACTACCAATGCCATACTTACAGTACATAGTACACGCCGGCGACCCCTCCTGTGGTGCCGGACGGCTAAATTCCAAAGATTGTCGATCGCTGCGGAACAGAGCCCTAAAGCAGCTAGACAATTTCCCAGGCATTTCTCAAAGAATTGGTGTTACCTGGTCCAATAATTGTGTCTGCAGATACAGTACGCCAAATTCAAATTGTCAGGGTTAAATTAAGAGCCGGGTCACGACTGCACCTGACCAAACCTAAGGAGGACCGTACGGTTTACAAAGGACTTCAACTAACGAATTTTTACCTGCGTTCGGTGTTTTCGGCAAATTTGCCCGCCTCGGAATAGGACCCTCGTCAAGATGCCGTGTCAGACCGCACGACTATCGCCCAAGGATCGGATTGTGCAGCGCTGCCGAGGTATCGCGTCTCGATCGGTCGGGCCCGCAGAATCACACCGTCCGATCCCGATTCGATAGTCTGCGTCAACCTTCGATGATCCGGCATCAATCTTGAGGGTCCCTATTCGGGCGCCAACTGTGGAAACAGAGAAATTGATATGAGGCCGGGAAGCCCAAAAGGAAACACACCAACACAGGTTACAAAGGACATACAAAGCGCTTTATTGCAAAGTTACAAAGTTACCAAAGTCAATTGACATACGGATAGCTATTCGGCCCTCTGACTAACACGCGAACCTTCAACGTAAGGTTCGCACTGAAAGTGGGAGAGACCGGTCATCGGGATGCTTGGGTTTTTATACGTTTCGTCCTGCATTGGCCAGCCCTCTCGCAAGTTAACCATTCTTGGAACCGTGGCTAGGGTTCGTAGCCAGGTCGAACACACAATTTACATAATTTGATCAGTTCCGCTGATACAGTTACATATTTACACACAGGTTAAAGAGAGGACAAGGTCTTAGTTTGTGACCCTAACAAGTGGCCTGCGGACATATTATTTATTCACGTGCGCGGAGGTCACCATGGCCGGAGTCTTACTCAAAATGTCATTCGGCCTCCATTTTGTGATTCAGGGTGACTTCCACACTGCAAGAGTACCTAAAATGGCGGCTAAATCCAAGATGGCGGCTTACACAATACATTAAGGTCAAAACCTTGCCGCAGAACCTATGTACATGGTATTCTTTAGACAGCTTGGCGTAGGCCTACATACATTTAAACAATGCGATTGGGGTCACAATATTATATCGATTTCCACAATACATGTAAAAGGGCTTAAAGGTAAGTTGGATTAATGAGCACGTTTTGGAGAGAGCAAGCTTGGATCCTGGACTGGTGGAACTAGAAAAGGAAACCCTGCCCTTGTCGAAACATGTGGCACAACAGACAGCCCCTATGTATGGGGAAAATGTAAAAGGAAAGATATTTTAGCTTTACAGGGGAAATTGGATATTTCTCTTAATTTAGTTCTTATTCATCTGAAATTCATGTCGGGATACAATGAGAACAGTGTCTCTCACAAGGACATCGACTCATTCTCCCTTTGTAAAGATAGCTGTGATATCGCTGCCTCTCCTTTATAACCTTTCCCCCATCTTTTAAACCATCACAAGGATTTTACTGCCCAGCACACCTGAAAATATGAAAAATATGCTAGCTGGTCTGTTGGAAAAGCCTGTTAACCTGGTAAACGAAAATAGCACCGCGTGATTTGGGGGAGGGCAATTGGAATGTGTGAGAGTGGGGTGTGTCTGTGTATGCTGTCACAGAGGGGCTCAAGAGCATGCCAATTCTCGAAGACAGTTCAATGATTTTTATTTTCAGAATAATCAAGGGGCTTGCTAAGGGCCATCTCTCTTTCTCTTGTATAGTGCAGGCTGTTCCCGCCATAAATCACGCACCCGACAACCACAGGAGTGTCGGACACTCTGGCCTCACTTGGTCATTTCTGTCCATGCCCTGGAATTCCTCCTTCCTTTTTCTGGCTGTTGTTCTCCCTTTCCTCCTCTGATTCTCCTCCCTAGTAATAAAGTGCTCATGCATTGTCTGGTTGAATGATTATAATCTGTGTGTATTTATGCAAAGTGTTATATCTCCATTGTGTATATATGTAGTGTCAGCTGGAATCTGGAGCCCTGCTGGTGAAGTTTCCAGGTTCCAGCAGAGTCAGTTGGCGAGTTGGACTGGCTGGGGGTCACTGTGTAAGCAGCTTACTGATTCCCTTGTAAGCACATCAATAAAAGGGTCTTCTTGCCAATCTAGTTTGTGTGCGGCTCCTTCCTTTTCATCCAACATGTTGTCGATGAGGAAAAGAAAGAAGGGAGGCAAGTAGTGACAGCGACCCCCGGAAAAACAAGAAAGAAAGTGGAGCAGCGGTACCTAAACCCAGCAGGGCCGAGATGTCACTGGAAGCCACAGGTGAGATTTGCGCTGGTAAGGATGGATTGAGGGATCCACATATGATCCGCTGCCTCCAATTGGAAGCAAATTCCTTCTGTGGTTAAGTGTAGCGGCCGCATCACCTCAGTTCGCGCTGGCGCCATCGGAGTAGTTGCAGCTAGCGGCTGCCCTCCCTCAGAGCGTGCTGACGCCATAGGAGTGGCTTGTAGCCTGCGGCCCGACAAAAGGAAAGGACCTAAATCCGTCAGGCAGCACTCCACCATTTGACAGGATAGTGTCCAGTTACCAAGACAACTCGCACGAAATGGCAGGAAACTAAGTACGTGCTGCAGTTCATTGGGCTAAGCATGAGGAAATGTATTACCAGCTGGGACATTTATTATGGTCTGTTAACATCTGGTTGCCAAAGTGACTCGCATGAAAAGAAGTATGTGCCACAGCTCGCTTGAATAAGTGATACCTGCTGGGAGGTTTCTTTCCTGACTTCACACGCTCCGAAGTCAGTGGAAGCTGCTACTTGATCTTAGTGCATCACAGGTAGCTGTTCAAGTACAGTGAAACGCATCCATCATAGGAAAGACAAAATCAATAGACAAAGTGAAAAGTAAGAAGAACTGTACATTGAGACTTTTAAAGGAGTGGAAGCTCACTCATGACCAATTTTGAACGTTCACCAAATTGAAAAGTGTTAGCCTAGAGAGAACTACAGCAAGGGAGACCAGCCTGGCCCAAGAGCGAACATTAAGAGTGTGGGGCATAAAAAATGATGACACCCATTCAGTGACACGTCATGGCTAATGTACCTGGCCCAGTGTTCTTCCTTCCTACTCCTGGTGAACCTAGAGTTTGTTGGGCTGATTGGAGGGATGGGTTCTCCAAGTATGTCTTGGTTGTATTTGGGTGTATTTGGTACCAACTACTTTTAGAGGAAGGAGGCGCTATTGCACCATTGTCTAGGTGCCGCTGGCCAGGATCTCTTGAAGAAACTGCCTGAACCGGCAGGGTTGGAAGATGCCAGGGTGTATGAAAGGCAGATGGCCAAACTCGACAAGCAGTAGGAGGTGCAAGAGACCATTATACAAGCGCGATACCACTTCGCGACCAGAGAGCAAAGAACTGGAGAGAG
Organism: Ambystoma mexicanum; assembly: GCF_040938575.1. Classification (NCBI taxonomy): domain Eukaryota; kingdom Metazoa; phylum Chordata; class Amphibia; order Caudata; family Ambystomatidae; genus Ambystoma; species Ambystoma mexicanum. The sequence continues at coordinate 161,537,566 of NC_090928.1, read as the reverse complement.
CATTGAGGAATTTGTTACGGCCCTGAAGAGTTTGGCTGTGAAGTGCCTGTTCACCCATTGTCAGTAGGAACACTTGCAAGATCAGTTAATGATTAAGTGCAACAATAATAAAATAAGGGAAGAAATGTGGAGCGCGAAACCCCACCTTGACAAGAGCAATTGAGATGGTGAAATGTATTGCGCATACCGAGAATTGCGTCAAGGCTCTTCATCCCAACAAAGGTGCTGAAAGCAGCAAATTGGCACCAGAGGAAGGCTCTGGGAACAAGACGTCTAAGGTCCCTCAAGGTGAGAGAGTGGAGAGAAGAGGGAGAGAAATTCCAAGTGACACCGGTTCGCACAACTGGAACACAGGGCGCTCATGGGGGTTCTCCGAGGGAGTGTAAGGCAAGAGATGCTACAGGTGTGGCAGTGGGTCTCAACTGGCGTATGACGAGGTGTGTGTGGTGGTCCACATTTGTTGGGAATGTGGGCACAAGGGTCATGTGGCCCGCTGTTGCAAAAACTTTAGACCCTGTGGGCAAGTGCAAGAAATTGCTGAAGACAATGATGAAGCCAATTATGGAAGTATGGGGAAGGAGCTAATAGGCTCAGTGCAAGCAGTGTCAGGAAGAGGTAGCCATATGCCATTATAACAGTCAATGGCATACCGGTCTCCATGTTGATAGACAGCAGAGCTGATTATTGCCTCATAAATGTTCAAGTATGGAGGAATATGTTTGGTGGCTGCACGCTGTGGGAGCCAGAGATGAGGGCTAATGCTTATTGTGATGTTCCCCTAGACATCCTTGGGCAGTTCAGTGGTGAATTGGAGTTTAAAGGCAGAAAAGTTGAGGGGACAATCTATGTGGCAAGTAAAGGAGGGGGAGCCGTTATTGTGGAGTGACCAAGCGGAGTTGGAGCTACGACTGGACGCAAGACATCCGGAGCAGGTGTTGGCAGTGGAGATTAAAATTGGTCACATGGCTACAAAATCATTGGAAATTGGGCCACAAGTTTTCAACAACAGACTAGGCTGTCCCAAAGGCTTTGTACATCGTATTAGACTTGAGCAGGGGGCTCAACCCAAGGTAGCCAAGTTACGCATGGTACCTTTAGCTCTGTGCAAGGATGTAGAGGAAGAGTTCACCAGAATGGAGAATGAAGGTGTCCGAGAAGATTCAAACTTCGGAATGGATTAGTCCTGTTGTTTTTGTGAGAAAGCTCAATGGCTCTGTGAGACTCTGCATAGATTTGAGACATATGAATAGCATGGTGGTGGAGGAAAAGTTTCCACTCTCCAGGATTGATGACATATTGACTGGGATTTCTGGCACTCAAGTGTACTCCATTCTAGACCTCAGATCAGCCTATCACCAGATTGAGTTCCATGAAAGTTCCATGGATCTGACAGCGTTTATAACACCCATTGGTTTATTTAGGTGCCACAGGATGCGTTTTGGACTTGTTTCAGTGGCCAGTGTATTTCAAAATGTTATGTACCAGTTGTTGGGTAATGAAAAGGGGGAGTGAGGATCAGCATGATAGTCGGTTGAGGAGAGTGTTGGAAATCTTGGGTTAGGCAGGTCTTACCATTGCCAAAGAGAAATATACTTTCAAGGCATGCAAAGTGATGTATCTGGGGCATGACATTTCTCTGGAGGGGGTGAAGTAGAAATATTGTACAGTAGAGGCTATCAGGGAGATGGAGTGTCCTAAAAGTAAGGCTGATGTTTCCTCATTCCTGGGCCTGGTGGAGTTTTATAGCAAATTTATTGAGGTTGTCAGACAGGATGAAGAACATGAGAAGACTTACAGGAAAGGTGTGCTTTTTGATTGGGATTGTGTGTGTGCCAATGAGTTTGAGGATATAAAGCAAGCAATCTTAAATGCCCCAGTATTATCCAGTTTTGTGGAGGGTAGGAAGACCCTAGTATATGTGGAGGCCAGTAATTTTGGTCTTGGGGCGGTTCTTATGCAAGAGTGTGGGGATGATTGACACACTATCGTGTTTGCCTCTAGGACATTCAAGGAAGCAGAGGTGAGGTACTCAGTAGTGGAAAAGGAGGCTTTGGCTTGTGTGTGGGCGGTAGAAACGTTTAAGATGTACAAACCACTCAGCATTTTTTTGAAAGGAGGATTGGAAGAGGTGCCGAGGACGATAATGAAGTGAGTGAGTGGTTTGCAGGGGCTGTAATTTTGCATGGAGCATGTTCAGGGTTGTAAAAATGTGATTGCGGATGCGCTTTCAAGGTCGTGATAGAAGGTAGAGTGGTTGGTGACGAGGTCAAGAGTGATCATGAAGATGCGGGAGAGGTTTTTCAGGTGCATTAGTGTATAAAAAGTGTGTATAAAAAGGGTGGATTGGGATGTAACATGCGCTGAGGATTCTGTGTATCAATTAGTTAGGAATTTGAGTATAGATTCTACAGTGCTTGGTGATTAAAGGACTAAAGAGTACAGGAGAGTGAAGAATTAACTTCGTGTCAATGATAAGTATTTGTGTAGGGGGCATAAATTGGTGGTACCGCAGATGAGGGGTGTGGTTATGAATTTAGTGCAGGGGTGCACAACTGATTTTGACAGAGGGCCGAAAGTACGTTACATGAGGGCTATAGTGGGCCGAAAAGTAAATGTGGGCAAGGCGGTAGGCGGGGCGTGGCAGGAGGCTTTTTCAACTCCCAATTTGTATTAAACACACGGAAAAAGAGTATGTTTTTGAGGGGTAATGATTTTTATTTGTATTTTAAACTTACATTTTGTCCTACACATTTTCCTTTGTTATAATGTATTTCTATTTAGTTATTGTATATCGTCTGTTTAATTAAATTATATATATTTTATTGACCCTTGATTGGATATTCCATTATTTTGGACTGCTATAGTTTGCTTGTTTGGGTTGCCCAACTGGAGTATGGCCTTCGTTGAGTCAGGTTTCCTCAAAAAAGCAAAGGATGTACATCTCCTAACTGTGCCTGTTTTAGCTTTATTATTGGGTTCACTCTTGGAGTGCAACACTATGCCCCATGGCTCCCACCCCCAACCAAAGACTATGGCCCATGGCCCCCTCACCACCCCCAACCAAACACTATGCCCCATGGCTCCCTCAACCCCCAACCAAACACTATGCCCCATGGCTCCCACCCCAACCAAACACTATGCCCCATGGCCCCCTCACCCCCAACCAAACACTATGCACCATGGCTCCCATTCCCAACCAAACACTATGCCCCATGGCCCCTTCACCCCAAACCAAACACTATGCCCCATGGCCCGCTTACCCCCAACCAAACACTATGCCCCATGGCCCCCTCACCCCCAACCAAACACTATGCACCATAGCTCCCATCCACAACCAAACACTATGCCCCATGGCCCCCTCACCCCAAACCAAACACTATGCCCCATGGCCCCCTCAACCCCCAACCAAACACTATGCCCCATGGCCCCCTCAACCCCCAACCAAACACTATGCCCCATGGCCCCCTCAACCCCCAACCAAACACTGTGCCCCATGGCCCCCTCAACCCCCAACCAAACACTATGCCCATGGCCCCCTCACCCCCAACCAAACACTATGCCCCATGGCTCCCACCCCCAACCAAACACTATGCCCCATGGCCCCCTTATCCCAAACCAAACACTATGCCCCATGGCCCCCTTACCGCCAACCAAACACTATGCCCCATGGCCCCCTCACCCCCAACCAAACACTATGCACCATGGCTCCCATTCCCAACCAAACACTATGCCCCATGGCCCCCTTACCCCAAACCAAACACTATGCCCCATGGCCCCCTTACCCCCAACCAAACACTATGCCCCATGGCCCCCTCACCCCCAACCAAACACTATGCCCCATGGCCCCCTCAACCCCCAACCAAACACTATGCCCATGGCCCCCTCAAACCCCAACCAAACACTATGCCACATGGCTCCCACCCCCAACCAAACACTATGCCCCATGGCCCCCTCACCCCCAACCAAACACTATGCACCCATACAGACCCGAACCCCCCACCCCCAACTCAGCACACAAACTCTCAAGCATGCACCCATACAGACCCGGACCCCCACCCCCCAACTCAGCACACTCCCAAAGATGCAACCATACAGACCCGAGCCCCCCACCCCCCAACTCGGCACACTCTCAAACAAGCACCCATACAGACCCAAATCCCCCACCCCTCCAAATTAGCACACTCTAAAACATGCACCCATACAGACCCAAACCCCCATCCCCCAACTCAGCACACTCTCAAACATGCACCCATACAGACCCAGACCCCCCACCTCAGCACACAAACTCTCAAGCATGCACCCATACAGACCCAAACCCACCACCCCCCAACTCTGCGCACACACACTCTCAAGCATGCACCCATACAAATCCGAACCCCCACCTCCAAATCAGCACACTCTCAAACAAGCACCCATACAGACCAGAACCCCCCCTCCCCCAAATCAGCATACAAACTAGCAAGCCTGCATCTCAACATACACCGCACTTACACTCCAAAACAAACATTCATGCACACCGACACCCTCCCTCACCCCCGCATCTCAACCTACACAACACAAACATTCAAAACCAAACATTCATGCACATCCAACACCCCCCACCCCCGCATCTCAACATACACAACACAAACATTCAAAACCAAACATTCATGCACATCCGACAGCCCCCCATGACGTTGATGCGCCGTCCCCGAGGACCTCCTCCGACGGCCGACGTCACCCGATGTGATAAGTAGGACGCACGACGCCCATAGCCTCAGTTCTTTTTTTCCGCGAACGTGTTCGCTTCGTGAATCTCGGTACGCCTCGACTCGTTGCTGTTTTCTTTCTCAGTTCGTTGAACCTGTTTGGTTGGTGTGAAGACCTGTTCGTGGCGATGTCTTTCTCATCTTCGACCCCGCGTCCGGGCTTCAAGAACTGCGGGTCCAAGATGTTGGTCATGGACTCGCATGACGCCTGCCTCTGGTGCCTCGGGGAGGTCCACGATACGGTCGACTGTGTCGACTGCCAATCGCTCACTGCGAAGGCCTTGCGAGAATGCAAGAAGAAACTGTCGGTAGGTCGGGTGTCGAAGCCCCGGAAGTCTGCTTTCGACCGATGTCTCGAGGGGTGTCTCTCTGCGTCATCGGAAGTCCGGTGGGTCTCCTTCCAGGAGTCGGTCTCGCCACTCCTCCGCCTCTTCTAGGCATTCCAGGAAGCGCCGGCATAGGTCACCTTCCCCGTCCTCTTCCGAGGACTCCGCTCGTCGGCGGGTTGTTTATCCCTCCATGCAAGCAACACCGGAGGAATGGGCTTCCTTCGGGAAGCAGATGCTAGCGATTCTGGAATCGCAGGGCACCGGTCCGTCTGCGCCTCCGAGTGGGGTCGGTCGGCACCGGTCGAGAGACACCGCCCGTACGACTTCGGGCTCGGGTGGTCGGTGCGGCTCGCGGGAGAGGTCCCGCTCGGACAAGGGTAGCCGTTCTCGCCATGCCCGTTCCAGGTCCCGGTCCTCGACGCGCTCGAGACTGCGTGATCGTGTGCCGTCTTCAAAGAAGACGTCGACGCCTGTGGCGCCGAGGTCGTCGACGATTTCTCTTGAGGTTCCGTCTTCGAGGGGGTCGTCGACGCTGTCGGCGCCCAGGTTGTTGAGAGACACGCTCTGAGCTCCGGCTTCGAGGACTGTGTTGACACCGCAGATGCTGGAGGCGTTGCAGCTGATGTCGACGCCAATACACTCGACGTCGATGCCTTTTCTGTCGACGCCGGCGCCGACTCGCTCGGCGCCCTCGACGCCTTTTCTGTCGACGCCGACTCGCTCGGCGCCCTCTTTACCTTTCGAGGCGGTGGTGTCGGAGGGGCCCCGTGGCACGGGGTTTGCCCCTAAAAAGGCTATGGCTAAGGTCCGGCACTGCTTTGGTCCGCAGAGGTCTTCCTCTCCCCGCCTGGAGTACATTTCAGAGGGTGATGAAGCTTCTGATGGCGGCCTGGTTCCGGTTACAGTTCCGGATGACCTTCTCTTGGGCCATCGTCAGTTTGATGACCTGAGGCAGTCACTGCATGATGCCAGTGGACTGGACACCTCTCCGGAGGTGGAGTTTTGTCGGCCGGAGCCAGGCACTCATGCCGATTCGTCATATCGGCGCCTTATGTCTCGGGTTACCGAGTACTTGGGTTGGTCAGCTCCGCCAGGGGAGTTTGTTCAGGATGATCTCGCGGACATCCTTGATCTCGGTCCACCCACTGACCCGGTTTTGCCTTTTCATATGGCTTTGCAGAGAAGGGTGGCAGCGGCTTGGACTGCTCCGGAGAGTCTCCCGGCAGTGGGCAAGTCTTTGTCATGAAAATACCGTCCAGCCAGTAGTGACCCCTGCTACTTGTCTAGGCACCCCACCCCGGAGAGTTTGGTGGTGCAGGCGGCTACGGCCCCGGCAAAGCAGGCATCGTATCCTACCATCCCTCCGGATAGGGACGACAAACGTTTTGATGGCTGGGCGAAGAAAGTGTTTTCTTCTGGGGGTATGGCGCTTCAGGCGGCCAACTCCATATGTGCCTTGTCTTGTTTCTCACACACACTCTGTGGAACTGTGTTGCATTAGTGGCTGATCATTTTCCCGAAGGGGACAAACGGGATGGTTTCCTTGTTATGGTTCAGGATGGCAAGGATGCCATGTGTGAGGCCGTTCAGTCGGGTTTGGACTTGGCGGATTGTGTCAGCCGGTCCATGGCGGCGAGCACCGTAATGCGCAGGTTTGTGTGGTTGACGAAGTCTGGGTTCGCTCCTGATGTGCAGTCCCGGCTCCTCAACATGCCCTTTGACGGTGAACACCTTTTTGGCAGCAAGGCTGACGAGAGCCTTGAGAGGTTGCAGACCTCCAAAGCTGCAGTGAAGTCGTTGGGCACTGCAGTTCGCCAACCTCCGCCTTTTCGTCCTAGGGGACAGCAATGGAGGGGAGGTTCCTTTCGCTATTACTCGTCCTTCAGTAAAGCGAGAGGAGCTAGCAGTCAAAGAGGCCATCGTAAGAGTGCCAGAGGTGGAAACAAAGGTACTCGAGGTGCCAAGGCCGCTCGGGCAGGTGCCTCTTTGCCCTCAGGCAACGCCGCAGCCGCTACCACTCAGTCATGAGGCCAGGGGAAGGCTGGCACAGCATCTTGTAGAGTGGCAAACCATTACTTCGGATGTGTGGGTTCTGGAGATCATAACCCACGGCTACTGTCTACTGGCCTCACGACAATCCACCAGGGAACCTCTTTGAAGAGTCCGGATCCGCTCCTTGCGTAGGAAATTCAAGCCCTGCTGGAGAAAGGCGCCATAGAAATGGTGCCTGTAGCGGAGAGGAACAAGGGATGGTATTCCCCTTATTTTTTGATTTCAGAGAAAGAGGGGGGATTGAGACCCATCATGGACTTGCGCGGTTTGAACAAACTCCTCAGGAAGGACAAGTTCAAGATGGTGACTCTTTCTCAAGTCCTCCAGGCCCTTCAACTTCAGGACTGGTTGGTGTCTCTCGATCTCAAGGATGCTTACTTCCATGTGCCGATACATCCCAAGCACAAGAAGTACCTGAGGTTCACGGTTGGCGACTTACACTTTCAGTTTCGGGTCCTGCCGTTCGGATTTACCTCCGCCCTGAGGGTTTTCACCAAGCTCATGGTGGTGGTGGCAGCGCATCTCAGGAAAGGGGGGATTCATGTCTACCCCTTCCTGGACGATTGGTTGATCAGGGGGAGCTCTCCCGAGCAAGTCCTGGATCATCTGTCCGTCACCTGCCACTCCCTTCACAGGCTGGGCTTCTCCCTCAATTTAAAGAAGTCCCATTTGACACCAACGCAGCGGCTCCAGTACATTGGAGCAGTGCTGACACGTCCTGGGGCAGTGTTTTCCTCCTCAGGTGAGGGCTCTTCACATTCAGCAGATGGTGCACAAGTTTCAGTTTGCCCAGACTCTCCCAGCGTCCGAGTTCCTGAGACTGCTCGGCCTCATGGCATCCTGCATTCTTCTGGTGCCAGAGGCTCATCTGCGGATGAGATCTTTGCAGTGGGCACTCAAGCTCCAGTGGTCTCGGTCCTCCGGCAGGCTGTCGGACCCTGTTCAGGTGCCGCCCTCGGTAGCCCGGGACCTTCTGTGGTGGGTCGTCGAGGGCAATCTGATGAGGGGTGCCCCATTTTGGCTGCCCTGGCCGGAGGTGACGATCGTGATGGACGCATCCCTCACGGGATGGGGAGCTCATGCCAACGAGCTGACAGTCAGCGGTCGTTGGTCTCCGTCGGAGTCCAGACTCCATATCAATCTGTTGGAACTGAGGCCCGTCAGGCTTGCCCTGAAGGCTTTTCTGCCGACTGTGCGTGGGAAGAGTGCCCTGATTCTGACGGAAAACTCGGTGGCCATGCACTCCCTCAACAAAAAGGGGGGGGGCAGGGTCACTTCCGCTGTGCAGGGAGGCGATGCAGCTCGAGTTCTGGGCCATCCAGCAGGAAGTTTCAATCTCGGCAGTTCATCTGGCCGGAGACGACAATGAGACGGCGGACGCTCTGAGCAGGCAGAGCACGATCTCTCACGAGTGGGAGCTGGCTCAGGAGATTCTCCTGGAGATCTTCGCCCTTTGGGGGACCCCTCAAGTGGATCTCTTCGCCTCTAGTGTCAACCGGAACTGCGAAAGGTTTTGCTTGCGGGAATTTCCTCCAAAAGGAGCCTTAGGAGACGCATTCGTGGTGGAGTGGTCATTCCCACTGCTATATGCGTTTCCTCCAGTCCCCGTCATCCCGCAAGTGTTGCGGAGGTTACGGAGGTTCAGTTCCCGGATGATCCTCATTGCTCCGGCGTGGGCCCTGTGGACGTGGTACCGGGCCCTTCTAGACTTGTCCAGCTGCCCTCCACGTTGTCTTCCCTACCGAGACAATCTGCTCTCACGGGAGGGAGGGGGTCAGGTTCTCCATCCAGAGGTCAGATCCCTCAATCTTCACACTTGGCTTCTGAAAGGTTGAGGTATAAGGATTGGGACCTCCCTGAAGATGTGATGGAGGGGTTGCCAGGCGGCCGGCAACAAAGTCTCTGTACCGTTGCCGTTGGAGAAAGTTCTGCGACTGGTGCAGAGTTCAGAATGTGGATCCTTTTGAATGCGACATTCCCATGGTTTTGTCTTTTTTGCTTTCTTTGGCCCATAGGTGCTTGCAAGTGGGGACCATTAAAGGTTACCTGGCGGCGCTGTCCATATTTAAGCGCTCGTCTCAAGAGTGTTCGTATTTTAAGATTCCTTTAATTTCGCAGTTTTTGAAAGGGCTCACTAATGTGTTCCCTCCGTCACCTTTTTTGTTGCCAGGTTGGGATTTGAACCTTGTTCTTAAGTTTCTTATGGGTGGTCCGTTTGAGCCTTTACATTCTTGCCCTTTGAGGCTGTTAACTCTGAAAACTGTGTTTTTGGTTGCGGTTACTTCCGCTCGCAGAGTGAGTGAGTTACAGGCACTTTCAGTTAAGCCACCCTTCACTGTGTTTCACAAGGACAGGGTTGTCCTTAGAGTTCGTCCTTCTTTTCTTCCGACGGTGGTTTCTGAATTTCATTTGAGCCAGAAGGTTGTTCTTCCGGCATTCTATCCTCCTCCACACCCTGGTAAGGAAGAGGAGAGGCTCCATAGGCTTGATCCTAGGAGAGCGTTGAGCTTTTATATCTCGCGCATGTCCGGGTCAGAGTGGACGATCAACTTTTCATTGGTTGCGCTGGAAAGGGTTTAAGGACAAGCATGACTAAACAGACTTTGTCTCGTTGGATTATTTTAGCTATCTCTGAGTGTTACCGCTTGGCGGGAAAGGACCCTCCGGCTGGCTTGCGGGCCCATTCTACCAGAGAAGTGGCTGCGTCTACTGCCCTGCAGAGGGGAGTTCCTATTCATCACATCTGTGATGCAGCCACCTGGGCTTCAGTACATACTTTTGTACGTCACTATTCCCTCGATTCCATCAGAGGGCAAGATCTGGCCTTTGGCAAGGCAGTTCTCTATTGCGCAATTTGATTGGGCATGCAAAATTTGTATTCTAAATTCTTTCCCACCTCCTTGCTTGGTACTGCTTTGGGAGTCTGTCATAGATATGGAATACGTCGGAGGACCCAATCCCCTCGAAGAACAAGTTACTTTCTTACCTGGTAACGTTCTTTCGATGGGATGGTCCGACGACGTATTCCAGATCGCTCCCTCCCTGCCTTCCCCGCTGCAGAATTTCTTTTGCGATTGCAGCTTGCGCTCCGCAAGGCCTTGTGTGTCTGACTGGCAGAATACTGGTGGCACACGTTCTGGGGAAAAAACTATAACTGAGGCTATGGGCGTCGTGCGTCCTACTTATCACATCGGGTGATGTCGGCCATCGGAGGAGGTCCTCGGGGACGGCGCATCGACGTCATCGACGCAGGACACAGACGCCAAAGATTTTCCGAAGCAGCACAGCTATGGACATTACCTGTCATAGATATGGAATACGTCGTCGGACCATCCCATCGAAAGAACGTTACCAGGTAAGAAAGTAACTTGTTCTTTGGAGGGAAGGTTTTTCCCATAGGTGTCTGTCAGATAATGGTATACAATTGATCTCAAGGCAATTTAAGGAGTTTTTGGAAGAGCATGGTGTGGAACAAGTTAGGACTTCTTTTTATCACCCACAAGGCAATGGGTGCCTTGAAAGGTTCAACCACACACTTATGGATGTGAGCAGGATTGCGGTGCCCACTGGGGGAGACTGGGTGCGGGCAGTTATGCAAAGAGTATTCCTGTATAGGCTTGCTCCACATGCAGTGACAGGAGTATCTCCATTTGAATTTTTATGAGGTAGGAAGCCCAATACACCGTTATGCCGGGTTGGATGGGCAGATCGAACTGTGGTAGTGTGGTGGTGGAAGGTGTGAGAGAGAAACTGCTAACCAGTAGACACAAATCCAAGCTGCAGTATGACAAAATGAAGGTTACGTGTCTTTTCATTGAAAAATGTTTCAGTGAAAGATGTTGCATCAAAAAAAATTAATTGAAACATTTTTCATCTAATGTAGATTGCCATTTCTCACCAAAATGTGTATATCAAATTTACCTATTTTTTTTTTCTTAATTGCACCCCCAAAACACCAGTTTTCTGCCCTTTAAAGCACCCCAAACATTCCCGAATATCTTTCTTTTATTTGGGGGTCTCCCAGATCCCTGTTTTCCAAATGTAACCCTTTACCCCACTCAAACATACATCCATACATATATTTTAAATAAAAAAATAATTAATTGAAAGATTTTTTCGATGAATAAAGTTTTCAATGCAACATTTTTTATGAAACATCTTTAACTGAAACATTTTTCAATTAAAAGACTGTATACCCAAAATTAATTGTTGCAGAGAATTTACTGTAAACCCGGGGGAAATGATCAAGTTGAGGTTGTCGGTGAAAGTGAGAAAAGGTAACTCATTGTTTTTGAAGCCCCAGGAGGTGGTTCAGGATCTTGGTTCTTCCATTCTGGTCAAGGGTTGGAGGGGGGGGGGATTTGGAACAAGGAGAGTGGCAATAATGCATGGGGGAAGAAGTGGCCGTTAAGGGAGTAGGAGTAAGGGAAGGATGAGACTGGGTGAGTTGTGGTGTAAGGGTTCATGCACTATGGCTGTTGTTGAATTGCTTGCTTCATGCAAATCCGTTGTTCTGGTCTGGATTTTTGCACTTACATGCTTATATTTGTATATAGTTGTTTGGTTGAAGTTATCGGCATTTAAGTTTATATGCGTGTACATAGTTTTCTGGGTAAGGGAGGGAGGTGTTAGGAGTGCTCATGCATTGTCTGGTTTCATGAGTATAATCTGTGTGTATGTATGCAATGTGTTATATTCTGTATATAGTTAGTGTCAGCTGAATCTGGAGTCTTGCTGGTCAAGGTTCCAGGTTCCAGAGTCAGTTGGTGAGTTGGACTGGCTGGGGGTCGCTGTCTAAGCAGCTCACTGATTCGCTTGTAAGCGCATCAATAAAAGGGTCTCCTTGCCAATCTAGTGCATGTGCGGCTCCTTCCATTTCATCCAACATCCACCCACTGTCTCTTTCCTCTCTCACTTCCTCTTCTTTCCCTGTGATGTTCCGCTCAACTACATACTAGCGCCCGCCAATCTTACTATTTACTAATCTCTGTCTCTTTCTTCATACCTCTACTACCCTCCCTTCTCCACTTTACAACTCTCCGCTCACATCTTCTCTCACAATCTCCTTTCACTTCCTCAGTCACCTCCCCACTCCCTACTTTCCCTCTGTTACTTCCACTCACACACCTTGCAAGCACATTAAACCACAATATCGCTTTCTCTCACCAACCAAAGCCTTACATTGCACACTCCTTCAACAATTCTTCTCCATGCTCTTCTCAGTGTCCTTCATCCACTTCTGTCTGTCCTCCTTCTCTCTTTACCTCATACAAATAAACCACCACTTCCAGTTTCCTGTGGAAGTCTTTTATCCTTCCCTTGCATTGGCTCACTCACTCAGATAACCCCATGCCAAATGATGCTTGTCTTTTCCCCAAGGTAGGTGATACAGGCAAGGAAACATGCAACAGGGGCCTTGTGCCCCACCCTTTCTCGTACGCTAGACTGCCGGTTTCAGGCAATGGCCGCCCACTGCATTCAATATTCCAGTTCTTGCAAGTAATGTCAGACAGGTTCGAGATGCCTGTTTCGGTTAGGGAACTGCTCTGTGGCACCCTTGCCGGTGAGTGCACAGTCTCTGTGGGTGAGCGTGTGATCATGGGTTGCTTACTCCACACTCTCACTAGCTCTCGCTAGCAGTGGAGTGCTGCTTATGCTGATCGTGTAGCTGCTTGGCGTGGTTCGGATGTGCTGACTGTGTCCTGTTTGCTCTTTGCTGGTCCAGTTGTTTGCAGACTGTTCCACTGGAAAGACTGCTGGTACTTGATGTCTTACAGGACAAACAGAAAAACGGACAAGAATTGAGCAGTGCAGGCAAGAGGTGATCAGAAGTTATACTCATGTCAAACATGCTGGCACATTCTTATCCTTCTGGATCTTTCCTCTGCCTTTGACACAGTCAATCATGCCACCCTTACAAATCAGCTCTGAGACACCCTTGACATCATGGGCCTAGCATTAGTTTAGTTGTCCTCCCTTCTCTCTCACTGTCCCTCCCATGTTTAACTGGGCCATTTTCTATCTCCCTTTTCTCTCTCTCTCTCTCTCTCTCTCTCTCTCTCTCTCTCTCTCTCTCTCTCTCTCTCTCTCTCTCTCTCTCTCTCTCTCTCTCTTTCTCTTTCTCTCTCTCTCTCTCTCTCTCTCTCTTTCTCTCTCTCTCTCTTCCCCCTTCCCCCTTCCCCCTCCTGTGGTGTCCCTCATGGCTCTATCCTCTCACCCTGACTTTTCAACATCTAACTTACCCCTTTGGCCTCCTTCTCTCCTCACTTTCAGTGTTATACAGACAACACACAGCTCTCCATCAAGCTTCCCTCTTCAGCCTCCTCTTCCTCCTCGCTCATCCCTCACAGTCAGATTGCTATTCAGTCATGGTGTGCTGCCATTGATCTCTGCCTTAATGCCAGTAAGACTGAGATCCTTCTCATCAGGACCCCAGCTTCCCTCCCACCCTCTGGCCGTCCTCTCTGGGCCCTCTCCCCTCATCCTCTTGTGAGGCTAAACACCTTGGTGTCATCTAATTCCTCTCTCTCCTTCTCTCCGCACATCATGGACATTGCCAAAAAGGCCCCACTACCAAATGCACCTCTTCAGAGGCATTTTCCCTTTCCTCACCTTCCCTCAAACTCAGTGTCTCCAGAGCTCTGGTCCTCTCTAGGCTTGACTACTGCAACAGTCTCTTCCTTAATCTTTCTTTTAGCCTCCCTCCGCTCCATTCAACTAATCCAGAACAGGACTGTGAGACTTATCCTTGGCCTCAAACCCAGGGACCACATCTCTCCAGCCCTGATGTCGCTCCACTGGCTCCTGGTTGCTGCTAGGATCAAATTCAAGACCCTCTGCATCATCCAGAAGACTATCTGGTGCCTGGGGCCCGCTACATCCAACTCTCTCTCCCTAAATACCTCCCAGCTAGAGTCCTTCGGTCTTCTAGCTACAACTCTCTGCAGATCAGATGCTTCTCTGAGCAGAGAGTAGGGGATAGATCTCTCTCCTCAGCAGGTGCCTCTCTCTGGAATGGTGTTCCTGCCCCTCTCGGGTTTGATCTGAATCTCCTTAAGTTTCGGAAGCTCCTCAAGACCTTCCTCTTCTCCTCTTCCTTCCCTTTCCCCCTCCCCTGCTAACTCCTCCCTCTGGTGCAGTGACTAGCTGCCTGGTTCCCTATGAGTTCTACAGGGCTCCCTGCACAGTCCACCCCCTTCCTTGCACTTGGCATGTGGACCCGCACCACTGCATCCCATGGCACTTGCCTTCCCGGTCTTCCCTAGCACTGTGACTTACAGCTGCTCCTCTTTACCATGCTTTTCCCTGCCCAGCCTAGCACTTCACTTTTTTCCCACAAATCGGCACTCCCCTCCCTCCTCTCCCTCTCCCTCTCACTTCTTGTTCTACACTTGCACGATCCGAATGTCACAAGGCATAGTAGGACCGTTATTGTATCTTCCTCCCTTGTTCTCCCTTCCTTTAATGTCTTGTGGCATCTTGAAACACCATTTGTTGTATAGGCGCTTTGCAAATATCCAATAAAATAGATAAATTAAATAAATGGACAGGGGCTTCCCAACTACAACACCCCACCTCTCGGGCAGGTCTGACTCTGGGAATCCCTGTGGTAAGCCTCCCACTCCAGGATGAGAGGCGTCCCCGTTCCCTCTTGACAGCATCATGTCTCTGAACCTGTCACATTGTGGTTGTATACACGGGTTGGGAGGCTTGTAAGTGGAGCCATGGTGCTGAAGACCAAGAAAAGGAAACGTTTAAAAAACAGCCCAACCAGCAAGACCATACATTTTTGGTTGTAAATGCTTGGAGATGTAAATAGTAAGGCTTGCCATGGCATTTCCATAGGAAAACCTGCGAGGTAGAGCAGGAACTATCCAATTGTCTTAGGAGGAACGGTCTCATCCCTGAACCAAAACCACAGCCAAACAAATGAAGTAGGCACGGTGGGGATACAAATCCTCATTGTTTCATAATGAATCTATCATTCCCAGTCCCAATACCCCAAATGTAACGGCTACCCATGTCACCATGAAATATTAAATTTGTGTATCCTGGAAACCGTGCTTAGTCAGCCGCACCATATTGTGTGTCAAACAACAGTACAGAAGCCTTCCACAAGAGGGCCATCCCCACCACAACCCAAAGACCATCCAGAGTAACACTTCCTTTTCCGATTACTCACTCCTCATAAAGTGAATACATTCCCCATTCTGAGGTCTCCAAAGTTGGATGGCAGCATGCCCCACCGGCTGACTGGATTCCTCTGCAATCCTGATTATCAATACGTAAGGGTGTGATAGCCACCTGAGTCCAGTCTTCCACCTCTAGTGAACTACCCAAGGGAGGCGCCCTTCCATAGCTGCAATTTGAAGTACCGGGACAGAATCCAATCAAGCACCAAGTGAGTCCAGGCCAGAAAGCCACAAGTGAACCCTAGGAATAAACCCAATTTAGTCCAACAACCACCGACCCTGAACATACCTCTCGCTCCCGAGTCACCTGGTCCCCAGCCACCCGGCCCCCAGCCACCCAAGAGATAGCAAATAAACCCTTTGTTTGAACCCAGCCCTGTGACGACCTCCGGGTTGGCAGGCGAGAGGGGAGTGAAAAATTGCCCAGAATCTCAATGGGGACAGAGGGAGACTGTCACTCTCGAAACCTATCCCGGTAGGAGCTGCAAGAGTGACACCAATGAACAGGCTCACAGAGACCCCCCCACTACTTCTCACGGCACTGGAAGGAGGAATTGGTGCATGCCTGCTGTTCGGAGTGAAGATACTAGAGTGTGCGGCGCTGCCACCCTGTGAAATACACAGCTCGACACACAGAGCAAATACAGTTTCCCAAGGGCCAAAAGGACAAAAGAAACACATCCCACGCCCACCACAAAACTCCCTAAAATTCCTGTGAAACCTAGAAAAAACACAAGGTGACAATGTCATAGCACAAGTGCAGTTGAATAGTCATGGGCAGGACATGGGTGAGGAGACAAGCTCTTCTAGTGCAGGGCGACCTCAAATACTCATCCCACTGCTTCCTGTGTCACTCGAAAGCAAAATAAGAATCCTTGTACTTCTGAGATAGGCACCTGAGCAAAACCACTCATCAACCCAAGCTTGGACCGAATTAGGAACTGCTGGCAGCCAGGCAGCGAGGGCCCTCTCTGTTCCCGTCAGCTTGAGACAATCGGTGCCATGGTTGCTCATAGCAAGAGACAAAGCTACTAAGGATTGAATCAGCCAAGCAACAAAAACATCCACAAAATAAACGAATCATTCCTGTCAGACTCCTTTGTAAGGAAATATGCACATACAAACTGAATGGGCAGAAATGAATGGATTTAAAGTGGATTTCTTACCTTGTCTTGGGAGCACTCGAGCATGGTTGCTTACAAGGCAGCCATTGCCTTTTAATATGGTACCTTAGTTTTTGTGAGAAGCTTCTTTAAACCTTAACTTTGGTGTTTCCAATGTTTGAGGGTTTTAACTTTTTGCATCTAGTAACCATAAATGTTTTTATGTTGCATTTTTTTCTATTAAAAAAAATAATAATTTAAAGGAAAAGTTCTGAGTGGCTGCTGAGGGTGTAGTAATGAGGGGCTTTGGCAGGGATGACAAATATGGTGGTAATGATGGACAGAGATGAGGATAAGTCACTGAATGTTAATAAGGGACTGTAACAAGCATGGTATATTCCATTGTAATGAGGGCCTATGAAGAGGATGAGGGATGCCGGGGTGATGAAGAACTGGTGCGATGATGAAGGTTCCATAGGTAATGATGGACTACGAGGATTGTGGGAATAATTAAGTACTTTGACAAGGATGAGTCATGTGTAGTTGGTCGGGGACCGTGACAAGAATAGGGGATTTCCTGGTAATGAAGTACTGGGACGAAGATTGCTTTGTAAGGAGGGATTGTGATGATGATTTATTTATTTTTTGTTTGCTTGTTAGGCGGTTATACAGCAAATCAATTCTGTTATAAATAAGTGATGGGTTGGTAAAGGGGGACTATGAGAAAGAAGGGCGGCGTGCCAGCTTTATGAATGAGGATGGGACATACCATGGTAATAAGAGTCTGTAACAAGGATGACTGATTCAGTGGCAATGAGGAATGGTGATTCAGATGCAGGTGTAAGCTCAGCTCGTTTTTGGGCTTCCCTCTGCCACTGCTTCTACTTCTCTCATTTCTGACTGTCTGCTATCCAGGAGTGGTGTGCCGCCAACGATCTCTGCCTTAATGCCAGTAAAACATTATTCTCCTCATCGGCATTCCTGAACCCTCCTTTCCTGTCGCTCTCTGACTGGCCTCACTTGGCCCTCATCCTGCTCCAACCTGAGAGGCTAAGAACCTCAAGATCATGTTCGATTCCACACACTCCTTTTCTCCTCACATCTCTGATGTCTCTAAGAAGTCAAACTACCAACTGTACCTCTTCAGAGGTATTCTTTATTTCCTCTCCTTCCCCCAGAAGCTTACTGTCTCTAGAGCTTTGGTTCTCTCTAGGCTGGACTACTTCAACAGCCTCTTTATAAATCTGCCTCCTTCTACTTTCAGCCTTCTGCAAAACTTGTCCTTGGCCTCAAGCCCAGTGATTGTATCTCTCCAGCACTGAAATCTCTGCATTGGCTCTCAGTGGCTGCAAGGATTAAGTTCAAGACCCTCTGCATTGTCCGCAAGGCCTTCTGGGGTCTGGGTGCTCAATACCTCCAACTCTCTTCATAAATGCCTTCCAACTCGAGCTCTTCGCTCCTCCACCTTCAACTCCCCCAGGGTCAGTCGCTTCTCCAAGCAACAAGTTTGTGGTAGATCTTTCTTCGGCTGGGGCCTCCCTCTGGAACAGCCTCCCTGCCTCTCAGAAACTTGAGGAGAACCATCTCCAGTTCCAGAAGCACCTCAAGACCTTCCTCTTTTCATCTGCCTTCTCTCTTCCTCTCCCCTGATGATTTACTGTCTGATATTGCACTGGTCACCTGGCTACCCTCTGATTTCGGGCACAGGTCCATGCCCGCCCAGTTGCACATCTGTAACCCTACAGTCCCCCTACCTGCACTTTTGGACACCTGATGTCTGTACTTACCCTTACACCTGCCACCTGCTGGCCACACTTCTTGTTATTGTTGTGATCCCATGTACAAGTATGTGTATCTGATTCTAGCATTTTATAAGCATCAGTCACATGGTATTGGCATGAACAGAATAAATATTGTTTTGTATATTCATCTGTGTACCATTTAATACATTCATTTCAAGATTATTTAGAATAGCTTGGTGCCCCAGCACGGGCGGGGTCTTACAGAATTATCATTTGAAGTGGTTCATTTAGGGGACCCCCTTTGTGTGCTAGCTGTTCTGCTCATTTGTCCCCTGGATGCTTTTGAGTTTTTTTCCCCTTTTGTTATACAGCACTGCCCCTCCCCTTATCCCTGGCACTGCCCTCCCCGCACTTGCACAATCTCAATGTCACTTGGCATAGTAAGATCGTTGTCTCGGCCTCCCTCTGTCCCCCCCCTTCCTTGCCTCGTCACGCCTTGAAACACTTGTGTATAGGCACGTTACAAATGCCATATCATATCAATGAGGGACTGTGATAGGGATAAGGAATGCAGTGTTAATTGGTGCATGTGATGAGGATGAGGATGAGGGTTATGGTGGTAATAAGGGGACTGTTGCAAGAATGACGGGTGCAGTAGTAATGATAGATTCTGAGGAGGATGTCAGATGCCATGGTAATGAGGGCTTGTGATGAGGATGGGGGTTGCCGGTTTAGGGTAAAGACACCTTTTTAGCTCTTCGTTTGCCCATTTATGTTAGCAATGTCACACTATACGCTGGTGGTAGTTCAGTCGTTTTACACATTACATTCCATATATTCACTATGAGATTTCTTCTGTTTTACATTGCAAGTTCCCTACCTGTTTGTTTGCTTCTGATTGTTGGCTTATTGATATGCATCTCATTAGGAGAGTTCTTCTGTTCTGCATTACGAGTGGTCTGTGCATTTGCTTCCCTTTTGATTGTTCATAATATTACACATTCAAATGTTTTCTTCTTGTTCATGTGTTTCTGCTTGAAACATTGCAAGTGTTTAGCTTATTTGGATGCTTCTGCTGTTCGTAATATTAAGCATTATGTGTGTGGCGCACTTGCCACAAAAATAGAAAAATGCCCCTCTTCTCCATGGACGTCATTTCACCAAAATGCCAGAGGTAGCGCAAGTAACATCACACACAACCCTTGACCTCTGATTACATCACAGGAAGTGATGTCATTTGACCCCACCCCGAAGAGACATCATGGGAAGCAATGGAACACAACCTTTCACCCCTTAACAAAACAGGAAGTGGCATCACATAGCATTGTTCCTAAGTACACTAAGAAAAATATGGTAATGATATCACTGTAATGTGATATACATTTCATACAAGAATGGATCCACATATGTACCACCAAATTACTGTGAATGCAAGGAGACATACAAGGCCTAATGATATGTTGTTATATAGCACTTACACTTAGACACTTCATATTGAACAAATATACATGCAATATCACCCAACCAACAAGAAAGCCAGCGACTCTAAAAACAAGGAGCCAAATGGCGCTGGCCACAGCCCACGAACTTCCATTAAAAAAAACATTTTGTGTGAGTTATTTTTTTTTTTTAGATGTAGCAAGGGAGACCTCACGGGTCTCAGGTGCGACCCCTAAATGACATCCCTGCTCTTCTCACGACTTGATATGTCGAGTTTGCTTGGTGTCAGTTTCAATAGTTTTGAAGAGTAAATAACATCATTGTAAAATGTGCCTGTGTGCCAAAAATCGTGGAAATGGAAGTGTCCCATTTTCAGAAAACATTTTTAAACGTTCTATTTCCCTATTTTTCATTCTCAATTGAATCTGCCAGGTACAAGTCCATGTATGCGTTCAAAGGTTGTAGAGGAAGACATTTTTGCATTTTAACATAGTGGGTGATGTAACCTTAACTACAGACACGCAATCACAGCTCTCTGTGTTTTGACAGTTTTGAATGACATGTACCTGAGAAGACGCTCGCAATCAAATTCTTTACATTAAAAAATTAGCTGAAACTTCACAAATGTTCCAAGTATTTGTTCTGTGATGCTCATTCAATTAATTCATATGAGGCTATAATTTCACATTGATATTCTAATATTAATCTTTAAATATATTTCACACAGCTGGTGTGAAACTGAATAAATGGATGTTAAATGTTTATACACCACACGGGTTGCCAAAGACTTATTTCACTTAAAGTATGAATACATTAAATTGTAACACTTCTTCCTGTTAACACCATATGGCAGTGCATCATACTGCGTGTGAAAAAGCTCACAAAAACAAGGCCTGGAGTCAGTAAGTGGCTGAGGAAGTCAAACTTAAATGATGAATCCTTCAGTCAATGACAATTGCATTGGGTAATATTATAGCTTTTAGAGTTCGGGAGGGGTCCTTGCTGGGGGCCATAATTAGGCGGAAGGGCCGTTATCCTAAGTGATATTGACCCCCCCCCAAGGTCAATGGGGCTATTCGCACATGGTGGTAGTAGCAATAGGTGTTTGGAGTTTTGGAGGTAGAGTTAAAAAAAAAAATCTTTACGAGTGAGTAATGTAAATGGACTAAGTTAGTAAATTAAATGTAGTTTTATTTTGTAGCGTTTAATAACATGGTTGTCTTCATTTGGTAAGCATTTTAATTGCAACTTGATTGAACTGGAACGGATTTAATATGAGTGCATTAAGCGTCATGTAAAAGTAAACAGTTTCTCTATAAGAAAGTGAAAGCATGGTCCAATGGTTTAGCTTACTCTTTCTTGTTAGAATGTTGCAGTAAAAAAAAAATGGAAACAACGTTGCCTGTAAATTGCATTGTTGTTTCCCTGTCTGCTTCTGAAGACAGTGTTCAGCATGCAGTCATTACTAGTAGTTATTGACTGCACTCTAAACATTCTGATTGGCTGCATACCTGTTATTACAGAACCTCTCGACAGCAAGTGATGTGGTTGTAAATGCTACACAAACAGTTGTAATTAATGTAATTGCAAAGAAAGATGGTGAATTGTAATCCATGCAAAGAAAAACAAGGCAGATGATTCTTGTGCCAAAGGCTAAGTTAGATATAAAGAGCATAACTACAAAGAAGGTGGTATGAATACTTTCCAATGGCAGGTCATAACTTGGGACAATACCAAACCGTGTAGCAATCCACTGTGATACGTTACTATTGGTGGTAAAATTACTACTAGCGGCAGTGGCGTTACCGCCTCCCATTCCCCTTTCCGAGCTACTTCACTGAAAATGGTATTTTCATTAAAAATAAAACCCACTGTTATTTGGCAGAGAATTGCAACACTGCACTGGATGATGCAATTACTATCTGGCTGAGTGGTAATGTCACTTGAGCAGTAGCATGGAGTTACTTTCACTGTTATATACTGTGATTTCAAAATGTACAAATGTTACTTCACTGTAAAAATCCACTTTGCCAGATAGTACCAGCTGTAAAATAGTCACTTGTAATAAATTCCCTACTTCCAGCAATTTCTATTTTACTAGAAAATTCTGCTTTTAAATGTTGGAAATTGTAGCCCACAATATGATTATTTCGAAGGGATTGTGTCCTCCGACGTATTCCTCATCTTAGATATCTCCTTCCAGCTCTGCTGGCCTCGGAAAATCTTTCTCTCTAGAGGGCGCTGCGCGTCGACGTCCTTCGAGTCGATGTCCCTCGACAGCCGCCGTATCGACGCCGACGTCATCCTGGCTATAAAGGCTGCGTGCAGCGCCCGTTGCTCAGTTCCGTTTTTCCGCACGTACTCAGTGCCTCGGAATACCGTTGCTCAGTTTTGTCAGTTAAACCTATTTACCTCGAGTTATTCGATACCGTACTCGATGGCTTCTTCGTCGGAACCGACAACTCCTCGATCCGGCTTCAAAAAATGCTGAGATTGTGGGAAAAAGATGTCGCTGACTGACCCTCACAGAGTTTGTCTGTGGTGTTTGGGAGCTGAACACCATTGTTCGGAGTGCGAGGACTGTATGTCCATGACAGCTAAGGCCCTGAAGGAGCGTAGGGGGAAGCTGGAGAAAGGTAAGACTTTTAAAGCTTCTTCTTCGTCGACGAAGTCGAGACATTCGTCTCCTTGTCACCATTCGCGCTCCAGATCTCGGAGTGGGTCTCATCACTCCTCGAGATCGAAACACTCGAAGAGGAGACGTCGAAGATCCCCTTCTCTGTCTTCCTCTTCCTCTGTTTCGCCAAAGAGAATCCTGTGCCCCACGAAACATAGTTCCCGGGCTGAATGGGAGGAATTCTGCAAAAATATGATGAGCGTCTTTGAGAAAGCGGCCTGGACCCCCTCGAAGACTGCCGAGAGCGATGCTCTGGTCGAAAGACCCGAAGGTCAAAAACGCTGCGAGTCGCAGTACCCGGCGAAGGAAACCTCTCGAGCGTGTCACGAACCCTCGAGCAGGACTATGACCTCCAAACCTTCCTCGACGGTTCCGTCGACGCCGTCGACGAAAGTTCCGTCGACGTCGAGGCTGATGTCTTCGAAGCCATTGTCGAAGGGACCTTCGACACGAGTCTGTCGACTCGACACCAGCGTCGACACCGGTGTCGACGCCAAGAAAAGTCACGGTTACGACACACCGAGTGTCTATCCCCAGGTCCTCGACTTCGATGGCTTCGAGATTGTCGAGTAGAATCCCAATTCTGTCGAGGTCTTCGAGGCCTCCGCCTTTGTTTTCGACGCCACGCTTGAAGCCTTCGACGTCGACGACATCGACGTTTTCGAGGCCGATTATGACAAGTTCGGCACCCTCAGCCCTGGAAATGGGGTTTACACCCTTTATGAGTTCAGAACAATTGAGAACTATGTCCTCAATATTGGAAGAGGGTGAATTGTCTGAACAGGAAGACACATTTGAGCTGCAGGGACCTGTAACCCCAATTAGAGAGGAATTTTCCTCTGAAGAACGCAGGTTAAAGGATCTTCATGATTCCTTACATGAGGCAAGTGGGTTAGACACCTCCCCTGAGGTGGAGTTTGCTAGGCCAGACACGGGGGAACATGCTGAAACCCCCTATAGAGCCTTAATGGCCAGGATCACAGAGTTTATGGGGTGGTCTGCACCTTCACAATCTTTCCAACAAGATGACCTCACGGATATTCTTGACAAAGGCCCACAGGAGGATCCTGTGGTGCCTTTTCATAAAGCTCTTCAGAGGAAGATCATGACAAACTGGGAAACCCCAGATGTCGTACCAGCAGTAAATAAAAAACTGTCTACAAAGTACAGGGTATCCTCTACAGACCCGGAGTTTTTGTCTAAACACCCATCCCCAGAAAGTCTGGTGGTACAGGCAGCCTCCTCTACCGATGTCAAGACGGCTTATCCTACCGTCCCACAGGACAGGGACAATAAAAAAATATGATGCTATGGCAAAGAAAGTCTTTTCAACATGTAGCATGGCGTTAAAATCTGTTAATGCTACTTGCACCCTTGCTAGGTTCAGCCATACACTTTGGGAGTGTGCTTCTAGAGCGGCTGTCTGCATCCCGGAGGGAGAAGAAAGGGATGCGTTCCTGAATATTATACAGGACGGTAAAGACGCTATGTGCGAATCCCTCCAGACGGGCATTGATTCGGCTGACAGTATCAGCAGAGCAATGGCGGCAAGTACATCAACCAGGAGATTCGCTTGGTTGAGAAAGTCTGGTTTTGCCCCAGATGTGCAAGCCAGGCTCTTGAACATGCCATTCGATGGCTCTTCTTTGTTCGGGAAAAAGGCGGATGACAGTTTAGAGAAACTGCAAACGTCAAAAGCAGCAGCAAAATCCCTAGGAGCTGCAATCCGTCAGACTCCTTTTTGTCCCACAGGAACCTCTGCGAGGGCCAAGTCCTTTCGCTTCTACTCCGCATTCGGAAGAGGTAGAGGACGACCGGCTCAAAGAGGACAAAGAAGAACTACCCGAGGTGGACGGACTAGATATTCAAAAGCCGCAGCAACAGCAGGTGCCTCTTTACCATCGGCATCTGCATCAGCCGCCCCAAAACCACTCTGAGGACTTCCCTCACAGGACACCTGTAGGAGGCAGGTTGACTCAACATCTGGCGGTATGGCAGGCTATCACGTCAGATGCTTGGGCATTGGAAACACGTATACCTCAGTCATCCACCGGGGATCAGCTCTCAGAAAGCTCCAGATCCGCTCCTCTTGCAGGAAATTTTGGACCTGCTAGAGAAAGGTGCCATAGAACCGGTACCTGTAGCGGAGAGGAACAAGGGCTGGTACTCCCCTTACTTTCTCATTCCGAAGAAAGACGGAGGACTGAGACCCATCTTGGACTTGCCAGAATTGAACAAATTCCTCAGGAAAGACAAATTCAAGATGGTCACTCTTTCTCAGATCCTCCAGGCCCTTCAGTTCCAGGACTGGTTGGTATCTCTGGACCTTCAGGACACTTATTTACATGTGCCTATCCATCTCAAACACAGGAAATACCTGAGGTTCGCAATTGGCAACTCTCACTATCAATTTCGAGTGCTGCCATTTGGGCTGACCTCCGCCCCGAGGGTCTTCACCAAGTTAATGTCGGTAGTGGCGGCAAGTCTAAGGAGGGAAGGGATTCACGTTTACCCCTACCTGGACGATTGGTTGATCAGGGCTGTTTCTTCGGAACAAGCTCAGATCCAGCTAAATCACGTGTGCCACTTCCTTCACAGACTGGGCTTCTCCCTCAATTTAAAGAAGTCACAAATGATACCATCGCAGAGACTCCAGTTCATAGGAGCGATCCTGGACACTTCCCTGGGAAAAGCCTCGCCACCAGAGGTGAGGGCTCAAGATATTCTACAGATGGTTACCAAGTTCCAACATGCCCAACGTCTCCCAGCCTTCGACTTTTTGAGGTTGCTAGGCCTCATGGCATCCTGCATTTTCCTAGTGCCAGAGGCTCGCCTGAGAATGAGATCCCTCCAGTGGGCACTGAGGACTCAGTGGTCACAATTCTCAGGGAGAATGACAGATCTTCAGGTTCCCGACAGAGTAGCTCGAGACCTTCGGTGGTGGGCCTGTCAGGAGAACATTCTGAAAGGAGAACTGTTTTGGCAACCCTGGCCGGAGATAACAGTAGTCACGGATGCCCCACTCTCGGGGTGGGGAGCCCACGCCAACGACTTGACCATCAGCGGTCGTTGGTTCCTGCCAGCTGTACAAGGGAAAAAAGTCTTGATAATGACGGACAACACGGTAGCCATGCATTAGCTCAACAAAAGAGGAGGCGTAGGATCACTACCCCTGTGCAGAGAGGTGATGCAGCTCTGGTTTTGGGCAATCCAAGAAGGAATCTCTTTATCGGCAGTTCACCTAGCCGGAGAGAAGAACTTGACAGCGGACGCTCTGAGCAGGCAGAGCACAGTCTCCCACGAGTGGGAGCTAGCTCAGGAAGTCCTTCAAGAGATCTTCCCCCTTTGGGGAACCCCTCAGGTAGATCTGTTCGCCACCAGCCTCAACAGGAAATGCGACCTGTTCTGCTCAAGGGAATTTCCCCCGAGAGGAGCTCTGGGAGACGCGTTCATAGTGGACTGGGAGTTTCCGCTTCTGTACGCATTCCCACCGGTCCCTGTCATTCCTCAAATGATCAGGAGGTTGAGAAGATTCCGGAGAACCATGATCCTAATTGCCCCGGATTGGGCCAGGAGAACGTGGTACCCGGACCTTCTAGACTTGTCCATCTGCCCTCCAATTCGACTTCCACTCAGAGAGAACCTACTCTCACAGAAGGGAGGTCAGGTTCTCCATTCAGACATCAAAACCCTCAACCTTCACGCTTGGCTTCTGAAAAGCTGAGGTACAAGGATTGGGACCTCCCTGATGATGTCATGGAGGTGTTGCTTTCGGCAAGGAGGCCAGCAACAAAGTCTTTATACCGCTGCTGTTGGAACAGATTTTGCAGCTGGTGTAGAGAACAAAATATCGACCCTTTTTCATGTGGTACACCAATGGTTTTGTCCTTCCTACTATATTTGGCAAATTCAGGCCTTCAAGTTGGCACCATTAAGGGCTATCTCGCAGCGCTATCCATCTTTAAGCGCACTGCGGAAGAACCATCCTATTTCAAGTTACCCTTGATAATACAATTTCTTAAGGGGTTAACCAATGTTTATCCCCAAAGACCATTCCAAGTTCCCCTATGGGATTTAAACTTAGTCCTAACTTTCCTGATGGGCACACCTTTCAAACCACTCCATTCTTGTTCGTTAAGATTCCTTACCCTTAAAACTGTTTTATTAATAGCACTTACATCTGATAGATGGGTGAGCGAATTACAAGCTCTTTCTTGTAAACCCCCTCACACTATCTTTCACAAAGACAAAGTTGTCCTGCAAGTGAAGCCTAATTTCCTCTCAAAGGTTGTTTCTGAATTCCATATCACTCAGAAGATTGCCCTATCATCTTTCTATCCTCCTCCTCACCCGGGGAAAGAGGAAGAGAGGTTACACAGGCTAGACCCTAGAAGGGCTTTAAGTTTTTACATCAGTAGACTAGCCAGGATAAGACAGGCAGACCAGCTGTTTGTAGGTTACACAGGTCACAAACTGGGGTTACCAATAACTAAGCAGACCATTTCCAGATGGATCATCCTAGCCATTCTGGAATGTTATAAATTGGCAGGAAAAGATCCCCCTCAAAACCTTAGGGCTCATTCGACCAGAGGTATTGCAGCTTCATCGGCCCTCAAAAGAGGTGTGCCGGTTAAAGACATCTGTGCGGCCGCTACATGGTCATCTGTCCATACCTTTACACGATTTTACAATTTGGATTCCTCCTCCAGTCAAGAGACTAGGTTTGGAAGGGCTGTACTGCAATCTGTTCATCAATAGAAGACAGCATGAAGTCAGTACTCCCTCCTCCAATAATAGAATACTGCTATGGGAGCATATCTAAGATGAGGAATACGTCGGAGGACACAATCCCTTCGAAGAACAAGTTACTTCTTACCTTGTAACTTTCTTTCGAACGGATGTTCCTCCAACGTATTCCTCATCGACCCTCCCATCCATCCCTGCAGTTCTACTTCCCTTGTTGTTGCAGCTTACGCTCCTTCAGGGTGATTAGTTTAGTCCAGAAAGCATATTTGTGGGCTACAAAACGGAACTGAGCAACGGGCGCTGCGCGCGGCCTTTATAGCCAGGATGACGTCGGCGTCGATACGGCGGCTGTCGAGGGACATCGACTCGAAGGACGTTGACGCGCAGCGCCCTCTAGAGAGAACAATTTTCCGAGGCCAGCAGAGCTGGAAGGAGATATCTAAGATGAGGAATACGTCGGAGGAACATCCCGTCGAAAGAACGTTACAAGGTAAGAAGTAACTTGTTCTTCTGAGCTAGCTGCCACAATGCCAAGCAAGTATTATAGATGCTAACTAAACATTTGTATTACGATCAAGAGTTTGGTGATGTGTGAACTCTCATTGCACATGAAATTTGAAAAGATAGTATCCCTTTAACAGTGCAGTAAATATGTACCTGCCAACAATAGACGAAGTTGTGTGTAAGCAGTTATGCTTGCTGTATTGACCACAGACAATAATGTCAGACAGCCGAGACAGTGCACAATTGCAATATGGCCACAATTACCACATGGCAGAGTAGTAATTTACTGCAGCATTAAATTACTGCAGCATAGAGTGTATGGGGCAACCGTGCATAGAAAACTCAATATTTTCTGTTATGCAGAATATCTAATAAAAATGAGTCAGTTAATGTTTAGTTTGATTTAATAAGTCTAGAGCATCAGGGCATAGGCTGTGAAGCTCCTCACATCCGTGTGGTGTACAGTACTTCAGTCGAAACTCTAGATCACGTTTGGCCAGCACATTTTCCACAGATGGTAAATAAAATGGTTCAGCTTACCAAATATAACAATGTGCCATATACAGACGCCTAGGTTCCATCCAAACTCTTGTGTTGTATTTGTCAATTTGTATAGCACCAGTTTTACCATTGTTATAGTTTCAATGCGTTGTTACTGGGAAACCCCTCGGAGGACCGAAGTCCAGAGTGTTGGAGGTCCTGGGGCACGATTATGATGTGTGTGTGCATTTGGGCGAAGAGGGCTTACCAGGGCTGGCCAAGATGGGGGTAGAAAAGCAACCCATGCAGTCGGGCATGTGTGTGGGTGCCAAGTGAATGGGTGGTGGACTCAGTGCTAGTGATTTGTTATGTGTTCAGCATACCCAAAATTATCGTAGGACTGTGCCGCATTCTGCTGTCAAGAGGTGCTGAGGCGTAGTCTGGTGTAGATAGGAGGAGAATGTATGTGAACAGCACAACTGCATTTTTGTCATAGTCCTTGCTGTAGACTGATGTGTGTGGTTAGCCGTGCCTACAGTTAGTGGAGTGGTGTATTATACATATTGTTGCCTCCAATTGAAGGTGCGTTGATGTTAGGGCGCCCGCTCAGGTATTTGGCTTTGTCTGTTGTTTCTTGCGGCTGTGAAAGAAACGGTTAGCAGCATTGACAGTCTCTGTTCCAACTAATCGCCACAGGAGGCCAAATTCTATGTAGGTTAGGTGCTCAAATGCGATGGAGGAGTAGTTGGTGCCATCTCAAACCGTTTTGCTTCTAGTACTATTGTTAAGCCCCTTTTTTGTCCATTTGCCAGGTGAAGTTGTTCCTGAATTCTGTGACATTTCATGTGAGACTGATGTGAATCTGCTAGTGGTGCTTTGAGGGAAGATATGGTCATAATAGGTGTATGAGAATGTGTGTGTGGTTTGGGCCTCTGCGGTCACATTCACCACATGTGGTGTTTAGAGCAAAAAAGGTTGGAGACGCCACAAATGCAGCCGGTCCTGCCTGGGGAGACAGGTCATACACTTCGGATTAATGGGTTTTTAAGGATATAGCTAGAAAGAGACATGTTTGGAGGGCTTTTTTCTAATGGGAGGTAGTTTTCGGTGTGGCGGATGTGAAGAGGAAGAGTGTACCAGATGATGGGTGCTAGGATAGAGAAAGCCGAGCCACCAACTGTGGTGGAGTTGTGAGGTGGGATAGCCAGGAGCAGAGCTGAGCCTGATTGGCTGTTTCTGGGGGACTGGTAGTGGGTAATTTTGTTCTGAATGAACTTGGGTCCTGAATGATGAAAAGCTTGGTGTGTGATGCACATGGCTTTGAAGGTTGCTCTAAGGCAAACTGGGAGCCAGTGCAGGATTCTGAGTGTGGGGTTTATGTGGTCTCTGGGCGAGAGGGTGAGGGGCAGTTTGGCTGCTGCGTTTTGGATATGTTGAAGTTTCCTTAGCTGGCATGCTGGGATGCTGAGATAGAGGGAGTTGGCATAGTCCAGGCGGGGGATCACAATGCCCAGTATAGCGGAAACCTTTTGAGGGTAAGTGAGGTATGGAAAGATTTGTTTTAGGATGCATTGGTGGAAGTGTCAGGTTCGGGACACAGAGTTGATGTGCTTGGAGAGGGAAAGGTCTGTGTCCAATGTGCTTTCGAGATTTTTGACATCGGTGCAGGGGGCAGGTGGGACTCACAGTGCAGGCGGCCATGGTACAGGTTGTGGGATCAGAGCGGTTTTCACACATATGAGAATCTCTGATTTGCACGGATTGAGGATTAGATGATTGTTAGTCATCCAGTCGTTGATCTCTAAGAGACAAGAGGCGAGGTCCAGGAGTGGTGAGGATTGGCTTTTTCGGATTTGAAAAGGATTTGCGTATCGTCTGAGTGGTTGTAACAGGTAGGGTTGTGTGAGCGGATGAGGGCTGGCAGGGGGCAATGGTAGAGGTTGAAAATGAGCAGTGAGAGGGAGGCTCCTTGTGCCACCACTTTTGTCACTGGGCAGGGGTCAGAGGAGAAAGGGGGTGAACGATTTGGGAGCGGTAGGAGATGAGAGGTGATCCAATTAAGGATCACTTTCAAAGACACCGTAGGCACCCCTCGTTTTGGCTCAGACCTTCCTTTCACTAATCGTAATGTACTTTGCCTTGAGTAACTTCAATACTAAATGTTTGCCACTGTTGCATGTTCCCCTCGACCGGGCTCAAGCCGATCTTTCATTCTCTTGGGTATCTCTTGGTATCGAAGACTTTCAATTGTGCTAGGGATTTTTCTTAAACCTTCATTGGGCCAATTCGATCTTTCTATCCAATCTCCATGGTTCTATTTGCAGTATACCTTTCTGGCAGAGATCTTTCGACTGGGCACCCATGAGATGCTGGACCACTCGATCATGTAGAAAAGGGGGTATTTCTTCGCAACTTCCCCAATGTTCCACTTTTACCTGGATCACCTCACTCGCGGTTTCACCAATCTTTCATCAGTGACCCTCTCACCGCTGGCAACCTTTGTTCAACATAACTCGGCCTTGCACAAGTTCTTTTAACTCACGGCTGCCTGGAGATATGTTTCCCTCGCTATGTCACAGTCTCTCTCTCTCTCTCTCTCTCTCTCTCTCTCTCTCTCTCTCTCTCTCTCTCTCTCTCTCTCTCTCTCTCTCTCTTTCTCTCTCTCTCTTTCTCTCTCTCTCTCTCTTTCTCTCTCTCTCTCTCTTTCTCTCTCTCTCTCTCTCTCTCTCTCTCTCTCTCTCTCTCTGAATTGGCATCTTGGCTTCACTTTCTTCTCCGGTCTCTCAAGGCTTCTTCTTATGCACTCTGGCTATCCGGGTTCTCTCTGTGTTCCTGACTTCTCCCCAAAAGTTCTTAGGGTTCTCCCTCTGCCTGGTTAGGACCCTTCTTTAATGATTCACACAAAGGTATCCCTCAGCTGAGCTTGTACCATCCTGTTTTCACAAAGAACCAGTTTTGGACGTCCAGTCCCAGAATGCATTTTGGTGTATTTTGCTCCGACTTTACAGCTCCCCAAGACAGCTTTACATAGCTTTGTGAGCTGCAAGAGTTTCAATGGGGATTTGTATTTAGATCACGGTCTCATCGCCTGCTCCTCAGAGACCTGGGCTTGCCTGCTTGGCCCAGGGGAGGAGCTCTGGAGTGGCACCTCCCGGAGACCGCCACTGCCCCTGGTGTTGCCTCCTGGAGGTACAGTTCCCTCTCCACACTGCAGCCTCCCCTGTAATCAGAGGTCCAGTGTATTGGCGGTTTCTTCCTCCTCCTGGTCTGCTAGGGTCTCTTGAGCTCACATGGTCTTCCTCTGGCTTCTTGGCACCTTACAGCATTCACCAGCTCACTCAAAATGCTGTTTCTGGCTGCTGCTTTTATAATCCCAGCTAGAGTTGATTGGAGTTGGGTGTGAGTAGTTTTCCCTCCCTGCCTGACCTCATTATCGGGACAACATGGAGACTGCCCATAGGAATACATTCCCGATTGATTCCTTTGGGTAATCCTCATGTCTCAGATCTGCCTCTTCTTCATCCAAGTCCTTGGGTATCTCAAAAGGAGAATGGGATTATGGGAATTTTGGTGTTCTACAAAAAAAGATAAAAATGTTGTGGATTTTTGTCCGGAAAAGAGGTTTGAATGTAGGGTTGTTGAAAAGTGGGTTTTGAGGAAAGAGGTGTAAAACTCATGTTGGAATTTAGGGATGGTCTTCGTTTTCCCTGATGGTTTTGCCATTTCCTCAAAGAAAGGTACCTAGGGTACTGGGGTATGATGGGACTCTGTTTACAATATCCCAAGACTACTGAGGGGATTACGGGTAGGGGTGTATCAGAACGGGTGGAATACCATGTCTCGCCCGAGGGCCCCCTGGCCTGGTGATTTTTTTTTCCCCCCTTACCCTCTTGCTCATCTGCCCCCAGGGTTGGGATCCAAGAGCAATGGACCTCCCCATGCCACCTGAACAAAGGATCCCCGGGAATAACCTCAGAGAAACACCTCAGGTTTCTCACATGACTTTTACAAGATCTTTTTTGGCAAACATTTGTTTTTTATTATTTTAGTACCCTGTGTACACACTTCATTTGATCCATCCAGGAGTTCCTTGTGTTGGTTCTGTTTGGATGCTTGGGAGTAGAACCAATAAAATGGCCAGATTCCTCTGTATGCCTAATCTCCTCTGAACAAAGGGGTACGAACATGAAGATTGCCAAACAAATCTAAAACGTATTGTTGGGAAAATCTGTGCAGCAAAAAGCTATGGGACCCTGAGGCATTGCCTCAAGGCACTTTCTCAGAAATAAAGTGGGAACACCCAGATGACATCCAATACATTAATACCAAGAGAAGCACTGTGTATGATAGTCTCATTTGTTTGCATAATTCACAGAGACCCTTGTACTTCAATGTAAGCATATATGACATTGCCATTCGGACACTTGTCAGTCTTAGATCCCTGTCTGTAACAAGAGAACTTTTACTTGCTCCTATTTCAAACCAAAGTTCTTCACTGTGTTCAACTATTCAATTGCTTTGAGAAAATGAAGGCATCATCAAACCCCATTGCGACTTGATGCCCCATTGGGGTGAAATTTGCTTCGATTGGCCCTTTCCAATAGAACTGATTGGATCGGACGGTCTCTACATCCTGCTCTACCTTAAGTGAGCCCAGCTACTCAAGTATGATAACATAACGCGCCAATCTATTCATCAACCACACATCACCCTGTTCTCCTCGTGGTATGTCTGGGATTGGAGCCCGATCTAGCTTAAAAGACTAACTTATAATTTCCCTTGAACAAGTATTGTCATACTTTCGACTGCCCATTCAATGTGTTTAACACCTGGAGCTGCACAAAGTTTCAATTATTTTTGTGCAACAATCAATTGAATATGTCTAATATTTGCTGTTCAAATAAGTATTATTGGAACCCCCTGCATTTTACATGTCGCTTCTTGTTGCTTCATCAGGGTCAAAGATAAATAGTAAAGGTGCTGATACCATAGGTGCATACACCATCCAGTGTTTGAAAAGCAGTGGGAGAGCATGTTTCTGAGAATTATTGCATAGTTTCTCGTTATTGGAAGTGCAAAATCAGCTTGGAAATGCACCACCTACGGGCGACGTAGCTGGTATTGCACATGTGGTTTGTTATTTGTTTATTTTAACTTTGTTTCACACAGGCTACACCTGCTATGGTGGTGAAAAATATGGGGGTGAAATTACCCATCTCACTAACTATGAAGGCTGAAGTTGGAGCTATCTGTAGCCACTTTTTTGAAGCTAAAGAGATTGAAGAAAGTCCTGCCAATTTCTCCCGCCGAGTTACATGCACAAATTGTTGCAGAGGTCATGAATAGCAGCTTGGAGTACTGCAATGCTTTAGTTGCTTTCTCAACCGGGCTATCTGTTGAAATGCTTACAGGGTCTACAAAATGTGGTGGTCTGATTTATTACGGGCATTTCCTATGAAAAGCGAGTGTTGGCAGCTGGGCGCAAATTGCTCTGGCTACTTGTTGTGTCACGCATCCACTTCAAATCTTTGTGCCTTATCCATTATCCTCAGCATGGTTAGGGTTATAAAGATCACCAGGAGCAAATCCAGCCATATTGTCCTTCCAGGTCCTTACGATCAGCCTCTTTAGCCCAGCTGGTAGTTGCACGCCATCGCCTTGTTAAGTGACTTCAATTCAGCAATCCCACTAAGTCAGTGCCTCATCTGGGACGCCCAAGGGAAGCCCTTCTTTATATATTTTTATGACAAGTTATAATCTGGATGATAAACCCTTATATAACGCCCCTCTCTCTGAATCCCCCTGACCTCACTGAGCCAAGAAGTAGGTTTGTTTTGCACTTTAAAAGGTTTATTAAGAAAGTAAAAAATATATATATCACACTTATGAATACATTAATATTTGATAGCACACTTAGGCATATGACAGTGATCAACAATGGATGATGTTACACTAGCACACTGATTTAATTACTTAGGAGTTAGTATAGGGAGGATAAGGTAGCTGAGAATACTTTTATGATTTCAAGGAAATGCAATGATGAATAAAAATGCAGTACAGAAATAAACTGATAGGGTTTCACAAGAGATAATATGTTCACTTTTCCCCTTGTGGCAATTCGCTCCCCCCACCCCTATGCAATATAAGGAGATGGAAGTAAAGCACACAGTTTTCAGGAATACAATCACAATACAATACGAATTTCAGTTCCCCCCCTAGCAAGCTTAGAACCAGGGATGGTTTTAAACACAGGCAAAAGTACTTTTAAATGTGGCATGCAAAGAAGGGAAACATATGCTAAAAATGATTTTAATTCCCTGTAGGAGGTTCAGGGTAGGCGATAGCTATTTAAGATTAGTTCAAGTCACACTGGCAATGATTCAGGAATGATTATCGGAGGGAAAACGGATGTCAGCAGTTGTGAGCAAAAGAGAGCTATTTTTTTGACAGGAGCTAATTTTTCAATTCGCTGCAATTTAGTCGCGTGCGTCGAGCGTGATTACGGAACAACTATAAAGAATAGAAAATGTTTGGGTTTGTTGGAAAGCCTAGGATCTTAGCTTTAAAATGAAATTCCCTGGCACATACGGATCAAAAGATGGAGACAATTTTGTGGAGGTAGTTTCTCGAAATTAAAGTAAACTTCAGAATGACAAAATGACACTTTTACAGCTTTGAAATGACAGAATGAACACACGATTCCTATGATGCAGTTCTGGACAGGTTCAAATGTTTTGGATCAGATTATCTTAAACTAAGAGATGGGTTCTGCACAGGCCTCAGGATACTCACTCCTAATTTTGGAAGGAATGGGCCTCGTCACGGATCTGGTCAACAGGTTGGACTGGACTTCTGGCGGTTTCTGGTACTGGTTCTGCTCACAGCAGTCTGGTCTGGGTCTGCTAGCGGTTCTGCACAGCGGTCTGGTCTGGGTCTGGTCTCTCTGGATACAGCACTGCTTTCTGGGTCTGCTACCGGTTCTGGCAAAAGTTCTTGGCAAAGAATCCAACAGCTCGCCCGGCTGTTGAATAGTTTGGTTGAAAAAGATTTGGAGGCCTGCTGAAGAGGATTCAGCTTGCAGATTAGGCCTCTCTGCTTTAAGTTCTGGCTTGGTTCTGGATCTATCTGGAGTTAAGTTCTGGGTCTCTGGATATTGTCTGGATTTGAAGTCGTCTGGCAAAATGCTTCACAAGAAAATGGAAAGTGAGTGTCTTGCCTGTCCAAAGCAGTCTCTTTGTATGTGTTTTGAAAATGGGTGTGTGCGTGGGCATAACTAAGCCTGCCCCTCACAACTTATCATTGGCCAAGTCCTCCTCTCTCCCTTGATTGGGGGAAGGAATGGAGTGTCATCATGATGAGGTATGTTCATGGGTCAGAGGATCCTCCCCTTTGGTTTCACTTAGAAAAATCAATTTTACCCAAAACATATATTTCCCAGATGTTGATGTTGAAATTACATATACACATTATATATTACCTTGGGTAGGTCTCTGTTCCAACTCTGATGTTTCTAAGAGCTTGGGTTAAGAAATGACAACATTTTGCGCTTTTTGGTTGGTTTTCCAATATTGGACTTTTACCTAAATTTACACAGAGGTACACCCCCCTTCTGGGCATATTACAGTAATTTACTATGTCTCTAGCATAAACCCCATGTCTGCAATATTAATAAATAGCGGGGTCGGTCTCAGAAAATCATACGGAATGGAGTTTGGGCTCAAATCATGAGGGCAAATATCCATTTTAAGGATCCCCAAATTGTACATTTCTGTGAGCTAAATACAAGATTTTATAAGCAATTTAATCAAAAATACATTTGGTGCAATATGAAATCCACATTCCAGTCTGGGTCCGCCCCCAGGAACTTGGTGAGTCAGAGATCAAATGTCTCTCCTTCCCCCAGAGCAATGTTTACAGTCACAGCTCAAATCAGCATATTCTATTCAATGGAAAGAGTCTATTGTGTTGACTGAGGTCAGCAGACCAGGGGGGCCACTCTGCATTTGGTTAACAGAAACCTGTGATTTCCTGCCTTCTTGTGTGGAGTTCTGAGGTGTGAAAGCTTCCCAGCCTCTTGGACTGTTAATTGAATCAGACTGTCTTCTGGGAACAGCAGGTGTTAAGAATTTTCATTAACCAGCAAGGCTTTGAAGTCCAGGGTGGCTCAGGCTCCTTTGTCAGCTACTGAAATACAGTTCTCCTGTCAGAGTTTAGACCGCTAGCACCAGTTAGTGTCCAATGCCGGTACTGCACCTATTTTTGGAAGCTGTCTTGAATTAATACATTTCAAAAAGAAAGGATTTTACTTGATGCTATATGATCCTTGCTTGACATGGCATTGATGTGGATCTGCATTAGAGTAAAGTAGAACACTCAACCAGAGTTGGATTTTTGTTTGGTGGTTTCGTGGCCATGATCTTAGCAATTTTTGACATTAATGAAACAAGTTTTTTAACGGCTCTGGGTGCAACCAAAGGATGGGTCTGGGAATTGTCCAAAGTGGATGGTGGCTTATCTGTCAGGTTTTCACTGCGCCTTTTCTGGTGGGCAGCATTGCTTTTTATGCTATCCGCAACGCACAGTGATGTTGTAGGGCTCAGATGAAAACATCCCACAGCCTGGAACGCTGCAGAGGGTGTGCCTTTTCCGTGGCTGGTCCGAAGATGTGGAATTCCTTGCTGGTAGCGCTTCATCAGATTCAGAATCGTAACATGTTTAGGTGACCTTTAAAAATCTGCGGGTTTGGTTTGTGGGCACCGCTCGTTCTTCAGTTTCACTTGCAGGTGATTGTTTAAAACTACTTCTTTAAGTCTAGAAATTATGTGAATGGGGTGCAAAACCATTAATGAGTGCCTGTGTACTGGACACAAACTTACAACTGGGTAAAAGGACCAAGGCTGACTTGCCACTAAGTTGTTTTCTTGAATACTTTGATACAGTATCTCATAATGTTTGTGTATGATTTCTTTCAAAACAATTCTCAATGTTATGTTCCAAAAATTATGTTCTATTTATTAATCAAATACTTAATCCTAGTAGAAGAATTGTCTAACTACAATTAGAGGGACGTGCCTGACCTTCACAATTCTCAGCAGACGTCTTCCTCATCTTATTACTAGAGTGGTGAAATAGGTTACTAGTGTTCACTACTCCTAGTTGCTTCTTCCTCGTCCCAGAACTGTAATACGTTGAATGAGGAAAATTGAGGGGAACTGCTGTACAATAGCCCATAAAGGTCTGGGGTGGGTTAGGTTGATTCTCAAAGTGAAAAGTGGGATACCATGTCTGCCCTGTGAGTACCCTTTTCCCAATCCCCAAGGACCCTTCACCCAGGTGATTTTTTTCCTCGCTTCTCCACGCCGAGGGCCGGGATCCAAAAGTGATGGCCGTTCCCTGGCCACCTGAGTGGAGGATCAGTGGGGCGGGGGGTATGAGTGAGGATACCCTTGGGTTTCTCACACCTCCCGCACAACAAATAGGAAAGAAATACCTGGTGTCTTGCCCACTCCCCCACATTTATTTATTTGAATTCATCAGGCATCGGAGCGCTACAAAAAACACCACTTACAAACTTGACATACATAAATAATAACAGGAATGCACGCACAAAAACATCAAAGATAAATCAATCAAGGGTAATCCCAGTAGACGGTCGTTTCAGATTAGCAGATAGGAATTGGATATCAAACTACAAGTCTTAGTTTTGAGGAACCCATAGGCAGGTAAATAGTAGGGCTCTAGTTGTGTTACAAAAATGCTGCTCTCCTAATATTGGTAGATTTTTCTTGAAAGTTATCGTTTAGATTGTGTTTATATATTTTAATTTATTTAGTACAAAACATTTTGTCCTACATTTATGAAAGGTAGGCAAGCAAAGAGGCTTGAGCAATCCAGAGAAATTGTTAATTCCTCCCAAAAAACGGACAGCCTTTTTTACCCATATACAGTTACATGTTTGGTACATCTTCATCTTTTATTTGATGTATGTTTCTTTTTTATATAGTCCTATGTGCCACTTTTCAGAAACTGCAAACCACTTTCTGGTGGTACATTAATCCTTTGGACATGCTCACAGACACAAACACGCACACGTCTGCTAACATGGTTCCCTTTTACCCTTAAGACGTATATTGACGTTCAAATAAGGATCAGTGGGGTGATGATGATTCGTGCCCTCAACCCCCACCAAGTCACACTGCCCTTAGCTACATTTGTTTGGCTTGTCTCCCGGGCAAAACTGGGGTAAGCATTCAAAGAGTTAAGGGAGACCATATGAGCAGGATCAGATGGGTATATATTTGGCCAAAGGCAAGAGTGGTATCTTAGATTTGACAGCATCTGTTGCAAGGTGTTGTTGAAAAGGTTTTTAGGTCTATCAGCCCAGTGAGTTAATCATTTGCTCTGAGATCTGTAGGTTACGGGTTCCTATCTTGTGACAGCGACTCAGTCTTCTGTTGTTCAGAGGTTAATAAACTGTGTGCCATTAAATTGGGTGATAGTAACATAACACTGGTTATTTTCAGTTCTAGGAATAATCTTATTTTAATTCAGAAGTACATCCAGATATGTGTTTGTCTGATGAGGGACATGTTGGTGATGCATGGCCGATACCAGGATTTAAGTTGCCCTAGGCGAAGTGTCAGTTTGGCACCCCTGCCTTTTACTGTGCATTCAGATTTTACATCTTCAAAGCGTAATGGCACACCCTATTGCACTACTGCTGGTGGCACCCTACCAGAAGCCTAGAATTGTTTAACACTGCTCCTAGGCCTCAGGCACCTGACGGTTTGCGAATTAAAAACTGAGAGGAACTAGACGCAGAGATGGGTATTGTAGGCAGAGAACCGCTCTAGTGGCTTAAGACCTTTTCGCCCAATATGAATCACAGAGGAGGTGGGCCTTTAGAGCTTTGCAAAATTCAGAAGATAAGTTTCGTTAGTTGGATATGGAAAGTGAATTTCAGATGATGTATCCCTGGAAGTGATCTGTGGCCTCCTGGAAGCAGCAGTGTGGGGGCTCAAGAGCAAAGACTGTCTTTATTTTGCAAATATTGGAACAATTCCCATGGATGGCCTTGTTGAGGAGGCTTATGCTCTGAACTGGGAATTGTTCCACTGGTAATGGCATCTTAGATCGTTTAATTAATCCACGGTTAAAGTTGTAATTTCGAGGTGTTCTAATCCTACTATCTTCGAAGCGATTTAATTTAAAGCTTTGATATTCGTGTTGATTAACATCTTGTTTATTCTTAGAATGATGTAGGGGTACAAAAATGTGAAATTCTTCAAATAGTGCTGCCATTCATTCGGCCATTTATTTTTGTATTGCGGACAAAGCTACTTTGGCCAGTTTCTGTTTAGTTGTTTTGGCATATTTTATTGAAACAAGGAAAACTTGCAATCTGGCAGTTAAGAGATAAACAGGCATGCACGATGAAAGTGACATACAGGCCCAAAAACAGAATTATTAAAATAACAGCGCAGTAACTTAATATAACGGTTAAAACTGTTGAAAAGCATTTTTGATTATAACCCCCCCAAGAGGTCGGCCCTCCACTGGATATTTTAAATGGCCAGCAGTGCTCAAAGCAGGGGGTGATAATACAGGGAGTGGGCCAAATGACGCAGATGCCGCAGGAACAAGGACGTGGGATGCAAAGAGGGAGGATCTCGATAAGACCATGACAGGCATGCGAACCCTAGAGCTAAGAAGTTTGTCCGTATCCCGTCGTCTAGGAGTGGAATAACACCATGCTCCCCTTGAACCTTCCCTTGCATCGCGAACAGCTGGACTTCAAGAATCCCGGACACCACTGTTGGTCTCTGCCTAGACTTCCAAACACGCAAAATTAGAGTTTTGGCTACAGCAAAAGCCCTCTACAACCATAGCTTCTGGGACTCCCTGATAGTACTTTTAGGATCCAAGGGATACAAGAGTCATCAAAGGGTGTGCAGCAATCTGGAAACCGAAGACCACGTCTATGTGATCTAAAACCTCCACCTATATAGCCCCACCCACGAGCCCACTCAAAATAAGTGCATCAGTGCTCTGGGGATTAGTCGAAAGCCCTGCATATGGCTGACTGTTGTAGGCACAGCCTGCCGTCCTTCTTGCATCCAGTAAGTGCAAAAACAAGTTTCTGCTCTTGCAATTAGATCGAAGTTTGAATTGTGCAAAGAATGACTGATCAATCTCAAAGCTAGCTTAGTTACACAACCCAGCAAAGACTAGCATGCTCTTCGCTGGGCCTGGAGACCACCCCATAGGTGATAACACCATGCACTGCGGATGCAGGGAGCTGGATACTAGTTTCTGCAGAGGAGGAGGGTCGCCTATTTCGTCAATAATTAGCTGAGCTATACTATAGCTATAGTAATGGTGTTCCCACTCTGTCAGCTTATATCAGGAAAACATCAATCATATTCCCATTGGACCAATCCTGCCCGAGTTTAAAGCTACTCCACTCGTCGAAAGATTGTGTGACCATTTTGAGTTGTCACCAGGTTCCCCATATAGCGGGTGTTTGTCGCCCCCCCCCCAACTTTCATAGCACACCATTTTGTCCCCATTCATTTGGCTTGGGCACCTTTTCTTCAGATGTCATGCCACCCTCCCCCCACCATTTTCAGCAAAATTACTCCTCTGGTTACGGGCAGTTTCTTTTCCCGGCAGAAAGCTTTTCCATAGAAAGCAAAGAACTAAGGGAATGGGGTGAGCTTCTGTGTGTTCGAATGTTTAGCATCGGTTTCATAACCACGCCCCCACCCCAACACCCAAACCAATGGCGAAAAAACTGTAAAGTGAAGGCAGCATGGTAGGCTGCAAGACCATGCATTCCAAAAAACCCGTCTTATTTTCCTGTGTAGAATGGAGTTTCGAAATGGTTCTCTTCCCAGATCCCTGAAATAACAATTGGACATGTCCCTAATTTGCTTCAACAACCTTTGTGAGAGAAAGAATGACGGGGAGCTGAAGCATTACACGAATCGAGGCACGGCACACATTTTAATAGTGTTCACTCCTTCCCCCGATCGACAGAGTGAGCTGGCCCCACTATCCTACTACTCAGTCAGTTTTCAGTCTCCGCAGAATTGCGCGTAAATTCACCTACTTCTGGGTTGTTGCCTCCTGACTGCTTTCCCTCCAAGGTACTCGAGACTGCCCTCAGCTGCACAGTTAAGAAATGCCCTGTGACAGCCGGCGTTAAAGGGCAACGCTTTTCTCTTATCCGGATTGATCCTTTCCAGAACTATCCAAGAGGTTTCGCAGCAACGATTTGGGGATCTCAGTTAGAGACCAGCAACAATGGATAATCCACATGGACTAGGAGCCATTCCTCCCTCAACTTTTCTCTTGACATCCTCAGTTTTGTGGATCATGGCAGACAGGAGCTCCATTACTAAATCAAACAAGCATTGGCAAAGCAAACAATCTTAGCTTTTGTAGTGTGTAGGCAAGGGAAATACATTTGCCTGGCAGTGTCTTGTTGATATTTACTGCCCCGTTAATGGTAGCAGCTCTAAAATTGTGCAAGTAGCGGGGTATATAATAGCAGAGCCTGGCAAATGCCTAATACTTATACACAAGTTGAAATTGTTGGCTTTGCCAATGTTTGTAACTGGACTTCTGTGAAGTAAAAGCATAGTACTTGTAAAATGAGTGAAGGCAGACCTGGTCAATATATTTTTTATTACACCACTAGCGTGTTGACCGCTCCAATTAAGCCATTCATTCTCAGAAGTGAACTTTTTAAAAACACACTGGCAGGCACTTCAAGCACAAAGTTTGTTGGTAAGGTTTGCCAAGACCAGCTCAAACCGATCCCAGCAGGATGTGTTTTGGGTGGGATGTGGCAGGAAGTAGGTTGGACTAGCCATAGAGAGTAGCATGGCCACGTGCAGTCAATCAGTGGGTAACTAACCAAGCAGCAGCTACAAACTTTGTGCCCCTTGTTGAGCGGTCAGAAATGCGAGATGGACTCAAAGGTAAAGCTTTCTCAATGTTGCCATTTATTAAATGAAAAGGGTGGGATGAACGTGCCTCTTTCCCTATCCTAGCAAGAATGCCCCTAACTAGCAAACTATACTAAAGAAGGATGATCTATTGTCCAAAGGTCTCTGAACTTCACACTAATACATAAAACAAAATAACACAAGCAATATTTGGCTGTCTTCGATTCAACACAATAGAATAAAAGTTCAAACTTAGGTTTTTGAAAGTACTCCTTGTGGCAAGGGTTGGATTTCCTTCCCCTGGATCAATGCAGGAATAGCTTTGGAGAAGCTCTGATTCAACAGAGTTCATTTCAGTTCAACACAAGATCTTTTCCTTCAAATGTTACTTTCCACTTGGTAAAGTAAAGGTCTCTTCCATAAACAATTGTTATACAAATCAAAGTAATTGGTGTCTTGCCCAATATCCTTCTTGGTAAATCAAAAATGCCTCTCCCTAAAAACACAAGTTCATAAATCAAGGTAATTGGTTTTCAAAGAATGTAAAGCAATTATCAGCATATCATATTTCTTCTTCAAATTGACTACTGTTAGAATAGCACAACTACTACTTCTGGTAATGCCACACTTGTTCTTCAAATTAAATTTGGTTAGCAAGTTCTTTTAATT
This sequence comes from Ambystoma mexicanum, assembly GCF_040938575.1. NCBI lineage: Eukaryota > Metazoa > Chordata > Amphibia > Caudata > Ambystomatidae > Ambystoma > Ambystoma mexicanum. The sequence goes on along the minus strand of NC_090928.1, from coordinate 161,494,932 downwards.
ACACCTTTTTGCCCCAATCGTACTGCTTCAGAACAACATCTTCTTTTCTGGTCCACTCGTTTGTCAGGAATAACTACTATTGGTCCATTTCCTGGCTTACTCGCCTGCCTAGATGTAAAACTCCTACAACTATAATTGTTATTAGTGGCAATATGTATTCCAAGATTCCCCACACCAGTAGCCTAGGTGAGGAGGGTTGAACAATGGCCCCTTCTGTTTATAGTCTCTTGACAATGTGGGTTACAGGTCTCCCCAGTTGGTGTCCGATTTAAGGGGGGGGTTGCACCCTTGTCGCCTTAGTATTACTCTTTTGCAGCCTCTTGGTTGTTGGCAATGCGGATTATAGGTTTTACCCCCATTGGCATCCTATATAAGGGAATTTGCACTCCTGCTACCTTTTGAACTGCTTTATTTGTTCGGTATTTAAAAATGAATTTGTGTAAAATGTCCTATTCGGAGCACTCCGGGGTCACTTTTAAAGTCAGGCACACTCACCTGTCTTCTTTTGCATCTCCGATCCCCTCATTAATTCTGCAGTGGGTCCCCCGTCTCTTGCCAACACTTGCGTGTCTGCAGCAGTCGGCACAGTTGCTTCCCAGAGCTCTGCCAGCTCTGTTGACCCTCAGCTGCCTCCTGCACACCAAAGCGCTGCACGTTGGGCTGGGAGCATATCTCCCTGTCGGCTGGGCTTCTCTTAGTGACACCACTTCCTGCTGCGCTTACTCTGCAGTGTGACAGGCCTCCACATCCCGCGTCGGCATCAGCTGGCATTCTTCCTTCAACTTCTGCAGCAGACCCAGCACTCTGGTCTGCCTCTGCCTCAGCTACTCCTTCAGCATCTCCTTCCACCTGAAACTCCTTCCTGAGTTTAAATGTCCCACTTAGGTGTGTTGGTCTATATCATTCTGGTTAATGGCATTGTTGATCCTTACTAACTGTAGTTCCCTTTTCCTCGTCCCACTACCAAGGGCATCATGGATCCTAAAGTCCATAATAGTTTTGGGGTTTTGATGTTTAATTTGGATTGCTGTGTGAAATGAGAGTTGTCGGGGTTAAGGAATGTAGTGAACAAGGTTTGAGTTCTAACTTTAGGGCCTCTATTTGTGACATGTTCATAACCATTAGAGGAACTTCTATTTAATTTCCGGAACCCCCAAGGTATACATCTTGTTCTGGCTAGATGACTTTTCATAGCATGGTCTTTGTGTAGTTTCATAGGGGGGGGATACCTGTAAAATGACAGCATGCAATTATGTATTTGGGAATTAGGGAAATCTCTGCTTCAGAGGAATATGGATACTGTGTCTCTCCCAGAGGAGTCGCCACTTCCGCCTGATAGCCCTCTCCTCCCATGTGACCCTCCCACCTGATACCACTCCCAGCGTTAGGATCGGTAGTGGCTGCCTTCCCCTTTCCACAGGGGAGGCGACTTTAGTCTGTGGTTTAGTGATGACTGAGCTGGATTCATCCCACCCTCCTCACATGTTATTTCTCCCTAGCTGCACTGTAATGTAGCAGTTTTGGCTTATGTGTGGCTCTTTGACCAAAACTAAAACGTGTGAGAGTGGGCACTTGGGCCTCGGTTCCCCTACACGATTTTAAAACATGTGATGGTCTACAAGTCTAATGCCTCTCCCAAAGCCAAACATGATCAATGCCTGTTCAAAGAAGTCCCACCTCACCCGGTCAAAGGCCTTTTCTGCATGAACACTAATGGCCATTACGAGAGTGATGCTAGAGCAATTTAGTGCTGCAAGATCAATCAGCTCCCTAGTACAGCTCTGACCATTCATACCTTTGATAAAATACCACCTGGTTGGCTGCAGCCCACCAATGTATCCACGACCTTTTCTAGGCAAGATGCAAAAGCTATAATATTGAAGTCAGGTGATGCAAAGTGATGGGTCTATAGCTCGCACAATTAGTCGCTTCTTTCCCTTTTTGTAAGAATATGGTGCTAGCCCGGTGTTAACGGGCATAGGCAGCTGTCCATCCTAAACAATCTTATGAAACAAGTTGTATAGAACCAGGGCCCCGAATTCCTGACAAAACGGTGCTGGAAAGTTTTGGAGGCCAGGACATTTACATTGTTTCATGGTATTAATAGCAGAAGTTACTTCTTTCTGCTCATCCATAAGGCAGGCGTCATCCCTGCCGAGACAGGGAAAAGGTATCCCTCCTAAAACGGTCCCCAAGGCCCCTCTAGTAGCACTCGGACAGACACTCCATGCAGCTTTGTGTGATGTCATAATCACACTGGCTCAAGATACCAAGATTCAAACTCCAGAAGGCCGGAGGCAGCAGCTTCCCCACTCTAGCAGCCAAGACATGGAATCCCATGGCCTTAACGTTAAGATCTGAAACATCCTTTCTTATCTTCAGAAAAAAGGCTAAAGCATGGCTCTCCGCTCAAGAGAATTAGCTCTGCGCCCCCTTTAACAATTGACTGTAAAGTCCTTAACGATTGACTGTAAATTCACACTGTTATATCTTTGAACTGTATATAATCATGCCGTCTAATACACTATCATGTATATATGTAATTTATTGTAACCATATACTTATAACATTTTCATTGTATACTCGTGCAAGAAAAGCGCCCAGATGCCTCAGGGCTTGGCGTGCTCTACAAATAAATAAAATACAAGTACATACGCTTTGGCCTTTTTCAGAGCGTTTAATGGTTAGCTGAAGAAATTGAATTAACATGACATGGCTACGGACCAAGATCACCGCAAGGGACACGTTACAGAAATGTTGCATTGGTGCAATGCACACGTTTACACCACAGTGCTGACTCCAGGGTGAACGTTAGTGCCATGCAACATTGCATCTGCGCAAGTGTGCCGTTTCTGGCCGAAGATCACAGTGTGGTGCGGCAACTCAGACTTGGGAAATGGGTATCTAATCCCAGCGTCATTAATAGCCTCTAGAAGTCTAGATTGTGACTCGCCACACAGATGACTCGCGGCCTTGAATGCTAACAGTTTGCCCGGGAGAGCTCGTTTTCCGATGAAGTGAATCCAAAGCAGTGTGTCCTGCAGCTGTAAACAATTACCCTGTACAATAATGCATGCTGCTGCTGCGCATTAAAGCACCTCGTTTATCGTCGCCGGTGAAAATTCGGAGCGGTGTTGCCAGAAATCTTCCCGCGGTGTGATTTGTCTGTTCTCAAACACTTCCTTTGGTGTCATATTCATTTCACGACCCACTGGCTTTGCCACCCGCGCATGAAGGGAATTTCATAAAAAGCATGTTGCAGATGGAGAGTAGATCTCACATCCTACAGCAAACCTGTTTTTACTGATTTTATGCAGAAAATATTTTGTTGCCAAACAAAATACGGACTTGCGAAAGTATCCATGTGTTCCTTGTCAAATGTAAACAAAAAACGAGTTATAGAAAAAAGTGTCACGTTCTATGCATACTACAGAATTTAAGTTCAAATGCCTTTTGTTGTTCCTTGTTTCTTGAACTGCCCACATACATTTCATTTCACAAATCATTCGAGGTGGGGGAGACAGATGAATCATGGGTAAAACTGGTTTGGCTCAAATAGCCAAAGTTGGGCTGATCCAGCAAAAGCCCTATACCTGGAGCCCTGCTTCCCCGCCCCCCACAACACAAACCCATACCTCACCTACTGCACAATGAGATGAAATGATTTGCCCAAGATCACATTGTGGCAGAATGCCATCTGGCGAGGGTGGTATAGTCTGAACGTTTTTGATTTTTAGCAATAAAACAATGTGGGTATGTTACTGAGAGGGAGTGCTGCCAGTTAGACCCCCCCATTTCATAGTATTTCATGCCAAAATCTTAGTGAACCCATGCACCGCTGTTCTGACCATCTTCTGACATCCTACCCTCATTTGGCAGCTAAAGGCACATGTGCATTTAGAACAGCTGCTGAATGCAACGTTCCACCAGGCAGTGGAGCTTTTTAATCACCTTGACCTCTGCTTCATATCTTTATAATGATGTACCCCAGCAGCTTGGCACATTAATATCTAAATATAAGCCATGTCTTGTTATAGCATGTGGCTGCTGGTATCACACATTTATGAAGCAGCAAGCATTTGGATGTCCTATTCGTGTGAGCTTGGCAAGTTGACTCTTTCATGACAGGCATGGTGCTTTATTAGCTGTTTGACCTGGGTATTCCCACAACAACCATGTGGGGCCCTGCATAGGAAGCCTAGTTTGATCCCCACTACCCCCCAAAGAAGGTCAACACTTTCCTCAAGGAGATAGGAACCATCCCCAGAATGCCCCCTCTGAGCTGGTACTTCAGAGACTGTCCTAACATGACAATGTCCCCCTCACACCAGGGCGCTGGAGTTATTTTGAAGTAGACCGGTAGAGGAAGGGGATGGAGTAGAGTAGCCCAGAGGAGAGGTTTAGGCAAGAAAGGGGTTCTGCTCCCTGAAATTCCCGCCCCACTTACTGCAGACAAAGGACTCTGGGTATGACATCAGAAAGCAAAGATTGGACACTGGACAAGAAGCTTACTCTGGACCAATCCACTGTAGCATTTGGTCGACCTAAGGAGAGGAGACACTCCCTCAAACGTTCTTTCTACTTCACGTCAATAAGGATTCACCTGCAACTCTGGAATACACTCTATTGTCAAAAAAGTCCTCTGCCTTTTTGGTGAATTCAGAGATTTCAAAGTAAGAGGCACACTCTTGTCTCTAATCATCCCGAGCTTATGTGGGATGACCAGTTTGTTAGGTAAGGTCTACTGCAACTGCGAGACTCGCTCTTAGGTCCTTGTTCTCTTGAAGTGCCAGAAACCTGCAAGTGCTCTCTAAAAACCTTCCTGGTTGGGGAGGCCAGAAGAAAGGACTCGCCTTGCCCCTGAGATCCTAGGCTGGGGTCTCCCAACAGCCACAGAACCAAGGAACATACCCACGGCTTTCCCTGCATCTATGAATGGGGCGAGAGCCTGTAAGAAAAGAGCCATTATTTTTCCTAATGCAGAAAGTACTAATAATGCCATTTTGGGCACCTTCAACATCATCCAAACTGCTGCAGTCCAAACCAATGCATGGAAACTGCTTGAGTGCTCTCCGACCTCGAAGCTCCACCGCCCCTGCATCCGCGCACCACTCCGTACTGAATCTCTGGTGTCTCTGCTTCCGAGACCCACCAAGTCTTTTAGTGTTCCCAACTCAACACCACCTGCCAGGTTACCCGCTTCTTTGGGATCCATGCTGATGCCACTTCAGTAGCCTGATACTGTTTAAGCCAGCCAAGCGTGCTTACTGCCGAAGGTCAGTCTTCGCTTCTCCAAGCTTCTGATTTTTTTGTATTTTTATTTTTTTTATAGATTTTTTTTTTAGTGCCACTGGTCGGACAAAGCCTGCCATCCCCATTGGCTAGACATGCAAGCCATCACCGCTCCAGACACAGCACTGCAACATTGAACGCATCAACACCCCTTCTCGACTTGAGCCCAGTCCAGTGCTGACTCTCGGCTCAATGCTGAAAAGCCTAGCTCAACCCTGTTGAGCTACATAAGCCATTGGAAGAGAACCCTGTCCCCATGATCTGTCTTACAGCACCATTGTAACTTTTAAGCCCCCTTCCCTACATTTCTTAAGACCTCTTCATAAACTTGACATTTGCTGTTAAAATCAAGTGCCTGGATCCATATCTTTACAAGAGTGCTCCTTTTCCCAACATCTACATTCTCTGTTTCTTTTTACAGTGTTTTTAATTGTGTGCATTGTTAGTTTTTTTGAAAGTTTCTATTTTACTGGAACCTTGGAGGGACATTATTTTTTTTTTTGGCACTACACTTCTACGGTTCTTTGTATTGCAGATGTATCGGCCTCCAGAAGATTATAGCCTGCCCTCACCCATTTTAACAAAAAAAGCATACTTGTTGGACTGTTCCTGTTTCCCCGTTATGATTGAGATCACTGGATATTTAGTAGTTGTATGGGGCTGAGCCAATACTCAACCCTTTACTTCTGCGCTGAAGTAGATACTTAACTACATATCTTTTAGCTCTAGTACATACAGGGATGTGCTCCTGTTTGGCTTGAATGACATACAATAACACTCTGATTTTATATAGATGGCATGAAAAGTACACAAATCATATAACAAACCAACCTGACAAATACATAAACTCGTTTAGAACTATGTAAGGCTAAGAGTATCTTTGTATATACCTAAACAGAATGCAAAATACAAGTTCCAGAAAGCAAAGAAATAACAGCCTTAATATGCTTCTCAACTGTACTGTCAAGATTGACACGACAGTAACACAAAATAATACAGTTTTAAAGGTTGCTTGCTTGTAGTCCTTGTTTGACACAGACAAGCAGTTTGCTTATATGCATGATGTGGAGAAGATGTGAAGTTCTACGAAAAACAAACTCTTTTATGTGCATGTCAAACAATCCTGGAATTAAACTAGACGCACAATGGAGCGGGATGGTATTTTGTCAGTATCCACATAAATAGCTCTAACTGCTAATCTGTTGCCTAGGGAGACATGATAAAAAAGGATTTGAGAGCCATCACTCCATTTCCTTCTTAAGGAACTGTGCATTACTAGCATCCTTCTTATGAAATGTTAAATGCTAAGGATTGTGAGGCCCCAGCAGTATCAAGTCCCTATCTGGCTGCCAATGCATATCTCCAGCCAGGTAAGAATGCTTTATTCTTCATTGTTTTCATTCAGGTTTGAGGAGGCGGTGCTCGGATCTGTTTTCTGCAAGCAGTGGTTCTAAAATCAAATTGAGCTGTGCCAGCCACTTGATCAACACTGGCCCGAGCCCTGCCTGTCATGTTCAACCTTTACAGCTTTCATTTATAAGAACCTTGCACTGCAATGTTATTTAGGGGTTGCCAGGGGTCGCAACTGCGACCCCTGAAATCTCCCTTACTACCCCTAAAAAATCGTTTAAAAAACACTTTTTTAATGCAAGGTCCTGGGCTGTGTCCACCGCCATGTGGCTCTTTGCATCTGGAGTGTCTGTTTGTTTTTTTTTTCAGGCCTCTTAATAAAAAAAATAAACAAAAAACAAAAAAAACAGGGGTACCACAATTCTAACACTTTCAGTAGTGACCCTAAATAAGAAAGAATGGGAATACCAAATTATTTGTCTTTCTAGAATTCTATAATAATTGCTAGACTCATCAAATGTTTATTTCAGGCACACTTCAGGGGGTTAATCACTTATTTTGTGTGTTATTGAACACCTCAACTCAGCCTTTCATCCTTCTGAGGTCATGATAAATGAGTCCCAATACAGGTTGGGTGATATTGTATGTATATTTGGTCTACATAAAGCACTTAAGCTTAAGTGCTATATAATAGCACCTCATCATTTGGCCATGGGCGCCTGCTTGCATTCACAGTAATTTGGTAATATGGGCCTATACACACTGATATTATCAAAACATATTGCGATCCATTATTGTATGAAATATATATCACATTATAGTGATATTGTAACCATATTTTTCGTAGTGTGCTTAGGAACAATGCTATGTGATACCACTTCCTGTTTTTTCAACGGGTGAAAGGTCGTGTTCCATCACTTCGGGGTGGGGGTCAAAACGTGATATTGTCAGAGGTCAAGGGTCATGTGATGTCACTTCCGCTACCCCTAGCATTTCGGTGAAATGACGTCCCTGACCCTGCATCACTAGCGGGTGGGCTGCACAAGCCGGTGCAGCTTGCCTCCGAGGTATGTTTTGGCTCAAGTGTCAGTGATAAACATTAAATGGTTTTAAGAAATACTTGTTACTTAGATGGATTTTCTTTAGAGGGCAAAATCTACAAGTAACATGCCTACCGTGAAAATGGTGGCTTGACTTCATGTTAAGCCCCTCTTCCATGTTCATTGTCTGCTTGATGGTGTACTGTAGGCACTGACAACAGAAGGGGTTGCCCCGGAGAGAGAGCTGTGGCAAGGAGTAAGATATTGCCCATCTTGTTTCATTTGTGTATTTATATAGAGGACAGAGAGGAAGGGGGGAAGGAGGCAACATCCAGCCAACAGGTTGCTCTGAATGTGGCCATATATCATTATCTGAGCAATCTGATGGCCTCTAAACTCTTCCTAGAAACTGATAATTACCTGTGCTTTTGTTTTTTTGTATACAAGTGCGATTTAGTTATTTAACTTTACGCACACTTATAAATAAACACATAGAAAATTACCATTTTAAAAACAATATTACATTCCCATTGTTCGAGTAGGCATTTCGAATGGATTGTGTTCTCCCACGTATTCCCCATCGTAAATCTGATTGCAACTTCGGAAACATTTTCATTATATCGGGTGCCCTGCATCGTCGGGTCATGGCCCTCGATGGCCTCCGTCCTGTAATGTCGTGACGTTGTCACTGGTATAAGTATCTTGCGTGGAGACTTTCGCCTACAGCTCCGTATTGAAGCAATCTTTGCACGCTTCGGACAGTTCATCGTCTCAGCAATTTTCTAATTGACTATTGTTTTTCGAATTATGTCTACACTAAAGACCGGTTTCAAACAGTGTTTGAAATGTAGTGCTAAAATGTCCATTACAGGCACACATAGGATCTACCTTTGGTGCTTTGGTGTGGACCATAAAGTCAACGACTGTGGTTCCTTTCAGTCGATGACAGTGAAGGCCTTGAGGAAAAGGAAGGGAAAGCTTGTTGAGGTTGGCCCCTTTCTGAATACCCTTCAATGACCCCTTCGAAGAGGAAGTTGTCGGATGAATCCAGGGAAGTTTCCACTTTTAAGAAGCACTCGAGATCCTTGTCTTGCCATCCATCCTCATCTTCGTCACACAAAAGGTCAAAGAAACAACACCATTGGTTGCAGTCGTCTTCGTCAGACTCCTCACTTGACAAGTGGATTCACTTTCCCAGCAAGTCGGCATCTGCAGCTGACTTGGAGAAATGTCGAATCTAAATGCTGGATGTGTTTCAGAAAGCAGCTACAGTAACCCCTTTCAAAGAGCCCATGAAGGCTTCAGAACCCACTGCATCTGGTAGGATGAGCAGGGTGTCTTCGGAGACCTTTTCTTGCAGGCCTAAGAGCCCACGTGGTAAGTCTCCTTGACGTTCATTGAAGGATTCTTTGTCTCTACACAAGTCGAAGTCAAAATCTTCTTCCTCGAAGGAACTGACACCTGGTCCAGCGAGACCAATGTTGTCATCAAAGTCATTGAAGCTGTTGACACCTTCAACACCCTTGGTGCTGTCGAACTCCTTGAACTATCAAAGTCTTTGGTTGATAGGAGGAGGGACGAAGGAGGAAGGAGGGAGGAGGAGGAAGATTCAAATAGGTGTTGGTGATGGGCAAGGTCACAGAGTACCTAGTTTGGGGGAAACCTGTGGCTTTTCTAGGGAAAGATGATCTTGAATAGAGGATCCCAAGAGAGCCTCTGTTGCCCTTTCACACAGCTCTGAGAACCAGGGTTTTGGACAATTGTTTAAAAGCAGATACAACTCCATCATTCTACAAGGATCTTACCAAACAATACAAGCCTGCCTCAATAAACCGAAACTTTCTATTGAAACAACCTACTCCTGAAAATGTAGTGGTTCAGACAGCCACTTCCACTTCTAAGGCTGCAGCCTACCCGACTATGCTCCCGAATAGTGATGCCTTGGGGAAGAGGGAGTTTTCCACATACAGCATGGCTCTGAAAGCCATTAATTCAACTTGTGCCCTAGCAAAATATATTGCATTGCTGGAGAGGGACTGTTTGTGATGACACCTGTTGCGGTACCTACGTGCCCCGTTGAATTAGAAGGATTTGTCCTTGAGAGTTAAGGTGACGTTAGAGATCTTGCGTCGCACCAGGATTAGCTACTACGGAGACTTAGAGCCCCTCCACTCCGTATGTGACAGTATGTATTGGTTGTGTTGAGCTATACCTTCGTAGTGCACCGAGAAATAATGGAATAGGCAAGTAGTTATGATCAGAGTTATAAATTCCTTTTACTCGAATATACGGAGGACTTCTTTGTCCAGGAGGGATTCATCCCTGTGAACATCACCTTCTTCATGCATTATGCAGTGACCTATGAGCTAACCATATAGCCTGGATTTGAAAAAGGCAGCTCTGCCGAAACACGTGTCATCCACAAAGGCTCTAATATCACAAAAATAAAAGGAATTTATAACTCTGATCATAACTACTTGCCTATTCTATTATTTTTCGGCGCACTACGAAGGTATAGCTCAACACAACCAATACATACTAGCAAAATATATGCACACCTTGTGGGATGTAATAGCCTTGGCTGTGGCGCACATCCCAAAGGGGGAGGAAAGAGACTGGTTTCTAAGCCTGATATAGGATGACAAAGATGCCATGTGCCAGTCTCTTCAGTCTGGTCTAGACTCTGCAGACTCTGTAAATAGATCAATGACAGCAAGTACTGTTTCCACAAGTTTTGCTTGGCTGGGGAAGTCAGGTTTTGCACCTGATGTTCAAGCAAGGCTTTTAGACTTGCCTTTTGAGGGCACCCAACCTTTTGCCTCAAAGGCTGATGAGCCCAGAGAAGTTAAAGGGGTCCCAAGCTGCTGCTAATTCGCCCGGTGTAGTAATAATGCAGCTTCAACAGACACAAGGGTCTTCCCCCCGGTTGGAGAGGTCGGCCTTTTCATTGCTACTCTTGTATTACAAGAGGGGGAGGTCAGTTTGCGCTGAGGTGTTAGAGAAGGGCTCCCCATGGATCACAAGGGTGAGGACGAAAATCTCCTCTCTCAGCTGTTAATACTTTGCCCTCTCTACAACACCCTCAACCCCTTTTGAGTCCTTGGTTCAAAGGACTATGGTGGAGGGCAGGCTGACTCAGCATATCGAGAGTTGGTGGTGCATAACTGCTGATGCTTGGGCACTGCAAACAGTGGCTCACGGCTACTGCCTCCCTTTCTTAAGAAGACCCCCAGATTGTCCTCCAAGAGGCCAAGCCTTGAAAGATATGAATCCACTCCTCCTACAGAGATCTTCACCCTGTTGGAGAAAGGTGCAATGCTCAGAACCTGTAGCGTAGAGGAATCAAGGTTGGTACTCTACTTATTGTCTAATCCCCAGGACGGACGGTGGAGCGACCCATCTTGGACTTAAGATGCTTGAACAAGTTCCTCAGGAAGGGCAAGTTCAAGATGGCCACTCTTTAACAGACTCTTCAGGCCCTTCGACTCCACGATTGGTTGGTGTCATTGGACCTTCAGGATGCTTACTTACATGTGGCAATTTATCCCAAGCACAAAAAGTACCTAAGGTTCGCTGTTGGCATTTCTCCCTATCCGATTCGTGTTCTGCCATTCAGGCTCCCCTCAGCCCGAGGGTTTTCACCAAGCTCATGACGGTGGTGTCAGCAAGTCTAAGAGGGAGGGGATTCACATCTACCCCTACCTGGACTATTTGGTTTTGTCAGAGCTTGTTTTCCTGAACAGGCTCTGGAACATAACGGTGAGACTTGTCACTGCCTCCACAGGCTGGGCTTCTTCCTGAATTTCAAAAATTGACACATTCTCAGAAGCTTCAGTTTATTGGAGCAGTCCTGGATTCGTCCTCAGGGGCAGCCTCCTCTCCCGAGATGAGTGCTCAAGATCTTTAACAGATTGTCCGAAACATTTCAAAGTGCCCAATATCTTCCAGCCTTCGATTTCCTGAGGCTGCTCTGCCTCATGGCATTCTGCATTTTCCTGGTGCCAGAAGCCTCTTGAGAACTTGAGAATGAGAGGTCCCTTCAATGGGTCCTCCGATCCCAGTGTTCACAGTTCTCTTGCAAAATGACGGACCTTCTACAGGTCCGGAACACTGTCGCACAGGATCTTCTATGGTGAGCCTGTCTGGACAATGTGATGAAAGGACAACCTTTTTGGCAACCATGGCCAGAGATGACAATTGTGACAGATGCCTCACTCACAGGGTGGGGCTCCCACATGAACAACCTTTCAATCAGTGGTTCCTTGGTCTCGTAGTCCAGACTTCACATCAACATTTTAGGGCTGAGCGTGATCGGACTATCTCTGATGGCTTTTCTGCCTTCTCTACAGGCGATGAATTTTCTGATAATGGATAACACAGTGGCCATGTATTACCTCAACTAAAGAGGGGTTATAGGCATCACTACCACTATCCAGAGAGGCAATGACCCCCTGGGCACTACAAGAAGAAATCCCTCTGCTGGCCATTCAACTAGCCAGAGAAATTTATTTAGCAGCGCATACTCTCAGCAGGTAGAGCACTGTCTCCCATGAGTGGGAGTTGGCTCAGGAAGTCCTTCTAGAGATCTTCTATGGCGATCTGTTTGCGTCCAGTGTAAACAGGAAGTGCAGCCTATTCTGCTCCAGGGAATTTCGTCAGAGAGGAGCTCTATTCGACGTGTTGGTAGTGGACGTGTTCATACTAGTCCCCATCATTCCTCATGTCATCAGGAGGTTCACGAAATTCATGATCCTGTTTGCTCTGGAATGGGCCAGGAGAATGTGGTACCCAAACCTTCTAGAGATGGCCATCTGCCCCCTAATTCGTCTTCCCCTAAGAGAGGATCTGCTCTTGCAAGAGGGAGATTGCATTCTTCACCCAGAAATCAGGACCCTGAACCTTCACACATGGTTTCTAAAAGGGTAAGATACAAGGTTTGGAACCTTCCAGAAGATGTAATGGTGGTGTTGTTTTTGTCCAGAAGGCCAGCAACCAAATCTCTGTACTGCTGCCATGGGAACAAATTTTGCAGCTTGTGCAGGGATAAGAGTATTGACCCTTTTACTTGCAAAACAACTCTCTATTGTCATTCTTACTTCATCAGTCCCATCAAGGGCTTCAGGTTCTATGGTAACGTTTCTATTTCTAAGTGTTCGCTGGATCAGGGTTCCTATTTTAAAGATTCTATAGTGATTCAGTTCTTGAAAGGAATGACCATCATCTTTCCCCCAGTCCCATTTAGTCTACCGGTATGGGATGTGAATTTAGTGTTACGGTTTCTTAATTGGAGCACCTTTTGACCCCCTTACATTCTTGTCCAATAAAGGTGTTGACCCATAAGACTGTTTTTCTAAATGTGATTACATCAGACCGTAAAGTCAGTGAGCTTCAGGCTATTTCTTCTAAACCACCATTTACTACCTTTTTAGGGATAAGGTGGTCGTTCTTTCTTGCCAAAGGTAGTGTAAGAGTTCCATTTGGTTCAAAGACTGTGTTGCCCGCTTTTTATCCGCCTCCTCATCCCTCTGAGGAGGATAGGTTACATCATTTAGACCAAAAGAGGCCCCTAAGCTCTTATATTTCTAGTATATCCAGAATCAGTCAGGATGACCAGCTTTTCATGGGCTATTCAGGTTGCAAATTGGGACAAGCTGTCACCAAACAAACCATCTCTCGCTGGATAATTTCATGCATCTCGTAAGGTGGTCAGTCAAAAGGTCGAAAAAAAATCTCGAATGTCAATAATCTCGAAACAAAAATCTCGAAAAAAAAAAAAGGTCAAATGTATTTATTTATATGTATTTTGGGGGTCAGGCAAGTTAAAAAAAAAAAGGGGTAAAATAAAAAAAAATGAAAAAAGGGGGGATTGGGGGGGTACCCCCCCCCCGTTTCGAGAAAAAAAACGTATTGAAAAAAAATTCGACCTTTTTTTGTCGAGATTATTTTTTCGATCTTTTCACTATAAACCATCTCGTAATGCTATACCTTGGCTGCCAAAGATCCAGCCGATGGTTTAAGTTTGATTCCCCCGAGGAGTAGATACCTATTCGGCTCTTGAGAGAGTGGTGACCATACAAGACATTTGTAGTGCGGCAACATTTGTAGTTGCACACTTTCAGTAAATTCTATTGCCTGGATGCTATGCCCGGTCAGTAGGTAAAATTTGGCAAGACTGCACTGCATAGCATTAATCATCAGTAAGTTACCTATTCCCACCTCCTTCAACGTACTGCTTTGGGAGTGTATCATAGATGAGAAATACCTGGTGGTACACAATCCACTTGAAGAACAAATTACTTACCCATGATAATGTTTGTTAGACTAAATATTCATCCCAAATATTCCTCAGTGTCCTCACAACCTACCCTTGTATCTTGGTGAGAATTTCTGTATTTTACTCCTTGCATTCCTTCAGCGTCTGGGGTCATACCCTTCATATGGCTGAGCATAGGGAGGAAAAAACTAGAACTATGACAACGGTTGCCAAGCAATCTACTTATAACAGCGTCAATGTCCCGGCTGAGAACAGGACTGAGGCCGTCGAGGGTAATGGCTCGACAACTCACGGTGACCGATACTATGAAAATAATTTCTGACGTGGCAAGCAGACTTACAAATAAATCAAAGATAAGCTATACATGTGGAAGGAACATCCAGTTGAAAGAACATTACCTGGGATAATGTGTTCCATTTCATTCATTTTGTCCAAAATTGTAATCCATAACTTAACCAGAGCAATAATTAATGATAGCTAGTTGTCAAGCAAACAACAAACATACAATTCATCAGTTAAAATGGTGTCATAATTATATACAAACTTATCAAATGACACACATCTTAACGTGATTAATTTATCACAGTTCATTAAAATGTGCCTAAGGTTTGCCAGTTGACCATTTTATTTTATGCATACGACAAGATCATTGCTTCAGTGCCAAACACAAACGTGGGCCCAGCACAGCAATGTATGGTTTAATCTTAAAAGCATATATATTTTTTCCTACAATACAGAGGCGCATTTCTTAATATAAGGTGGTTGTGCAGTGCCCAGAAGGTATCTCCATTTAACCATCTCTTCAAAGTTTTTTTTTTCCGTCTTGCATTATACAAGTTCTGTATGTGCTCACAGATGGGGCCTTGCACAATACCTTGTTTCTTATGGTTGTAATATCCAAATCTATACGCAAGGTTCTTAAAGAGACTAGAAAGCTGATTCATGGAATTATTTGCGCCGAAAAACGGGGATTTGTGCGCCATTCTGCCCGCAAATCCCCGTTTTTCGGCACAAATAATTCCATGAATCAGCTTTCTAGTCTCTTTTAAGAACGTTTTTCACCAGTGTACAATATTCATTTAATGTCTTTTTTGTGCATAGCTTCGTATACTAATTTGTATATCGGATTATCTTACCTTTCACAGATTTTGACATACAGCATGCATGTGCATGGTACAACGTCCTTTCATCGTGGGATGTTTTTTCGTTGGGTTATTTACTGCTCATTTTTTATCGAAAAAAACCCAACACATTTTTTGGGGGAGGGAGGTTAAAAAATATATATATATGGGATGTGGGTTTTTGGTAATAGATGGATAAAAACTGAAACTGAATGGGGCTTTGGAAGGTCCCCCCACAAAAAGAAATGTAAAGAAAATGCGATGGTGTTTTTTTTTATAAAAAAAATTGCAGTAAAAAACCCTGCGAAAAAAACATCCTGCGATGAAATGGCATGGAACCATTCATGTATTAATTAATCCCTGTGTGCAGAGGTTACTAAGCCCAGCTTCAGTTGTATGAACTGTACTGGGACCGAGCTAGGAATGCCCAACCAATATTTTAGCTTGAAGCTTATCCAACCAATAGTGTTTTTATTCAGACCGGGCTCATACCCATAAAATATAGTGGGAACTATACTCTGCACATACACCAAAAAAGACCACATCCACCATGTTGGCTAAAATAGTGCCTAATAAAGGCAACTTTGGTAATTACTGTTGTGCATGGGGAGTTCCTAAAAGCTACCTCACTAGCAGAGTTAGTGACAAAGACTCCCAAATAACTAGCTGAAGATGCGGCTGTTATAAATATCATCTGTTAGCTGGTCCCTTCTTCCCTTTAACAAAATGTATCGTCTTGGATTTGTCAACGTTTATGTCCAAACCAATATCCCTGAATAGCGTCCCACGACATCCAGTACTCTTCTCAAGTCAATAGGGGTTGCGGTCAATCGACACCAGATCGTCCACACGACTCATCCAGCATACATGTTGGCCACCAATTTTGGGGGTGAAGTTATGATTTATTTTTAAGACAGCCTCCTTATCAGCCATAAGGAGATTAAATAGTATGGGAGTCAGCACACACCCCTGTGTTGGACTCTTGCTGGTACTAATTGTGCGGGTGAAACTGCCCTCATTATCCAATTTACCTGAAACCGCAGTGTTGGCAGTTGCATCAATAAACTTAATACACCAACCAGCGATCCCCACTCACGCAATTTCCCCAAAAGCTGCAGTCTATGAACATTATCGGATGCTGTGCTCTACTCAATAAAGGCAACATATGATGGTGGCATATTGGACTCTCAGTTCCTATAGTGAGTGTTTTCAGAATTCATATATTTTGTGTGGCACTATAACCTTGCCTAAAACCAGTTTGTACATGTAGAAGAATGTGTCATGGCTCTGCCCATTTATTAACTTCTTTTAATAATTAGTTCGCAAAATCTTTGCTAGTAACATCCATTAAGGCACACAGCCGGTAATTTAGTGGATCTAGGCTGCTCTCTTTCTTAATTCCCTGTACTGTAATGCACTTAGCCTATTATAATTCCAAATGAGATGTGGGGGTGTGAGGACACATTAAAACAAACAATGCAGCGGCTGGGAATGATCAGGAAAACAACAGGAGTCCATTAAGAGCATGGGTGGGCTGGCCTATAGGGAACACTAGGGATTTTCTGGTAGGCCTTTGCACCCTGTGCCTCTTCTGTGTGGCAACCTATTTTATTTCCACATTTTCTCATAGGGACAAGGTTGGGCTTGTTGAAAATGTGTAATATGGGGCCACTTTGACCATTATTTCCTGGGCCTCTTTTGATTCCCAGTCCACCCCTGAAAAGAGCCGTTCAGATCTTCGCATCAAACGAATGAACACACCTAACGTAACACAGAATAAAGCTAACGCCTCCTGAACAAAGGCATTCGCACTTTAATCAAAGTAAAGAACCCATTCCCAAATATCATCAAGGCAGATTTATCAGCCCAAAGCTTTGTGGAGTGTCTAAAAACGTTGACTAGGTGCGCTCTTGCAGTCTAACTGCCTCAATGCTCAACATCACCAGTTTCCTGTCCAGCATCCCTTTGTGGTAGGGCCGTTTTTGTATGTTGATTAAAGGTAACTTTTCCCTACTTTGATATGATACCGAATTGAGACTTTGCTTTTAGTCTGCAAAATGTCCGATATTCTGATCGCATACCAGAAAATGCACAACTTGTTATTGTGAACAGTGCACACTTGTGTGGCGCTGCCTTCACTCTTGATCCCAAGTGCGGACGCCCTCGACTGCCATTAAATTGCCCATCGCCCTACTGCATGGTCGAGCGCCCTGCGCTCCCCGTAACGCCCGTAGTGCTGGCCGGATGGCACAGGGCTTGCGTGAGCACTGCGAGAAGCCACAAGCCCCATAACTCTCAAACCTCATGTACGGCAAACGTTATTAACTGGAGCGTTCATTCTGACCGGGGAGGCCAGTGCCATTGATGCCCCGTTGGCTTGTGCATGCATTACATCAGCGGGGGAGTGATAGATATTAGGCCAGCCGTTTACGGGCAGGTCATCTGTGTTGCATTTCTGATCCCTTCTGACTGAAAACAGCGCCACATTTTATGAGGGCTACTGATGTAGTCGGCACTTGCAGTTTTATTACTAGCCGGAGAGACTGTGAACTACCGGCTCTCTTTAATAACACGCACTTTATGTTGCCTCGTGTCAGCACATTTCCTGGATTAATACCCTTCGTCTGATTGATGGAGCCCTGCCTTTCTTTCTTTATAAAAGTTGGAACACTCCTTTCTGAAGGAGCTTGCCATAAAATAGCAGGAGATCGTGCATACTGATCGTGTTTCCTGTAGCGATAAGGCACGTGACTATGTTCTCTGTTATGATTGGCGCAAGCATCTGTTACCTTTTAATCTTTTCCCTTCTGGCTGTGTTGTTGTTTAAATTCCAAGTGTGAATAAAGCAGTATTGTCAAAAATATTTGTCAGAGGTGTGGAAGAGAAGGGGAAGAGGGGTTCCTGATAGAAGCAGGAGCTAAGGAAATGCTTCCTTTTTCGAGGGGTTTCCACTCGGCTTTATTATATAGTTGCTAAGTGTCCCAACGTCCTATGTGCCTTCTTCGGCCACTCCCGGCTTTCTTTCTGACGGTTCTGGGAGCGGTGGGGGCATACTTGGGCAATATCACCCGAGGGGTGGGGGGCATTACCGTTAGTGTAATGCCCTGGGGCCATTGTTAGAAGCCTGAACAAAGCAAGGATATTAACATAGCGCCGGGGGGGCATTACCTGATTTGTAATGCCCCCACTGAGGGTTATATTGCTATTAGTACCCCAGCATGGCGTATTTGTGTACTAACAGCAATTTTTCTTGAGTTGAGAAACTTTGCTGTAACCGTTTCTCAACTTGAGAGAAAAAAGCCAAAATAAATGGCCGCCAGGGATCGGGGAGAAGGTACTACACATAGTTCCATCTACCTTTCTATGGTGGCCATTAAAACAAATGTTTAAAAAAGTAAACAAACAAAATGGCCACCAAGGAAGGAGCAACGTAGTCCCTTTTTCCTTTCCATGGTAGCCACTCGTGGAAAGAGCTCTGGGACGCGGTAGCCACCAGAGCCTTGTCGGGCAGGTAAGGCCCTGGCGATGACCAATACCTATAAAGGGAAACAAAACAAGTCCAGGAATGCTAAGGAATTTTGGAAAAGAAACCAGGGTCATCTAAAGGTTTTACACGTGAAATGGCACTGCCTGAAGCAGTCTGTGATGTAGAAATGCACTTTGTGTCCGTTACCCACTTTGCGTTGCAGTAAAGCACAGAAGATTCTTTTGTTCAATCCACAGCATACTTATTACAGGGTCTGTGTTAGTGTTGGCGCCACACACAACTTTGCAAAACAAAATATAGACCAGGCTCAGAATGATTGGGAAAGTAGGGTGTGGTTTTGTCAACTTTGTGGCCCAAAATGTTCAAAATTCGGATAGACTTGAATGGGAAAAAATGTTGCTTGCTGCCTGGTCCCTTTTGCAAATGTGTTAATCTGCTAGGGGATATTGAAAAAACATGGCCAAAAAGTCCGGAAAGTCAATGTCCAAGGATGCCTCCAGCTGTGTAATGTCAGCTGACATTGATTAAAGGCACTGATTGGACCACCACCAGTTTAAACATCAACACTGGTGAGCTCAGGGTGGAGCTGCTCGCAGTCAGTTGTATTCATCTTGCGTGCTCCTGCCCTACTGACGCTACAGGTACTATCACTATCAAGTGTTGCTTACACGTTCTTGTAATATACTGTGTGACTGCCTTTGACTTTAGCACCTTGGTA
This sequence comes from Ambystoma mexicanum, assembly GCF_040938575.1. Classification (NCBI taxonomy): domain Eukaryota; kingdom Metazoa; phylum Chordata; class Amphibia; order Caudata; family Ambystomatidae; genus Ambystoma; species Ambystoma mexicanum. The sequence continues at coordinate 161,475,650 of NC_090928.1, read as the reverse complement.
GATTGGCCGTGGAACATCGGCAGTGTGACAGTATACTGCCATACCCCAATTAGGTTCCCGGCTTGCCAACACCTGGGAGTGTGACGCGGGTTCCTCCCCATGCCATAGCCCGGATGTTTGACCCATTGTGCTGAAGAAGAGGTGCGCATTTTCACAGATTTTTGAACTGTGCGTGAAGAATAATGCCACAATACAGTAAATCCCTGAATCTACGTTACAACCTATGGAGGGGGGAGGATCCACACCCCCGACCCCAAGGTACATTCCAAAGAGCAGATAAAGCTAAAACCAAAAACATGGTCTTGCCAATACAAAGGGGCACTATACTGGCTTTCTTTCTGGGTATACTGCTTTATAATGCTTTAAATGACAATACATTAACATTGTCATTTAAAGCAATACATGAAATATCTCTGTCACTCTGCCTACTAACGCACAAATATGCAGACCATAATGTGCTCAATAATGCATATCTTCAACACTATGGCGCGGTTTGTAAACCGGTCTCGTTTGTTGTTAGTATAAATTAAAGCCTTTTTTGATATTCCTGTATCCTAAGGTGTTTTTCTCTTGAGCTAGTAGCTACCTAGTTTTGCTGCAAACTTGTGACCCTATGTCACGCCTTCGGTTAGGGTAGCTTCGACTCACTCTTACTCTTACTGTACTTCCTACCCTCTTGAGTCAAGCCCCCTTCAAAAAAGAGGGTTCCGCCCACTTATTTCTCACTACAATCATTCATGACTTCCATCCTGTTCGCTATAAAGATACTATTAAAGCTCTGCGTGCGTATACATGAAAATATACTGCAGCCTTCAAATACTGTCAACACACTACCGGGGGAAGAACAAGATCGCGCAGAGAATTTGCTGTCTTGTCCTAACCTGAGTACGCAAGCGGCTTCTCCCACTATAGTGGCGCATGAAGCTACTACTGAAACTTAGCAATATTTTTTTCCAGGAAGCAACGCCGCATGGCAACATGTGCTGCCACTTGGAATATCCCTTGCGAAGTGGTGCCTTCACTTCCAAACACCAACCCTCCAGCGAAAAGGTCTGAGAGCATGAAAAAAAGCATTATGTGCTAAAAAGCGTCTGAGCAAGGGGGTGGGCAGTCTTACAACTGGATAATCCCAGATAAAACGGGAGATGTCACAAATGCCAGCATAGAACATCAAGAATCTAATCTACCAGAGAACTCAGAGAAGCCTCTGGCTAATTATTCCACTCCCAATAGGCCGCCTAAGAGAATTTTACCTGGTGTTCCAGTGCAAAAGGAGGCACTGAGAGGTCATGTAACCCGCTCCAACAGCAGTCCGGAAAGCAAAGTCTGCATCATAAAAAATCTTAACCAGAAATTCCGGAACAAATGGTTAGCAAGGTCAGCCATTCTGGTATGGCTTCATTCAATACCTCAATTACGGATGCTGCTCACCAAGGATTTTGAGTTTTTTGGAACCGCTGAAAGGCAATAATCCTAATGTTGCTGCAATCCATTGTAAATGCCAGGCCACAGCACAATTGCTCTGTAAATATTGTGAATCGCTGTTGGCTGTAGGGGTTGAACTTGACGTGGACCCATTACTGCCAATCAATAACCGCGTTCTTGGTAATAAATCTGCAACCAAGCTGCTTCTTCCACCCAAAGATAATGCAGTTATCGGACATGCAGACCAGGCTGAAGTGGCTGGCTGATTCCCTCTCAGCAGCTATGCATAAGCATTGAGCTTGGACACTTATGTCCTGGAATAACTGGGGTTTCACCCACTTTGTCATCTACTGGCTCATTACCTTAGATCACTGAACACACATTTTTTCTTTTACAGGAAACATGGCTAATGTCCCCTAGTGCTATAGACTGTTATACCACCCACCAATCCCTTGGCACAAAGGGTTCTTTGGGTAGACCATACAGGGGCCAAGTCACTGAGGTTATACACTCTTTGAAGTCTTGCAAGATCCGCTCAACTCAATCTGAATTCATATTAGCGGTTGAGGTCACTATCCCCGGTACAGAGCCGTATGACAAAGTACCCCTGGTTAACGTATATATAACCCGCCACGGGCAGTAAAGTGAGAACAACTACAAGAAGAACTACACAATTTATTTATCAGCTACGCTGATGACCTAGCTGATAAAAGCATTATCATTGGTGGTGACTTTAACTGTCATGTTACCGGGGGAGTGGGCGCTACCGGGAACCCCCATTTGCTGCCTAAAAGTATTATGAGACAAAATATCCCAGATTGGGAGGGGTCTTGCTGGGTGAGTTTCTTTATTAAATTGTCACACAAATAGTGACTCTCCGGGTAATTATACTTGGAGAAGCAGCAAGTCTGTGGCCACACTTGATAATGTTTTTGTAAGCTGCAAAGTGGCTCTTAGGGTTGAAGACCTGGCTATCAGCCTGAATACTTGGAGTGACCATGAAGCGCTCATTCTTAGTATTAATGGCAGTCTTTAGAAGCCCTGCAAATCCTGTGGGAGACCTAATGACCAAACACTCAGCTAATCAGATTATATGGTTGGAGAACAACATCATTAAGGCTGAGAGCTATGCTCTACCTGACTCCTTTAAAATATCAGGCATTCCAAGAAATGTCCCCTGATGACATCGAGAGTTGGATTCTATCCTCGTCAGGTACTTATGCCAAAATGAATGCCAGAATGAAATCCAGAGAGCATAAATCATACATCGCTTATGATAAAACAATTAGAGATGCGAAACGCAGACTCAGGGGTGAACTTTGGAAAGCCAAGCTGGCAACTCAATCTCAGGGGAGCTACCTCCAAGAAGGAAGAAAGCTAAATAAAATTGCTATCATAATTGGCTTAAACAGGGGAGGTGCTCTGGCAAAGAAACCTTATGGCAGTAGATGGTGACCAAACTCTGTGGAGGAAACTCTCGCAGAATCTGGTCCTTTCTGGGAGAGATAAAAGGAAATGGAACCAGGCCCTAATCAATCCAATTAGTGCGCACACATAGGTGGCTTACTTAACCAAGCGTATTCTATACGGTCCACACATCACTATGCCCGGGTCGATCTCAAACTTACCTGTCCTCCCTTCACAGTTAAAGGCATGGTCTAGTAAAACATTTTATTTAAAAAAATAGATAGGCAACATAAAAAAAAAAATACTAGCATTCTCTTTTTTTAAAACTTCCTATGTAAAATTTTGAGCTATTCAAGCTCACAATTCGCAAAAGCAAGCACATGGGCGCATCCATTTTGTGAAATGGATGCCCTCCTGTGCTGGCTTTTGCTTTTGCGGCACTAATGAAGGAAAAGCCAGCCAGCTGTAGTAAACAAAAGCTACCGCTGGGTGGCTTTCCCTTCATTAGTGCTGTACGCGGAGGACGGGGACCGGAGACCAGAGCAGGAAAACTGCAGCTGAATCTCGGTAAGTGCTATTTATTTAAAAAAAAAAAAATAAGCACTAGCTGCGTTTTTTTTTCTAAGTTTTCTGGGCTGGAGGAGCCCGGAAAACTTAGAAATAAAACCGCAGCTTTAAAAACGTTGTATTTATGTTTGCGGTCGCTTTTGAAGCGACCGCAAACATAAATACAACGTTATTGTGTTGGAAAAAGCAGCAGTTTTTCTTTCCAAGTTTCTCAGGCTCTTCCGGCTCGGAGGAGCCTGAGAAACTCGCAAAGAAAAACCGCAGCATTTTCCAACACAACCGAGTTGTTTCTGCCTGAATCTGCTTTCCATTTGGGGTTCTCGGGCTCCCCGTGGGGAGCCCGAGAGCCCCAAATGGGAAAGCAGATTCAGGCAGAAACAACACAGCATTGCGGAAAACAACCACGTTTAGCATTTCCCATTTGGGGCTCTCGGGCTCCCCACTGGGAGCCCGAGAGCCCCAAATGGGAAATCAGCTGTAGGCAGAAATACTACGCGGCATGTAAACACAACCGCGTTGTGTTTCTGCCTGCTGTGGCTTTCACTTTGGGTCTCCGGTGCTCAAGCACCGGAGACCCAAAGTGATAGCCACAGCAGGCAGAAACACAACGCGGTTGTTTTGGAAAACACTGCGGTTTTTCTTTCCGAGTTTCTCAGGCTCCTCCGAGCCGGAGGAGCCTGAGAAACTTGGAAAGAAAAACCGCACCGTTTTCCAACACAATAACGTTGTATTTATGTGTGCGGTCGCTTCAAAAGCGACCGCAAACATAAATACAACATTTTTAAAGCTGCGGTTTTATTTCTAAGTTTTCCGGGCTCCTCCAGCCCGGAAAACCTAGAAAAAAAAAACGCAGCTAGTGCTTATTTTTAAAAAAAAAATAAATAGAACTTACTGAGATTCAGCTGCAGCTTTCCTGCTCTGGTCTCCGGTCCCCGTCCTCCGCGTACAGCACTAATGAATGGAAAGCCACCCAGCGGTAGCTTTTGTTTACTACAGCTGGCTGGCTTTTCCTTCAGTAGTGCAACAAAAGCAAAAGCCAGCACAGGAGGGCATCCATTTCACAAAATGGATGCGCCCATGTGCTTGCTTTTGTGAATTTTGAGCTTGAATAGCTCAAAATTTTACATAGGAAGTTTTAAAAAAGAGAATGCTAGATTTTCTTTTTTATGTTGCCTATCTATTTTTTAAATAACATTTTTTACTAGACCATGCCTTTAATGCTGAAGTTATAGCAAACAAAATTAAGAACCTTAAATCTTCAAGGGCCCCGGGTCCTAATGGGCTGTTGAATGTGGTCTTTAAGCTTAACCCCCTATTCTGGTCCTTTCTACTTAAAAAGCAATTTTATAAGGTGCTCCTGGAGTGGAAGATTCCAACCTCATGGATAACAGCTATTTGGATCCCTGTGTTCAAAAAGGTAGTAAGACCGACCCTAGCAACTATCGTCTATTATCCATGTAGGACTGTTCTGGTAAACTGTTTGCATCATCACTCTTGCACGAGTTACAGGTATGGGTGGAACAAGAGGGGCATCCTTGACAGATTCCAAAGTGGATTTCGGGCCGACTACTCCACAGCCCATAATTTGCTAACATTGGACTCCTTAGTTACACGGGCCTGTTGCCCTAATAGCCCCCCCCCCCTCCCGCTGTATGCTCTTTTTTTACAGACTTTAAAAGCAGCTTTCGATAGGGTGTGTAGGGAGCATCTGAGGACAAAACTAAAACTGTTGGGCTGTCCACCTGGAATCCTGTATTATTTGAAACTGCTACATAAGAACAACACTGTATGCCTAAGATTAGATGCCCAGGGTACCATGACTGAACCCATAGATCAGAATTGCGGAGTGAAACGGGGATGTGTGACCACGCCCTTGTTATACAACCTTTTTGTGTCCGACCTCCTGGCTACTCTGGTGTCAGTTCGTAATTGCCCCCCCAAAATTGACACCACGCACCGTACAGTCCTGGCCTACACCGACAATCTGGTGCTACTGGATGACACCTTTAGTGGCAAACAGCGTACGGCTGAGGCACTTTGGGCTTATGCTGAGATAAATGGTTTGTCAATTAACGGGATAAAACCCTATTGATGCTATTTATTAGTAAACATATTGTTAGACTGCTTTAGTTGTCCAGTTCTCCAAAAGAAGGGGGTGGGGGGGTACACTTTGACGGGAGCTAGACAACTGTATCTGCAGTGCTTGGTACCAGCTGTGACATATGGGTTTGAGTCCCTTATTGGGATCAATTTGAAATGGCTTCAGCGGGTTGAGGGGAGGTTCTGGAGGAAGATTTTGGGGTTGCCCAATTGTGTTCCCATGTTTATATTCAGGCTTGAACTAGGGATTATGTCTTTGAAATCCCTGGTATTGAAAAAGAGAGCATTCTTGTACGTTAAGATGCTAAATGGCCCTTCCAACCCGCTTCTGACAACCTTGGGTATGGCAGAACTTAGGCAACAGATGAAATCGCCTTTTAGTAAGAGCATGATCATCCTCTTTCATGACATAGGCTGGACCCCCAATTGGGGGGATGACTATGCTAATATGAGATACTCTTTGTGGAATCGCATTGACCTTTGGGACTAGAATGAAAATATACAGCACTTGGGGCAATTAAAAAGCTATTTATTTGTCCCAGACCTCCTGTATTCTTTCAAAAAAGCTCAGCCTTGCCTGAACATATGGGAACAAAAGGGGTGGCGTCCTGCCACATATATTTTACCTCTTTACATACACATTTTCTGTAAAGACATTTATGATTTTCATGCTTAGTATACGAAGATCTGTATTTTAGCTTACTTTCATTTAAGATAGAGGAGCAAAAACATTTGTTGAGAACACTTAGCTTTTATTATTTAACCAGTGTTTGGTGAGGAGACAGCAGGTTCTGCGTTTCAATTGCATTAATATTTTGTAAGTTATAGAAAAAGACACATGTTCAAAACACAATCACGTGAATAGGGAAGTATAAATATATACACAAACGTGCAGGTCAATTACAAGACAGTGGAAACAATTACGGTTTGCCTATACAAAACATTTCATTGCATTTAATATATCGGAAAGCAACCCAACAGACAATGCTGTAACAATCAGATTCAAGAGTAGTCACTAGTGCACCCTTCTTTATATTTTTTTGAGACGCACTAGTGTTCAGAGTTGACAGGTTAGGGGTGACCTAGTCATTGGTCTACGTCTGGATGTAGATCAAATTATGGAGCAGGACGTGGGATTCTTGCTCTCAAGATGTTTTATCCCGTGACATTTCGGCAAGGTGGTCAAATAGCCTTATTCATGGGCCTCGACCGGGTCTCCCTGGACGGAGTAGGGTGTGGCTTGTCTTCATGTGAGGGAGAGGCGGAGGAGCCTGTATCTGTTTTGTTAGGGGACAGTGCTCCTACTGGCACACATCATATGGAGTTCTGTGCAGCCTCTTGGGAACAGATAAATTGGTTGTTGAGGTCTGTGGGGGCTGGAGCCTGATGGATGGCACCTTGATAATGGTGTACCAACTAATTCTCCACTGCAGTTGCTAAGGCATATAGTCTGAAGGCCAGGATGAATGTGGTTAATCAGTTCGCCAGGCAAATGGAGCTCAGAGGTCTGGATCCGGGTGCGTGTTACTCGCAAAGCATGGCGGTGGCTCCTAGGGAAGCTGAAGATATGCCCATCTCACCAACTTAGTAGATTCATCCTTCTTCTGCGTATAAATCGTCTACCAGTGCTGGCCGTAGTGGGTGTGGCACTGTCTGTTCTTGAACAGGATCGCTTTTGTCGTATGTCACAATAAAGATCAACCTGAGACGATGAAGCACGTTCTGACCAGATGCCCATGTTGAAAGTCTACATCTTACACCTAAGTAGATCTGTTTACCAGCTTGATATGATTAAAGACTCCTTCCTTTGGAAACAATGCATTAATGCCAATAACAGGGGTCTTCATATGGCATTATACAGAATATGGAAGGAATTAGAAAAGCGTATTGCATCTATGGAACAGGAACTGGTGTCCCACTAATGTAGGCACTGATAAGAGGCACATGGAATTAATACCATGAGGATATTAGCCATTCATTGTAATCGTAATACTGGTTGGTGTCCTGCAACAACACGATGTATGCAATCTTAAGGGATCCGAACCATGGAGCCTCTTTACTATCTCTTTTTCTCGTAACTTTAGTTACTATTGTCATTTAACATTTGCTATGTATTTCACTTTTATCATATTTTAACGCAATGAATGTAAGGAATTATGATTTTGACGTTGAATATGATTATCGAACAAAGAGTAATCTATTCTATGTTAATTATTTCTCTTAATATTATTTCTTTCATGTGTAAAGTTTTATGTTAAAACTAAATCACTTTAAATAAATAAATAAAACCCTATAAATTCAAGGAAAAAACTTTAGTTGCGGGGACGTTAAGGTGAGACAATACATTGTAACAAAACCTTTAAAATTCAAGGAACAAATCTTTAGTTGCAGGGAAGTTAAGGTGAGAATTTAATGCAACAAAACCCCTGAAATTCAGGTAAAGCCACATTAACTTTACGCCTCCTGTTGCGCAGCCTATGACCACAATGATGATGATATCACAGATGACATCACTGTTGACATCACTAATTACATGTTGTATGAGAACACTGATGACATTACAAATCACATCACTGATGACAACACTAATTACATTACAACAATAACTGGCCTTAAGCATGGCCTTCATCTTTGGTCACTGTGCATGGCAAATATATTCTAACACATGAATAGGTACTAGTCATGGCCTTCAGTTATGGACAGTGGTAACAACCTTCACCCATGTGCACTGACTATTTTAAAACACTAACAGTATACCAACCATAGATTTTGGCCTTTACCAGTAGGGGTCCAGCTTTCAACCATGTCCACTGTATACTATATACACTGGTCAGGCACCGACCATGGACATTAGCACAATACAGGACAGCGACCGCTATTGTTGGATGTGCCATCTATATAATTCTAACATATAAATGGGCCAATAGCCATGACCTTTGACCTTGAGCAATTTGTACATCTTTTTGCCATGTCTACTGTATATTTTACACCATACTTTAGACTTAGAGTCCATCTTGTGGGCGTGCCGGGGCACTGCTGAAGCCCTTGCCCCTGTCAAATTCAAGATCAGCTCCAATCTCTTTATCTTCAGAAGAGAAAAGCTGATCGGAAATGGCTCAGTATGTATAGTTTTGAAGTGAAGTCTCTCCTACTTCAAATCTTTTCTCTGTACCACTAAGCCATCTGTGAGGCCAAATGCATCGCATCGGGTTGAAGGCTCACTTAATAAATCTAGACCGTTGTTCCACATTGCATGTTCACTCTCTTCTATCCCACCTGAGGCCATTGCCTCTTCACAGTCACTCCGTGACTCTTTGGCTTCGTTGTTTGTAGACAAAATTGAAAACATCCAAAAACAGGTCTGTTCCTCAGGAGTTCTGAGGGACCAGTTATCCTCCATGGCTCTTGTCTCTGAGCCACCTTGCCAGTGATCCTCCTTTCCGGTCTTCTCCCCACAGGATTAGGCTTAGCTCTGCCTCTCCCCTGGACCCTATCCCGTTGCCTGTGATGAAGGAAATCCTGCCCTTGGTCACCCATCTGGTCACGCAGGCAGTCAGTTTTTCCTTCAGTACCAGCCTCATTCCAGCCAGCCTAAAACATGCCTTTGTCATTCCACTTCTCAAGAAACCATCCCTGGATCCATCCGTGCTGACTAATTTTCACCGCATATCTCTTCTCCCTTTATGTCTAAACTGTTAGTTACTTGTGGTTCCCTGTTTTCGTTTTGTCTTGGAAGGCTCTTTTTTTTTTTTTTTTTTTTTTTTTGCTCCTCTCAGTCCGGCTTCCGACCAGGTTGCGGTACTGAGGGTGTACTTGTCTCTGCACTTGATGATCTGGCATGGCTGCAGGACCATAGAGGCGCGGGAGCTCTCATTTTACTTTATCTCTCTGCTGCCTTTGACACCATCAACCACTCGATCCTGCTTGAGCGCATTGCCGGGGCAGGCATCTCCGGTGTCGTTCTTTCGTGACCCGGTTCCTTTGACTAGCCACACTAAGCCGCTTTCCCTTCCTCCGCCCTGTGTCCCCTCACTTGTGGTGACCCCAAGGGCCTGCCATCTCGCCCATCCTGTTCAACATCTACGTTCGGCCTCTAGCCAGACTTATTCTCCCACGGCTTTCTATGCTATTCATATGCTGGTGACACTCAAATCATAGTGTGTCTAGACCTCTCTTTGTCTGAAACTGCGCCCAGATTTTGGGCTTGTTTGGCGGCCATGGGGAATGGATGACGTTGAATGGCGCTAGAAACAAAGGTGCTGGTGGTTGTCCCCCCCTGCTGCTGCAGCTATGTGCCACCCTTGATTCTGGCCTCCCTCCCTTGGTCCTTTTACTACCCCTGCTGTGTCTGTAAAGGACCTTGGAATCAAGATCACTGCCACCCTGTCTGCTGAGATGTAGTTTAGAGTGGTTTGCCCGCATGGCCACTATCGGCTGAAAATTCTCTGAAAGTTCCTCCCTTTCTTACCCTCACAACTTTGGGGTTCCTATGGTTGCAGCACCGGTCGTATCTGCACTTGATTACTGCAATGCACTTTTTCTAGGCCAGCCTGCTTACCTCATCCATCGGCCCCCGATATACTTATGCTACACCTATCGTTTGCCATCTGCACTGGCTTCCAGTTGCCAAATGGGTCTCCCTTAAGTCCATCTGCATGATTCATCATGCCTTCTATGGGAATGTCACAGAATACCTCCAGCAGAAATTATTTTGCTACGTCCCGACCTGGGCATTGCGCTCAGTCAGGTGGTTGTCCCTCATGTTAATTTCATGCGTGAAGGTGGTTGTGCCTTCTCCGTGGTGGTAGCTAAATTGTGGAATTGTCTCCCTCTGTCATTGAGGACTACCTGTCCTTCAGGCGAGATTTGAAAATGTTCCTTTTCTAACCCTTTGCTCCTGGTGCTTTCCTCAGTATTGCTTAGCGCCAATATGCCTTCGGGTGAACGATTTACTCTATATGTACAATAAATAAATAATACAGAAGATGTCCTTTCTCTAAAAATGAAAGGTAACCCATTTTGTGGCCCATTAGACCCCCTTTCTCCTTAGCTCACCTCATTGAACTCTTCAACCTGTCCTTCGACTTTGCTTGCTTTCCCTCCATTTTTAAAATGGTGAGTATAAGTGGGAGTCATAGTCCAAAACGTGTAGTGGAAGGCTGGATTGAAACCCAGGCCCTAAAATGATACCATTTGTCTATCCAGTACATTAGCTACTCTGGTCCTGATTACTAGGTGTACTCACACCATAAAATTGTTTTTTAACGCCACTGATCCTTACAGACTACCTGCCTTAGCCTTTACTATTTTACATCGTTAGGGCCTACCATTTGATTTGTCAAGAAGTTGTCTGCCATATGTAGATACATTGATTTCGGAAACTGTGCCTTCTTATGTGTTGTATTTTTTGGTGGACAGGTGTAAAGTCATAATTGGAGTATTCAAATGTCTTCTTTTCATAGGGGAAGGTTTTTAGGATAGTTATAAAGGTGCTAAAATATCTCATGGCTAAATACTGAATCAAAACATGGATTTACAGCTGCGTTATATTAGACAAAGGGTCCTCTGCAGATTATATTGGACACTGTCCAAGATGGCTAGGTTGGGGCTTTTGGATTCTGATTCTTGTTGGGGTTGTGGATGTGGTGGAGGTTCTTTAAAGCATATGTTATGGATGTGCTCAAGAGTGTCTGATTTTTGGTCTGGTGTATTGGATAGATTAGACCTCATGGTGGAAGAGACACTTCCACACACTTTCCATTCGACAATATTATTATCCAACAGGGGAAGAGGGGATAGGGCTAGGGATAGTGCAGATTGGATTAATAAGGTTTTGGTTTTAGCGATACAGCAGATATTACGAGTTTGGAAGTCTAGAAAGAAACCAGATGTGGAGGAATGGCTATTGGATATGCATATCTTGTCGAACTATGAAAAAGTTATGTTATTTGGACAAGAAAGGGAGGGACATTATTCTCGGCTTTGGGGATCTTTTAATGATTTATACTGTTGAAAGTACAGGGTCTGGTGTTTAGTTGTCGGTCCCTTTGGGTGGGGGGTGTTTTTATGGTGGTAGGTGGCTGTTAGTTGTGCGTTTTACTGTTGTTTTGTCTTTTTTGTTGTGTGTCATAGATCTTTTATATAGTTTTAAAATAATATCCTGCATGAGTTATAAGTGTCTATATTGTTATGAATTTTATTATTAGTCTGTTTTAGTTCTAATAATGTTATGAGTTTTGCAGTTTGGATACAATGTTGTGGTATGGAGATTGTTGTGCTGATTTTGTTTGTTGTTTAAAATGTTAAATAAAATGATTTTTGAAAAAACGTAACTGTAATGTGTGAGAATGCCATGGTTGTAAATGGACAGTATTTTTAAATGCAAACTCCAACCAAGCTTTGCACCTGATTCCACCCTTACATGCAGAGAAACACTTTTTGAATGTTGCACCTCTTTCTTGCACAAGTGAACTGCTGTACCAGCGATGTCGCTCATGATGCCATAAGTGATGCCATATGTGATATCATCAGTGATGTCATTTGTGACATCATCAGAGTGTTTAGGGACAGTGCAAAGGGTGCTTCATAGTTAGGATGGCACGGCTTCCAGCACCTGCCCAGTTTCATGGGTTTGGTGGTGGTAAATCGGCACCTTAAAATCCCTTCAACTAAAGTTTCTGTCACCGAATTTCAAGGGTTTCATTGGATCAGATTGTTTCACCTTAACGGTACTTCAACTAAAGTTTTTTTTTGCTGAATTTTAAAATTTGAAGGGTTTTGATATACTATACCTCCCACCACCTGTAACGCTATCCTTTTTCTAATCACATACCTGATATATAATTTGTTATCAAGAGCTGTTCCTGAGCTATGCAAACTTCAGGTTTATCAAGTATTTTATTTTGTGTCTGAAGAGATTAGTAATGGTGTACTGTGATGAGGAAGAGTGAGGAGGGGTTATTGCGAGACTGATGAGGAAGACTAAAGTTGTGTACTTGGGAACTGTGACGAAGATAAGTTAGGTGGGGTAATTAGGAACTGAGAAGGAAGAGTGAGGTGGGATAGTTGGGCACTGTGATGAGGAAGAGTGAATTGGTACACATCTATATGTTACACATTATAAACACAGCACTCCTTAAGACTGCCTATAAATATGAACTTTTCTTTCAGAAATAGTACTCGATTGTGATCTATGAAAGTACTAGGACAAGAAAGAGGGATGCGTTGATAGTGAAACCTTGCTTTGTTTCTGTGCATTGTATCCACTCATCTCGTATCTAGATCTCATACCCATACAGCTCTCTTACTCGACGCCGTACTTTATTGGATCCCAAATTCAACATAGAAACAAGAAATAGTTTGACAGAACATCTGAATTACATACACATTTCAAAATATTGTTCATTTTCATTAGTCACTCATCTCTAATCAAATGTGCATGGGTTTCTTATATTTTTTAGATTTTTTCTCGGAGTATTGAGATCGAGAATTAACAAAAAAGAGATATATATGAAGGCACTGTAAATCAAGAACCTGATAAAATAATAGTTTCAAAGTGTACCTTGTTTCTATCCCCCGCCCAAAACGAATTGAGAAATTATAATATTATGCATTTTTAAGACAATACTAAGACGAGGAAGAGTGGATTGAGCAACAATGCAGTTTCGAGAACCGCATATACACTCAATGTGATAAAAACTACATCTTAAACTTCCTAAACTTTTTTTTATGTGAAGGGGGAATGTAAACACTACAAAAAACATTGATAATTGCTTTCTCTTTTGGAAAAAGTGAAAATAATAGCAAAAAAACCCGATATTTTGCTTAACTTTGCGATTCAAACGGAAATGTGAGCAGCAATAAAATTTGACTTTCTATTCCCAATTCGAGATTGGTCAGAATAATCATATATAGAAAAACATACATATAAAAGTTATAGAAATAAGTATTTGCCATACCTGTTCTAATCAAAAACCAAACCGGCAATTATAAATCCTTAATATAAAATGAATTAAAACGCAGTAATTTCTTTTTGAATCGTGATTCATGCATATAAATGCAATCTGCCAAGTTCCCCAGTTCGATCGGTGACTCCTCTATCCAGTCCTGGTTTTTGCTTCCAATTTCTTGCTGGAACTTGTAGTTTTGTTTTTCCCATTGCACGGGTGGGCCTACAAGTCCCAGTATGCAGTGCAGGAAAGAAAACGGGACTGGGTCAAAGATTCTGCATTGGAACAGGTAACGCAGTCATAGCCCTGCTGAGCGGCGGACCTAGCACCTCCTGGCACGATCCCTGTCCCTCCCTGGAGGCAAACACACTAACAGGACCAGGCTAGAGCTCCATGATGGCCAGGGGGGGTGCTGCCCCCTCCTTTGGACACCTGCCTCGTACATGGGTCAACTGTCTCCCTGCCCAGCTGTGGTCCTGGGACCCTCCGGTGGGGTCCCCATCCCTCCCTGGAGAGAAAAACTCTGACGCATGCTGGTTAGAGCTCCCAGCCGGCCAGAGGTGCTGCCTCCGTCACTGGGCACCTGCCTCGCACATTGGTCGACCGCCCCCTGGCCAGTGGAAATCCCTGCACATTCTTGGGGCCTGCCATTCCTTTGCCAACGTGCGGTGGCCCATCCAGCTAGGGCCCATTGAAACGTGTGGCACTACCAGATGGCTGTACTCCATGTCGGCCACCTGGTATTTGGCCATAGGAAGGAATGGAAGGATCAGATGAACGTGCTGCTCTGTAAGTCAGAATGTGCCAATTTTCTCCAGTTGCGTCTGAAAAAGAGGCTGGAAATATTTACCCAGACCTCCCCTCTGTCATCCAGGGTACACTGATTGCAAGAAAGCTAGTCGCCTTCCCCCGGATTACTGTAGACAGTGTGCATGGGTTCTGTCTGCACCCAACAATGTTCTTGCTGCCCCACCTGGGCTCTGTGGCAAAACCACTGCACTCCTCCCCAAGTTGACTAAGGGTTGTGCCCCCTGCAATGTCCCAGCAGTGCTTGGCCTGCAGGGGGAGCCTGCCAGCCCATGGCTAGGAAAAACTTTTTTCCAGGCAGCAGGGCATCTAGCTGACAAGAGAACCCCGGTTGACTTGCACGCGGATATCAGTGCAGCCTGCCCATGTGCCTCCACGCAATCCATGGGATCGATTTTGCGCACTTCATCCGTCTATGGGGTGGGCTGCTTGGCCGACCTCAGATGTTTAAAGCAATTAGCTTCCCGCCTTGGAATAGTGTTAAATTGAGGGCATAACCCCTTGGGGTGGGCCTCCTTACCTGTTGCCCCTTCTCCACCGAGCTTGTTTCTCCAGCAGATCGGAACAACCGTTCCGTGGGATGCCGACCCCCTCCCCTGTTACCAAACCGGTGGTGGCGTGTGGCAAAACCCCTCCCGCTTAAAGTTGTGCCTGGACTCGGTCTCTCATCTTTGACCCCCCCCACACCATGGCAGAGCAGGCTGGGCCACCAGTGTCTGTATTGTTGTCCTGTCCACCCATCCCCAAAGTATTGGGGCACCTTCTGTTTGGGCTGTGTAGATGACTTAGGGCATGAAGGCTGGCCTGACACCGACGTGCAGTTCCCTCCCCCCGTTACCTGGTGGATCCTGCCAGTAGCATATGCTTGTGTCAAAGATTAAGCCATGCACGTGCATTACACACAGCCGCTACAGTGAAACTGTGAATGGCTCAATAAATCAGTTATGGTTCCTTTGGTCACTCCATCTGTTACTTGGATAACTCTGGTAATTCTAGAGCCAATATATACTGACAAGTGCTGACCTCCTGGGATGCGTGCATTTATCAGATCGCCCACAGCTTTGGTGACTCTACATAACCTTGGGTAGATCTACGTCCGTGTGATGGCAACAATATATTCGGATGTCTACCCTATCAACTTTCCATGGTATTTTCTGTGCCTACCATGGTAAACATGGGTAACAGGGAATCGGGGTTCAATTCTGGAGAGGGAGCCTGAGAAATGGCTACCACATCCAAGGTAGGCAGCAGGCATGCACATTACACTCTCGGGGAGGTAGTGACAAAAAATAAATCAGTAATTTAACTTTATTCGGCTGTGAGGCCATCAAAGTACAATACATCACATAACAAATAATACAATGCTCACTGACAATCAAAACAAATCAAATTTCAGACTGTCCTCCCCAAGAAACGGGACAATCGCTAAGCCCCAGGAGCTATTTTAGTGTGCCAGTTCTTATGGTAGCCGATTGAACAAACTCAACACCTCCGCGGTGAAACCCCAAGACCTTTTCCCCAATGGGTATGAGTTGGGTCCCAATGCAAGGGCTGTTGTGGCCTGAGTTGAGGGGGGTGAGAAGTAATAGTAGGGGTGGGCACTGATTTCAGTTGAACTGTGAGGTGATAAGCGGTGTCGCAGAGAGATGCCAAGTATACCATCAGACACTGTTTGATCCCTTGGTTGTATTCTAATGTAATGATAGTTACATTGCACATTGTAATGTAATCTAGTGCAGTTTGTGATATCCTCTTGGATTAGGGACAAACACCCACACACCTCTCAGAACCAATTAATAGACTTATTGACAAGTGATTTGCTAGTTTTTGAATAGTTGGGGGTGATTTTAGGAGCTGTGTGGAGAAATGCCTGACCCCCCTGCAGGCCCTAGGATCACTGTGTTCAGGTTGCAATCTACGGGCCATGGAACTTGTACCTTGCATAACTAGACTGGCTTTTCTATTGAGTAATGTTCTGCTCAGTCATCGGTATACAGAGTTGTGGACCCCTGGTTGGCTTGCCCACTTGCGACCACTAAGGCAGGCCGAGGGATGATATTCTGAGTGTTTGAAATTGCAACGCAGGGCCCTAAATCAACAAGTGAATGTGTCCCTTGGGCAGGCAAGCTTGGATTTCCTCCAGACAGATTGAGCAATGTGGGGTTAGACGCCAAATTACAGTGATATTCCTTCTGGGATAATTGGGACAAGGAGGCCCTGTACACGCCTCTGTCGTAGGTTGGTGCATCTCTACTGCAACTCCTTTGTTTTGATTGACAGGAAGTAGCAAAATCACCTTTTTTACAGCTGAAAGTTCAGCTAGCACAAGGTTGCACTTGCATCCTGTTGTCCTGGGGAATTTCCCTCATCTTGATGGTTAAGAGAGGTTGGAGGTATTCTGTGAAGGGGTGGAGAACAGAGTTATCCCGCAATCCGGAATCATGAGGGGTCCTCATCCCCTCCTTATTTAGATCACTTCCAGCACTTGGGCAGTGGGATTTGAGCAGCGACATCCCTCCTCCCTTTGGGGCATTTGATGAAGTACATGGTGCAGGAGTCTGAGCTGTGTTGGATTCAGCCGTACCAGAGTTAGTTAAAGCCAAATTAGGAGCAAATTCAATGCCACTACCAATGTTTGTGCAGGGCCCCTGTGACCCTTGTAGCCTGATAGTAATGACATTAGAAGGAGTGGCAGTACTGGAATCGGAAGCAGATAACTTTTAACTCCCAGCATTGCCCTTACTTGAAGTATTCCCCACTGGGGGACACAATGGTGCAGCCGTTTGAGCCTCAGGCAACATTCTGCCAGTTCTACTGGCCAAATCTTTCTTGGCAAGAAATGCCGGAGTTCTCAGCTGATCCTATCAGTAAGGAGTTAACAAGCCACTTATGGTCTCTGTTGAAGGCAGATAGGGCAACTGTAGCATTTTCCACAGTGTTACCTGTAATATCAGTGCCTTCAGACCCATGGCTCTCCATAATGATGTGGCTGCCCCCTAAAAATTTGGCAATTTCGTTAATTAGCATGCATGCCTCGCCAGTGATCATGTTCGGCATTGCTTTGAGGTTACGTAGGAGTAAGACTGAATCTAGGTCAGGTGCTGGCAATTTGAGACACACAATCCGTATTTTGTGTTTCGGTGGGTCAATACCACTGGGTTTTGTTGTACAGGGGAATAGAACTACAATTTTCCCCACTGGTTACTCTGTAAAGTTAAACGGACAAGAGGGTTTTGGTTGACGAAAAATAACAATACAGGATTCATTCGGAGGCTCTTTAATTGGAATGAGTACACCTTAAAACTTTTAACGAGGATCCATTTGAGGGAGTCTGGTGCCAGCAGCTGCAGTAATTCCATTTCCTGTAGCGTATATTAAAGTTGCTGCAGTTTTAAAATCCTCCTAATTGGATCTTGAGATTGAGCTGGCGGTTTACCGTGAGGCGAGCTACCGTCTTTTCCAGTCCCAGCCTCTTCGGCACCCCCTTGATGCTCTTGACTGAGTCTCCTGGGGGTCCAAAGCGTTTACTTTGCAAGATTTAGTGTTTAAAGTAGTCTGCTTGCCTGAATACTTCAGCTAGGAATAATGGAATAGTACTCTGGCTCTATTTTGTTGGTTTTATGAACTGTGGCCATGATTAAGAGGGGCGTCCGCAGCATTAGTATTGTGCTACTAGAGGTAAAATTATTGGACCAGCACAAGTAATTCCATATGTTCCTTCACCCATACATTCTCCTCTTTAGACCACCAGACTTTGCCCACCATGTTGTGCGGCTGATCGTTTATTTTGGCTCGTTTAGCAGTAGAATTCAGGTGTTGATGAATTTGATACTTCTTACTATAGCAACCATATGGAATAAGTGGAAGGATGAGTTGAGGTGGAATTGCATAAGTGAAAAGGGGGTTGGAAGAGCTCAGTGGAGCATATCTGATGCCATCACTTATATTGCGTCTGCTATTGTCAGTAAGAGTAAGGGCACAATGCTTTATGTGTAAGGTTGGTTATGTAAACATGCATTTCGAATGGATTGTGTCCTCCCACATATTCCTCATCTTTGAAATTCGATATCCAGCTTCAGCTGCATTGGAATTTTTTGGGGGGCTCAGGGTTCATTCTTCTCATATATAGAGGTAAGGGACTTAAAATAGTCCTTCTTTGGTAAGGCACATATGTTTTTTCAGGCATCCAGGGCTTAATGCATGGGTGCACAACATACGGCCCGCGGGCCAAGTGCGGCCCGTGATGCTGCTGGATCCGGCCCGGCAGGGTTGAAGACTTTCATAATGGAAGGCGGCCCGCAAGCAGCAAAGGTCGCCCTCCATTAAGAAAGTCTTTGTTTTCCTTGCCGGGCCGTGAGTCACGCAGTGTGTGTGTGTATGCTGCCAGGTAGTGACCTAATCTGCCCTGGCAGGGGTGCAGAGTAGGGGGGGCTGCGGGGCCCTCCTCCCCCCCAAACCCCCGCAGAATGAAGTCGGGGCTGAGCAATCCTCACCCCCCCCCCCCCACGGGCCGCACAGAAGAGGGGCAGTATGGATGGCCCTTTGTTCCATCCATACTGTCTCTCTCTGGCGGCCCGGCCGGAGAAAAAAGATGTTTAAAAATGGAGGGACGGATGCAAAGCAAGAGGCTCTTGTTTTGCATCTGTCCCTCCATTTCTAAAAATCGTTTTGGGTTGGGTATAATTCTACATCTGTGCACCGGAGTGCACAGATGTAGAGGTACAACCAACCCAAAACGATTTGGGCAGTGCCTGAAGCCTCGCCAGCGTTCCAGGACGTCTGGGTAAGTACATGGTGGGGGGGGCTGTATGTTTGTGTGTGTGTCTGTCTCGGCTCCGTTTTTTGTTTTTGTATGTATGTTGAGATGCGGAGGTGGGGGTGTGTGTCGGGTGTGTATGGGTGTGTTTGTATTTGTATGTCTGCATTGTATGTTGAGATGCGGAGGTGGGGGGGTGTCGGGTGTCTATGGGTGTGTTTGTATTTGTATGTCTGCAGTGTATGTTGAGATGCGGGGGTGGGGTGTGTGTCGGGTCTGCTTGAATGTGTTTGTGTGCAAGTGGAGTGTATGTTGAGATGCGGGGGTGGGGTGTGTCGGGTCTGCCTGAATGTGTTTGTGTGCAAGTGCAGTGTATGTTGAGATGCGGGGGTGGGGTGTGTGTCGGGTCTGCTTGAATGTGTTTGTGTGCAAGTGCAGTGTATGTTGAGATGCGGGGGTGTGGTGTGTGTCGGGTCTGCCTGAATGTGTTTGTGTGCAAGTTCAGTGTATGTTGAGATGCGGAGGGGGGGTGTGTGTCAGGTCCGCCTGAATGTGTTTGTGTGCAAGTTCAGTGTATGTTGAGATGCGGAGAGGGGGTGTGTGTGGGGTCTGCCTGAATGTGTTTGTGTGCAAGTTCAGTGTATGTTGAGATGCGGAGGGGGGGTGTGTGTCAGGTCCGCCTGAATGTGTTTGTGTGCAAGTGCAGTGCATGTTGAGATGCGGGTGTGGGGTGTGTGTCGGGTCTGCCTGAATGTGTTTGTGTGCAAGTGCAGTGTATGTTGAAATGCTGGGAGGGTGGGGGTGGGGGGGCTGCGGGGGCTGGGGGGGTGGGGTCGGGTCTGCCTGAATGTTTGTTGTTGTTGTGTGCACGTTCAGTGTATGTTGAGATGTGGGGGGTCCGAGTCTGTATGCGTGCATGCTTGCGAGTTTGTGTGCTGAGTTGGGGGGGCTCGAGTTTGTATGGGTGCATGGTGTATGCTTGTGGGTTTGTGTGCTGAGTTGGGGGTGGGGGGTTCGGGTCTGTATGGGTGCATGGTGTATGCTTGTGGGTTTGTGTGCTGAGTTGGGGGGTGGGGGTTCGGGTCTGTATGGGTGCATGGTGTATACTTGTTAGTTTGTATGCAGGGGTGGGGGGGTTGGGGTCTGTATGAGTATGGGGCATAGTGTTTGCATGAGGGGTGGGTGTTATGGGGCATAGTGTTTGGTTGAGGGGTGGGTGTCTTGGGGCATAGTGTTTGCATGAGGGGTCGGGCCATGGGGCATAGTGTTTGGTTGAGGGGTGGGTGTCTTGGGGCATAGTGTTTGCATGAGGGGTCGGGGCCATGGGGCATAGTGTTTGCTTGAGCGGTGGGTGTCTTGGGGCATAGTGTTTGCATGAGGGGTGGGTGCCTTGGGGCATAGTGTTTGCATGAGGGGTGGGTGTCTTGGGGCATTGTGTTTGCATGAGGGGTGGGTGTCTTGGGGCATTGTGTTTGCATGAGGGGTGGGTGTCATGGGGCATAGTGTTTGATTGAGGGGTGGGTGTCTTGAGGCATAGTGTTTGCATGAGGGGTGGGTGTCTTGGGGCATAGTGTTTGCATGATGGGTGGGGGCCATGGGGCATAGTGTTTGCTTGAGGGGTGGGTGTCTTGGGGCATAGTGTTTGCATGAGGGGTGGGTGTCTTGGGGCATAGTGTTTGCATGAGGGGTGGGTGTCTTGAGGCATAGTGTTTGCATGGGGGGTGGGTGTCTTGGGGCATAGTGTTTGCATGATGGGTGGGGGCCATGGGGCATAGTGTTTGCATGAGGGGTGGGTGTCATGGGGCATAGTGTTTGGTTGAGGGGTGGGAGCCATGGGGCATAGTGTTTGCTTGAGGGGTGGGTGTCTTGGGGCATAGTGTTTGCATGAGGGGTGGGGGCCATGGGGCATAGTGTTTGCATGAGGGGTGGGTGTCATGGGGCATAGTGTTTGGGGGTGGGAGCCATGGGGCATAGTGTTTGCTTGAGGGGTGGGGGCTATGGGGCATAGTGTTTAATAAAAATAGGGGGTTGAAAAAGCCTCCTGCCACACCACTCCCCACTGCGCCTACCTTCCCACCCACATTTACTTTTTGGCCCACTATAGCCATCATGTAAGTTACTTTCGGCCCTCTGTCAAAATCAGTTGTGCACCCCTGGCTTAATGAATAGTTGATTCGACGCTGGAGGAGCCGTCAAAACTTTCTTCAATGGCACCATAGGTTTTGATGGGGTGCTTGACGTCTGCCGATTGCGCAGCTGGCATTGATGGCGCAGCTGGCATCAATGGTGTTGACAACCTCAACCTGTGCTTATGTTTTTTGGCTCGACGGATCCTTTGATGATAGGTCATCGCATCAAGGCCTTGACGGCTCTCAGTGAGGATCAGGCCTTCATCCCTGGCTCGAGGGCGTGCAGGAGTTAGGTCGAGCCCTTTGACTTCGCGGCTTCTTTGGAAGGAGAGGTAGGAGCATGGCTTGCCGTGGGTTTCTGATTTTGAAATATGTTTAGCATTTCTGCTCTAAAAGCATCCCATTCGGCCTGAGTTGACTTTTTTTTGTGGGGCAAGATACCCTCTCAGGGGTGGTGTCCGCTGATGAAGTCGAAGAAGGTGGCCTATGGTGCCTTTTTTTTGGACGTCTTCGACGACAATGAGGAATGGTGCAAGCCACTCCTCTACCTTTTTACTTTCTTCCTCTGAGGAGAGTCGCCTCTCAACTTGTCAGTCGTATGTTTTTTGGCCGTGGTTGATGATTTGGGGTTTCGACTTTCGCCCCTTCGGGCCTTTCAGGTCATCAAATGGTAGTTGGAGTAGGCCGAGGTCCTATGCTCCACCCCCTGAGACACCATAGACATATACAGTGTGGATCGGTCAATTACATGTTCGATTCACAATCTCAACACTTCTTGAACCCGGTCTTCGGGGTAGTCGGTGTCGACAAAGAAGACATAGGGCCTCATTCCGAGATTGGTGGTAGTCATGGCGCTATTTGCGCCATGACTGCCACCAATAATGGGTCAGGCACCGGTATAGTTCAATGGGGACTTACCGGTGTAGTCCGACCTTTGCGGGACCGGTAAGTCCCCATTGAAAATGCCATTCCCCATTCCCATTTGAGCCCCTATAGGGCTCAATGGGAATGGGCAGGGCGCAAATAACGGGCTTGCGAATGTCAAGCCTGTTATTTGCGCCCTGATCCCTTAACGGGTCCCGTCCACAACGGCTGGTCAGACCAGCCTTTACTGGAGGGACCCGCTAAGGGACCTTGTAGTAGGGCGGTAAGGGATTACCGGCACCGGTCTCCTTACCGGTGCCCGGTATCCCTTACCGACAACCTTGGAATGAGGGCCATAAACTCGTATGATAGTAAAGAAGCGTGCCATATTTCTAGAAGTGATAGCATTCGCGGAAAAACAGTACTGAAGCCAATGGGCGCTATGCATGCTATATATGCCTTCGATGACATCATCCTCGGAGGCCCTCAAGGGATATCGAATCAACTGCATTGACGCACAGTGCCCACTGCCGAATATTTTCTTTCCGAAGCAGCTGAAGCTGGATATCGAATATCAAAGATGAGGAATACTTGGGAGGAACATCCAGTTCAAAGAACTTTACCAGGGGTAAGTAAGTTGTTCTTCTGACCAATAAATAAATGAGTATTTATAAAATAGGTTTTTGAATGTATTTATTTTATTGGGAGTTGGTGTTTAGTGGCTACTTGGCATGTTGGTCCACTGGAGCACTTTAATAGATCATGAATTGAAGATCTGGGAAGGTGACTCGCGCTCAGACTATAATTGTTTCTAAAAACTAAATAATGATGCAAATAAGTATATACATAACAGGTGATTCTATAGTAGTATAGGATTTATTTCATGTGGCTATACACCGAGGGTGCGCATTGTGGCCTCTACTACAAGTAATGTGTCCATGGTGTCATTGACACTGCCCATCCTGAGATCAACAGTTCCTTTTCTTATGGGACTTCCGAACATAGTTGGAGTTGTTGGTTTCAAAAGTCCTGCAAGTTTAAATTCTTGCTTATTTTGATTGGGGGTTTCCAAATTATTTTTGCTATAATTAGTAAGAATGAGATAGAACCCTTTGGCTTTCATAGCTTGCAGTAACTGTCATAGTACAATGTCCATTATGGACACCCATGACCGCTACATGTGGTGCCTAGGTTACCCATCATCACAGTAAGGAATATTTGAGGGTTGATATCTAAGGCTATAATTATCATAATTGGTTATTTATAACACTATTAATACCCAGAGATTTCTAAGCGCGTACCCAGGGATTGAACCTGCGCTTCTCTGCGTTTTGCTTCCAAGGCGAGCGTGTTGCCCCTGAGCTATCCTCCCGAGACGAGGCTAGGAGGTGCCATGAGTTCTGCTTATGACGTCCCAGGAGAAGACTAAAGAGGCTAGCTTGCCACCGAAAGAAAGGTCGCAAGGCTTCATTGGAACAAAAGTGTGTGTTCTCGGAAAACTTCCAAGCGAGGGATTCGGGACGGAATCCCTATGCAAACAATGTGAAAAATGTGCTTCTTAGCCCTCGAACTACAAGCACTCTCAAAAAACTGGAAAAAGAACAACAAATCCACTGATTTTCCAGTCATGGACCCCCTTGGCAGCTCAGTGGTAACGGCTGACAGTCGCAGGGACCATTGGCCTCTGCAGTGCCGGGGGACTTACAGTCCATCCGACGTGAAATGTACCAGTTAGTGGCACCCATTCACACTGTGCCTGTCAGAAAAATGTTTATTGCTAAAAGAACAATTGGAAAAAGCTTTGTCTCAGTCCTTGTTGAACCTATTGGAGTAGTTATTCTAACCTTCAATACGGGCCTGCAGATTTGACATTCCATCTTATTCCACGCTAAATTACTTGTAGCCTGGCGGATCGGTCCACAGCTTTCACTTTAATAACGTCCATA
Organism: Ambystoma mexicanum; assembly: GCF_040938575.1. Lineage (NCBI taxonomy): Eukaryota > Metazoa > Chordata > Amphibia > Caudata > Ambystomatidae > Ambystoma > Ambystoma mexicanum. The sequence goes on along the minus strand of NC_090928.1, from coordinate 161,451,700 downwards.
AATGAAAGCAGTTCATGAACGAATTCAAATGGTGAGATTATCCTTGCGAAATGTGTCAGCCTATGTCGGTGTCAAGCATCCTGAAAACCTAGTGCCAAAGAGGGTATTAAACTCCAGTGTTAAAATATTCATGGCTTGGACGCGGCGTGAGCAGAAAGAGTCCCCTGGCGAAAGAATCCCAGCGCCATATTTAACAGTAGCGCTCCAGTGAGAGAGCTTATCATTAGAGAACATGTAAGGAACAACTTCTCACCATCCCCAGGAGTCCAGTCAGTGACACCACATGCACGTCCCCAGAGAACAAGACCACGTTTTAAGCCCTTTGCTGCTCTCGTTCTTCCATGTTCAGCCGGCTCATTCTTTGGCCTTCATGTTCAGCGTGACAGTGCATTAGCTAAGCTGTCCCAGCTATTAAGGCATTTTATCAGCTTTGCTAAGACAGATGCTAAGTAGCCTGCACTCAATTGAAATGGCTGATCACTCTCTGGAGACGAGCGCTTGCTCTTGAGAGGCTTGCTGGTGCCACGAGACGTGGGGCGGGGGCTTTTTACCAGAATGTGGCACACTGCCGAATGCTTGCTTCCTGCCTTTACTGGAACGTTTGCCAATCCTTTCCTGGTTTTGTTTTGCAGTGTTACTCTTTGATAAGTAGTTGGCTAGTGTTTTCTCACACATGACCTGAGTAGAGAACATTTTCCCTTGATTGCCATTTATTTATTTATTTTGGCGTTTGTAAAGCGCACCTAACCCGGAGACATCTGGGCGCTGAAATTCGTAGTTGATACATGCATGTTATAAATGTCATTTGAGTCAGCATACATGATATTCAAAGTCATACTTGGGTAACCACAGAGTGAATATAGGATGAAGTAGCAAGAAGGTAATGCATAAGCGAGCATTTCGGGTTATATTAACATCTGAGACACTACCAACTGGAAATGACTGACTGGAAATGCTTGTGTTATGTTCTTTGGGGAAGACTTTAAAAGTGCCGCAAGTGAACAGACCACAGAGTAGTCGCCTTTTTTACTTTTGCCCGTTTAGGAAATGTGCATGTCACTTCTTTCAGAAAGGTGCATTTCTTTGAGGCTGGACGGGAGCACAAGTGATGCATTAGCCATCCCCTTTACATGAATTAGTGTTGGAAGCGTTCTTCAAGAACTAATGTATGACAGGCTGCCGTCACTCACGTGGTATCCAGTAATTTTGCCCCCACACAAACGGTCACCATACATATATTCGCCGGGAAAAGGCCATGGCGAAATTATGTATCATGGCCATTTGTAAGGGGAGTGGGGCTGTCCCTGCTTGCCTTGGGAGAAACAAAAACATGTAAAAACTGGTTTCAGGGGTGTCCCCGCAGGTTCACATTGATAATGTCGCAGCAGACCACAGACTTTTTGCAGTGACTTTTTTGCCACACAGTATTTTTGCGGGGACACTGGCACATGGAACCCTCACGTGGTACTGGGGTGTCCATTTCATAATGACGGGGCATTAAAATGCTGCAAAGAAAAACACGGAAATCCCTTTTTGAGTTACAAAAATGCATGTGGGACAGCAGAAGTTCATACCACTGCTGTTCCACTGTTTCTTTTAATTCATTTTTTAAGAAATGCACAAAAGGGTTGGAAATGGCCCTGCCCCGCATTGTATATTCCGCTGGGCCTGTTCACAGTAATGTTTTTGTTTTCTGCACATTTTAATGTGCATCCTGTTTGTGAATACGGGGTGTGCTTTAGAGTTGGTAGAACAACCTTCTTATTGTCCAAAATGTGCAAATTGGGTAAAACGCGACATTTGAACGAAGGTGCTATGATGTGCACATTCAAATCGCCTTTGTGAAAGGGAGTGTCCTTTTTGCCACAAGTGATGAGATACTATAGCTCATCTCATTACTTGTGCAAAATAAATTGGGAGAATCTGCCTTTGCAGGTATCAGAGTGCCTTCGTATTATTCTTACATTGGTGTTGTATTGCACATTTTGCTTTGTGCAAAAATTGCTGGCTTACCTTGCTGTGTGTTACTTTATCCTGATGGAAACAGATTGACATCATCAACATCATAATAACATTACATGCCCGAGCACATCTTTCCATCTCGACCCACACCATTCTTTCCTCTTCCCAGCTTCTTTTGAATTCTTTTTATAGCTTGGTTTGTGCTAGGTAGGTTGCGTACTATACTCTGGCTTGGGTCTACAAACTTTGACTCTCCAGCTGTTTTGGACTACAACCTGTATTAGCCCTGGCCTGCATAGTCAATGCAAATTAACAAGGGGGGTCCTGGGAGTCCCTCTGCCAGACATTAGTCCTGGTTACGAGAGACTTACCCAGAGTCTTTAGCTCGCTATCATTCACAGAGAAGAAATATCCCAAACATATCAGTCTTTGTCCTGCCCTGGGGCAGTCCAGCACCGAAATGCTAGGCAATTCTCCTCTGAACAAGAGTACCAACAGAAACCCCAGACACGTGTTTCGGTCTGGTTGGACCTCATCAGGAGGGTGGATCTGTGCCTCTCTAAGAATAGTGAGCAAGGGGTCCACGTCTGGATTCCCCTAGTAACTTAGGGTGAGACCCAAAGTTACTTAAATATGCAAATTAACAAGGGGGGTCCTGGAGAGACTCCCAGGACCCCCCTTGTCAATCTGCATAATCAATGGTCAGAAACCATAGGAGGTTTAGTCCAAAAAAATCTGAGCCGCAGGTGGAAGACCCCTGATCTATGTCATGTGGGCATTGTTGTGGAGTAAGTGGTGTGAATGCTTGAACCTGTGCTGCAGGGGTTGGCTTCAAAATGTGAGGTTGCTTTTGTTTTTGAGGGGGTAGGCATGTGACAATGGGCCTGCAGTTGGAAAGACAGTTTCTTGAACCATTGTCTTAAGGCGATGGATTTCAGAGCTGTTGAGACGCATCATCTTCAAGTGGCTTTTCAAGGATGCCAAAGGTGGTGTGTGCAAATAAGACAGTGTAATCTTTTAGGATGAATGCTGGATCACTTTGGTCTAAGTGACCAAACCATTTAGTCATTTTAGTTGACCATTACAGATTGACTGTTTTCTGGAAAAGTAAATGTGGAAATGTTGGATTGTTTTTGAAAGGCTCATTTTGTGCGAGTGGAGGACTTGAGGCCATCCAGAGTTCTTCTCAAACTTGTAATTCAGGAAAGTACCTGAATGTTTTGTGAGCATATATTCAAGCTGCAAGGTTTTGTGGCATGGCTAGAGATGAGAACTCTAAAAAGGTTGCAGGGAGGATACTTGAGAGTGTTGATCTGCAAGGCCAAGAAAGTATTTCTTTGTTTGAAATATTGATTTCATGCAGTCTGTCGCTTGTTTACCCTCTATAAGCAACTCATGGTGGCAACCGTAAAGACAGACACAAGTGATGACAGTTTAAGTGTTTTTATTAAACGGTATAGGAAGGTTGGAAACACTCCTAATGTAAACCTAATTCCAAAATGGGAGCAAGCTACAACCATCTAATGATAATAAGGCAGTCCTAGTGGTGTCTTGTCCAATAAAAGGGCCTATGCTAAAAATAAACTATTGCCAATCCTTACAACTAATACAAAAAGAGTGTGGTATAGTGTTCACAAGAAAGAAAGAAGTGTTCACAAATGATAATTCAGGATGTGTTAGCCAAGGATCCCCCTGCCCCATGTTTTGAGCATGGGATAAGGCGTGACTCCTGAGCATAGCACACTCTCAAGCTTGCCCGGCATGAAACAACTGTTCCATTCTCCGCTATCGGGGCATTCTGTGGTTAAGCCTCTTTTCTACAAAAGTCTCTTGCCTCCGATGACCTGATGGGTTAACAAATAACACACAAAAATGTCCTTTCCAATGTACGTTTGGTGAGGACTATACTCCTGGACCCCCCCGTTCTGACCTCAGACCCCTCTCGAGACTTCACCTCCCTCCGCCTGGTTCACTACGGCATTCACTTGTCATTGGGTGATGGCTTTTCACCCATGGATCACCCTCTTCCGGGTGCAGACCCCTCTTGAAAGTTAGCCTCCCTCAGTCGGGGTCACTACGGCTTTTTCCAGATGATTTCAAATGTTGCATTCACAAGTTTTAATGTCTTTTTAAACAATTCACTGTGGACCTCCCTCTGTCGGGTTCACTCGTGTCAACACAATGTTCCTTTTGCTTTCTCACTTTTCGGCATTCATCTCCCTTAGCTTTCCAATGGTTTGTCGGTCAAAGACTTTCGACTGTACATAGGATTTTGCTAGACCCCTGTATGACCACTTCGACCATTTCCTTGCAGCTCTCCTAAGGCCTTCTGGTATCGGTAGTTTCAACAGAAGCGGGATCAACCAGAGTCTCTCGGGTAAACACCCACATGGTGCAAGACCCCTCTGCAGCTGGTTTTCCCTTAATGTTCACACTTCTTTGAACTTCCCTTAATTTGACACTTTGCAACTTTTGACACTTTGCAACTTTTGTTCATCACAGTTCGGTTTCTTATCGGCTCTCCCCTCGACTCACCGTCTGTGGTGAACTGCTTGGCTGTTCTTGTATCTGGAGTCAAGGATGGTACCACGGTAGCATCTCTCTCTCTCTCTCTCTCTCTCTCTCTCTCTCTCTCTCTACCTCTCTCTCTCTCTCTACCTCTCTTTACCTCTCTCTCTCTCTCTACCTCTCTTTACCTCTCTCTCTCTACCTCTCTCTCTCTACCTCTCTCTCTCTACCTCTCTCTCTACCTCTCTCTACCTATCTACCTATCTATCTCTCTCTACCTCTCTCTTTCTCTCTCCATCTGCTGCAACACACGTTGGCTAGTGTCCGCGGTCTTACGATTCCTTCTACAGAGGCTTCATGGGGCTGGGTCGTTGTCACGCTCTCGATTCTCGCTGCCTTTCTCTTCCTCTTCAACTGCCATGTTTAGATAGCTGTCTCATTGTGCGGTCGGCCTTGCTCATTGTGTGCTCCACCTTTTATCCCTGTGGAGAAGGGAACGTGCTGGCAGGTGTGTGTGGTTCTGGTCTATTGCCTGATTTTGCTTGACCCTTGTGTTGGGACATGTCAGGTAAATGGCTCTAGTGTTAGTCCGTTGTCTTTCATGGTGTAAGAAAGTGTTTGTGTCAGAAAAGGAGGGAAGAATGTCTGAGTATCCTACGTGGTAGGCTGGGGAAGAGGTGTTTATAAGAAGGGGGCTAACGGGTCTCACTGATGTGTCCCGCTTCCACTCTCTGAGGACCCCCCATCCAGGTGATCCTCCCTGACTGGTCAACCCCTGGAGCTGGATCCAATAGCGATGGCCGTGTCCGGTCCACCTGGATGACAGATCCACAGGGACTAGTTGGGGAGACACCTTCAGGTTTTTCACACCTCTGAAATGTGGTTCCGCTAATGTTGCCTCTGCTGTTCATAGCAAAACAAATGGGGTGATGGCTGGAAGGTTTAGGTTTTTCTCAACCTCTGGCATTGCTCTGGGCAACCCTACAGACCATCGTTCTTCTCCTGCCAAGGCATCACAAAAGGGGAATGACCATATGCCAATCAGGCTTGGTCCCAACCCAAAAGGGGGCAGTCCATCCCGAACTGCTTGGTCACATCCCTTCTGCAGCAGACCGCAATCCTCTGCTGTACAGTCACGTCGGATTTTGGAACACAGCAGAAGGTAGGTTTTGTGAGGGTGCATATTGTAGAGTATGAAGTTAAGTGGTAAAAATTGGGCTTGACTATTCTGGAGTTATGGATTTGCAGGGCCAAGTACATCCTGGGATTGCAGTACAGATCTTCTGACTGGGTTTAGGTTTGGGGGTCGTTTGAATGAGATTATTTTTTGATTTCTCTATGGCACATTGTTCTGCAGCCTTATGTATACTGGGAGATGTCATTTTGAAGGATCAGGTATGTAGAGTGTGTCGATGCCTCTCTGGCAAACGGTCTGGACTTCCAGGCAGATTTCAAGATTAATCATGGAATCTAACAGGTGGTCGCCACTTGGTCAATGGGGGGTGCCAGTCAACAAAGAACACAACTTTGCCACCACTTTCATTCTCTTTTCAGTGAGTGGCCACGAGTTTTATGAGGTCAAACATTATTTGGTTGTGTCTTACCGGGTCTCTGGTTTTGTCGGGGAGGCATGATATATTTGGTGAACCTTGACATAAGGTTGGCGGCTGGAAGCTTCCGATGCAATGATAGCCTGTGGCATTGCTCTGGGTAAGCCTTTGTTTTTCAGCCTGCCATGCCATTGCCCCAGGACTATTTGCAAATCGGTCTGGACCCCCTGTTTGAGGTGGCACCAAGCTTGAACTGCTAAGTCGCATTCCTTCTACATGTGACCATAAGAAACCCCAGATATACCTATGTTTCTGTATTGCGGGGATGTGGCCTAGCAGTGTGGGTTGAGCTGCTAGCACTGGTGACAGTACCAATACAGATTTGCACATGACATGTTCCGTTCTGCACTGGTGCAGATGGGATAACCTGTGGTGTGGAATGCTGCCCAGAGCAATAGCAGTGGTTACATTTCTAAACATTCTTCCCATCATATGTTCGGGTTATGTTTGTTGAATCCAATTAATTTTTCAAAGAGGTGTGTGAAGAAATGGCATTTCTTTTTTTTTTTTTTACAGGTGTGGTTTGTATATAATGTAATGCTCCATTTGGCAATATTGGGTGTTTGATTGACAGTGACCACTTCATGAAGTAAGTGCTTTATGAAAACGAAATAACCTGGGCCACTGCGTTCTGCCTGGAAGTGTTAATTGCAAATGGTTGAACCTCAACACTTGATCTCATTTCTCGCCATATCACTTTCTCGGGGTGTCTTATTTTTGCTAGTTGCAAACTTTTATGTTACCTAGACACTCATAGTGCATCGCTATACTGAAGTATCCTCACTTACTAAAAAAGTCACTTAAACTGAGCAAGATGTGTTTCTAATTCAAGTATGTTTATTAGATTTGAAAGTAAATCAGTACGGTTTTTCTCTTGGCACACTTGATAATCACCATCGTCATTGCATTCTTCGAAAAAAAGCATAAGCCTCAAATTGAGCCTTCCTCCATAACATCTCTTACAGTCTTAGACAAAAAGTAACACTTGATATCATCACCATAAAAGGAGGCTGCAAATCACGAAGTAGAGACATAAAAGCATCATATCACCCAGAATCACTGATTGAAAAGGCCACACAACATCCTTTTGCTGAGACTGGCTTAGAAAGGGCTATGGACCAGGTCACCAGCAACAAGCTGGCAGCAGAGAGTCCGGTTTAACTTTCAGGTATTGGCTGTGATGTAATGTCACACCCTATTAACTGGCGATTTCTCTGGGTACTTCTCCAATGCGTAGTCTCTCTGTTACCTCTTCTGGCCTAACCTGCAACCTCCTTGTCTCAATGATTCCATGGGTACTACTGGAGGAAATCTCTCACTTTATTGAACCAGACTGTCTCACACCAGAAACTTCACCTAGTGTGACCGTGTGGGGTCTTCGTTGATTTATGTCTGGTGTCTCCTTTCTCTCTAGACCCACTGCTGAGGTGTCAATGCTGTCATGTGGACCCTCTAACTGTGCCTCACTGCCGTCACCTTCAGGTACACCAAATAGTTAGCACATCGGGTCAGGGATGCCAGCCCCCTTTACCTTTCTACGCTGCAGAAGTTTTGGAAACCCACCTACATTGACCAAAGAGCAGTCTTCACTCTGCCTGAGTCATTGGCGGTGGTGAGGCCTTTGGGGACAGTTCTTCTGTAAAGACTGCATGCTTGCAACAGGAGCACTTAATCTCTTTAGTGGTTTCTGTTGTATGGCACAGCAGTGACACAGCCCCAAGTCGATGAAATAGCCCCTGCACTGTCTCCTCATTCATCAACACGCACCTCTGGGGCCTCCTCTCTAGAGATGGAGCCCATACCAGACCTCTGAGAGCGCGTATCCTCCTTGGAGATGGCCAGTTCCATTCCCAAAGGTTTAGAATTCTAATCATCAGAATGCTGGGATTGTGATTGTGATTGTGAATGTGTATGGGTAAATATTCCACTATGCAAGGTTGGAGCTGCTATTAGGACACGTAATAGAATACTGAAAGCATATAGTCATAACTAGCTATGTCACCTCACTTTGTAGGATATGCATTATGGTCTGCCACACCTTTTTTTATCACACTTGGGGAACTGCTCACACAATTTAGAAAAACATGCATGGGTAAGAGAGCCTTTGCTCAATAAAAACTATATACAATGCAAGCCCATTTATATTTTTAGATTGTCTGCCATCGAAGAATGCCCAGCAGAAAACAAGCCTATACAGGGGATACATTTACATTCAGATAGGCGTTAGAGTACAGCCAATTTCAGCAGTCTTGCAAACAGTTTGGTTGACTTCAAAACATAGTTTCCATGCTGCCCGGACCATTGCTTGTAATGGGTGAACCTACCTGGCGAAAGCTTAACACCTGCTCGCCTCTGACCAAACCCTGACAGAGGCCTGGTCAGTTCCTTACTCTTGGTTGCTTAACAGTGTTACGGATTGGTGAACTGGGGTGCCGTCAACCAGAGCCTTCAAGGGGCAGAAGCTGCAGCCTTAAGTTCCCAGCAGAGGCATGCCTCACAATCCTAAGCAGGTGGCTCACCTGTTCGCTCCTTCTGCCTAATGTGCAGCATGTACGCGTGGATCATCTATCCAGAAGTCCATCTCCATAGCCGCTTTAACCACTAGAGTTTGCCTTGGGTACTGGCACTACTTAATACTTCCACGTACCTTCTGACGCATGCCTCACTTAGAAATTCTGGCCTCATGTTTTAGCTTGAGCACCTCAGGACACTGTGAAAGCACAGTGAGTTCATTCAGCTGAAGCACACGTTCTCTGGCTAATCCACGAAAAGTAAGCAACAAGAAGAGATTGACTGCTCTCACCAGAGTAACTGAAATGCACAGTTTTCTGGGGATGGTTATTTACTGAAGATGTTTTGTTCCCAACCTGGCCATCCTCTGGGATGGATTCCCCTGTGTGAACTCACAAAGGCAGTTGGTCCTTGGTCATTGACCATTGCTCATCAAGTTGCATTCCTGGCCACTTGAGATGCCCCCAACCTTAGACACCAACATGGCCTACTTTGATGCTGCCTGACCTACAGGGCGGGTGGTGGGTGCCTTGGGCTGTCCTCCAGAAGACTGGGGATGACTCGGTAGTCTATTCCAGCCATACCCTGATGGCCATGGGGCAGTAGTTTGTAGCATTGCTGTGGGACTCCAATCACTTTCAAGTGTATAGTCTGCGTACCGCCATCTGTGATGGTGACTGAGCACATACCGATTTTTCTCCATAATGCATGGCAGGTTACCATGTCCTCCAGGCCTACGTCAAGGAGTAGCTCCTAGACCTTCATGACTATGAGGTCTTGCTTGAATTCCACCAGTGCTGAGCCCCCTCATTGATGACATCTCCCCAGTCATCCGCTCCCATGACAAAGGAAGAAGGAAATACCTGGGTTATGGTAGAATATTTTATAGTGGTCACCCAGCAGGCAGTTCATACGCCTTGTCAATGGAAAACATGAGTAAAGCAACACAATGAGAGGAGTGCCTGAGAACCATTAATACTGCCATGCATGAAGGCCAACGAAAATAATGAAGCATTCTCATCACCGTGACAATGCCCATGCTTTGTCACATGTCCTATTCCTTGCTCGACAGGAGGAAGGTTTGCTGCAGAAAGACACAAGGATAGTCCGCCGCCACTGTACGATTGAGGTTGGTCCCCCTGGCTCGTGAAGAGCACCAGGGACTGCCCATAAGAAGGCTAGTCTTAAAAAGCGTGGTTTCCTGGAGTGGAAGACATGGTAGGTGCCCTAGTGACCCATTGCATCTTGTGGGACGCCACAGGGCTGGCCTTCTTCCAGCTCCATTCTAATCACCACAGAGGAGCACCAAACCCTGCGAAAGTTGATCATGAATTTCGCCCCTGTACCTAATGGTTCATGGGATCTTTTTGGGATCTTTTTGGTAGTGGATACTCTGAAGGGATGCGTGTCACATCAACAGCAGTTGATGCTCTTATTTCTTAGCTGAAAACAATCCTGGAACGCCTGATTTCCCAGATTCCATCAGATCTCATTATGGTCCTCGAATGTTTAATGGCGCTCAATGTGTCAACCTCAGCAGAATAAAGGGCAGAGACGGTGCTGTCGGCAATCCAACTTGCGAAGAGCAGATTGCCCCCATGTACGGGGTGAGCCCTTTAATCCTTTTCAAGCTGAAGTGCATTGCTACTTATTCCTTAAGTAAATAATGTTGGTCTCTGCGATCAATATAAGACGTGTTTATTTATACCTGTGTGTTAAAAGTACTGGCAACGAAACCAGCACAGAGAGGATGGAAGCCGAGTATGCTTCAGATAGCTTTCAAAGGCATCCTTTTGCGAAAGCTTTTTATTGCCTCTCCACTTAACTGATGCCGAGGCTGTGTGCTCACGACCACTGAATTCATTACTGCCAGGCCGGCACATGTAAGCAGATAAAACATGCTGTCATTGGACGTCATCCTAAATGGGTCTGATATCCTGGCTCCCAATATCATTTTATTTGTGCTAGTAAAATCATTCCTTACTTCATCCATTCTTGTTAATTGGGTTAAAGATCCCCTACAATTCATGCAAGAGCCGGCTCCAATCGCATACTAATGTAGTTTTATGTTGATGGATGGCATATTACCTCATTTTACATAAATTACGGTAACACACTTAAAAAAGACAGAACACTTTTGCAACAGCTTACAGTTACAGGCCACAAGAAGAAGAACCTGGCAGCTATCTGGACCCTTTCAGCTAAAGGGAATATTATAGTCACTGAAAAAACCTTCGTTAAATTGCAGTTAAGTTTTGTAAATTTAAACCCTTTGTTGCTCTTTTTCATAGTGGATTGGTTTAGTGTTTGTGTGAAGTTTTGTGTTTGTGTATGGGCTCTGATAGGAATGGCGGTTATTTTCTTTTTGGAAATGTTTTAATGTTTACATATACGGCAAGTGTCAAGTGTATCTATGGGGGTTTGTTGGATTATAATATATGCTTTGAACTATATACTTATTAAATTGTGGTTAAATTGAGTGTTCTGTTCTTGATATACACCAAAACCCTTGTATCACATTGTGATGGAATGTATTTGATGACATGCTAATAAAAAGATTTGAAAAAAAAAAGCGAAACCCTTGAAATTCTGTGGATGTGGGAAGTCATGAGCAGCTTAACTCTGCAAGCTCCTGTTGATGTCCCCCATAATGCCATTTTGTATGTCATTGTGAATTCCTTCTCTTATAATATGTATGTGCTCATGGGCTTTGCAACAGGAACGTACAGATTTAAGCTGGTCATAACTTCTTACATTCGCTGAATTCGAGGGTTTCATTGTGTTAAATCTGCAAGACTTAACTGCACCTTAAATGCATTTTTTTTGTGAATTTCAAGGGTTTTGTTATACCATTTGGTTTTTTTCGTGTTGCCTTTGGCTGTGTCCAGTGCACATGTCCCCCCAATATATTTCTTTTGTACCCACAAGGTGGCCACGGCCACTCTACATGTCTTTCGAACCCAATTAGCCAGGGCCTTCGACCTGCCCACTGTATGTTTGAAAAAGCACCAGGCCACTAGCTATGGCTTTTTGCCATAGCCACATGCTCCCCCACCGTCCAATATGTTTCTTTTGGACCCAATAGGTGGCCACGGCGTGAGCATCGAACAACAAAGTGAGGAAATACGGGGAGGACACCCTTCCATTCGAAAAACAAATTACTTTCACCTGGTAATGTTCTTTTTACTGGCTGTTCCTCCAACTTATTCCTCATCTCCCCTCCCATCTGGCCAATCCTTCTGCGGTGACAGAGAGGAATAGAGGGTGCACACTCTCAAATGTATGGTTAAGACGTTACAAGTTTTAAGGAAAAGGGGTGGCAACTTATGGGTCGGGGGGGGGTAAAAGCAGCCCTGGCAGAGGGCCACCTAAATATACAAAAGCGAAGAAAAGAGGATCCAAACTGGAACCCTCCCGTCCCCTGCACACCTTTATACTGCGTCGAAAAGACGCACAAGTATTAATTCAAAGAAACTTATTGGCAATACAGAATAGAAATATTCAATTGGAAAACATGTTTAGCCAACTGTGATACAGTCCATTGTTTGAGTATAAAAAACAAATATTGTTTATTCCAAACGCAAATAACAGAGAAGGTTCAGTTGATTGAGGACGGATGACGCGTTTCGAGAAGCAAATTCTCTTCTTCATGAGCCAAAGATCGTGCAAAAGAACTAGATGTAGAGAATGTAGAGAAAAATATAAAAGGAAAGAAAATCTGGATTGTGTAGCTATCAAGCCAATTCAACTGCATGTGTTATATTCATAATTGCACAGATTGCATTTTATCATTATGTTGTATATCACTGTCTGGCTACAGTCACAGAGAAACAGTGTCTTAATTGAGCTTGATGTTTACAATGTTTGTTAAATTATATCCAAAGCCACAGGCAACCCAATCTAAAATGGCCTCAATAGTCAATTGTCAGAGAAATTATAAATGGTAAGGTTCAACAAAGGAACCAGTAACTGAGTGTTTAATAAAAATGAAAGCTACACATCCGCTCACCATGAGCAGAAGGTCCCTTTGTACTGTTGCGTTTAATAATTTCTTCGGGAAAAAGGGGTTTGATCAAACACAGAACACTTAATTGATCAGGGATTAAGTTGTGCAGGAGCTCAGCGCCCTGCAATAGACAATGCAGGTCATTAATCATATGTATGGCAACACGGAGTGGCAACAGAGTGGCCACAAAGTAAGGTCAACAAAAAGGCAGGGGCTCACCCTGGCAGCTGGGTTTCTGTCAAGGTACAATGGAATCCTGGAATCTAGGTGCTGAAAATAGCGTGCAGTCTCAGATCAAGGTTGGCTGCGACACGGTGCTGGGGTCTGTGGATAGCCCGAAAGAACTAGGAGTGAGTATGGGTGTACGATGGAAAGGACGCACAACAATTACAAACAACGGTGTGTCAGTGAAGGGGCTTACTATAGTGACAACGTTGCGCAGACTCCTGTAGCAGACATCTGCGCACGGCTTCGGGTAAATTTTCAATACGACTCGCGCATCCAGGCCGAGGGTACTCGTGCGTGGATAGAAACTGTTGCTAGGCGAGGGACGCTCTCAGTTGATCGAAGGACCCTCTTATGTGCATTCGACTGAACGTATGGTGCGTAGTCCATGAAAAAAAATGACGGACTACTGCTGAAACTAGTAAAAAGTATATAACTCACAGGAACATGTACATTGCGGTGGCCATGTTGTAACATATTCTAAATGCGAATAGGTAGAAGCTGACAAAGGAGTGGGCTTGCAGTGGCATATGGACAGTGGAGGTCAGATAGCCTGATAATAGAAGACAGGTCGTTTAAATTGTAGTTGGGTGGCTTTGGATTTACAGCATTTATGGTCTCCACCTCTCCTGTTCCCTCCTTGCTCCTCTGTACGGCTCTGGCTTCACACTTTACCACTAAAACTCAGGACATCCTGTCCTCACTCTTCTCTTCCTCTTGCTCTACCGCCCATGACCCCCCTCTGGCCGCCTCTCTCTCTCCTCCTTTCTCCTCTTTCTCTCTCAACACCTGACAATTTTGTTTAGACAAGTCTGATCTATGAAAGCCCTCAAGCCCAGGGACCTTATCTCTCCAGCCCTGAAATCTCTCCACTGGCTCCTGGTAGCTGCACTGATCAAGTTCACAACCTTCTTCATTGTCCGCAAGGCTTACTGGGGCCAGGGCCCCCACATCCATCTCTCCCTTCCAAAATCCCTTCCTTCTAGAGCCCTTCGCTCAGCTTCCTTCAACTCTCTGAGGGTCAGACTCTTCTCCGGGCAGGGAGTGGAGGGAGGTAGATCTCTCACCTCTGCAGGTGCCTCCCTCTGGAATCGCCTCCCTGCCCCTCTCAAACTTGAGCCGCACCATCTGAAGTTCTGGAAGCAGCTCAGGGCCTTCCTTTTCTCCTCTACTTTCTCGCTCTCCCTCCCCTGCTGACCTACAGTTCTGCTGCCCTGATTGGTTGCTTGGCTACCCTTACCCTCAGTGTCTCACTGGGTACCAGGCTCCTCCATGATCAGTCTCCCTGCACTGCCTCCAGGCCTACCGCACACTTATGGGGTGTACCTAGCCTCTACAGCCCCCTGCCTCCTTGCACTTACCCCAAGCCATGCTGCCCAGGCTAAGCTTACTCAGAGCAATACTGCCCTGATTGCACTTCTGCCACCCTCTTCCTAGCACTTCTCACTGCACTTGTCATTGTTGCACAATCTGAATGACACAAGGCCTAGTAAGATCATTTGTCTTGTTCTCTGTCTTCCTTCCCTGCCTTGTCTTGCCCCTCCTAGAAACTTGTGCACAGGCGTGTTATAAATGGCATATCATATTATCTTGCCCCTCAAGAGAATTTCTGTATATTTCTGCTTCCTCTCCTTCAACGTTGGGTCATTCATTGGTCTTGCGAAAGTCTGCTTTTGAGAGAGGAAAAACTGGAATTGAAGTAACGTGAGCAGTGCATGCTACATTTACAGCCAGTGACGACATGCTGGAGAAGAACGTTTCCAAAGCAGCTAACGCTGGATGGAAGCAGATGAACCTGTAAGGGAGGTGTCCTCCGTAAATACTGTATTCACCAGCCATGGTTGCCGAAAGGGTTCCCTCTTTAACACATTCTCCTCACAGGCCCACCACAGAAAGATCCTGTGCAACCATTTTTATGGAGCAATTTCTAACTTCATTTAATCCTTGTTAATGAAACCTATGCTATAATCCAGAAACTTAACATAACCACTTCCAATGGATTGTGTCCTCCCACGGATTCCTCTTCTTAGATATATATCCTTACCTTCAGCTTTGCTGCTTTGGACATTTTTTCTCTCTCCACTAGAGGGCGCTCCACTCGAGGCGACGGCTTGGATGTCCCTCAGCGGCATCCGTCGAGCACCGATGTCATCCGTTGTATAAATGCCTCGAGCGGGCCCGTTGGCTTCAGTTCAGTTTTCCCGTTTGCTTTGCTTCGGATCGAAATAAAAACGGCGCTTCAGTCACAGCAAATTATGTCATCTTCCTCAAACCCGTCCACTCTGAAAACGTGGTGTAAGAAATGTCTAAGGTGTGGAAGAAAAATGTCGCTGACCGATCCTCATCGTAACTGCCTCTGATGCCTTGGGTCCAAACATCGGATCAACAACTGCGGTTCGTTGCAATCTATGACCCATGAGGCCTTGAAAGAAAGACAAGGTAAAATGGCGGTGGCGGAGGAATCCTCAAAGTTTTCCTCGTGAGGAAAGAAAGACTCGGCTGGGTCTTTAGCGAAACGCCATATAAAATCCAGATCGAGGAGCAGATCAAGGAAGTCCTCTTCTTCTTCGTCCAAAAAGGCGAAGAAGAGACGACACCGATCTCCCTCTTCTTCTTCCTCGACTTCGGAAGAAGTTATTATTTGTCCAACTAAACATGACTCCCCTAAAAAGTGGGAAGCATTTAGAAAATCGATGATAAAAAATGTTGAGAACGCGGCCCAGACCCCCTAAAAAATGTCTGAAGGTCATGCCTCTACTCGCAAAAGAAGTGACAGAGGAAGGTCTAAAACTAGAAAAGCCGACAAGAAATTGTTGAGGGTGTCTTCTAAGGACTCTTCCCAGACACCTAAAAAAGCAGACCTTAAGAAAAAGACTTTAGACGTTGATACGTCATTAAAAACCTTGACGAAAACATCGTCGAAGCCTCTGTCGAAGGCTGTCGAGTATAAGGGGGTTGACGACCCAGCTGAAAAAAGGTCGCGTCAAGTGCTTTATCAACGACCTCGAAGACTTCAACGTCGACTGCCTCGAAGATTCCTTCAACAACATCTGTAGTGCCTTCGAAAACATTGAAGAATACCTCGATAACATTGAAGGTAACGGCCACGACTTCGACGCCATCAATGCTTCTGTCGACGTCAACACCAATTACAGGGTTGAAACCTATTCCTGAGGAAGTATTTCACCCAGAAAGCAGACATGATTTTTTCCAAACTATGTCAGCTGTATATGGAGAAATGTCTTCAGAAAATGATGAAGAAGAAGATGAACCTGAAGTTTCATCAGCAGGAGTAAAATATGGTACAAGAGAAGTTCCTGAGGAATTAATCAATCCTCAATCAAAAATGCAGGACTTGTATGAATGTTTACAGTCTGCAAGTGGACTAGATACGTCCCCTGAAGATGAATTTGAAAGACCAGGTCCAGCAGAACATGCTAGTTTGGGTTACAGAAAACATATGAATAAAGTAAGAGTTTATGGGATGGGGTAGGAATTCACCTGTATACCAGGATGATGATTTGACAGATATTTTGTCAGGAGGTCCTCAACTAAATCCCATACTTCCCTTTCATATTGCCCTGCAAAGGAGAGTAAATGCTGCTTGGGAAAGACCGGAATCTATTCCAGCAGTGAATAAAAAATATGTGGTAAAATACAGACCTTGTAACTCTGATCCAGAGTATTTGAGTAAGCATCCTTCTCCTGAGAGTCTGGTAGTGCAGGCAGCCACATCCACAAAATATGTTGCATATCCTACAATTCCCCCTGATGGGGATGACAAGAAGATAGATACATGCTCGAAAAAGGTCTTTACATCAGGGAGCATGGCTCTAAAGTCCACCAATGTATCTTGTACGCTGGCAAGTTTCAATTATACTCTGTGGGACTGCATGTCAGCGGCAGCTCAACACATCCCGGAAGGAGATGAATGTGATGGTTTCCTGTCCATAATTAAGGATGGTAAGGAGGCTTCGGGAGAATGCCTTCAAGCAGGTTTGGACACTGCTGACAGTATCAGCAGGTCCATGGCGCCTAGCACAGTGTTACGCAGATGTGCGTGGCTAAGGAAGTCAGGTTTCACACCAGATGTTCAATCTAGACTTCTTAATATGCCATTTGACGGCTCAAGGTTGTTTGGCAGCAAGGCGGATGAACATTTGGAGAAGCTGCAGACCTCCAAGGCAGCGGCAAGGTCACTCAGTGCAGCTATAAGACAACCTCAGCAACGCCCCTACAGAGGCTCATCTTCCTGGCGGGGGTTGTCCTTTTCGTTTCTAGTCCTCATTTGGGAGAGGAAGGGGACAGGCCAATCAAAGAGGGCAAAGTAAATTTCCTCGGGGACGAGGTGCTAGATCTGCCCCGGCAGCGGCATCTGTCCCTTCAGCCGCTGCTGGAGCTGCCGCAAAACCACTCTGAGGTTTTGACTCCGAAGACCCCAGTGGGAGGCAGGATCTCACAGCATCTGAAAGAATGGCGAGGCATTACTTCAGATGCTTGAGCACTGGAAACAGTATGCCAAGGTTACTGCCTTCCCTTTCTAAAGAAACCTCAGAATCACCCACCGGAATACAACCCTACCAAAAATCCAGATCCGCTCCTGTTGCAGGAGGTTTTTACCCTACTACAGAAAGGTGCAATAGAACAGGTACCTGTAGCGGAAAGGAACAAGGGTTGGTATTCCCCATATTTCCTCATTCCAAAGAAGGACAGAGGACTGAGACCCATCTTGGACTTGAGAAACTTGAACAAGTTCCTCAGGAAGGACAAGTTCCAGATGGTCACTCTTTCTCAGATCCTTCAGGCTCTCCAACATCAAGACTGGTTGGTATCACTGGACCTTCAGGATGCTTACTTTCATGTGCCAATCCATCTCAAGCACAGAAAGTACCTGAGGTTCGCGATTGCCAATTCTCACGATCAGTTTCGAGTTCTGCCATTCGGGTTGACCTCCGCCCCAAGAGTTTTCACCAAGTTGATGTAGGTGGTGGCAGGGGGGGATTCACACCTACTCCTATTTGGACGATTGGATGATCAGGGCACGTTCTCCAGAACAAGCCCAGGATCATCTTTCCAAGGCTTGCCACTTCCTTCACAAACTAGGGTTTTCTCTGAATTTAAGAAAGTCAGGCATGATACCATCACAGAAGTCTTGGATACTTGTTCGGGTAAAGCCTCGCCTCCCGAAGAGAGAGTTCACCACATTCTGCAGATGGTAACAAAATTCCAGAATGCCCAGTATCTACCGGCCTTCGATTTTCTCAGGTTGCTCGGCTTCATGGCATCCTGCATTTTTCTGGTGCCAGAAGCCAGATTGAGGATGAGATCCCTTCAATGGGCCCTCAGGGCTCAATGGTCCCAATGTTCAGGGGAAATGACAGATCTTTTACAAGTTCCAACCAGAGCAGCACAGGATCTACAATGGTGGGCTTGCAAGAAACATATCCTCAAGGGAGAATCTTTTTGGCAACCATGGCCGGAGATAACAGTAGTAACAGACGCCTCACTCACGGTGTGGGGAGCCCATACGAACGATCTGACAATCATCGGTCGTTGGGCTCCATCGGAGTCCAGACTACACATCAACCTATTAGAGCTAAGGGCGATCAGACTAGCTCTGAAAGCCTTCCTGCCCTCTGTACGGGTAAAGAATGTCCTCATAATGACAGCCAACACAGTGGCCATGTACTACCTCAACAAGAGAGGTGGAGTAGGGTCACTGCCACTGTGCAGAGAGGCAATGCAGCTCTGGTTCTGGGCAATACAAGAAGGGATCTCTCTATTGATGTGATCTGCCATTCACCTAGCAGCAGAGCAAAACACAGCGGCAGACGCTCTGAGCAGGCAGAGCTCAGTCTCCCACAAGTGGGAACTAGCTCAGGAAGTCCTTCGAGATCTTCACCCTTTGGAGAACCCCTCAAGTGGATCTGTTCGCAACCATTGTCAACAGGAAGTGTGAACTGTATTGCTCAAGGGAATTTCCCACGAGAGGAGCTCTAGGAGATGCATTCGTAGTGGAGTGGGAGTTTCCTCTTCTATGCATTCCCTCCAGTCCATGTGATCCCTCAGATAATCAGGAGGTTGAGAACGTTCAGGAAAACCATGATCCTAATTGCCCCGGATTGGGCCAGGAGAACGTGGTACCTGGACCTTCTTGACATGTCCATCTTCCCTCCAATACGTCTTCCAAAAAGAGAGGATCTTCTCTCGCAAGAGGGAGGTCACGTTCTCCATCCAGAGGTCAACACACTCAACCTTCATGCATGGCTTCTGAGAGGTTGAGATACAAGGATTGGGACCTTCCGGATGATGATATGGAGGTTTTGCTTTCGGCCAGAAGGCCAGGAACAAAATCTTTGTACCGGTGTCATTGGAACAAGTTCAGTAACTGTTGCAGGGATAAGAATGTGATCCCTTTGAATATGATATTCCAATGGTGTTATCTTTTCTGTTACACTTAGCTAATCTGGGGCTCCAGGTTAAGACAATAAAAGTATATGTAGCAGCGCTATCCATCTTCAAGCGCTCGTCAGAAGAAAAATCTTATTTTAAGATATCTTTAATAATACAATTTCTAAAAGGTTTAAATAATATTTTTCCACCAATACCTTTTCAAGTTCCTATGTGGGATTTAAATTTAGTACTGAAATTTCTGACAGATGCACCCTTTGAGCCTTTACATTCTTGCCCGTTAAGGCTTCTTACTTTAAAAACTATAATTCTAAGGGATTGTGTCCTCCGACGTATTCCTTATCTTTGATAATTCGTCTCCAGCTTGCTGGCCTCGGAAAAGTTTTCTGTAGAGGGCGCTGCGCGTCGACGTCCGCCGAGTCGATGTCCTTCGACGGCCACCGTATCGGCACCGACGTCACCATGTCCATAAAAAGCCACGCGTGGCGTCCGTTGCTCAGTTCCGTTTTTCCGCGCTTTGTGGGGCCTTGGAACATCGTTGCTCAGTTCAGTCAGATAAACCTTCTACAACTACACGAATATACCAACTCGTTCTCGATGGCATCTTCATCGTGATCCGGCTTCAAAAACTTTCGAGACTGCGGTAAAAAAATGTCGATAACGGATCCACACAGGATCTGCTTGTGGTGCTTGGGAGCCAAGCACCATTGTTCGGAGTGTGAGGGCTGCATGTCCATGACGGCGAAAGCCTTGAAGGAGCGCAAGGGGAAGCTCGAGAGAGGTAAGTCAGTCAAAACCTCCTCGAAAGTTTCTTCGGCTGAGTGGAGGCATTCGTCTCCTCGCCGGCAAACATCCCCATTCTA
Source organism: Ambystoma mexicanum (assembly GCF_040938575.1). Lineage (NCBI taxonomy): Eukaryota > Metazoa > Chordata > Amphibia > Caudata > Ambystomatidae > Ambystoma > Ambystoma mexicanum. The sequence goes on along the minus strand of NC_090928.1, from coordinate 161,431,604 downwards.
GATCTCGAAGTAGCTCCCACCATTCGTCGAGATCTAGACACTCAAAGAAGAGACGTCGAAGATCCCCTTCCTCGTCGTCTCCTGCCCCACAAAACACTGCTCTCGGGCTGAGTGGGAGGAATTCAGGAAGAAAATGTTAAGCGTCTTCGAGAAAGCGGCCTCGACCCCCTCGAAGACAGCTGAGGGTGATACCCCGGGTGAAAAACCCAAAAAATCAAAACGCCGCGAGTCGCTGCACCCGGCAAAACATTCCACCCGAGAGCGCCATTGGCCATCGGGTAAGAAGGCGCCATCTTCGACGCCGTCATCGAAGATCCCGTCGACGCATGGATCGGTGCCATCGATGCCGTTGTCGAAGGGTTATTCGACGCATCGGTCGATCGACTCGACGCCATCGTCGACGCCGATGAAAGAGAAGACCATGGCTACTCCACAGCCAACGGTGATTCCAAGAGCCTCCGGCACGACGCCGAGACCGCTGTTGACATCCTCAAGTAGGATCCCGATCCTCTCGAGTTCTTCGAGGCCTCTTCCAGTTTTCTCAATGCCATTCTCAGCGCATTCGAAGCCTGTCACATCGGCGTCAACGACATCGACGTTTTCTCGCTTATGAAGAAGGGGAAGATTCTGACCAGGAAACCTTCGGGTTGCAGAGGACCACACTACCTGTTTCAGAGGATTTCACCTCTGAGGAAAGAAGGTTGAAAGACCTACAGGAGTCATTACATGAGGCAAGTGGGCTGGACACTTCCCCAGAAGTGGAATTTGTTAATCCAGACCCAGGGGAACATGCCGAAACATCCTATAGAACCCTGATGGCAAGGATTATTGAATTTATGGGTTGGTCTGCGCCTTCGCCTGTTTTTCAACAGGTTGACCTGACAGATATATTAGACAAAGGTCCACAGGCGGATCCTGTGGTCCCCTTCCATGCAGCCTTACAAAGAAAGATTACATCTAATTGGGAAACTCCTGAAGTTATCCCTGCTGTCAATAAAAGATTGTCAAGCACAAGTATAGGGTAGCTGCATCTGATCCTGAATACTTATCAAAACACCCGACTCCAGAGAGCCTGGTGGTCCAAGCGGCAACTTCATCAAGCAGCAGGGCCGCTTACAAATATGGCAAAGAAAGTCTTCTCTGCTTGTAGTATGGCGTTGAAGTCCATCAACGCCACCCGTACCCTCGCCAGGTTCAGTCACACACTGTGGGAGTGTGCTTCATCAGCGGCTGACTGCATACCCGAAGGAGAGGAAAGAGAAGCCTTCCTTAACATTATTAAAGATGGCAAAGCTGCCATATGCGAGTCACTTCAAACTGGCATCGATTCCGCTGACAGTATCAGCAGTGCCTTGGCGGCAAGTACAACAATCCGCAGGCATGCTTGTTTGTGAAAGTCTGGCTTTGCTCCAGATGTACAGGCCAGACTTTTGAATATGCCCTTTGACGGCTCTTCATTATTTGGAAAAAAGGCTGATGACAGTCTGGAAAAGTTACAGACATCTAAAGCAGCGGCAAAATCGTTAGGAGCTGCAATCCGCCAAACTTCTTTTCGCCCCTCAGGAACCTCTGGAAGAGGAAAGTCCTTTTGCTATTATTCCGCATTCGGGAAAGGCAGAGGACAGCCGGCTCAAAGAGGCCAAAGGAGATCCACCCGAGGTGGACGGGTCAAAAGTACTAAAGCTGCAGCAGCAGCAGGTGCCTCTTTACCCTCGGCATCTGCATCAGCCGCCCCCAAACCATTCTGGGGTCTTTCCACACAAAACACCTGTAGGGGGCAGGTTAACTCACCATCTGATGGAATGGCAGGCTATAACGTCAGATGCTTGGGCATTGAAGACAGTTGCCCAGGGTTATTGCCTACCTTTTCTACACATCCCTCAGAGTCATCCACCGCGGCACAGCTCTGTAAAAGTTCCAGATCCGCTCCTCTTGCAGGAAATTATAGACCTGCTAGAGAAAGGTGCCATAGAACCGGTACCTGTAGCGGACAGGAACAAGGGCTGGTACTCCCCCCTACTTTCTCATACCAAAGAAGGACGGAGGACTGAGACCCATCCTGGATTTAAGAGAATTGAACAAGTTCCTCAGGAAGGACAAGTTCAAGATGGTAACTCTCTCTCAGATCCTTCAGGCCCTCCAGATCCAGGACTGGCTGGTATCTCTGGACCTTCAGGATGCTTATTTCCATGTGCCAATCCATCTCAAACACAGGAAATACCGGAGGTTCGCAATTGGCGACTCTAATTATCAATTTCGAGTTCTGCCATTTGGGCTGACCTCCGCCCAGAGGGTCTTCACCAAGCTAATGTCGGTAGTGGCTGCAAGTCTAAGGAGGGAAGGGATCCACGTCTACCCCTACCTGGACGATTGGCTGATCAGGGCTGTATCTTCGGAACAAGCTCAGATCCAGCTAGATTATGTCTGCCACTTCCTTCACAAACTGGGCTTCTCCCTCAATTTAAGAAGTCACAGATGATACCATCACAGAGACTCCAGTTCATTGGAGCGGTCCTGGACACTTCCCTGGGAAAAGCCTCGCCACCAGAGGTGAGGGCTCAAGATATTCTGCAGATGGTCAACAAGTTTCAAAATGCCCAACGTCTCCCAGCCTTCGACTTTTTGAGGTTGTTAGGCCTCATGGCATCCTGCATCTTCCTTGTGCCCGAGGCTCGCCTGAAAATGATATCTCTTCAGTGGGCACTGAGAACTCAGTGGTTGCAATTCTCAGGGAGAATGACAGATCTCCACCGGATTCCGGACAAGATAGCGCGACCTTCAATGTTGGGCCTATCCAGAGAACATCTTGAAAGGAGAACTGTTTTGGCAACCATGGCCGGAGATAACAGTAGTCACAGATGCCTCACTCACGGGGTGGGGAGCCCATGCCAACGACTTGACCATCAGCGGTCGTTGGTCTCCATCGGAGTCCAGACTACACATCAACCTATTGGAGCTGAGAGCGATCAGACTAGCGCTGAAAGCTTTCCTGCCATCAGTACAGGGGAGAAATGTCCTGATAATGATGGACAACACGTTGGCCATGCACTACCTCAACAAAAGAGGAGGTGTAGGGTCACTGCCACTGTGCAGAGAGGCAAGGCAGCTCTGGTTTTGGGCAATTCAGGAAGGAATCTCTCTATCGGCAGTCCACCTAGCCGGAGAGAAGAACTTGATAGCGGACGCTCTGAGCAGGCAGAGCACAGTCTACCACAAGTGGGAGCTAGCTCAGGAAGTCCTTCAAGAGATCTTCACCCTTTGGGGAACCCCTCAGGTGGATCTGTTCGCCACAAGCCCCAACAGGAAGTGCGATCTGTTCTGTTCAAGGGAATTTCCCCCGAGTGGAGCTCTAGGAGACGCGTTCGTAGTGGACTGGGAGTTTCCACTCCTTTACGCGTTTCCACCACTCCCTGTTATTCCTCAGATGATCAGGAGGTTGAGAAGATTCCGGAAAACCATGATCCTAATTACCCCAGACTGGGCCAAGAGAACGTGGTACCCGGACCTTCTAGATATGTCCATCTGCCCTCCAATCCGTCTTCCTCTCAGAGAATCGTCTCTCACAGAAGGGAGGTCAGGTTCTCCATCCAGACATCAGAACCCTCAACCTTCACGCTTGGCTTCTGAAACGGTGAGGTACAAGGATTAGGACCTCCCTGATGACGTCATGGAGGTGTTGCTTTCGGCCAGAAGGCCAGCAACAAAGTCTTTATACCGCTGCCGTTGGAACAAATTTTGCAGCTGGTGTAGAGAAGGGAATATCGACCCTTTTTCATGTGGTACACCAACGGTGTTATTGTTCCTACTCTACTTGGCAAACTCAGGCCTTCAAGTTGGCACTGTAAAAGGCTACCTCGCAGCGCTTTCAATCTTCAAGCGCACTGCGGAGGAACCATCGTATTTCAAACTACCTCTAGTGATACAATTTCTCAAGGGATTAACTAATGTTTATCCTCCAAAACCATTCCAAGTTCCCTTATGGGACTTAAATTTAGTCTTAAACTTCCTAATGAGCGCTCCATTCGAACCACTTCACTCTTGTTCGCTGAGATTTCTCACGCTTAAAACTGTCCTATTGGTAGCACTAACATCTGCTAGGAGGGTGAGCGAGCTACAAGCTCTCTCCTGTAAACCCCCACATACAGGTTTCCACAAGGACAAAGTTGTCCTACAGGTGAAGCCTAATTTCCTCCCAAAGGTGGTTTCTGAATTTCATATTACTCAGAAAATTACCTTACCTTCGTTCTACCCTCCTCCCCATCCGGGGAAAGAGGAAGAAAGGCTACATAGGCTGGACCCGAGGCGAGCTCTAAGCTTTTACATTAGCAGAATGGCTAGGATCAGGCAAGCAGACCAACTGTTTGTAGGATACTCAGGTCACAAGTTGGGATTACCCATAACAAAACAAACCATTTCCAGGTGGATTAGTTTGCCCATTCTGGAATGTTACAAACTGGCAGGGAAAGAGCCACCCCAAAATCTTAGAGCTCATTCAACCAGGGGTATTGCAGCCTCTTTGGCCCTCCAATGAGGGGTACCGGTCAGAGACATATGTGCGGCTGCCACATGGTCTTCCGCACATACATTCACAAAATTTTACAACCTGGATTCCTCCACTAGTCAAGAGACCAGATTTGGCAAAGCCGTATTACATTCGGTTCATCCCTAAAGGGATACATGACATTCTTACTCCCATCTCCAATTACATGCCACTGCTATGGGAGTCTATCAAAGATAAGGAATACGTCGGAGGACACAATCCCTTCGAAGAACAAGTTACTTCTTACCTTGTAACGTTCTTTCGATGGGATGTTCCTCCGACGTATTCCTTATCGCCCCTCCCATCTATCCCCGCAGTAATACTTCCCTTTTGGTTGCAGCTTACGCTCCTTCAAGGTCAATAACCAATTCAGGCATGACTTTTCTTATGCTACAAAATGGAACTGAGCAACGGACGCCACACGTGGCTATTTATGGACATGGTGACGTTGGCGCCGATACAGTGGCCGTCGAGGGACATCGACTCAGCGGACGTCGACGCGCAGCGCCCTCTACAGAAAACATTTCCGAGGCCAGCAAGCTGGAGACGAATTATTAAAGATAAGGAATACGTCGGAGGAACATCCCATCGAAGGAACGTTACAAGGTAAGAAGTAACTTGTTCTTCTAATTGCATTGACATCATCCCACAGAGTAAGTGAGTTACAGGCACTTTCGAGTGATCCTCCTCACTCCATCTTTTATAAAGATAGTTCTCCTTCGAGTCAAACCCTCTTTTCTACCAAAGATAGTTTCAGACTTTCATCTGTCACAGAAAATAATTCTACCTACGTTCTACCCTCCTCCTCACACAAGTAAGGAAGAGGAAAGTCTACATAGGCTAGATCCTAGAAGGGCTCTTAGCTTTTATATCTCAAGATTGTCGAAAATACGTCAGTGTGACAAACTATTTGTGGGATACACTGGTCATAAATTAGGACTACCTGTGACTAAACAAACATTATCAAGATGGATAATCTTAGCCATAACAGAGTGTTATAGGCTAGCTGGAAAAAATCCCCCTGAGGGTTTAAGAGCTCATTCAACCAGGGGCATAGCAACTTCAACAGCACTTAAGAGGGGTTTCCCTGTACAAGACATTTGTGCATCAGCCACATGGTCATCATGCATACTTTCATCAAACATTATGCTTTGGACTCAACTACCTCTCAAGGAGGTCTGTTTGCCAAATCTGTATTCCATTCGGTACATGACTAAAAAGACATCTGTACTCCCGCCTCCAATAGAAAACTGCTTTGGGAGTCTAAGATGAGGAATACGTGGGACGACACAATCCATTCGAAGAACAAGTTACTTACCAACTGTAACGTTCTTTCGATTGGATGTTCCTCCCACATATTCCTCATCAACCCTCCCATCCTACCCCACAGTACAGTTTACGTCGTTTACACTCTGAGTTCTTTTAAGGCCTGGGTCAAAAGAGGAACGCCCTTAATTATAATCCATGGGTTCCGAAACACGAAAAAACAGAACTGAAGCCAAAGGGCGCGCTCGAGGCATTTTTACAACGGATGACGTCTGTGCTTGACAGATGCCGCCGAGGGACATCGACGCCGTCGCCTCGAGTGGAGCGCCCTCTAGTGGAGAGAGAAAACATTTCCGAAGCAGCAAAGCTGAAGGTAAGGATATATATCTAAGATGAAGAATTTGTGGGAGGAACATCCAATCGAAAGAACGTTACAGTTGGTAAGCAACTTGTTCTTCTCTTGCGGAACAATCCATTTTCAGTGGTAAAGAAACATGTTGACAAGCTTTCCTCCTGTAGTTGCTGAGATGATAGTGTTCTTTTGAAGGTGGTATTCTTCCAAATACCCTTAAGGCCTTAGACAGCCCTTAATTAGAGAAATAATCGCGGCTCCCTAACAACTGCAAGCCTATTACCAACATGTCGTTTCTTCTTAAATTCTTGGACAAATCCGGCTGTGTCCAATGACAGATATTTGCGAAAGAACATAAGTTGCTGCTGCTCCAGCGGTCAGACTTAATGCTAAATAGAGGCACGGAAAATGTTCCCAACCTCAAAGCACTAATTAACTGCTTCAAAAGGAGAATCACTATTAACACTGTGCTATTATATTGAATAGTGTACCCCAAACAAGTATGTATTGGGATGTTATAAACCACCACTCCTGTGGGTACGTACCTGAGTATCCCTTACTTTATATGGCACAGAATCTATTGGTGACTTAGAATATCCTTGTTGTGTATGACTTTCACAGGTGAGCGTTTACCAACACACATTTTAATTTCTGAATGCTATACCCTCCTGCTGTGAGGTCATGGCAGAGGATTATGGAATTCATAATCTACTGCTATGTCGTCACAGCAAGTAGTTACGGCATTTCACGTCAAGGTACACTACCCCCTCATGCCTCATCTCAACACAACCTGCAATGCAGGTCCTTGTGGGGCGGCACAGGGAGTGGAAAAGGGAAGCATGCCGTCTATGCACAGTATACTCTTCTAGATGGAGATGGATAGCTTTCAGCTATGGGTGTGTTTCACCACAGAGTACCTGCGGACACCATAGAAAATCTAGCTTGTGTCTTGTCTATCAAATGTCACTTGGAGCCACACAGTGGAATAGATCCCTGTAGTTCAGCTACTCGTGTATATTGTGCAATGTTTGGGTGCATCATTTCGGTTGTGTTTGCTGGGACTTGAATACATAGCTTTATAATTGTGGGAACAACGGTGTGTTCCAGATTATAAAGTCGGGAAACCCAGAACTGGCTTGCGGTGTTGCATGTGACATGACACAGTTGGTTCCTAAGCAGGTGGATCCATTCAAAATTGGGCTTGTAAAGGATTCTGTGAAGCCTGCTGTGACGGGTCTCGATAGCATTTTGTTTTAATAGCTTTTATTTCATGCGACTGCTTTTGAAGTTCAGGTCTGAAAGAGATGCCTTGATTTCTGGGAAAGAAGCCATCTGCTCTTGCAATGGAGTCAGAGAGACACAATGTACTAGTAAATTAAAAATATCGTGCATAATGTTTGAAAGATGACGGCAAGGCATCTTCGAAATTAAATTAAGAATATTCACTCCACTGCCTGCTTCTTGGGAAAGCTAATTGCATGAATATCGTCTGTATACAAGTTTTTTTCATCGTCTTGGAAGCCACATGTAGAATTGCCCCTTCATCTTTTTCTTCCGCGCTCTACCTCCATTGGCCCAAGGAAGAGGAAGCGGTTGTATTTATTGGCAAAGCCGTTTCCAAGAGTTAGTTAAAATATTGAAACATGAAAATTGATCGTTGATTCTTGTTGTTTCCTGCAAGTGTCAGGATGTATTAGGACAGAAATCATACAAATTAGAGGTGGCAGGTCTTTTCTAACACTAATAAAATGCCCTTCTTTGCTTCCCTAATATACTAAATTGGTCCTGCACATTTGCTGATCTTTGAATAGACACTTTTCAGACCTTCTTTTCAAGACTAACCCCTCCCCCCCACTAAACATTTTATTGGTGATCCAGATACAAGTAACACAGTGAGCCAGCAAAACAGTGCCCCAAATAACAAATAATGTAATTAAATCAAATGTGGGTCTTGCGCTTTAATAATGTTCCACCCCAAACTACACCATACCAAACAGACAAAAAAAACAAGAGGGAGGAATGAGCTAGAATGCATATGCTGGCAGAAATCTTGCATTTAGTCAGTCAGCAAAATTGCATTCGGTCTAAGCCATTGAAATCAAACACAGTACAAATATTACAAACAATAAATAATGATAAAATAACCTACCTATCAATACAAACACTACAGACTAATACACTGATGCACTAATGCTCAAAAATATATTTAAGCCAGATACTGAAGTCGGCTGCTTTTATGAAACGTTACACATAACCCATTCTTACACAAATGATAAAATATCGAACATCAAATTGTCTTCCCAGTTAATTAATAAAACCATAGCCTCGGCACAGCTTGTTATGTTATTCTTTAAAAAGTGTGGCTTTCAACATCTTCTTTTTGGCACTATATCAAATTTGCATGCAAATACGAAATGTGCGAGGTGTGGTGAAGTGCATGCGGCTTGCAGTGCGAGAGGTGGTTGTGAGTTTTTGTGTAATTAAAGTATGCAGATAGTTTGAGCTTTTTTGTTAGTGGGTTTTATATTTTGCAGCTAATCTTCACAGTATGGCTGAATGCCTAGATTTCTGGAATCCTGCATGGTGCGACAACAGCTGGATTTGAGGCTCCTGCATAATGGAGTGAGAGGCCTACGCCTAACAGAACAATGGAGTATAGTACCATACGCAGCTGGATTTGAGAAACAATTGAATAATTCAGTACAATCCTAAAACACAGCTAGAATTTGAGAGTCCTGCATGGTGGGAGGGAGGCCTATGCCCAACAGAACAATTGAGGTTTTAGCGTGGAGCACTCCCTGTTGTATTCTAATGAACTATGTATAGTGTTGTACTCTAATGAACTATGTGTAGTGAGGTTGGAGTGTCTATTCTCCTTGGGTGTCTGAGGAGGAGTTGTGGTGTCTTCTTTCCCTACTATCTATGTGAATTTGTCTGCGGGAACTTCGGGTGTGGTACAGGCCGGGCTGCTATGGGTGAGTTGTCTAAGTGCTTCCGTCTTGGTCTGTTTGTGTTCAGTCTTAAGTGTCCTTCTCTTATGGCTCGCTCTCATTATGTCTTATTGTATGTCGTGGAGTGTGTTACTTGGATTCTGTTCGTGTTCGGTTGTTTGGTGGGAACCAGGAATCTGTATCTTTTTTCATTGTTGTTTTAGCGGTGTGGGCGTTCTTGTGGGTGGTCATCTAGCTACACAGTGAAGAGCCAGGAGTTCTGCAAAGCCAATTTATTGAAATGTGCATATTTCACATCGATATGGTAATTTCTGGTGACATCACATTGCATTGTGTTTGTTGTTGAATCCCCCCCCACTTTAATTTCTCGGACTTGACCCTTGGCGTAAATATTCTGTTTTTAGAGGATTGTTGGTTATTATACAGAAGTCGTTAAATGTGGACTACCTGAACTCTTATTAAACATGAAGGTCATTCTTCTTGTGAGTGACTGTTTTTCTTTGCAGAGAGCAACACAAGGTCTGATATCCAGTTCTCTACATCAGTTCGGGAGTTTGCTTTTTTTGCCACCACCAAAGCCCTGTAGAGCCGTTTAATCCCAAAAAAAAGAGATCTGACAGGGCTGAGTTTAGAGACCCAGGAGAGCAGACAGCTCAGTGAACCTGTAATGGAAGAATTCAACATTAAGTTGTTTTGGTGTATAATTTTTTTCCCAGAAGGGGAAAGGTTTATATCAGTATGAAAAGCATGCTTTACCAACACCATTCTTACAAGTCCAACATGTGCAGTCAGGAAGAAGCTTACTCTGTTTCATTTTTAGGGGTGTCCAATGAAAGCTGTAATTCATCCACTGCTTTGTGTATTGGAGAGAGCGAAGTCCTCTTTCAACCATTGATGGTCTGACAGTGACCTAGCCCGGGGTACATCCCATGTGGTTTTGCTATCATACGCCACTGCTTCACATGTGGGAATGAACTGGTTATTTTGGGGCACTGGTATTTATAATGCGCAATGCTGCCATTTGCATGGTCTCCAGCCACCCTGGTACATCTGAAAGTTGGTGGCGCAATACATAAGTGAGGGACGAGGGAAAATGCAAAATAGCTTTGCTGTTATGTTCATGCTTGCTGGCTTGGAAGTGCATGGGTATTGTGTTGATGTCTGTTTCTAGGTGCTCTGTGTTCAGGGCATTGAGGCATTTGTGTGTAGAACGAAGCCTTCTGTGCCTGTGGTGCCTGGGTGCATTGGCTGGGACTCTGTTATGTAAGATGGTTGTAGAGGTCTAGAGTTCTGTTTGTTTCAAGGGGTTTTACATTGTTCTGCACAAGTGTCATTGATGGTCTGTGTAGGTTGTGTTTGGGCATGAAGAGCCCGTTAGTGTTGGGCTTAATAGTGCATTCCATGGACCAACAAGGTCACAAAATACAATAGTGCAAAAACTAAACCAGGTCATATTATTCAACTAGAGCACACTAGTCATACATTGTAAACTATGGATTCGGAGTGGGTTGAGATTTGAGGGAGTTGAAGCAGAACCGGTGAGGAAAATATTGTGTTATGGAAAGTTCCAGGTAAATCAATGAACCAGTCCACCAATGTTCCATAATGGCAGTGCTCAGAGTTGCTGATTTTATACTTGAGTTTAAGGTAGACTAAATCTACCAGGAAATCCTCTTGCCCTATATCCTTGAAAGACCAGATAACAGCCTTTTGATAGGCCTTCCAGTTTAGATTTCTCCTCAATCTTAACTAGAGAGTTTTTCCATAATCTTGATTTCATTGGCAAAGATAATTCACACACCTAGGCACGTTATGATCCTTAGTATCATTTGGGAACCTGCCTTTCTCCTGGCAGAGTCTTAGTGGAGGACAAGGAGGCATCCATTGATATGAGACAGACTAATTGGGATACTGACCATTCCTCCGCACTGGCCCAGGATGGTTTGAGCCTCCTGTTTTTGAGGGCCAGTGGTGTAGGGATCTGGCAGTGAAGGTGTGACAGTGGAGGCTCAAGTACTGCAATCGAAGGCCCCCACCAGTTAAAGAAATCCGTAAGATAGACAAAGGAATCTTCACAACCGCCTCCCACCTCCATAAAGCATATAACACTGTATACATATGTTTCGAGCATCACTGTAAAAAGAGGCTATGACCAGACCATGAAATCTGCCCTTGTCGAGAGAACTCTACCATTGTGTAAAAAGAAAGAACCAAAAGGGAAGATTCCTTTTGAGAGCCTAAGGGGAAGTCTCCATGCTGACCATCGGGCAAGGTTCCTGGTTATCAATCCAGTGCTCCTTATTGACTATATGTGGTCATTCCTGATGCTCGGATAGTTTGCTGTATATTTTTTTGAAACCCCAGTCTTTGCTTTAAGTGGGGCAAGTATATCTAGTGTTCTAAGGTATCATAAATATGGTGTTGTGTTAAACTCTGGTAGACGTGGTGTATGATATTATATGAAACTATAGGTTATTTATAATGTGCTTAATACCCAGAGGTTTCTAAGCGCGCACCCGTGGATCGGAACCTGTGGTGCTCCGTGTCGGCTTGCTACCTAGACGAGCATGTTGCCCCTGAGCTATCCTCCCGAGAATAATATGTTATTAGTCAGTATTGTCCTGTGGTTCATGATATCAGTGGCTCAAACCTTGCAGCCCGAGTTTGCAACACTTGGTCAGGCACATTCATTGTACTCATTTTAATATGTGAGCCTACAATGATCAGACTTGCTGTCATTTGAACAGCACCAGTTGAAGCACCCCTAAACCATTTAGGCAGAAACAAGTGGCAAAGTGTCATTTTCTTATGGCTTTATGTTGTGGATTGAGGGACATAGATCAGATAATTGACCCAGGATCCAACTATTTATATAACTTGGGGGAAGTAGAGAGTGGAATCCTGTTATTCTGCTTCCAAATCTCAAATCTCCTCCTAAACTGTTCGAGAGTCAAAGGAAAAAAAACCTGAGAGGACCACTCAGGAGAACCCAGCATGAACCCCCCTCTTTAAAAAAACAAAACAGAAATGTATTTGCTAAGTGGATGGTTTGAGTGGGCTGTCTTGATTCCTCCTCATCAATCGTATGACTGGCGGGCGCAGGGAGAGAACAGGAGCATACCCGGAAAAGATAAATTCTTGAAAGAGGAGGGTGGGGAGGGGGGCTTTGGGTTCACATAAGCCGTAACGATGTAATGCTGAAATTAGAGACCCGGTAACAACCTATTTTGGATGGCTAGCAGCAGCGTTGCTAGGTCTGTGACCCAGCAGGTTCTGGCACACTTAAAGCGCTGTTCCAAACTTAAATTACATTGCCTCTGCTTGTAAAAGTGTAATCTTTCCGTAGTGTGTTCCATCCCTGAACTACAGTTTAGGTTGATTGTCAGGAGCAAATTCCGTAATGAGGACCCTTCTTACCTTTTGATAGGCATATATAGTGCAGTCTCTCAAATGTAGAGTCAAACGTCAGATCACACCCATGTCCGATAATATTAATACCATGTATACGTCCGTTTTGTTAAGTGCACCAATCTCTCTCAGAGGGCAGAAGAAAAGAAAGCTGAGGAGCACAAAAAGAGTAGGTAAGAAGTATTGCAGGATGAGGGGATACTGTAGCTTCCACGCCCCATCTCGGGGGCAGACATGGGCTTTAACGGCCTGCCAGCCTGAGATTTGGTAGGCCGAGCATAGCTCTGCGAGCTCATCTCCTGTTGGAGGAAAAAGAAATGTCAACAAAATGGCTGCTGCCATTGAAATGGAAAAGGGACTAGTTCCCTTTTCGGATGATGGCGGCCATAGAAAACATGTTCCAAAATGGCTGCCGTCATCCGAAAAGGGACCTAGTCACTTTTCCATTTCAGTGGCAGCGGCCAGACTGGAGGAGATCAGTAACTGGAACGCAAGAATCCGGTGCTGCAGGTACAGTGGGGTGGGAGGAAAGGGGAATCAGGTGATTTGGGTTGGTGGGGGGGCAGCTGGGAGAGGCTCCCGGTTGCCCCCCATGTTAGAAAAAGAAAACAAATGCCACCCGGGGAAGGGCCTCAGGTGGCTGGAACAGTGGGCCGGGATTGTGTAATCTCGCCCGCTGTTCCAGCCACCTGATTGGTTATCTCACCCTTCCTGGGTGAGAATAGTCAATTAAGTTTGATGAGATCATCTTAAGGACTGACATACTTTGCATGCTGCATCAGCGTAAAAGCCCTATTATGGCAATATCCACTTCATGCATGTTGTACTTTATAAACCGTTGATCTGCTTCTGGGGGCTGTAATATGGCCGTAATGACGATTTGCCTGCATCGTACCTGGGGGTAATGGCTTCGCCCGGGCTTTTAACAAGAGCTTTAGTACGTTATCATCCAGTACGGCCCAGGTAACTCGTCATTATGGTTATTTGCACCCCAGATTTACTTCCTGTGGTGCTATAGCCATTTATTTCTTTGAAAAATGACCCTTTCTTTCAAAGAAATAGTTATCTAACTTGGCTGCAATAGAAATGGAAGCAAGGCTCCAATTGGCGCCCCTCTTCCATTTCCATCGAGGCCAGTGGACTTGCGAAGAGCGGAGCAGCGATGCTGCAGTGCTACAACATCTTCTGGTGAGTGTGAGAGGTGGGTGGGAGGGGAGAGATGCGGGACAGCAAGGGGAGAGAAAATGGTGGGGCAGGTGCCGGCACATCAGAGGTTGCTTTGAATGCTGGCCTATGCTCTGAGGTTCAGTTCACGTTCTGGGCAACCAGATTGGCTGAGGTGTTCCCCCCCAGTGCTAATAGTTATTACCCAAATTAATGGGTTCCATGTCTTAAAATCACGGCAAACATGTCCTTGTATACAAAATATCACGGCAAAAATGCTGTGGTTTTGGGGACACCCCCCTGCAACCTTCAGACCCATTATACCATTTAATAGGAGCGGGGCACACCCCCGCAACCCCTGCTCCCCTTAAATGGTACAATGGGGTACACCTTTACCGGGTCAAACCACGCGATTGTTTTTACCAGCGAAACTTTTGCTGCAATTTTATTACCTCATGCCAATTAATGATAGTCGTGTACAGATTTTGCACAGATGACGGACCAAGTTGGTCCTGATGGGATATGTTTGGGTGAGTGAAGTTTGCACACAGATCTCTGAAGAGTGTGCTTAACTAGCCGAGCCATCTTCTTGACATTAAGCTTTCACCCACACCTAGGATACATGCAGCATGAAGCCACTTGATCCTCCTGAGAGCTTATCCTGCGGCACTTGCATAACTGCACAGTTCTCAAAATAGGATACTTATCTGCATGCAGAGCAAGGTTTCTGCATTCGGCCTCACCCCAACATTTTAGCAACAGACTTCCTCTACTCTTGTCACCACTAGCCAAACTTTGTTACATTAACTCAATTGCCAGGAGCCCATTAAAGTGCAGCAACGCGCAAAGTATAAGACCTAATTACATAGTATAACCCAATAATGCCAGGATTGAATATCAATTCTAATGTTTGTTGTGAAACAAATACCCCATTGAAAAGGGGCTTCAAGCTCAGCGCCAGCAATACAATGAAATGTATTATGGACAATCGGATATTGCCTTCTTTGCCATCCTCAAGCTGTCACATTTATGTGCAAGTTGAACAAATGGTTAGCTTCAATATTTCAAAGGCCACATACAAGACTTCAGAACCCACTGGAATGAGTAATGAAATATGAAGATTGCTACAGCTCAGCATTAATGGTGGATACATACATAGGACGTAAACTTTGGAGGTGCAATTTAGTACAGCGATCACATTCTAATTCTCAGTGGCGAAAACAAGCTGATCTCCATCGGAAACACCAGTCTATATCTTTTTGGACTTGTTTTTTCTCACACTGCTATTACAGTAAATTAAACATGGTCTCATCTTTCTAGCATCTCACCCACAATCAGGGCTTTAAGTGGGCTGGGCCCCGTTAGAGTTTGAAATGTGGCCTCGAGACAGGGCAGCCAGGCTACCATGAGCCGAATTCCCCTGACCCCTCTCCTCTTGCTTCCTCTGCCACGGCAGATCAGGCCAATCCCAGGAGGCAATGGAAGATAAAAGCAGCCACAATGACACATCAGTATCGTGGATTTCTCCACAGTGTTTCTTTGAGGAAAATCTTTCCTTTGGGCGGGAGTGCTTTTGTCATGAGAAGAATGCATTTTCTTTTGCTTTTTTTTTACGAGAAGCAAACTGGACGGCGCAGATCATCCACTTTTTGGGGTGACGTGCTTGAATAGTAAGTGTGGGTCTACTGGCCTTCTGTTTTGGTGGCAGAAGCGGTATCCCTCATGTTGAATGTAGATTCCTGCAGCAGAGGCTTTATCCCATTTGGGCTGTTTTACTGGGTGTGAATCATAGGCCTACGGAGTACACGCCCAGCTCTTTAACACCCTAAGCTACCTTGCTTTCATTGGAGCCTGCACTGACCTATTTTGAGTTGAAGGTTTTTTTTTGCTTGAATATTTCTACATTAGGTTTTTTAGACAGATTAATTATACTATGTTTAACAATGTTCAAAAAAGATTTGACTTCCTTTCTTGTAAGATATATATTGGAAAAACAAAGAAAATGTAACCTTGTTTGAAAGACCACTCATGTACTTACATAGGCACCACCTCCTTTCAAGGATTCCAATTTGCATACTGTTCTTTAGCTATCTCGAAAAATAAATGTTTAAGTTTTGTGGGACCACTATGGTGTATTGTCCCGCTTAAAGCACTGCACATTTTCCTTTTCTCAAACTCATTCGTAATTATTTCAGTAAGAATAAAAGACACAATTACGCTGTGACTAAATGCCCCCTCTGGGGGTAGGCAATCCCATTCTTTTTTGTTTTTTTGTAAAACAAAATGACACTGCTATTTCTACTTCAAAATATGAGCTCTGCTAATCTGGCTCACTTTCATAATGCTCCATACTCCTACGTCCCGTCCCCTTTCCTACATACTTATAGGACATCTCTCCGTCCTGTGGGACGGGACTGGAGCACTTTGTAAAAAGCATCCACATTTTTTTCAAAAATGTGTCCCTCCTCTCTTTCCTGCGCGGGGCCCGGCACGCGGCCGTAACCCCGCCCACCTTGTTTCCGCCCCGCGCATCGCCCATCAGTCCTTTTCTCTGCACGATCGGGGCCAGACGCACTTACATCCTCAGAAGATTTTCTTCCCTTTTTTTTTCCTCTCTGGCTCTCGCTAGCGTTCGTTTACTAGTCTGTCTATGTCTTTTAAACTAGATTTTCCAGACTGTGTCATCGTGTCATCGTTGCATCGCCAGGGCGGATCCCCATCCTCTTTGTTTAGAGTGTTTGGGTCCGGAACACCATTGGGACTCCTGTTTTTACTGCGACTCCCTTTCGGTCCGGGCACTTCAACATCGGTTAGAGCGGTGGGAGGAGGTGTTCGGACTGACTCCTCCTTCGCATTTTCAGGCTTTGATCGACGAGAAGAAAAAACGCCCAGTAAGTTCTTTAATTTTCAGAGCACCCCGGCCGGGGGGACACCTTCCCGGGTTCCTCTCGAGCCGGGAGCGGCGATGATCGCTCTGTTACCGGGGTTTGCCCTGAGGTGCCTGTCGGGCCTAATAATTCTACCAGAGTTTTCTCTGAGGGTCTCCGTAAGGGGCCTGTGATCACCGGAGTACACTCCGAGGCCCCTCCTGTGGGGGCTGTGTGTAAACCCAGTTCTACTGAGTCGTAGGGTACCAGAGCTTGCTTTGAGGCCGCTCTTTCGGCTTCCCTCAAAAACAAAACCGGGGTACGCCCCGAGGTCTTGGCTGGGCTTGAGGTTACCGAACGGATGTTCGAGGCCTGTGCCGATAAGGCTTCTACCGGGCCTAGGTCCGAGGTCCCTCGTACAGAGGCTAAGGATACCAACAGTTCTGATGGGCCGGGCAAGGCCCTGTCGGTGACAGCGCACCGTTCCCGCTCTTGTGGTGACACCAGATCTGTTTAGGGGGCAAAGAAGAAAGTTTCTTCTTTTACCGACGGTGCTGAGGTTCTTCCTTCGAAGGCTCAGTTGGTGGTTGGTATGTCGCAGAAACATTCGAGGCCTCATAGTACCGGCTCGGCCGAGGTTCCTTACGTTAAGGCTAAAATTAACACCCCTGATCCATCGACTGGAACCCCTGCCTCACTTCCTCACGTGCCGCAGTTCCCCTCAGATGAGGACAAAATGGCGGCCGTTCCCGCCACGACCACGGCGGCCATTTTGGGTGCTGCCCCTACAACTACGCCATCGGCCTCTGGTGTAGGGTTCGGTCCGTCGGGTGAACCTAAGGTCCCATGTGCGCATCCTTATCGGCCGGTTTATGATTGGAACGCCCGGATGCCTCTTCCACACAATGTTTTGTTGCCCGCGGAAGCAGCTCACTTGATTTATGTGGATACGTCGGCGGAGGGGCCGGTGTGGCACCCTTCCCCGTTATGTCCCTGGATTTGTCCACCTCATGAGAGGCCTCCTCAGGTTCCGAAACAATCTCCCGAGGACGCCTTTTTCGGTAAATTTCAAGCGCTTATGCACACCGACCCCATGAGGGAATATTTCAAGGGGCTTTTCAAGGAGATATAGGAGATATATCCACCCCCGCCTCTGGCTCCACCCGTTCCGACGGTGGTTCCGCCGGCGCCTACCTTGCCCATGGTGCCTCCCCCTGCGCTTCCGCCTGTGCCACCATTGTCCCCAGTGGACAAGGCAGTGCCTGACACGGCTCAGCAGGATCCGGACCTGTCAGATGACCCTCAAGGCGATCAGGACAACGAGGACCTGTCCCGCTCTACCAGAGCTTTCCATGACCGGGTACTGGACATGATGAGCTTCTTAGATGTTCCGGTGCCCGAGGGACCTGCTCTGCAGGAGGGCGTGCTTTCTGGGGCGTTCACCTTGTCTCCTTTGGAGCGTACCGGCCTGTTCTTGCAGAAGGACGTTCTGGCCGAGGTCCGAAGAGTTTGGGAAAAGCCACACTCAGGACTTTTTGTAAATAACAAGATTGACGCGGGGTACAGGCTACATTCCTCGGAAGAAGTGGCCTTGTCGTGTTGTCCGCATCCCTCCTCCACAGTGGTGGCTGTGGCCAGGATGCAATCCAGACCTGCAGCTTCCTCCTCCGCGACGACGACTCAGGTCTTGGGAAAGGAGGACAAGCTCCTGGACTCCCTAGGGAGGAAAATCTTTGCCAATTCGGCCTTGCAGCTCAGGCAGGCCAATGCAGAATTGATTTTGGCGGGAGCTAACATGCGGATGTGGAGAGGTCTGTCAGAGTTTGAGGAGCACATTCCGGTCGAGAAGCTGGAGGATTTCAGAGGAGGCCTTTCCGATGCCAGGGTCTTGGCCCAGGATCTCCTGGAGGCTGCGGCTCATCACGTAGACACCTCGGCTCGGGGTCTGATGCTAGGGGTTGATACCTCGTGGCAAGCATGGCTACATGCCACTAAGTTCTCGAAGGAGGTGCAAGACAAGGTTCTGGACCTTCCATTTGGTGGAAAGGAGCTTTTTCACTTTTCTACTGATGTAGAGCTCACCAAAGCCAAAGACAGCACTCAGACGGCCAAATCATTGTCTGTTCTGGTTAAAGCTCCCTTCAAGGCTCAAAGGCTGTTGTCGCAAGGTCGACCTTCCTCTGGTTTTAGGGGCTTCCTCGACCGCAAAAATTGCAGAGTGGATACTCCTGCGGGGAATAACTGCCGTAGACAACAGCATATGCTGTATTTCTCCCGCTCCTCAGCCTCCTCATCAGGTGGCACCGCCACGATAAACCTGCCAAATGAGGGTTTTCCGCGCTTGCACGAGAGCCTGGTGGGAGGGCGCATTGCGTCTCATTGGGAGGCGTGGCAGACCATCACAGAAGACAGATGGGTCTTGTCAGTCGCTCGAGCGGGCTTCCGCTTAACTTTACCCCCTACCCCACTCCTCAACCCTCCTTTTCAGCTGTCGGGCTCACCCTCCCTCAAGGCCTAGGTTCAGAAACTTCTGCTCCTCAGAGCTGTGGAACCCGTTCCCCTTGGGGAGCGAGGGGAGGGCTTCTACTCCCGGCTGTTTACGGTGCCCAAACCCACCCAGGCTGGCCTACGCACCATCCTAGACCTTTCCCAGTTCAATCTTTCCCTACCCCAAGATCAATTCAAGATGATCTCGCCCGGCCAGATTCGCTCCTCGTTGCAGGCGGGCGATTGGCTCAGCATGGTGGATCTTCATGATGCGTACATGCATATCCTGATTTGGAACCCACACAGGAGATACCTCAGTTTCTCTTTGGGAGAGGAGCACTTCCAGTTTTGGGTGCTTCTTTTTGGCCTCAGTTCGGCGCCGCGTGTCTTCACGAAGATGATGTCGGTGATTGCGGCCCATCTTCGTCTCCAGGGTATCCATGTGTATCCCTATTTGGACTACTGGCTCCTACGCAGCCCTTGCCCGTTAGCAGCAGCGGGCAACCTCCAGTCTCTCCTTCAGCTCCTGTTCCATCTTGGGCTGTCAGTGAACTGGCAGAAATCCTCCATGACGGACTCACAGGACCTGACTTTCCTGGGTTTTCGTTGGAACACGATAGACTGCCGAGTGTATCTGGCCGGGCACAGAATGGCAGATCTGTTGGCCACGTGTCAGATGTTTACGCAGTCGGAGAGCATGTCCGCCTGGTGGTTCTAGAGGCTTCTGGGCCTCATGGCCTCGTGTGTACTGGCTCTTCCTCTTGCTCGTCTCAAAATGAGACGGACCCAGATGACTCTTCGGAGTTCCTGGCGTCAGGCTGTGGACCCGGATTCCAAACGGATAATGATTCCGGATTCCATGAGAGTAGACCTGGACTGGTGGTCTTCTCTCAGCAACCTATCAGTGGGAGTGGGGTTCCTGAACCCAACCCCCATGGTGACGATCACGACAGACTCCTCCCTTTTCGGGTGGGGTGCGACGTTCTATCGTCTTCAGGTCTCGGACCTTTGGTCACCTCAGGACAAGCTCCTGCACATCAATCAATTGGAGCTTCTGGTGATTTTTCTGGCGCTCAAGGCGTTCAGACCTCTCATTGTCAACAAGATGGTCCACATAAGAACAGACAATGCGGTGTCAATGTACTACATAAACAAGCAAGGGGAAACGAAGTCTCCCCCTCTCGTGGATCTTTCCATCCAGATTTGGGAGTGGGCCGTGCTTCATGGGGTCTGGCTGCTTGCAGTGCACATCCCGGGCCGGCTGAATGTCACCGCTGATGCCCTCAGCCGACGGACAGTGGTCAGCTACGAGTGGGAGTTGAAGGCGGAGATCCTCTCATGGATTTTCTCGCGTTGGGGCACACCGGAGGTGGACCTCTTCGCCACGGCGGTAAACAAGAAGCTTCCTCAGTACGCCTTCAGAGGGGGGCTGGGAGCCTTCTCTCTGGGGGACGCACTCGAGATCCTATGGCACAACATGAGAGCTTACGCCTTCCCGCCTCTTCCTCTGGTTCATCGAGCAATTTGGAAGTTGAAGAGTTCTGTCAACTGTTCTCTTCTACTGATAGCTCCGTGGTGGCCGGCCAGGTTTTTGTTCTCAGAACTTCAACACCTGTCGGTGTGTCCACCGATCAGGTTACCAATAACTCCCGATCTTCTTCACCAAGGGGAACAACAGATGTGGCACCCCTCGACAAACAATCGCTCAGCTTGGCGGCATGGTGCGTTCACGGCCCCAGAGCCTTTGGGTTTGTCTGTGGATAACATGCACATTATCCATGCAGCCAGGAAACCCTCGACCAAATCCCAATACAAGAGTAAATGGCTCAGGTTCTGTCATTGGTGTTTGGAGAAAGAATTGGACCCGAGGGTGGCGACGATTGGCACGGTGCTGTCCTTCGTCTCCTCCCTAGTAGAGTCAGGGGTTCATGTCTTGTCCTGCAGGACTTATCTCTCGGCGATCTCCGCCTACCTCTCTACAGACCGGTGTTCCTATTCGTTAACTAACCCGGTGATGAAGAGACATTTTGCTGGTTTGACACGCCTCTACCCTGCGGTTCGTAGCCTGCATCCGCCTTGGGACCTAAATGTAGTCCTGACGGGGCTGTGCCATAAACCTTTTGAGCCAATGGCTACCGTTGACCTCAAGTACGTGTCCTGGAAAGTTTCCTTTCTGGTAGCCGTTACGTCAGCGAGGAGAGTGAGTGAGCTTCAGGCATTGTTGGTGGAGCATCCTTTCTTGGTCTTTCACAAGGACAAGGTAGTCCTTCGGACGAACCCAGCTTTCCTACCAAAGGTAGTGACTGAATTCCATCTGAATCAGTCCATTTCCCTTCCGGTCTCTTTTCCGAACCCTGCCTTGGAGGCGGCAAGGGTTCTACACTGCCTGGATGTCCGAAGAGCTCTTAAGTTCTACCTGGACAGGACTGCTGAGCTTCGGAGCTCTTCCCAACTGTTTGTGACCTTCAGTAAACCCCAGGGCAGGCTGGCGTCTAAAGCATCCATTTCCAGATGGATTGCTGCCTGTATCACGGAATCTTTCACCGTCCAAAAGCTGAAACCTCCTAAAGGTATCCATGCACATCAGGTGCGAGGCAAGGCAGCCGCGGTTGCTTTTCAAAAGTATGTTCCCTGGGAGTCCATCGCTAGAGCAGGTATTTGGGCCTCCCCGTCTGCTTTCTGTAAGCATTACTGCCTCGATATTTGCTCTAGAGCTGACGCTCCGTTCGGCCAGGCTGTGCTGAAGAACCGGTTTCAGTAAAGGGTATTTCCATCCACTCATAGTTCCTGTAAGGAGTGCTTGGGAATCTCCCATATGTATGGAGGAAAGGGGACGGGACGTAGGAGTATTACCAGGTTACTCACCGTAGTGACCACCTTACTCCTAGTCCATAGTCCCCTTTCCTCCATACGCCCGCCCGCCATCTCCTCTAATAAGGTTCCTCTGTTATTGCTAAAGGGTCTATGACCCTGCGATAGAAAAGGACTGATGGGCGATGCGCGGGGCAGAACCAAGGTGGGTGGGGTTACGGCCACGTGCCGGGCCCCGCGCAGGAAAGAGAGGAGGGGCACATTTTTGAAAAAAATGAGGATGCTTTTTACAAAGTGCTCCGGTCCCGTCCCACAGTACGGAGAGATGTCCCATAAGTATGGAGGAAAGGGGACTATGAACTAGGAATAAGTTGGTCACTACGGTGAGTAACCTGGTAAGTCTGAAATTGAGCCTTATTAATAAACATGCATTTCGGCTGGGACTGTCCACTGACACCCCAGAATCTGCCTTTTAGTGTGCCAACATGTAGTTACAGAGCAATATGTGAATTCCTGCAACAGCCTGCTGAAACCCAAAGTTCCAAGAACCAGTGGCTGACCTTATCCGTGGTCAATCGTGATCCAACTTATATATTGAATTATGTAACTCCATGGCCTGGTGGAAGATTAATAAATATAAACCATATGTGGATTTATTTGGTGTTCTATGGGAATTTACAATTAGACTGGCCAAAACAGTTTTGATGTCATTTGATTGTCAACCTGTGTCGCGTGAAGACAGGATAAACCCCCAGAGGGTTAGGTGGAAACCAGTGCTTCCAACGCAAGCTCTATGAGGGAAGTGGTGAGGACACACCAGGGTGGTGATTACTGGAGTCTCTTTGATGTAAGAGAGACAGAGGAGAGGGAGGAGTTAGGTTTACATATGAGGGTAGTTACAGCCAATAGAGGGTTTCCACCATCTTGAGTGTTCTTAGGCCATTTGTACTTCCTGTGCCCTCTCCCCACCTCCAACGGACAAAGTACTCTGAGACTAACATCACCAGGCAAAGACACGTGTCACAGGAGCCAGGATTGGAACCGTACAGAAGCCTTGAAATGGATCAATCCGCTCTTGGAAAGTGACTGAGGCAGTGACACTGCTCATTAGTAAAATCATCTTTAGACATAAGAGGACATTTTCACCTGGAACTTTGAGGTACATTCTGCTCAAAGTTCTCTTTCATAGGAGTTAAGATAAAGATTCCAAGGAGGGCACAAGACCCTCCCCTTACCCATTCCATAGGAACATTTGAGGTGTACTGCTGTTTGGACAAGGCTCGTCTACGGCCTGAACACTGTGTTGGGTGTCCTGACCCACGTTTGAGCTATCATGCTGCAACATTTGGTGCTGTGGGCTTAGAAAATCCAAGATGGCCAAAAAGCCCACATGTGCGCCAAAATCCAGGAGAACCACGCAGTTTGTTCACACTAAAATTGTTGCCTAACTTGCCACCCACCAGTGCGAGCAGGATGGGCCGGGGTGCCATGAGTGAAATGTGTGCCAAAGGAAAAATCGCACTTTAAAATCACCTTTTGTTTCTCTGAATGCCAGCTCAAAAAGCCTATTTTCAAACATTGCAACACATCCAAAAATCTCACTGAACACCAGCGGACATCTGGCAGAATGAAGTATGTGTGCATACTAAATCTGGGAAGTTGAAGAGCCCCAAAACAATGTTCATAACAAGACTGGCTGAGCTCTGCAGGTCTGCAGCAGCCTAACAAACTGGATTTAAAACTACCAAAAATCGAAAATGTTTAAATTAACTGAGTGACCTACTTTTGAGTGTCACATAGTTTGTAACTGTTGAAATGTCATAGTTTTGAACTTAGAATCAGCATTCTAGCTGCATATGTAAAAATTGTCTTGACTTAAACTGGGGAACAAAAAGTGACATTTTACCTGAAACCTGGCTTAAGGAAACTGGAATTCTGCCAGACAGCTACCCCCGACAGGAGTGGGGGCTTGCCCAACAAATGCATTCCCACGCCTGGCTGCATTCTGTTGCTCCTGCCAAAAGGAGGTCAGACACTCTCTGATTGAATTACCAGGGGATTGCAAGAAACTAAAGAAAGGGCCCAGGCAGATGGTTTATTAGGATGGTCGTAAATGGCTTCCTTTTGAACAAAGCCCTGCCTTGACTCAGGCAGATGGTTTATTGGGGGGACCGTAAAATAGCTTCCTCTTGGCAGAAGCTGGGAGGGGCAGGGTCTCTGAGCTTGGCAGAAACTGGATAAACTGGTTTCTACACCATGTAACCTGAAAAGACACACCCCTGTTGGCCAGAATATGATTCTAAGAAAGATGTATAACTCACAGTGCGGACTTGTCAAACTTATTTAAATGATACCATAATTCTTGTGATTTTTCTGTGCACGTTTTAAGATGCGTTGGGAATTTGTGTGATGTTCTGGGGCAAAATCCCGCTGTTTATTGACACCACATACTCTGTGTTTAAGCTAGCGACCTGGAAAGTTACTGAGATATGTGTGGGAGGGGGGTGTACATGTGTATAAATCTGGAGAAAAACCCGATGTTGCAAAACCCACTAAAAAGCACAAAATGTTGCCATTTCTGAATGCAAGCCCCCAGGAAGAGCAGAGTTTGAACAGAGTATACCTCATGTGATATGTGATGGGTGCATGTAATTTTAAACAAATGTGTACCTGTGCGAATATGTATTTGGGTCAAATATAGATTTGTGTGCAATTTGACAGGGGAGTATCCTTTCTGCAGACCATAAAACAACATCACCATGACACACATTTCCTTCCCCAATCAAAGCAGTGCAGAAAGCTTGACCAATGGGCAGTTGAGAGAGGGGCTGGCTAGTGATGCTGCACACACACCCACTTTCAAAAGACATAAAAAGAGCCACTGGAAGCTAGAGAGGACATTCAATTCCATTTGCTGCGGAGCATGCTGACCGACGACTTCACATCCAGAGATCCTACACTTAGACTTCCAAGCTAAACAGAGACTACAGAACTTTGAACCAAGAAGGCCCACTGCAAGCAAAATTATTTGTCAGCAGGCCCAAAATCATTTGCAGACTATTCACAACCGGAACCAGCTGTTGATTCTGGCCTAAAACCCTGTGCCAGAAAGATCCAGAAGCAGTGCTGTACCCAGAACCAGAGGCCAGAGATCCAGAGTGACCCAGACCGCTGTTAGCAGAACCAGAGAGCTGACCCAGATCACTGTGAAGTGCCGAGACCAGAACCGGAGTCCAGTCCAAAACCTGACCAGACCCGTGGCGAGGCCTATTTCAAAAATATATTGTGAGTACCTAGCAGAACTGTGCAGAACCATTCTCTTAGTTAAAATAATCTAATCCAAACTATTTTAATCTAACCAGAACTGCCTCCTAACTGTCACCTGTCATTTGCAAAGCTGTCACCTGTCATTTTCTAGCTGCAAGCTGTAACCTGTCGCTTTGAACTTTTAAAATTTCAAATCCGAAAAACAACCTTCACAAAATCGTTCATAACTCCGTAACCGTTTGGGCTAGGAACGTGGTTTGACTTTCCTCTGAAAGCTTAGAACCTTACCTTTCCAACAAGCCTAGAACCTTCTTGCTACTCCCTATACTTCTGCCGTAATCACGATTCACGCATTCGCGAATTTTGCTGCGATTTGCGATTTGGCCCGATTTCTTTACTTGGATTTCGAAATATGGAAGATTATCTAATAAAATGTCCATCACATCATATTAGTATGCAATTTTTGAGGATAAGATTGAATCTATGTCCAACAAATGACATTTTAGCAAGAAGAGGGATTATACCAAAAAAACTAAACTTTTGTTGTTTTTGTACAAATGAAATACAGAAAGAAACACTGTCATATTTGGTGGTAGAATATCTGGCATTGAAAGAAAACCGAGAAAGGTATTTTACAAATTTGTTTCATATTAACTGTCATCTGACGAAAGACAAAATATTTTGTACTTTATTTACTAGTGCAAGAACAGCAGTAAAAATCGCACTTGTACAATATGTGAATGTAATTTTACCGAGAGAGTTAAAAACTGACTAGAATTGCAACGCTGAAAGAAGTGTTTATTGGGTGCTCTAAATCAACGTATGAGTTTTATCTGTGTTATAACTCGCCATTTAACAGTTATTATTTTATATGGTTAATATGGTCAGTACAAATTTTCTGTTTTATGTAATGATTTTTATCTTTAATGTTTAGAAGGTTTTAGTAATGTACTGTGCAGGTTTTTGACCCATGCTGAATCAATAGACTGGATAGACATGGGGATTAAGCCGTCGCTGCCCATTATCCTATCCCGGAATAAAAATAAATCAATAGACAGGGTAGATGTGGGGTTGAGCTGTCGCCGCCCACATCCACGCCAGGATCTAGGAGAACTGCGCAGTTGCGCACACCAAGGTGGTCACCCAAGGTGCCACCCATTTTTGCCTATGTTGTGAGCACAGAAGGGCACAGAGCCTAAAACCATTGTAAAAGGGGCAATGCTGATTGCCAAAAGCAACCCATAACTGGTGGGAATTCGTTTTCTTCAGGTCAAACATGGCTAATTTATGGGAACAAAATTATTTTACTGCAGAACTACACCAATGCCATTTGTTGAACCTGGACAATATACTTCCATGTAATATCTCTTGTTTGAAATGCTTGAATTCAAGACTGATCCAAAAAAAATTGCATGCAGTACCCGCTTTTGACTGAGGGTGGCGCTAGCGGTCTAAACTCTGACAGGGAAACTGCATGTCAGGAGTTGCAGGAGAGGCCTTTACATCAAAGGCTGGGAGTTAATTAAAATCTTAACCACATGCTGTTCCCAGAAGACAATCTGATTTAATTAACAGGCCAAAGGCTGGGAAACCTCTCACCTCCAGAGATTCACACCAGGAGTTAGAATCTCACATGACCTCTTGATTGATAGAAGGCAGACTGGCTGGGAGCCTCCTGGAGACCACACAATAGGCTCTTGCACTTGAATAGAATATGCTGATGTTGACTGTTGACTGTACACAAAGAGCTCCCAGCAGAAGACACATGTGATCACTGACCTACCCAAGTCTTGGAGGCGGACTCCAACACTCTGAGAACTGAATTGAAAGCAAAATATATATTTTACAGAAACACTGATAACTTATTGGGACTAAATGACAGGAATGCACAACTTTGAGTTCCTTAAAATGGAAACTTTGCCTACAATTCAAGCCCAAACTCCAATTTGTGTGATGTTCTGGGGAAAAACCCCGCCATTTATTGATACTACAGACTCTGTGTTTAAGCTAGAGATATGGGAATGTACTGGAGTAGGTATGGACAGCCTGTGTATATGTGTATAACTTTTAATGAAGAACCAAGGTTGCATAACCCACTAAATTCGAAAATAAATTGCCATTTTTGAATGCAAGCCCTCAAGAAGAGCAGATTTGGGAAAGAGACTACCTCATGTGATAGGTAATATGTACATGCAATGACAAACCACTATGTATTTGGGAAATGTGTATTTTGATCAAATATAGATTTGTGTGCACTTTGACAGGGGAGTGTCCTTTCTGCAGGCCATATAATGACATCGCTCTGACACTCCACTTCTTTCCCCCAATCAAGAGATAAAGGAAAGCTTGACCAATGACAAGTAGAGAGGGGCAGGCTTTGCTAGGCCCAGGCACACACCCATTTTCAAAACACATAAAAAGAGACTGCTGGGACAGGTAGAGAGATTCAATTCCATTTGCTGCGGAGCATGCTGACCGACGACTTCACATCCAGAGATCCAGACTTCAAATCCATCAATCTCCTGAACCTGTAGCAGTACCCAGAAAGCAGTGTTACATCCAGAATCCAGAGAGGCTAGACCAGCAGAGCAGAGCTGACCCAGATCACTGTGAAGTGCCGAGACCAGAACCGGAGTCCAGTCCAAAACCTGACCAGACCCGTGGCGAGGCCTATTTCAAAAATATATTGTGAGTACCTAGCAGAACTGTGCAGAACCAATCTCTTAGTTAAAATAATCTAATCCAAACTATTTTAATCTAACCAGAACTGCCTCCTAGAAGTTGTCACTTGTTATTTTGTAAAGCTGAACCACTGCCATTTGTCAATTCTGCAGCTGCAAAGCTGTCACCTGTCATTTTCTAGCTGCAAGCTGTAACCTGTCGCTTTGAACTTTTAAAATTTCAAATCCAAAAAACAACCTTTACAAAATCGTTCATAACTCTGTAACCGTTTGGGCTAGGAACTTGGTTTAACTTTCCTCTGAAAGCTTAGAATCTTACCTTTCCAACAAGCCTAGACTTCCTACTCCTTATACTTTCTCCACAATCACGATTCACGCATTCGCAAATTTTGCCGCGATTTGCGATTTGGCCCGATTTCTTTACTTGTAAAAAGATAGCTGCTTTTGGCTGAACTGCTAAATTTCGTTTGCCTCTTAAGAACCATCCCTGAATCATTGCTAGAGTGAGCCTGAACTAATATTAACTAGATACCACTCACCCTGAACCTCCTGAAGGGAATTAAAAGCATTTTCAGCATATTTCTCACTGCATTGTCACCATATTCAAAGCATTTTGGGCCTGTGTTTCAATCTTCTGTAGTCTAAGCTTGCTGGGGTGAACTGAATTACATTTGATTGCATTTCTAAGAACTGTGTGCTTTCCTCTTAATTTCCTTACATTGCATAAGGGGGCGGGGGGGAGTGGATTGCCAGAGAAAAGTGATTACATTGTTTTGTTGAAATCACATTGAGTATTTTCTGTATTGCATTTTCATTCAACATTGCATCCATCTGAAACTAGATAAAGCATTCTCTACCACCTTATTCTTCTGTTCCTATTCCCAATCGTGCTACCTCATCCTTTATACTACTTCTGAGTAACCCAATCAGTTTGTTAGTAGAACATTACCCATTGTTGTTAACTGCTCATGTTCTGAAGTGTGATATTAATTATTAATTTATCATAAAAGTGTGATATATATATATTGTTTAATTTTTTTTCAAATAAACCTTTTAAACTTGCAAAACAGAACTATTTCTTGGCTCAGTGGGGTCAGGGGGATTCCAAGAGAGGGGTGTTATATAGGGGTAGTCATCCAGAACTCATGAACTGGACATAAAGATATATCAATAAGGGTTTCCATTCAGTATCCCAGACTAGGCATTGACTTAGCTGTAGTGTTGAATTGAATCCTCTTACAACTGGTAACCACGAT
Organism: Ambystoma mexicanum; assembly: GCF_040938575.1. Lineage (NCBI taxonomy): Eukaryota > Metazoa > Chordata > Amphibia > Caudata > Ambystomatidae > Ambystoma > Ambystoma mexicanum. The sequence goes on along the minus strand of NC_090928.1, from coordinate 161,402,554 downwards.
CCTGCTCACTGGAGGTAATAGCCCCTGCTAGTCCTCTATGTCAACCTTCTTGGTAAGAAAGGACAAAAGAAGACCCACCTTACCTTGTAACAATATTCAGAATAGATTGTATCCTCCCATGTAATCCTTATCTTTGATATTTCCATATCCAGTTTGCTGCTTCGGAAAAATGTTTCCGGTAGAGGGCGCTGCGCGCCGATGACTGTTGAGTCGATATCCCTCGAAGGCCTCCGTCTCAATGTCGACATCATCAATGGTATAAATAGTCGCGCGTGCAGCATCTGTTGCTCAGTCCTGTTTTTCCGCGCTTCATGAGCTTCGAGAACGTGACGCTCGGTTCTGTGAAGAGAACAAATTCTTCACATTTTTGTCAAGAAAACCTTTGATTCCTCGGTATGAGATGGCCTCTTCGTCGGCTCCATCTACGCCCCTATCCGGCTTCAAAAAGTGCTGAGATTGTGAGGCAAAGATGTCCTTGACAGACCCCCACAGGGTCTGCCTATGGTACCTCGGGGCAGAGCATTCTTGTGCGCAGAGCATCCCTGTTCGGAATGCAAAGAGTGCCTATCGATGATGGCGAAAACCTTAAGGGCGCGCAGAGGGAAGCTGGAGAGAGGTAGGCCTAAAAAATCCATTACCCCTTCCAAATTTACCTCAGACGAGTCGAGACCGCTGTCTCCTCGACGAAAGAAACACTCCCGTTTTAGATCTCGAAGCGGATCGCATCACTCATCCGCTCTGAAGCACAGTAAAAAAAGGCGTCACAGATTGCCTTCGACATAATCCTCCAGTTCACCAGAGAGAGTAACATGCCCTACCAAAAACAGCTACCCGGCTCAGTGGGAGGAATTTTGTAAAGAAATGATGGAAAGTGTTTGAGAATGTGGCCTTGCCCCACCGTAGGAGACACTTATAGGTGATACGCCAGGAGAAACACCTGGTAGAGACAAAAGCTGTGAGTCGTCGACCTCGGCAAGACATACTCCTCGAGAGTGTGACAAACCCTTGAGTCGAGTCAAAGCCTCTTAGACGCACAAGGCATCGACAATGTCGACTCACAAGTCAACGCTAATAACTGTGTCATTGACACCTTCGGCACCTCAGTTGGGAGAAAGATCTTCGATGCCTCGAACGTCGACCCTGTTGACGCCGATCATTTTGATCCCTTCGACTTCTTCAAAAACGTCGAAGCCGTTGTCGATTCTATTGACGTCCTCAAGGCCAAGCACAAATCCATTGAGGCCACTGACGTCTAAATCAATAGTAACAAGTTTAACTCCTCCTGTAATGACTGCAATAGCTCCTTCCTCATTGGAAAAGAGCTACACACCTCTACCATGAGGAGGGAGAGGATTCAGATACAGAAAGACCCGTTGGTCTGGAATGTGTTAGACCTCAGATCCCAGAAGAACTCATTCCAGAAGAGGTCAGATTGAAAGATCTGCAGGACTCCTTGCAGGAAGCAAGCGGAATAGATACCTCCCCAGTGATAGATTTTAGCAAGCCTGAACCAGGGGAACATGCTGAAAGTAATTATAGGTCACTTATGAACAGGGAATATATGGGGTGGTCTACGCCTGCAACCGGATATGACCAAGATGACCTCATGGACATACTTGATGGAGAACCACAAGAAGATGCTATCGTACCCTTTCACAAGGCTTTACAGAGAAAAGTGTCCAGCAATTGGGAAATGCTGGAGGTTATTCCTGCAGTCAGTAAAACTGTCAGCAAAATATAGAGCATCATCTGCAGACCCTCCATACTTATCTAAACATCCAACCCCAGAAAACTTGGTTGTTCAAACTGCAACTTCGTTAGGAAGACAAACGGAATATGCCAGAATTCCGAAGGATCGTGATGATAAAAAGGTTGATGCCATGGCCAAGAAAGTTTTCTCGGAATGTAGCATGGTACTAAAGTCTGCAAATGCCACATATACGCTGGCGGTGTCCGGTCAAAGTTTCGAATCAAAAGGGTCGAATGCCATTTTGATCGAAACCAAAAGGATCGAAAATAAAAGGGTGAATTTCTTTTTATTTATTTATATTTTTTTGTTTGGTATGTGAAAAAAAGTTTTTTTAAACGAGAAAACGGGGGCTGGGGGGAAGCCCCCCATAAAAAAATAATTCGACCCTTTTTTTTCGGTCCTTTTGGTGTCGAAAAAAAGGCATTTGAGCATTTTGTTTTCGAACCTTTAACCTAGAACCCACGCTGGCAAGATTCAGCCACACCCTTTGGGAGTGTGCTTCAATGGTGGCTGACTGTCTCCCAGAAGGAGAGGAACAAGACGGTTTCTTGAATATTATCAAGCACAGGAGGGATGCAATGTGTCAATTCCTCCAAACCAGCCTCGACTTGTTGACAGCATCAGCAGAGCCATGTTGGCTCGTACCACAATCCGCATATTCGCATGGTTGCGGAAATCTGGATTTGCTGGAGGGTTAGGTCCTTTCGCTATTACTCTGCATTCGGACAAGGCAGAGGACAGCCAGCTCAAAAGGTCCAGAGACCCCGTGGTGGACGGTGCAAAGGTACTAAGTCCGCATCTGCAGGTGCTGCTTTACCCTCAGCATCTGCTTCAGCCACCTCAAAACCCCTCTGAGGTCTTGCATCACAAGACATCAGTAGGAGCAGGTGAACTCAACATCTGACAGAATTGCAGGCTATTAATTCAGGTGCTTGGGCATTGGAAACAGTTGCCCAAGGTTACTACCTGCCTTTCCTACACACACCTCAGAGTCATCCACCAGGGACAGAACTCTGATTTTTCCAGACCCGCTCCTTATGCAGGAGATTTTGGACCTGCTAGAGAAAGGTGCTATAGAACTGGTACCTGCAGTGGAGAGGAACAAGGGTTGGTACTCTCCATATTTTCTAATCTCAAAAAAGGATGGAGGAATGAGACCCATCTTGGACTTGTGAGAATTTAACATGATCCTAAGGAAAGACAATTTCAAGATGGTTACACTTTCTCAGATCCCTCAGGCCCTCCAACTCCAGGATTGGTTGGTATCTCTGTACCTTCAGGATGCTTACTTTCATGTGCCAATACATCGGAAGCACAGAAAATACCTGAGGTTCGCCATTGGCAGCTCTGTCAGTTTCAGGTTCTGCCATTTAGGCTAACCTCTGCCCGAGGGTCCTCAACAAGCTAATGGCGGTTGTGGCAGCGAGTCTTGGGAGAGGGGGATTCACATCTACCCCTGCCTGGACAAATGGTTGATCAGAGCGAGTTCCCTGGAATCACTCCACAGGCTGGGCTTCTCCCTCAACTTCAAGAAGTCCCATATGAACCCATCTCAAAAACTCCAGTTTATTGGAGAAATGATGGACACATCCCTGGGAAAAGCCTCGCCACCAGAGGTGAGGGCTCAAGACATTTTACAGATGGTGACAAAGTTCCAAAATCCCCAATATCTTCCAGCCTTCGACTTTCTGAGGTTGCTCGGCCTAATGGCATCCTGCATCTTTTTGGTGCCTCAGGCCTGCCTGAGAATGAGATACCTCCAGTGGGCTCTCAGGACCCAGTGGTCACAATTCTCGGAAAAGATGTCAGATCTCCTTCAAATACCGAACAGAGTTTCTCTGGACCTTCAACGGTGGGCTTCTCGAGAAAACATCTTGAAGGGAGAACCTTTTTGGCAAACATGGCCGGAGAGAACGGTAGTGACGGACAACTCACTTACGGGGTGGGGAACCCATGCCAACGATTTGACCATCAGCGGTCGTTGCTCTCCATCGAAGTCCAAAGTACGCATCAACTTTTTAGAGCTAAGGGCAATCAGACTAGCGCTGAAGGACTTTTTGCCCTCCGTACGGGGAAAGAATGTCCTGATAATGACGGACAACACCGTGGCCATGTACTACCTCAACAAAAGAGGGGGTGTAGGGTCACTACCACTGTGCAGAGAGACAATACAGCTCTGGTTTTGGGCAATACGAGAAGGAATCTCTATCGGTAGTCCACCTAGCCAGAGAGATGAATACGATGGTGGACGCTCTGTGCAGACAGAGCAAAGTATCCCACGGGTGGGAACTACCTTGGGAAGCCCTTCAAGAGATCTTTGCCCTTTGGGGAACCCCTCAAGTGGATCTGTTCGTAATGAATGCCAACAGGAAGTGCGAGCTGTACTTCTCCAGGGAATTTCCCCGAGAGGAGCTCTAGGGGATGAGTTTGTGGTGGACTGGGAATATCCACTCCTTTACGAATTTCCTCCAGTCCCTGTCATTCCTCATGTAATAAGGAGGTTGAGAAGGTTCAGGAAAACCATGATTTTAACTGCCCCAGATTGGGCCAGGAGAAAGTGGTACCCGGACCTTCTAGACATGTCCATCTGTCCTCCGATTAATCTTCCACAAAGAGAGGAAGGTCAGGTTCTCCATCCGGATACCAGGACTCTCAGCCTTCACGCATGGTTTCTGAAAGGCTGAGGTGCAAAGATTGGGACGTCCCGGACAATGTAATGGAGATGTTGCTTTCGGCCAGAAGGCCAGCAACCAAATCATTATACCGCTGCCGTTGGAAAAAGTTCTGCAGCTGGCGTAGAGATAAAAATGTTGACCCTTTTTCATGCAATACACTGACAGTGTTATCTTTCCTTTAACACCTAGCAAATGTACGGCTCCAAATCGGCACAGTTAAGGGTTACCTAGCAGCGCTATCCATTTTTAAACACACTGCTGAGGAACCTTCATACTACCCTTGGTTATTAATCTTTTGAAAGGGTTGACCAATGTTTATCCCCCAACTCCTTTTCAAGTCCCCCTGTCGGACCTAAACTTAGTCTTAAAATTTCTAATGGGTACTCCTTTCGAACCCCTTCATTTGTGCCCACTTAGATTCCTTACCTTCAAAACTGTTTTTCCAGTCGCAATAACTTCTGCATGGTGGGTGAGCGAGTTACAAGCTTTATCCTGCAAACCCCCTCACACTGTTTTTCATAAAGATAAAGTTGTTCTGCAGGTGAAGCCAAATTTCCTCCCAAAGGTTGTGTCGGAATTTCATATTACTCAAAAGATAACCTTGCCTTTATTTTACCCTCCTCCTCATCCAGGGAAAGAGGAAGAAAGGCTGCACAGACTTGACCCAAGGTGTGCTTTTATGGATGTTCCTCCTTCGTATTCCTTATCACCCGTCCCATCCTTCCCCGCAGTAAAACTTCCCTTGTAGTTAGTTTGCGCTCCCTCAAGGGGAGTAGCTGTCTCATCCTACACAATACCTAACTCTTCAAAAAGGAACTGAGCAACGGACGCTGTGCGCGACTATTTATACCAGTGAGGACGTCGACATCGAGACTGAGGCCTTCGAGGGACATCGACTCGACAGTCATAGATGTGCAGCGCCCTCTATTGGAAAAAGATTTCTGAAGCAGCAAGTTGGATATGGAAATATCAAAGATAAGGAATACGTGGGAGGAACATCCAGTCGAAAGAACGTTACCATGGGTAAGTAACTTGTTCATTGGTATACCACGCTCAGAATAGGGAGTTCCAGCCCCCAACCCCTCAGCCCAATTAAATGAGACCACAACACTCTGTTGGCTGGGGTTCAACACGCCCTATCTATGATTTGTATAGAGCCACATAGACGCCCCACCCCCCTTGCCAACAATTTGCCAAGAACCAGGCAGGTGTATAGGCAGAATATATATTTACGGTTTATGTTAAAATATTTTTTAATGTCACACCACCTTCTCTGGGGCACACAACCAAACTTCAAAAATAAACAGGAAAAATAATACTTCACATGAGAACACGTTGCACATTGTACATACCGTCCTTTGTTTAAATTCCTGCACACTTTAAAATGCTTGCAGCTTTGGAAACAGATTTCGACAAATGCATGTGGCAAATAGCACCCCATTTCCTTTCGCCCAAAAATAATGTAAAATCCTTTTGCTAGCAGGGCCACTTACTCACACTCAGGAGAGTGTGTATATTGTTCAGTGTAAATTACACTAATTTCTTTTTGGAAAGCACTTCGCCCCACAGCAACAAAGACCCAGGCATCAGTGACGGGCAGCACCCCTCAGTTTAAAGGCCGAGTTTAGTGAGTGGGGACAGTTTAGGAATTTTGTTTGCGGAGAAGGGCAAACCTCTTTCTGTTTAAATACGATGTTTAAGGAGTGGTGACAATTGGGGATTTCGTTTTTGGCATAAGTATGGCTTTTGTTTAAAAACAAGTTTTGGGAAGGGGCATCAGTGGGGAATTTCGTTTTAGAGCCACAGACACCTTTGTTTTTAAAGGCAAGGTTTATGAATGGTGACCATTATAAATTTCAATTTTGTGGTGAAGACACTGTGCATATGGCCCTTAGGAATGTGCATATGGAAGGGATGTGATTATACCGGATTAATTCCAAATAACGAAACCAAATCAGGAAGATGGCAAAGTACTGTTTTATTAACAATTATCTAAAACAGGGAGGTTACAACGAACATCAACAGACTTATGCTCAGTCTCTCAATGATCTCCACAAAAAATCCAATTCTTATAGTGATAATGTGTCAGTGACATCATACTACGAGGCAATAGTGAAATAACCTATCAAGGGTTGGGATTGGTTAAGGGAAACCTCTAGATATACAATTTTGTAGGAGCTAGGATTGTTACTGGCTGCCCAATATCAGGTGGGCAACTTATGCCTACCTCCTAAAAAACATGTAATTTCAGAAACATTACATACATAGTTTCTCATTGGTCCTATAAACTATAAGGTCCTTCATTATATGGAATAATATAATTGGTGGCATTCTTGTGCCATGTCTGGAACATTTGGTTCATTCAGCAGCATGTAAACCCAGAACCAGGTGCAGGGAAATAGGACATACTACCTCACCACCCAATTAGCCCTGCATCTCACATCGCCCATGCCTTCTGCCATAAAATTGTATTTGTACTTGGCCTTGTAGAGTATTCTCATCTTTGTGAATGCACTGGAGTGAGGGCACTTGCTATCATGTCTGGGACTCCAAGTTCGAACTCTATTTCCATCCTCGGCTCACTTGACAGGAGATCACGATCTGGTCAATTTTGTAGGTTTTAAATGCTCTAAATGAATTAAAACTTGGCATCCTTGGTGTTCTTTCTTGCACCTTAACAAGAGTGGATTCGTCCTCTACATGCTTGCTCCTTTTCAGAATAGATGGCTGACCTTGATTTCTTCAGTCTTGACTTTGGGCCAGACAACCTCACCACGCAGGTCCATGAGCCTGCTATTCTGCTGCAACACAACTTTCTTTCTCCCTTCATGGTTTTCTGGCTTACTTATTTCATGATACCAATGTCCAGTTCTGTACAATGGTGGCTTTTCCTGCATTCTATTTACTACTTGTAGCTGGCCTCTATGATGACTTAATCTACCTTGTGTTTCAGCATCTGTACATGTTTTGAACTTCTGTTTTCAGCAACATCTTATTTACTGCATAGTTTACTTCTTGTTTAATTCGCTAGTTCTTTTGACCTCTTGCGCCGTCGTTTGTCCTACTTCTTTATCTTGAGACATTGTGCACACTTCTTTATGATGTCATCAATTCACCCACTCCGCTTCTTGTCATATTCCTTCAGGTTTTTCCTTCTGTAGGTTATCATCATGTCAAGGGTACATTCGGTAGGAAGGTCTAAACGGTTATCTTCTTTTAAACACTTGCTGCATTATTGGTTTTATGGGTGGTGTCAGGCATGGCAAAATCTCATGTCTCCAATACAGGGGAAGAAAGGGGGCGGGGATCACCTGTAGATGTACACAGCTGCTCCTCAACAACACCCCAATTACTTTGTGACTATAACGTTATTCCCGCTAGGAGAGAGGGTGGAGGTTTTGTACTCTTCCAAGCTGCCCCATGTATCAATCTATTTGGGAGGTATTGAAACAAAATATAGTTAAATAAGCTAAGGGTCGACACAATGTGCCCCCCCCACCCACTATGAAAGGAAGATATTAAGGCAGGCAGATCCCCCCCCCCACCACACACTTGGTTTTAAATGAATCAATTGTAATTACATGGGGCCTCTGTTTTGGGGTGTTGGGGTGCTCGGGGAAGACAGCCGGGCTCCTCCTCGGACAGCACAGAGTCTGGTCCCTTCAGTCTGAGATAGTCATCAGCTTTCATTCCTCATCTGGCTTCTCCTTAAGGATCGACCAGGGCCTACTCAGCTGTGGGTTCCCCCAGTTTCCCTCTCCCAGGCAAAGTTGAAGGCCTCTCAATGTTAAGGCCTCTCCACCAAATATGTCAGTCGGCTGGCTCAGGATACCCACAGGTGGATTAAGGGCAAGTCCTGGAAGATGTTTGCCAGCTCTCCCTCAAGGATGTTTTTAGGCAGCTTTTCTACTGGTCTGATTGTTCATCTTTGGAGTGGTATTTGAGAATTACCCACTTGGTGCTAGCCCCGGGTCTTTCCACAAGCTCACATCATTGGACTACTTCAGGAAATCTGCTTTTCTTCTAATAACCAATATCATCTTTCAACAAATAAGTGACAGTTGTAAAGGGAGATGGAGGAAAAATGAAAAGCCCTTTTGAAGGCCTGCCAAACATGTGGTACTAATGTGTATGGGGGATAAGCAGTCTGAACGCACAGACTGATGTACCCTAACCATATCCAAGAAGACGTGAGATGTGCGCTACTTTTAGCGCAAAAACTCTTAAGGACAGAAAACAAAGATTAGCCATATGGTTAAATGAGGGGAAAATACCGCCATTCAGAGGCTGAAACCTCCAGAAGTGTGGTGGACTACAAGGCAGATAAGCCTCGCCCCCCCGCCCCCCTAAGAGGTCCAGGTCAGAAGAACGATTGCCATCCCTTTCCAAAAGTAACACCCCCGTCAGCAGTACAAATGCGGACAAACCCTCTGTCAACCACAGGAGAAGCAAGTGCTAAAAGGTCTGACGCTTTGTCGATGGTGAAACATAAATCCTTGTTGTTGATTGTCATAACCACCTCATCGGCCAGTGTTAAGAAACCCTTGACAGCATCATCATCGTTGACGGGAACTACTGCCCCATTGACGGTCAAACCCATCGCGTCCATGTTCTTGACAAAAGCGACGGCACCAAGACCCCTGTTGACGACAACCCTATCGGCAAAAACCCTGTCCACAACAAACGAGGCCACAAAGACGACGGAAGCTCTGAGCAAGATAACATTGGTGGTGACGGTGCATGGAATATCTCCTTGCACCAATGCAGACCCCAATAGGAATTCCATCGTCGATTACCACTAGTGCAAAACAAATTCCGACAAAGTCCTCATTGACAGACAGTACTCAGAAGCCTGTAAAAGACAACAAACAGGCCTCAGGAATCACCGTCAGACCACAATACAATGCATAAATCCAGTGGGAAACAACCACTGAAGTTATTTTCAAAGACACAAGAGGTTGCAGAACGTGGATAGACTGAACACCCGGGAGAAACCACTGTATCTACAGAAGAAAGGCCTATATTAATAAAAATACTGCTCAAGCAGTTGCATTCTGCCAAGAAGGTTGACAGTCAGCCCGCCATAGCTACAAGCAGGGAACCATCCTTGTGACCAGTCTCCTCAATCATGCCTAAGTGAATACTAGAACACCATAGACACTGAGTTTGAACAAGGGTGTTCACCTCAGTTCTCTGACTAGGTTCCGTATTCAAACGTGCAATCCCCGGAAGATGCGCCATTAAGATCAACAGTATTAAGGCACTCACATGGACCCACAGATTCAGGTCTCCCTGCTCGACCAAGCTTATCCCAACCCACTGAGATGATAATAAACCCACAATCGTTATCGATTCAAATATCATCCACATCTACAACTAGATAGGAAGCTGCCATCAATGCAGGACCAATAAGAGGTATGTGGAGATTTACCAGGTCCTTTTAGGATTCCTTTAAATCCCACAAATGACAAACACATACAGGAGAGGGAAGCAAACACGCAAATGATACTCCATCCAGACGTGCTAAATCACCGGTGAGGGGGTTCACTTATCAGGCCAATGATACCTCGGCAGAGAGATAGGTCAAGAAGTTCAATAAGAGCATGGGGCTCTTCTCCAAGACCAACACACTTGCCATGTTGAGAGCTTGAAGAGGGAGAACTGCACTCAGCCACTGATGATGATGATGATGATAGGGAAACGGACAGTATTACTACCCACTCTCTACAACAGTATGACTGGTATGACGCAGATGCAGGACTGGGCCTTGTACCCAAGGAGCCTGCCCGACAGTCTCCACCAGTTCAAATAGGCGCATTCCACACTACCATACAGAAAGCATGCAAAGAATTTCGTCTGATTCCCTCTGAACAAAAGGATTGTTTCCTTTTTTATTTAATCCATAAGCAGAGAAAAACGGTGATGTCCACTCTCACTTTGCGCCATGTATAGAAGGAAGAATTGCTGCTAATTAAAAGACCATTCTCAGAACTGGACCTAAAAGGCCAACTAGAAAAGAGATTCAGAGCACCAGATGTATCCCCAAAATTCCTGACATCCCAACCAATCCCCATGTCAGTGGTCTCAGTGGCAGTAGGGAGAAAATCCAACATGCAAGGCCAGAAACACCACCATATATTATGTGTTAAAATAAGGAGGCACAAGATCCAGAATACTGTCAATGGAAGCACAAAGGTTATGGCACTGGGCAATCAAGACCAGCATGCAACTCCAAGCCTTTCATCTGCCAGGAAAGGAGAACGAAGCTGCAGACCAGCCCAGCAGAGCCGGCAATCAGTCACACGAGTGGCAACTGGTGAAAAGGAAACTCAAAAATATATTCACATGGTGGGGAACACCTCCCATTGATCTGTTCACCACATGGGAGAACAAGAAATGTCCCCCAGTTCACCAGCAGATATCCACATCACCAATCGCTGGGAGACACGTTTGCAATATCGTGGAAGGAATTTGTGCATATACATCCATAAATCCTGCAGATGATCACAATGTACAAATACACAATCATTCTGATGGCACAACCGTGGGCAAGACAACCCTGGTTCTTCGACCTCCTTCATCTATCTCAAGACCATCCAATTCCTCTGAGCCATGATCCCGAATTGCTCTAAATGTCGTACACCACGACCTGGGATCTCTCAACTGAAAGGTTTGGCTCCTGCCTTCAGTCAATTTGGCCAAATCCCGCACGCAAGAATGCAGAAACATTCTAAAAGCAGCCAGAGGAGAATCCACAAGCAAATCCTTTGGATACAAGTGGGATCGATTCTGCAGGTGGTGCGCTCAGAATCAGTTAGACCCACTAAATATAGCCCTGCATGAGCTCCTGCCATATTTGCTTAAGTTAGCTAAAGGCGGCTTGTTGCACGCATCCATTAAGGCGCACTTAATGGATCTAGAAATGCAACTTCTGGATACAGCAGAAAAAAGAAAATATCGCCCCTGTTCGGGGCTCGCATAGTAAAACATTTCATGAGGTCTTTTTCTCACTTATCCACCACAAAAGAAAGTACCTCTGCAGTGGAGCTTAAAAACGGTCCTAACAGCACAAATGAGACCACCGTTTGAGCCAATGGCCACTGCGGGCATAAAATGTCTCATGGAAGCCACCATTTCCAGTAGCAGTCACGTCATTCCGACGGGTATCAGAAATGCATGCCTTATTCGTCAAACCACCATACCTCCCTTTTGAGACCAACAAGGTCATCCTGAAACCAAATCCTACCTTCATTCCTAAAGTACTGTCAGAATTCCACCTACAAGCGGAAGTAACTGAACCAGTGTTCTTTGCAAGACCTTCTACTCCAGCAGAACTTTGCTGCTCTCTCTGGATCTTTGGAGAGTTTTGAAATTCTATATAGACGGGACTGCAGACTTTTGTCAAACATTGCAGCTGTTTGTAGCTTTTGGAGCCCCTAACGGGGTTTGACCCATTTCCAAACAAGGAATTGCAAGATGGGTGTCTGCTACAATCGCAATGTCGCATATACAAGCCAATAGACCCCTAGAAGGGTCCATATGTGCGCATTCTACCAGAACAATAGGTTCATCTGCGGTGTTATGCGCAGACATTTGCTAGGCAGCAACCTGGGCAGTACTGCACACATTCGTTGAGCACTGCTATATGGAGGAACAAGGGGAAGCAGACGTAAGGGTCAGAAGAGGTGACCTACAACACCTATTTCAATAAGGTATGCCTTTTCTCCCTTACCACCTCCAATGCAAGAATGTAAACTGCTGTGTACTCTATTCAAAGCATGTGAATCCATGAACGGTCCAGTGCTGGAGGAGTATGTTGCTTAACTGTAACTCCTGTTCTCCAACTTTGGTGCCTTTCATGGATTCATATGTGCCAACCAACCACCTCTTATGTGGTAAGGCTATATTATGCTAGCTCATCTCTCTGGGGTTAGAATCTGAAGATGGCCTCCTTGGTGGGGCTAGATACTCAACATCCCATTGGATGGGGCAGAATACAGCCAAAAGGACAGCAATGGGCTACTAAACAGAGCCTAGAAGACTTTATTATAAGCTATAATATTAAGGTTACAGAGGATTGCCAGCCTGTCGACGGGAATATTCAAAACATGTAAATTCATTAACGATACCAATGCTCTAGAACAGGAGTTACAGCTAAGCGACATGCGCCATTCAAGGCTCTCTGAAAAGCACCTAAACAACACTTAGCATGATTGGGGCACCTTTCCCAATAGCTAACATCTCGCCCCGATGTATCTGCTGACCCAGAGATCCTCCTCGGCCAAATGGATGTGCAGCACTGATTTTTCTGGCCCCAGCCCATGGCAAAGGCACACATTTCTTACCCTGGGTTCAGGGATGGACCCCATCAGAACACCCTCACCCCCAGACAAGCTCGACAGGAAGGGGCACTATGCAACCTCCAAAATAAAGGTGTTGTACTAAAAGTCGCTTGTTTTGTTCCTCCCCTCCCTTTCTGCACCCCTCTCCCTCACCTTTTGTTTTCTCCGGCTCTACCAGAAATGTCGTCAGGCCTAGTACAGTAGTCGCCTGTCTGTTTCCATTTCCTTCCCACTCTCCCCCTCCCTTCCTTATCTATGTTTTAGCTCTTGCACTATCTGAAATGTCGTCAGGCCGAGTACGATAGTTAATTTCACATCCTTACTGTTCATGGCCTGTAAGAATGTTTTTGTATTTTCCCTTGTTCCCTCCCTTGCCTTGAAGTGCTTTTAAACACATTTTGTATAGGCGCTATATAAATAAAATATATCATATCAAATAGGAGCTGGGCTGCGCCCCAAGTTCTTACCTTACTCTGCACACTGTGACAGACAACAAAGTGGATTTTTTTAAGGGATCCCAATGGGGACCACATTTTATTTTTTTTAACAAAACACAACTATACAATAATTACTGAATCTTGCAACTGTAATGCTTCTCTTCTTTGTTCCCCTGTTGTGATTTCCCTCTGAGGGATCTGCCCCTTCAGTCCTCCCTCTCTGTCTGAGATCGCAGGTAGATCCTTACGTTGGAGGGCCAGAAGATGGCACCAGTAATTGTCTTCAGCCCATAGGCAGCCTTTGATGGGCCCCCACTTCTCTTTCCTGTCTCATGTAGGGATACCTCCTTATACCTGTCCTTATCTAGCCTCTAGATTTATATAAATCAATAACCAACTCTATATACATCAATAACTGCAAATATCAACCTAAACATAAACACATTCATAAATACATTAAACACACATTTAAATACATTACACACACTAATGAAGTGTTTACCTGAGTGTGGCTGTTGCAGTCGACCACATCCTGGGGCCCATGACAGTACCTTCAGTCTTGGTGTTGCTTGATGTACGGAGCTGGGGCCAGCCCCTACCCCCTGACTCCCAGCGGCTAGCCCACACCCAGGCACTTTTCTTCTCAAGCGGTACTCCGTACACCATGTTGCGCGCGGCCTCATCGCTGCTTGTCCTCTCGTCTGTTGCAGTATTTAGCAGTGTCCCATGCCCCTGTGGAGCTGCTGCATCACAGCCACATGTCATATATCTGTAGTGGTCCCCATACCCTGTGGGGGCACGCCCAACTCCATGCTGTGTCCCATGCCCCTGTGGAGCTGCTGCATCACAGCCACATGTCATATATCTGTAGTGGTCCCCATACCCTGTGGGGGCACGCCCAACTCCATGCTGTGTCCCAAGCCCCTGTGGAGCTGCTGCATCACAGCCACATGTCATATATCTGTAGTGGTCCCCATACCCTGTGGGGGCACGCCCAACTCCATGCTGTGTCCCATGCCCCTGTGGAGCTGCTGCATCACAGCCACATGTCGTATATCTGTAGTGGTCCCCATACCCTGTGGGGGCACGCCCAACTCCATGCAGTGTCCCATGCCCCTGTGGAGCTGATGCATCACAGCCACATGTCGTATATCTGTAGTGGTCCCCATACCCTGTGGGGGCACGCCCAACTCCATGCAGTGTCCCATGCCCCTGTGGAGCTGCTGCATCACAGCCACATGTCATATATCTGTAGTGGTCCCCATACCCTGTGGGGGCACGCCCAACTCCATGCTGTGTCCCATGCCCCTGTGGAGCTGCTGCACCACAGCCACATGTCATGTATCTGTAGTGGTCCCCATACCCTGTGGGGGCACGCCCAACTCCATGCTGTGTCCCATGCCCCTGTGGAGCTGCTGCATCACAGCCACATGTCATGTATCTGTAGTGGTCCCCATACTCTGTGGGGGCACGCCCAACTCCATGCAATGTCCCATGCCCCTGTGGAGCTGATGCATCACAGCCACATGTCATATATCTGTAGTGGTCCCCATACCCTGTGGGGGCACGCCCAACTCCATGCAGTGTCCCATGCCCCTGTGGAGCTGCTGCATCACAGCCACATGTCATATATCTGTAGTGGTCCCCATACCCTGTGGGGGCATGCCCAACTCCATGCTGTGTCCCATGACTTTACTTCAAAGTCGGGTGGGGAGGACTTCATCGTCTATACTTCGCTTGGTGTGGGTGGTCCTGCTCTTCTCCACAAACTGCTCCTTGCATTTCTGTCCTGTACTGCTTATGGAGGTGTTTCTAGCCCTGGAGGGACTGTTGGGCAAGATTGTATGTAGTACCCCTGTGGGAGACTACACCAGTCTTGTCCTCTTGGTAACCAAACCTTTGGTGTAGGTCTGTATTACACAAGTTGGTATGAGCTGTAGAGGTATAACATAGATTCACAGTGAAAAGTATTGAAATAACACTTTCACTAAAGGTTTCTTATTATAATAATAATTTATTAAAATAATAATTTATTAATTTAACAGTCCGTTTTAAAATAAGCCTTCTTTATAAAGGGCCATATGCAACAATAAAATACACTTCAAAAATACTCCTTCGGTTTCAGTAAGTAAGTAGATACCCTTTTGGGATGTCACACACTCTTCCTACACACTGAGGTGACTTCAATTGCTAGGACACTGTGGACATTGATGTTACTTTTACACTTCATGCAATACTGAGGTTTGTGGAAAAAGGAATAGCTTAGGGAAGGAAACAAAGGTTAACAGGTTTCTCCAAACAGGTTAGCACTTCACAATCCCCAAATGAAATATAGGTTAACCCTTACCCAGCTATACAAGTACCTTATGTATGACTTTTTGGGGAACAGATAAACACAAAGTCAGAGAGTAAGAAGAGTCTTCAGGGAGCATGGACAGCCAATGTCAATTGAGCAAAGTCTAGGGGAGCTGAGGCACTTCTTGAAGATAGCACAACAGTCTTACACAATGTTAAAGAGTTTTGTTGTAAAAAGAATCATTGTTGAGCCGCAAGCTGGGAGGCTTGTGAAAAGCAAAGCTGCAAGCAACTTTGCAAAGGGCGGCAAATGAAGTCTCCAGTGAGAGCAAGCAAACTACACACAAGAGGTAAGTACCCCTAGTTACACAGTACCTTGAGTCTGAAGAAAAGGTTCCAGCTGGCTTCTGTTGGTGTTGTAGTCCTGCAGGTACTGTTGTTCTTGGGCCTCAGTTGTGGGGACAAGAGGGAGGACGTCTGGGGACTCCTGCACTAAGGTTTGGAGGTCGGCGGCAGCAATTAATTTACTCCAGATCAGCGTCACTTTGTGTTTTCAGCTACTTGCAAATAGCACCACCACGGTTCTTGGACACCTCATGGGCTCTCCTTGCTGCTGCGGTCCAGCACTCTGGTGAGGTGGCTCAGGCTTGGAAAGTCCTGCTTCGAGGGAATCCAGAGGCTCTTCCTGGAGCTCTGGTCCGGCTTAAAAACAATGCACTCGATTCTGGTGTTCCTGTCCCCTGGCACTCGGTTCCAGCCGCAGCAAAGAAGTACAACCAGCAGGGAGAGGGGCTCCAGTCAAGTTTGTCTTGGAGTCAGTTGGTCCCACCAACCCAAGGGAAGAAGTTATCAGTTCCGGGCTTCTCTAGTCGATGGGAAAATTGGAGCTTCAGCACTGCAGCAGGGTTTCACCGGGCAAACCAACGGTCCAGGAGGGTGCAGCAAGCTTCTCTTCCAGTTTCATCTTTAGTTCCTTTGTCCAGTGGTCGACCCTGCCTCCCTTGCAAAAGGACCTTGCCTTTTATGCAAGTTTCTCCCATTCATTTGCAGCCTAGTTGTCACTCACACCGCAGGTTGTCTGTCCTCCAAGGAGAGCCAGCCAACCAATTACCTTTGGGTGCTTTCCTGTAACCAAGGAGACTAAGCACAGAGTTTTGGGAACATTCCTTGCTTCCTATCCTGCCAGACCCGCTGGAAGCAGAGGCAGGCTTCATCTGTGAATCCCTCCAAAGACGAAACGAAAAAAGGGACCAAACCTGGTTTGGCGCACAAAGTAAATTTCAAGAAGGGCATTACAAACCAGAAATGGCGAAAAAAGAAGACCAGGGACATTTTGACTAAATGGGCACCCATGAGTGTAATACTGTAGCTGAGGATTCAAGCTGGGGTAAAAACGCACAATGGTAGGAAAATTAAACCACTGCCAACAGCCATTAATTGTAGTAAGAGTAACATAGTAGATGTTTCATGAGAAGGCAGACAAAGGGGATACTAAGTAACTCCTCCAGCCCTCTATGTAAGATAGTGTGTAATGGGTCTACAAAGAGAAAAAGTAAGTAAAGTCAAATTCACTTTACTACTCTTGGAAACAGTAGTTTATCCAAGAGAAGGTATATAAACATTAACAGAAATCCAAAGGATTTCTCTGTGGCACTGCACTGAAGGTGCTGTCACAATACAAAAAGATGATGCCTATGGAGTTTGTCAGACTCCAAAACCAAAAGAAACACAGGGTTCAAATCAGAGAAAAATGCATGAGGGAGTGGGGAAGGGTTTCACTCTTTCCAGGATTACAAATTAAGTCCTAAAGTCCAGCAAAAGAGCTGGGGGTCTCCAAGGTAGAATGGAATTAGCACAGAAATGAGAATTCTCCCTAACGGGGACCACTCGAGGTCACGACCCTCCCAATGAGATGTTCGTCTTGGCCTCCTGCTTCTCCCTATGCCCGCAACCATCGTTTTTCAAGAGTGTCTCCACCCCCGCCCCCCTGCCCAGTGCTGGCTGCCCTTAGCAGGGAAGGCTGTGTCCATCGTTTTGTGTTCCTTTTGCTCACTGCATTCCATCCAGCCTACCAAGACACAGATGCATGATGGAGTTAAATATACACACAAACGTATGCACAAAATAATAACATTCTTTTCTCCACCCTGGTGTCCGTGTCTTTATTTCCCCCAGGGAACAAGCATGTGCAGCCCTGCCTAGCCGGGCCTAAATTGGGCCATGGGCGACAGATACCTTCTTGTTATGCCAATGCAAGGATGTGTTAAAGGGTGACTAGTGAGAGAGGGTGAGAATTCACCATTGGGGCAGTTTTACTTTGACATTGAAACCCTCCCTACCTCGAAGTAGTGTGGAGTCCTAAAGTCTTCTGTTTGTATGCTAAGTCTTGGCTCTGTTCCCTGTCATAAGAACAGAATGCTATTGTTTTTTCTATTGAAGAAAAAATAAATAATGAACCCTTGATAACATGCGACGAATCACTGAGGCTCAGCATCCACAGAGCCTTGTTTGTTATTGAAAGTTGAAAAAAAATCCTGCCCGTCTTCCAATACATTGGGTGAGCTTTCATGGCAGCAATATTAAACAAACTGTTAAGGTATCCTACATTTTCAAATAAGGAGCTTGTAAAACATTTAACTGAACCTACAAATGCGAGTACATTGTTTTATTTAAATGATTTAAGCAATGATGAGAACATGTATCAGGATTTCCTAAATTGTCTTGCTTTGGTGGATGAATTTGATGAGGGCCCTAGATTTGCAATTCCTAATAGGAAATGTCCTATGCTGAGTGTGCTGTTTGTATTGGATACCACCTAGCCATTGCAGAATTAGTAGTAGTCTTCAGACATGTGTTCGGTAGCTTGAAGTGGGATTAGCCCGTTACTGCTGTCCTACTTTTGAAGAATGAGTGAATGATTTCTCCTCGCTTCGGGCAAAACACCTAAGGTGTCTAGGTGTCTGTCAATCACAAGCGTGTTGTACTTTGCATGTTATTGCTACGCCTTGACTAGTTGATCCCTGCCATGATACTATTTTGTTGATAAAGCCTGACCCAGTGGCGAGTGTAGATATTGCATCTGAAAAAAAATAATGCAAACATTAAAATGTCACAGCAGAATCCAGGTGCTTTTACTCTCCCAAGACATCTGGCTTGGCCCCAAATGTTACTGTAATGTTCTCTAAAATGGGCAAGTGCCCCAAAAGCATCCCTCATTTTGTTCTCAGCCATCGTCCCTGGCTTGAACCCAAAATGGTTCGGTTTTTCCAGGAAATACTACCATCCTACTCCACAATTACCCTGTGTGGCCCTCCAAATAGCTATTTCTACACAGGTCATTTGTTTATCCTGTTATCTCTTGATGCTCTTACAAATGCCCACATGGGCACCCATAAGATGGTTTGTAGCATTTAAACAGCTCTTGTATTTTCATTAAAAAATGCATGATTTAGCCTCTGTTGTGACCTGTTTTTTTTTTTCTTCAGACTGTCCCTTACCTAGACCGGAAATCCTCACTTTGTCTTCTAAGGAGATATTAACAAAAGTGCTCCTTTAACATCCCAAACACTTGGAGTGCCAGGACTCTGCGTGTACATTGGAGCCAATATGTGCTTTAAGGGCAGCCAGGGGATAAATGGCGATCTCATTCCTCCAGCATGTTGCCCGTTATTTTCTCGTCCCATCATGTCTGCTCAGTCCTGGCTGCAACGTTTTCTTCCTGTTACCCTCTCCTACTCTCCAGAACTGATGCCATGCTCTGGGGTGGGCCTCGCTGGAGTAAATAGTGTTTGGCGGGAGATTCTCTCCCTCTTTGTTGCGGCTCACCATGTCGATGTCCACCTAGCCACAGCAACAACAAAAAATTGCCTTTAGTCTTCTTCTGCTTGCCCTCATGGCAAATCACATGCAACATCTCTGGCCCCTGAAAGTGGTGCAGTATTCGCATACTCGGCCAACCCCCCAGATCCCCCCGCCCCCCGAGTGTGCTATAATCTGCATCGAGCCCCTTTCAAGAGTCACAGTACTTGTTGTTCATTTTTTTTTATTAAGAACCTCATAAAGCAAGTGATCCTTCGGGATGGCAAGAAGAAATAATCCAGAGTCTATTTTCCTGAAACAGCAAAGGTGGTGTCTCCTACAGTCCTTCCTTGTATCAATATAGGAAGAGACAATATTGGAAACAGACTATCAAGCGGACTAGGGGAAGCAAAAGGGTAGCAATTTGATGCATTGTGTTAAGGTTTGCAGAGCAAAACTATGAAATATGCCAGCTGATTTTCTAGAGAGATGGAGTGCAAGCCTTTGTCTGTTTTGCTACTAGGCCTGCTCTACTTGTGCTTGGACTGTTCTAGAAGAAGGCATCCTTCTTTGCTAAAAACCTGATGGGAGGCCCTGTATATAAAGTGGTTCACCTCCTGAAATGGTAGCATTTGGCAGCTCCTTTTTTGCTTGCCTTGCTGCGGGTCGCCAAGTAGGGGAGCAATTTCCCTGAGAAAGCAAAGGGGGTGAAGTAGGGTCCCGACCAGTGCCGGCCTTCGCAGTGGCAGTGCCCAGGGCGGTTTACGACAAATGTATCCCCCCCCCCAGGCACGCCCCTGGTCAATGCTGTTGGAAGAAGGGGGGTGCCGCCATTTTTTTGTTTTTGTTTAACTGCCTGCTCTGTCGCCTGTGCAGGGAGTTAATCACTGGAACAAGGCTCTCGTGCTAATGCATGAGCGCACTATTCTAATGAAAACCCACCTCACTCCAGTGTCAGTGCCAAGCATCAGCACCCCATTGTTATTAAAAGCGCCCAGCCGCTGCGGCTGTATTTAGTAACAAAAGAGCTCCTGCCATGCCTTCTCTCCCTATGCCAGCTCGGGGAAGCCCCTGAAAGATACCCCGAGCTGGCGTGGCGGGGGGGCTAATGGCTTCCTGGGGGTCTATGCTGCGCCAGGAGGTCGCCAGACCCGCCCTGCCCTAAGGCTGGCTCTGGTCCCCACACTTGCAGGGGTGGGGAGAAGGGCATTCGGCCTGTCGTTTCCATCCGTTGACAGCTGCTGTCAAATTGTTACCAATCTCAAAGAATGTGATCTGCACACTCAGGGTCGTGGCTGCCTTTATTATCAAGGCAAAAGAAGTTAAAATGTGTGCATTTTAATGCTGGAGTTTGTTGTTTCATAATGTTAATTGCTTGTATATTTATACTGTATGCGTTGAAATAATTATTTCTGTTTGGCTCTGCTTTGCAGGTCCGGGGCCCTCCCACCGCCGGAGCGTTCAAGGAAAGACCCGCAAAGCCCACAGCCTTTCGCAAGTTTTATGAGCGCGGCGACTTCCCGATCGCCCTTGAGCACGACTCGAGGGGAAACAAAATCGCCTGGAAGGTACGTGAGCGCGCATCTGCGAGTGCCAGCTGTACTTACTGAAGTGACATCTCCGTTGGCCAAGCAGGGTTGGCTTGTGAGTAAATAAACTGCAGTAATTTCCCAGCAAGTGCAAGCTGGTGGGTGTAGCCTTTAGGAGACCGGCCCCAAGAGCCAGCCCGTCCGCCTTGCCTAACAATTAAATTATATCCTGCATAAGGGAAGAGGACACCGCCGCTTTGCCTCGGAGAATTGCAGGCTGCCCAATTCATCTCTATTTTTATGAGGACCTGGCAACCCAGCCGTTTTCAGGCAGTCCATCAAACGATGGAAGTGCCTGGATCCAGGGAGCAGGAGCCATTTATCAGGCCCAAATTTCACCTTCCTGCAGGACACCTCCAAATGGAGGCTTTAATTACCTAAATGGATAGGTCAAGATTGCTTGCTCCCTTGGAAATGCAGAGTGGAATACAAACGAAGGCAGATCCTCATTCCGTCGCCGTGCGCGCGCTCTGCGGCATGCGTCAGCCGGCGTAATCGCTGTCCTACGTGCCTCTGTTAGAGGCCGACCTCTATGGCTGAAATCATTACAGCGCAGACGTTTCTCTGACAAAAGGTTAATTGGCTTCAAAATAAATGTATTGCCTAATGACTCCATTCGAATGCGGCCGCGGTTCCCCCCTAAAAGGCCTGCTGATGTTATTTGTAAAAAATCTGCCAATCCCTTAGCAAAGCAGAGCAAGTTTTAAATTTAATTTGAAAAAGCGGCGCTGATCTTTGGCCTTCTCCTGCAATTTAATTATTGCTGTTGTCCAGGGACAGTTTCGCTCCCCCGCCGTTATGTCAGTCAGAGGCAGGATAAGCTGGGAGTGGACAGAGTATTGACACGGATGTAACCTCAGTGTACAGTCAAGGAGACAGCCCTTGGTTTCCTGAAGGAAAGGGAATGAGGCACAGAGTAAAACGTGTCTGGTTGTGTGAGCGCAGTCTGGCGAGGCATGCTTGACAGTTGGCTGATGCCGAGCCGTTCAAACCCGTTTTGTTCACAGGAGAAATAATGGAAGCACTGCACTGTTTATTCGAATGAAAAGGCAACATTTTTAAAGGTGTATACGTGTGTGAAACCCGACACAGTTTACATTGTCAATATTTGCACCACATCAAACATGCCACAATGCACAAACACTCGCGCGCACCCACTCACGTACCTTGATGAGGACCAACCATTGACTCTCATGCATTTTACATAGCGTGGGCACTCAGCGCCTTGCCTTCCCCCCCCCTTTATCCGTCCTTTCTTACCCCCCCCCCCTCTATTCCTAATCAGTCATACCATGCAAGCAGTAGAAAATTGACACGACACCAGTTTGTGTGGAAAGTTAACATGCCTCAGCAGCTTTATTTGCATAAAGTCTTGGAGTTATCTTACAGGCAATCCGTAATTCACCGTCACCGATACACTATTTCGAGTGCGGCTACCTAGGGCTTCCCCCTCCCCCCCCCTGATCGTCCTCGTCCGGTGGACGCCTCGGATCGAGCCCGGCCCTGACTATCCACCTCTCTCTACCCCGGCCGTTGTTTGCAGTGAATTTTTTGGTGTGCCCACCATTTCCCCCCGTGCCCATGTCTAGGTCTTGTTGCGGGTGCCCGACCCCCCGCACACTTGCCCCGTTTCCTGCTCGGGCTCTAGCTAAAACCGGCAGCCACGCGGTGCCTCGCTAACATCAGGTTCCTATACCGGCACCGTACTAGTGCCCTTACAATTTCCTATACCGGCACCATACTAGTGCCCTTACAATTTCCTATACCGGCACCACCACAAGTGCCCTTACATTTTTCTATACCGGCACCACCACAAGTGCCCTTACAATTTATGTACGTATCCGTATTTGGGCCGGCACCGCCCTCCGATGCCGGCCCCCACTTTCTGCCTGCCTAGTTGGCCGTCGCTTGCGACGTCCATCTAACCTTTTCTTGCCAAACTCTGCTCAGCCCCCCCTACGCCTTCGCGTTGTTCCGGTTATTGGCATCCTAGTCTTACCCCCGTTATGCCAAAACCCCCCCCCCCCCCAGGTCTCCCTGCTGTGTCCCCGAGCCCCCCAGAAACATCGCAATTCCCTCTCACTCAAGGGGCCCCCCCCTCCAACTGCAGCCTTAGCAGGTGTCCTCCCCCCCTTGGCTGGTGTCATATCTCTTCCAGATTCCCTGTCCCTCGTACTGTCTTCCTTTCCCAACTGTCTCCCCCATTCCCCCGGTCCCCTATGCTGCGCCCCCCCAGGCCCCCTCTTTCCTGTCCTTGCTGGCCCTCCTTGTCCGGACTCCCCCCGCCCCCGATGCTCCTACCTTTCTTCCTCCCTCCTCGAGCTCCTCCCTCTTGCCCCTCCCCCTCCGTGACGACTTACCCCTGCTGTAAATTTTTGTCCCGGTAGCATACCCCCCCGTATTCTCCTCTTGTTCCCCTCCAACCAGCTTCACTTGCTGCCCTCTTTTTAGTTTGTTGTTCGTTCCCTCCCCCCCCCCCGCAATTTGGGTCTTGGAATTGCCTCCCAAGTCCCCTACATCCCTCCCCTTTTTTCCCAGGGCCTCCCCCAAGCCTATTGCTCTTGGGGCGCCGTGCATCTAAACTCTTGGCTGCTCGTTCCCCTGTGGGTCTGCTAGCAGTGCTTTGTAAAGGGATTGCAATGTAACTCCGCTGGGCGACCTGTAAAACAAAATTGAAAAATTATTCACATACTTTTTTGTCGGGAGGGTGGGTGGGAAAAAAGAACGCAGCTCCGGCAAGACGGGAAACCGAGGGAGGATGTGTGAATGCTCACACCAGCACAGGCTTTTATGCCCGGCTTCTCCCCGGTTTCCCGCCCTGCCCCGAAGCTTTCGCGCCCTGCCAGGGGGGGCGGGCCCCTTTCCGTCATCATCCGCCCCCCCGGCGCATTTCCCTTACGTGTGTGGGGGGAGGGGAAGGGCGGCCTGTACCGCCCCCACTAAGGGGCGGCGCTCGCCATGCCTGCTTCGCCGGCGCGTTCGCCCGCCGTAGCGTGGGCACTCAGCGCCTTGCCTTCCCCCCCCCTTTATCCGTCCTTTCTTACCCCCCCCCCTCTATTCCTAATCAGTCATACCATGCAAGCAGTAGAAAATTGACACGACACCAGTTTGTGTGGAAAGTTAACATGCCTCAGCAGCTTTATTTGCATAAAGTCTTGGAGTTATCTTACAGGCAATCCGTAATTCACCGTCACCGATACACTATTTCGAGTGCGGCTACCTAGGGCTTCCCCCTCCCCCCCCCTGATCGTCCTCGTCCGGTGGACGCCTCGGATCGAGCCCGGCCCTGACTATCCACCTCTCTCTACCCCGGCCGTTGTTTGCAGTGAATTTTTTGGTGTGCCCACCATTTCCCCCCGTGCCCATGTCTAGGTCTTGTTGCGGGTGCCCGACCCCCCGCACACTTGCCCCGTTTCCTGCTCGGGCTCTAGCTAAAACCGGCAGCCACGCGGTGCCTCGCTAACATCAGGTTCCTATACCGGCACCGTACTAGTGCCCTTACAATTTCCTATACCGGCACCATACTAGTGCCCTTACAATTTCCTATACCGGCACCACCACAAGTGCCCTTACATTTTTCTATACCGGCACCACCACAAGTGCCCTTACAATTTATGTACGTATCCGTATTTGGGCCGGCACCGCCCTCCGATGCCGGCCCCCACTTTCTGCCTGCCTAGTTGGCCGTCGCTTGCGACGTCCATCTAACCTTTTCTTGCCAAACTCTGCTCAGCCCCCCCTACGCCTTCGCGTTGTTCCGGTTATTGGCATCCTAGTCTTACCCCCGTTATGCCAAAACCCCCCCCCCCCCAGGTCTCCCTGCTGTGTCCCCGAGCCCCCCAGAAACATCGCAATTCCCTCTCACTCAAGGGGCCCCCCCCTCCAACTGCAGCCTTAGCAGGTGTCCTCCCCCCCTTGGCTGGTGTCATATCTCTTCCAGATTCCCTGTCCCTCGTACTGTCTTCCTTTCCCAACTGTCTCCCCCATTCCCCCGTTCCCCTATGCTGCGCCCCCCCAGGCCCCCTCTTTCCTGTCCTTGCTGGCCCTCCTTGTCCGGACTCCCCCCGCCCCCGATGCTCCTACCTTTCTTCCTCCCTCCTCGAGCTCCTCCCTCTTGCCCCTCCCCCTCCGTGACGACTTACCCCTGCTGTAAATTTTTGTCCCGGTAGCATACCCCCCCGTATTCTCCTCTTGTTACCCTCCAACCAGCTTCACTTGCTGCCCTCTTTTTAGTTTGTTGTTCGTTCCCTCCCCCCCCCCGCAATTTGGGTCTTGGAATTGCCTCCCAAGTCCCCTACATCCCTCCCCTTTTTTCCCAGGGCCTCCCCCAAGCCTATTGCTCTTGGGGCGCCGTGCATCTAAACTCTTGGCTGCTCGTTCCCCTGTGGGTCTGCTAGCAGTGCTTTGTTTCAGGGATTGGCCTGTGATTCCTCCAAGACTCTCTGCTGGTTGCCGGCGGCAGAGAGTTCCCCCACACCCAGCTTGCTTCCACAGGGCACTCCCTGTTTTTTTTTTTTTTTTTTTTTTTTTTTTTTTTTTTTTGGGCAATTAAAGTCATGACGGGGGCTTAGAACTTGCATGTAAGGGGGGTGTCTGGAATGATGGAGAGGGGGACAGGAGACCTCCCATCCTCACAGCACTCCTGGAGTGGGTGCTTTCAGACTTAAAGGAGAGAGTTAATTGCCTGTAACATTGAAGCTGCACTAGAACAGTCTTATTAGAATGCGTAAAGAAGTTGGATGCCCCCACACCAATAAGTGTGCCCCTCCCCCACCATCGCTGAAGTTAGCGCCTCAAATGTAGTCTTGAGGTTGTGGAGAGCTGTGGGTTGCAAGGCCCTTCAGAAGACCATAGTCTGTGCAAACATATACTTGAAAAGAGCATCACATTACATGCAAATAATGACTAGAATTGGCTAGACATCAAAGTGTCATACTCCTCGTATGGATGGTATATGTGATTTTACAAATAGAAAAATCATAGTGATATATTTCATCGTGAGCAAAATAATATATATATTTTTTTTATTCTGGGCTCCCAAGTCCCCCGATTTCCTTTTCTTATAACACCACACCAAACCCATCCCTACTCATTTTAACCCCTTACCCCACTGCCCCATATATATTTATTTAATATTTTCTGTGTTTTTTCGGTATTATGGTATTCGTGAAACTTATCACTCTGATTTATTTTCGGTAAAATGAATGGGTGCTGTATGGATAGTGTTTGTTTGGTTCCGTCATAGAAACTAACAATGTGGGTGACAGAGTTCTCAGTGTTGGGCGGATGCACACAAACCCTATACACTCACCACACTCCAAACCCATACACCCACCAATCCCCCCACACACAGGCGTTGCTAGGGCAGCTTGGGGGGCTATAGCCCCGGGTCTTTTGGTTGTAGCCCCTTATAGAAGCTCAAGTGCTACAACCAAAATGCTAGCTAGCCCCCCGTTGCGCAAGTTCCAAAATTAGCTTAGCCATTGATCTTTTCCAGACCTAGCAACACCACTGTACACACATACACCCACCACACCCCACACACATCTGCAACCAACAAGCAGAGCTCAAACACACTGATAAAAAAACAAAAACAGGACGGCCAACAACATAAGGGGGCCTAACTCATTCACCCCTCTCTTCTCGCACTCATACTCCCTCCCCACCTTACCTACCCGGCCCCCTACCCCACCACAATTCCACAGAATATGCATAAAAGTTGTGCAGTTTTGACTGTTGATAAAAGCATGTAAATAACAAGCATGATCTATTTTAAAGCACGTAAATAACAAGCATGATCTATTTTAAGTAATACTGATTGAATTATGTATTTTAATGTAATATGTATGTGCAATGAACTTGATTGTTATTGGTATTTAGTATGAAAAGTTGAGCATCTCAACTATAACACACTTTTACTAAAAAAAATGTTTTAAAGTATGTAAATAACAAAGGAGTTGTTACCCTGTTTGACATTACATGCCTTGCTATTTACATGTTTGTTTGGCCCAAGCAGTTAATGCATACTCTTGGTACCTGAAAGGTTGGGGGTTCAAGTCCATCCCCAGATTACAAAACTCTGAAAATCAACTAATGTTTATTTAGTTGAGTATTGTTGGTGATTAAAAATAATGGGACCTTCACAAACTACCTTCCCCAAAACCAGGGCAGGGTTTTAAAATCAAAACAACTCAGGAGATAGGGGGGGGACAGACAGCCCTATTCCTGGACAGTGGCGGCAAAACTGGTAATCCTGGTGGCCCCCTACTTGTGCATATGTAATGTCCTGATATGCACGTGCAGAAGCCCTACTGTCTACAGGGATCCTGGGATGTGTGGTTACCCCAACGAAGGGGCATGGTGCTCCATGGGTTTTCTTACCAGTCGTGGGGCGTTTGAGGCAGGCATATGGAAACACGTCAGCGCACATCTGCTTACCTTAAAAAAGGGAAGTGCTGAACTGCAGCCCTGCAAAACTTGAATAGGTCTCTGAGACCATAACTAACACTAAATGGCAGTATTCAAGGCGGGAGTGCGGATGTAATTTAGAAATGAGAATTAAATTGCCAGGCTTGCATTGCTTCGACTACAACAGAATATCTTGGCTCACATTATTTCCACTTCTCATAGTGCAGCCCAACACATGTGGGCCGCCTTCTGACAGGCACGTCTAAATGAATCTGGCTGCTTGGTGTACGTGGCAGGCAAAGTGCAGGCAAGTTCGCCCCTTTTGCCTTTGCAGGGAGAATTGTGACTTCTTTGTCTCATATTTTACTTGATTGTATTACAAAAATGGTTCCAGCACTAAAGTCACAAAAGGCCAACCTTTTCACATGTGTGTGGACAGGGAGAGTGAGCGTTGCTGGTCCTGTGGTGCACCACAATATTCCGTGCTTGTCCCAGAAATGCAATGCACCCATACAGAGGAGCCTTCTGCGCTGTCGCCGCCCCCACTTTTGGTTTTCTCTTCATGTAGAAATTGTTAACAGATTAATCCTCAGTGTGGCATACACTGGTACAGTGATTCTATGGTAAGTAATATGAATGGGTCCTGACATTGGAATAGTTTAAATGGCTTTTTAAAGGACCGTGATATTGTAGGAGACGGTTGTGACTTAAAATTCAGCCCGCAACTTGTGGAAATGGTGAGCCGTGAGTCAGACCTATGGGACAAGCCTTTTATGAGTCAGTCTCGTTCGGAGATGCTTCAAAAATCCATCAGCCACACACTGCTTTTGTTTCTTGGAAAAGGGCAAGACTGCAAAAGGGCTGAGCAGCTTACTTTTTCAGGAGTTAAACTTTAACGAATCCTGCTGAACATTAGTAGGGGTTCATCCTTTCCACTTGTAATTGAATCTCACGGTGAGACGCCTGGCCTCAAGCAGTGGGGCCAGCAAAGCACTGCAAGAGGAGTGCTCCACTGTATTAGACTTCTGTGCATAGCCTGCAAACCACCACATAGTTCAGCCTCTTTTCTTCCACCATAGTTGGTTTTGCTGGAGAGCCACTCAGGCCCAGTCCTGCCATAGTCGAAGATGACGTTACTGGGTTTTAGTCAATTCTCCACTGCCATTTGTATAGCCGGCTGGGCAGACGTGTTGCTGGGGGCTTCCGAGGGGGCTATGGCCCAGGGTCTTTTGGTTGTAACCCCGGATAGAAGCTCAGGGGCTGCAACCAAAAGGCTAGAAAGCCCCGACAGTCCCGACATTAGCATAGCCCCTGATCTTTTCCAGACCTAGCAACACCCCTGCTGCTGGGACTAGGTTAATTGGGGAGCCGGGGGTGGAGGGGTGAGGGAAAGTGCCCAGTTGCTTTACTATTGTGCAGATGTGTGTGGTTCTGGGGGCTGTTTCTGGGTGTTTCATGTCGAAGGCATTTGTTCATATGACATCCTTGTGGTGGTAGGGTACCATGGCTGTGCCCGAAATGTATGTTGCTTGGAGAGCATCAGCCTCCTGCTCTATGCTGTCTTATGGAAGAGTTGCTCAATTACTGTTTAGATATGTAAAAACAAAGCCCATCATAATGTTTGACTCTTGCAGTTGAAAATATTAGGGCACAGAGGGGTTTATGGTGTTCCTGATGTACGACTTGGGGCATCCACCCGGCAGCATGCAGTGACTGGTCCAGAATCAGAGTAGGGAAATACAAGAAGAGGGAAGACCTACAGAGCAAGCAGACGTGGGCACTAAGTGAACGGCGGTCAACATAGTTCCAGGGCAAAGATCACAGTAGGGACACCCAGAGGGACGTCTCAGAGGGCCGAGACCTGTTGGGGGTCAATCCGGGAAAATCCACGTCTGCAGATTCATGTGGTGATTACAGTGGGACATCTGGGAGCCAAATTAGTGGGGCAAGAATTACATTGGGAGGCATAGAAGCAAGGTCACAACAGGGTGCAAGTTTCATGGGGACATCTAGGAACACATCAAGGTAGGGTATACAGCACCCTTGTCCTGAATTACAGTGGGAACAAAGAACAGCAACAAGGAGAACATACAGGGGAAGGTAGCATTGGTACCAAGACAATAATGAGGCATACTTGCTCCAGGATGTAAACATGATTTGGACACCAGGAACATGTCTTGGTGGTCAGTTGTGTTGGGATGAGTGGAGCCAGATAATGCTGGGTGGGAACACAGTGGGACACCAGCAGCAAGGTATGCTGGCATACATTGCAGCCAGCAAGATTACTGTGGGACCCTTGGTGGTGCTGTGTCCTTCTTCTCTTCAGTGAGTGTCCTGTCGAAAAGGCGGTGTCTTGATTTGCATTCCAGTGAGTGCTGTAGTCCAAAAGCTGGAAATGTGGTTATGTGTTAGATCCGCACCTGCTCAGTGGTAAATCTCGCTCTGACTGCTCTGCCATAATTGCGGCTCCTGGATGTGTAGTCTAAAGAGGGACATGCAGCATGGTCCGGTGACTGGGTGCCATGTCCAGGTTCTGTATGGGTACTGCCATAATGATGGTAACTTGTTATGCATTCAATGAATGAGGCAGTCCTGAAAGTGGACGGTGTGTGGATCCTTTAGTTTGGTGTCCATGTATTGCAGTGTGAGGTCCCTTGGCTGTGTTTAGATCATGTGGACTGGGGTTGAGGTATTGATGGGCCAGGCATTTAAGCTTGCAGGTGCTGCATTGTATTCACAACGGTTAAGGCATCCAAATAGTTTGCATTGCGTGATTTGTGTTGGACTTATGCATGGCATTCTATGTTAGTGTTGAATCAGAACTTGATGCAGGGCCTTCGTTGGTTAACATGTATTCAGTCTTTAGTGTTTCCTGGATTGTCCCATAGTACAGAAAGTTCAGAGCTCCTTCTGACATCCTTGCATAGCCTGCTGATGCAGGTTGGGATCCCGATAGGGCCAAAGCAGCCTTTTATCCTTCCGTGGTCGATAAATTGAGTAGCACGCAGTGGGATAATAATAATAACTGTTATTGCAGTGCTTGGATAGCTGCAGGTTCGTAGCGCTATTTAAAAGCGAGTTATTATGTGAACCCCATTTGATAGTGATTTCCAGAGTTCAGCTGTGATTTTGAAGAAGCCAGATACTACATATCTCTTTCTGATGTATTCCAGGGTTTTAGGTGTACAAAACCCATCAGATGTATGGGGCGAGTTCCTTTTGATGAGTTCGGCCCGTTGTCCTGAAGAGCACAATGAGCAATGCTGACTGCTTTGAAATGTATTTTTTGTTTGACTAGTAGCCAGTGGAGTGATCATGGAGCTTGCATAGTGTGTTCTCACCTGTCTAGTCTGAATTCTAGTCTTGTGGGTGTGTTCTACTTTCTTAATAAGGGGATAAGGCATGCTGAGGTACATACTGTTGACTGAGTTGGTTCTTGATGGAACTAGAAGTAGGACGTCAATGTTTCGAAGTGTTGCAGAGAGATATTTCTTTTGATATATTTGAGAAATAAACCCTGATGGGCAGGGGTTTACTGTGCTAGCTAATGCCTGGTTCTCTCAGGCTTTAAATATGAGAGTGTGCATTACTTAATCCTCTGAAGGCCCCCCGCCCTGAGGATTTTATTGCTATTAGCATCACAGCATGTTTTACTGGGATACAATTTTCTTTTCTCAAGTTGAAACTACAAACCAAGATGGCCACCATGAACTAGGGAGCAGAGAACTACACTTCGTCCCTTTTCTCTTTCCATGATGGACATTGCACTGCGCAGATGTTCTGGGAACACAGGGTTCCTGGTGCCAAGAAGGGAAAAGAATGGCAGGCAAGCAGGACGGGGGTAGGAAGGGAAAGGAAGTGCAGTCCGTACTTGTCTGCTGTCCTGGCAGGGAAGATGGTGGCCATCCACTTCAGCAGAGGCTCAATACAGAGGCTTTTCTATGAGGGAAAGACCTGTCCCAGGCTTTGATTGGGTGGGAGGCCACCCCCATCGACCCCTCCAGCCAGAGTGCTAATGTGTTTTTACTAAGTGGCAATAAATAATCTACCATCCCATACTATAAAGCCCCAACTCACTTTTCACTAAGTTGTAATTGCTGATCGATCAACCCCTAGTATACAAGGCTAACCCACAATTCTGGGACAATAAACAGACTATTTATAATAAAAACCCTAGTTTATTAGTCAATTGTGGTCCTCTTACTTTATTTGGGGGAAGTCACCACCACACATTAGTAATACATTAACATGGGCTTATTTAAAGTTAGCCTGCCTGCGAGAATCTCACTAGGAAATGTCTCTCTCTCTCTCTCTCTCTCTCTCTCTCTCTCTCTCTCTCTCTCTCTCTCTCTCTCTCTCTCTCTCTCTCTCTCTCTCTCTCCCTCTCTCTCTCTCCCTCTCTCTCTCTCCCTCTCTCCCTCTCTCTCTCCATCTCTCTCTCCATCTCTCTCTCCATCTCTCTCTCTCTCTCTCCATCTCTCTCTCCATCTCTCTCTCCATCTCTCTCTCTCTCTCTCTCTCTCTCTCTATATATATATATATATATATATATATATATATATATATATAGCGACCTCTAAGCAGTACTTAATAGCAGCACTTAATACTATTAAAGTTCCGTAGTTAATATTTACACAAAATCAACTTCAGCCAATAAATAGCAATTTTGGCTCACTGCACAAAACACCCAGACTCTCTTGTAGTAGAAAAGGTTGCTTTAATGGGACAGGCCAAAGCTCACCAATAACCGCTGACCTGGCTCCCATGGGCTTACAGACTAACTAAATGTTTTTAAACACCAATTTAATAATTAAACACTTTCATTTTCCCCAACAAATAAATAATTAAATATTTAACTTACTCCCTAACTATCCCTTGGTCCCTACCGTCTCCTTACCATTTTCTCAAGGCGTCCCGCTTTCTCCCCCGGGGCCATGCCCCTCCAGGTTCAATACCTGTTCCCCCGGGGTAGCCCGATTGTGCAAACAGCACCACCCCCATCCTTTCCTGTGCTATTCCCCCATTGTGCTTCCCTCCCCCCACATCTAAAGGGGCCATGCCCCCGGCAACAGAAAAACCTTCCATTGAGGTGTTCTTTCTGCCCCACCCCTCCCACTCCTTTCTACTTCCATTTCCTTACTATCTCTTCCACCTGCAGGGTCAAATCCACCAGATAATAACTATTCCTGTAAACTGACAAGTGGACACCATTCTCTCTGAAGATCTTGAACCCTTCATAAATTATTTCTTTGTGTTCCAAAACCTTTACCTCTGCCAAGGCACAAAACTTTACCATCTCTCTATTTATTCCCTTCCTTGCCCATTCTATTGCTCCCTCACTTCTCGCTCCCCTCCAAACTCTCCGCGGTAACAACTTAGTCCAAACTACACATGATTGGGGCCACATTTCTCGTACCCATATTTTCATTTTTTTAAGAAGAGCCACACCTGTATCTCTTACGAGATCATTTTCCCCTGCATGAATGATCACCCCCCTCTGGAGACCCATAACGTTCCCTAAACCCTGCCAACATAGGCAGAAACTGATCCCAGCGAAGCCCCCCTAAACCGGACCATTTTAGCAATGCCACTTTATAGATGCAACCCAATTGTCTGCCAAAAACCCTTTTCTCTGCCTCCTTCCCTGCCCACTTAACAATAGAGTGGCCCACAATCCAAATCTGTGGCATCTCCATTGGCCTCCGAGCAGCATCTGAAAAAGAAATTACAATATCACTTTCAAATCACAACCACCCCACCATATTCAACACTCCTGTACTCCCCCCAAAACCTTATTTCAAACGCCACCTTTTCCCAAGTCCCTGGCGTACCCTTTGTATTTCTCAGACTTCCACCGTCCCAAACATTTCACCTTATCCTCCGATAAGCCAAATCTACTACCTTCAGATGCCGCACCCATCCTAAATGAGTGAGTTCCAAACTCCTCACCCTTTTCCCCTACCGCTAACAACACCTTTCGTAGCACCCCCAAAACTTGCGCTGCTGATACTGCCGCCCCATCCTCTTGCTAAAAAACCAAACCCGTCCTTCCCCCACATAACTCCCTCCATGCCAAACCTGTCCGCACCGGGCACAAATCCTTGCTCCCCCGAACCAGCAGAACCCAAGAGCCCTTCCCTTTTGGATCCGTCTTAGACCTCTTAATCCTGATATCCAGCCCTAACTCTGTAAAATAAACTTATTCCCAACGCAGTCCCCATACCACACCCTTTCCTCCCACCAACTCAGAAACCCTAAAGCCCCAAAGAACAGCCATGTAAAGCAAGTCGCAAATAACTCTCCTGCCCAAACCAACCAGCAAACCCCCCCCCCCCTTCCCCAACAGCCCTACACAAACTGGCTAATAAGTCTGCTGATACCGGGCTCCTCTTGTCCTTTTCCTTCCTACTCTCCCTTGCCCAACCTTCCAACATCCTGGTCGCCATTTCTCAACTGCTCAGCCAAAAACCCCAAAACCATTTCCCATAGAAAGCGATCCCTGCCATCTTCCCTGTTATGGTTGCCTTAGACCAACCCTTATCCATGCACCTCAAGAGGAAGTTAGTGACATCATCCCTTCTCCGCTCTTCCACATCCCCCTACACTTCCAACTACGACCTCCCCCTTCTATGAAATCCTCCCAAGCTCTCCTGTATGCCTCCCTAGTTGCTGGGAAAAGCAAACCCTCCACCAATGAAAGTGCTCTCAGCTTCCTATCTTCCACAGCTCCTCTGGAATCCGCTGCCCCTCCTGTTCCGCTCCTGGAGCCAGTCCACGGAATCTCTGCCATTGAAAACGAGATAATGCATCAGCGATGCCATTATCCTTCCCCGGCACATGTGTTGCCTTAAACAACACATTCCATTCCAGGCAACGCAGAATGAACTCTCATCAGCCTCGCCACCCTCCGATCCCTTGCCGACTGCCTGTTCACTACATCAACCACACATTGATTGTCAATGTTCAAATTCACTTTCCTGTTCTGCAACTCCTTCCCCCACAACTCCATTGCCACCAGCAAAGGAAAAAATTCAAGAAATGCTATGCTCCTCCCTTCCTTTAACCACTACGATGGCAACTTCTCCGCGCACCATTTTCCTCCCCAAAACACTCCAAACCCTCCTGCATCTGAAAATATCTGCACTTCCCATGACACTGCATCCCCTTGCAACCACATGGACACCCTGTTAAAACTCTCCAGAAAACGCAGCCAAATCCTACAGTCTTCCCGAACTGTACTTGATACCCGTACCCGATGATGTGGGCACTTTGCTCCCACCATAGACTGAGACTGTGCCATGTTTCTACAAAATGTCCGCGCTGGGGCCACGACCTTGCTTGCAAAATTCAAATGCCTCTCTGCATTTCCACTAGCGTCATCTTCCAAACCCCCACCACTTTCTCCAGCAATCATACCAGTTTGCTCACCTTGTCATGCGGCAAGCGTGAGGTCATGTCCACTGAGTCCAATTCAATCCCTAAGAAGGTCAACACCACTGCTGGACCCTCTGTTTTGTCCTCCGCCGAAGGCATCCCCAACTCACCCATCATGTCCTGAAACATCTGTAGCATCTACCCGCACTCCCTCTCTCCGTCTGCCCTGCTAATGAACAGAAAATCATCCAGGTAATGCAATACCCCTTCCCAACCAGAACTGTATGAGAAAACCCACTGCAATAAGGAACTGAAACGCTCAAACAAGGCGCAAGATATTGCGCACCCCATTGGTAAAGCTTTGTCAATGTAGATGCGGTCCTCAAATTGCATTCCAAGCAGCCAAAAATCCTCCGGGTGCACCGGCAACAAACTGAAAGCTGCCTTAATGTCGGGCTTGGCCACGAAGGACCTGCACCCTGCTTTCCTCACCAAATCCACCGCCTGGTCCACACTTGCGTATACAACCCCACAGTCTTCTGGAGCTATAAAGTCATTGACAGACATGCCCTCAGGCCACTATAAGTGGTGTGTCAATCTAAATTCCCCAGAGACCTTCTTGGGTACAACTCCCAGCGGGTATACCACTAAATCTCTCGGCAGATCATCACATGGCCCTACTATCCTCCCCACTGCTATTTCCTTGCCCAATTTCTCTCTTACCACATCCACATTTTCCTTGGCGGACTTCAAATTTTCCGCCCACCGACGCAACCTTGGCCCCTGATAACCAAGCCTGAAACCATGACAAAAACCTTCACCCAAAATCTCAGCCCCTTCTCTGTCTGGATAAAATTCTCGCCCCCCCCTTGCTGACATATATCCTTTGTCCTCCCACTGCCCCACATATTCTTCCATCCCTTCATCATCACCCATGAAATACCATTGCTGTTGCGAGCACATACTCGGGCCGTGTAGATCCTCTTGTGAGCCCGAGGCGTCTACCTCGCCACTCCTTCGGCGTCTTCTAGGTAGGGCCGCAGAAACCCTTTCCTGGTCCTCTTCTCTCGGTTGAGGTGTCCTCTCCTCCACCCTGTGGTCTTCCTCGCTAGAGGCTGTACTGTGCCCTCTAGCCTGGCCTGGCGCAGCTCGAGGAGGGGCTGTTCCTAAACCCTCTCCATAGTCATCCTCTGTAACAGCAGGGGCTATTCTGTGCCCTCTGCCTGAGATTCTCCTAGCCGGGGGGGGCTCTTCCGCACCCCTCCCTAACCTCCCCAACTAACACCTCCCACCTGCACTCTTCTGCAGGTACTTTCCACCCTTGCCCCTCTGCCCTGTCAGCCCTCTCTGCACCCCATCCTCACCTCCTTCCAGCCCCACCAGACTAAAACCTTTCTGAACACTCCTAACGTCCCTTTCCTCCACCTGATCATTATCCTTAAACCCCCTTTCAGGCCCCTCTCCCCGCTGCATTCCTCCCCTGGATGCCCACCTGTCAATCTCCCTTCTCATCTTCCTACCCCTAGATTCCCAAACCTCCCTTGTGCCAGCCGCGAGGCTACATGCCACCACAGCCGCGAGAGCCCCATCAGCCGCTGCTCTCCACTGTGGCCTACCTCCAACATCCTCCCCTTCACCCGTAACCTCTCCCACTGCCCCCTCAAGCTGGGCTTTAGATGCCCTACTGATGATTTCCAAGGCTTTTCTCGAGGCCGAGGCATCCACCAATGCCTTCCTCTTAGCTCCCTCGCCCACTGTGTGGCTCCAGCAATACTAAGCAGGTTACAAAGAATTGCCCTTTGCTGTCCTCCTCCTAAATACCAAACCCCCGAGCCACAACACCTACCCGATAGGAAAATACAAACTGTAGTAGGAAATCACTCCCTACCCAAGAACCAGATGCTCCCCACAGAAACACTCAAAGGAACACAATATAGATAAAAATATAAATTTACTAAATTGGAAAAAACATGGCTTAATTTAAATCTGAAACGCTTATAATATATATTGCAGAGGAAAGAGTGAACCGCACTCTCCGCGGCCGATTAAAGACAAAGAGCACAGCTCACAATAAAGTATAGGTCTGAAAAAAGATGTTCTTTGATATTTCATGATTAAAAAAAACCACAAGTAAAAATATACGGCTGGAAGGCAGTAGCAAAAACAGAGGCAGTACGCCCGTGAGCGTGACCCACACACAACGCGTTTCACACTCAACTGAGTGCTTGATCATGTGAAGAGACAGAGGACCGGAGCATATTAGTAGTTTGTCAAGTGTAGTCCTTTTGCTATTTCAATGTAGCTCAATGGGTGCCTGGAAAAATGGAATGAGCGGCGGCCATGATGGTGTGGAAAGGCATGGATAATCGACAATGTGGGCCAAAAAGGCAAAACGGTGATTAATGCTGGACGCACGTCATGTAAAAATGTACAAGACGTGTAATCTGGACCACACATTCCATGCTAAGCAACCCATGGTTCCAAAGTTCCACCAATATAATATACAATATTGATAAAAAAAAGCAAATCATAATATATACACAGTAGAATAAATAGTATTACCACCCACAATTAGTAAAGCTGAGGAAAACCCATCTATATGAAATAGGAATATAAATACACCATGTCACAACCCCATGTTAAAAGAGAAACATATCACAGAAATGTAGATCATGGCTAGACATAGGTATGGCTTTCTGGTACCAATGAGATAAAAATAAAGTGCAAGTGCAAACAATTGTAGCAGCAAAATGATGTGCAAAAATGCAAGGCCATGGTGACAATAACAGCATATGTAGAAATGCAGACTGCGAAAATCTGACAAATGGAATAAAGTGCAAGTGCAAGCAATTGTAGCAGCATAATAAGGTGCAAATGTACAAGGACAAGGTTGCGATATAAAAATATATAAACAGGCAGGAAACAACATTCTGGCCCCAGTAAAGGATGGAATAAAGTGCAAGTGCATAGCAGCATAATAATGTGCAAATATGCCGGGCCAGAATGACAGAACATAAAATTGCAAAGTATCACCATCATAAAAAAATGATATAGCAACCTCGAAGTGTGCAAACTTGCAAAGCCAAAAATGGCGGCATTGACACATATGAAACCACACGGTCCATGGCTAGCCAAAAATAATGGGGTATATAAAGAATACCCATGGTCATAATACTAACATGGGCTGGAGAAACAAGGGATAAGAAATGTAGAGGGAAGATAGCAGCAGCTATTAGTACAAGTGTACAAATCAAAAAGGGGCAACTGTAGAACAACGTAGAAAGGCAGGCGGAACTGCAAAAAGTAAAAGGGCAGAAGGACTACAAGAAAATAATAGGAAAAAACAATAAAAAGCTCTGGTCCCATACAGTCGTGCTAAAGCAGCTAATAATATTAGACAGGGATAAGTCTAAAACACAAATACAACACCAATTAAATAAGGTGAAAAATAAGACAAACAGGCCAAGGATCAACATATGGAGAGAAACAAATTGCCAACGGAAAACACCTAAACCAAAAAGAGATCAAGATGCATAAATGCAAGAACGAACATAGCAGAAGTTAAACAAATCAACCCAGTTTAAGTGCCCTAAAATGTGTTGCGCTCCTCATCGAGATTATGTCCATTGGCAAACTTAGTATCAAAGTCCAGGATAAATCGAGTTTCCAATTGTCTTAGCTTTAAAACACAGTCTCCACCTCTGGGATGAATAGGAATGTGTGCCACAGCAAAAACCGTAAGCAGATTTAAGTCGTTCTCATGTTCCTGCCAGAAGTGTTTGGCCATGGGGTACGCGGGATCAGAGTTTTTAATCGTCCTTAGATGCTGGAGAATCCTTAGTTTGAGCTTACATGTGGTGCTCCCAACGTACCACTTCATGCAGGGACATGAGAGGACATAGACAACGAAAGCAGTGTCACAATTGATGGAATAATTAATGATTTGATTACATTTGGTGACCGGATGTAAAAAAGATTTGCAAGGAGTGGCATGAGCACATGCTTTACATTTAATACATTTGGTAAAGCCAATGGGGGAGACCGCCAACCAATTGGAAAGGGAAGGACTTTTATCAATGGGTGGCAGAAAGCTGGAAACTAGCTTGTCTTTGAGCGATGGTACTCTTTTATACGTAATGGCGGGACGTTTAGAGAGTAAGGGGCATAGATCTTTGTCCAGGATCAAAACACGCCAATGTAG
This sequence comes from Ambystoma mexicanum, assembly GCF_040938575.1. Lineage (NCBI taxonomy): Eukaryota > Metazoa > Chordata > Amphibia > Caudata > Ambystomatidae > Ambystoma > Ambystoma mexicanum. The sequence continues at coordinate 161,363,685 of NC_090928.1, read as the reverse complement.
TTCAATAATCCTGCGAACATTGTTAGAAGCATTATCAAAGGAGACAATAAGTCTAGGTTCATCATCCGTTATAGCCTTGTCTGATTTAGCGCCATACAATAGTTTATCTCTGCAGAGTCCACGGGCTTTGGTGTAGGCCATTTCGATGGTTCTTTTGGTATAGCCTTGTTGCAGGAAATCGGTGGCCGCTAGGGCACAGTAGAAATCAAACAATGCCAAATTGGTACAATTCCTGCGGTAACGGATGAATTCGCCATAAGGAATACTTCTTTTACATGACACAGGATGACAACTGGTGGCATGCAGAGGTAAACCGGTATTGGATGGTTTTTTGTGCAGTACTGTGTGAAAGCCAGATCTATCTAGAGTTACCACCACATCAAGATAAATAATCTCAGTGGTACTGTGGCATTCTGTAAATCGTAAATTCGCCACATTAGTATTGATACTTTTCACAAACCAATCAATTTCGGTACCCTTCCAAATTACAAATACATCATCGATGTAGCGCCACCAAGCGACAATTTGGGTAGGAAAACTGGACACAAGTAAATCATGTAGAAAGGTAGCCTCCCACCACCCCATCGTCAGATTGGCATACGATGGGGCAAAAGTACTGCCCATAGCAGTTCCCCTGACTTGCCGATAAAAGGCACCATCGAACAGAAAGACATTATTCGTAAGACAAAAGAACAACATCTCCAAAATCATGGAGCTATGGCCATGATAATTCAATGAACGTGTCTCCAAGAAATATTTGCAGGCTTCCATTCCCACTTGATGGTCAATAGATGTACAAAGGGATACAACATCGAGGGTAGCCAGAAGGAAACCCTCCTCCCAAGGAGTATCAGTGATATGTTGCAAAAAATCCTTGGTGTCCTGCAAATAAGAAGGCAAAACTGAAACAAAAGGAAACAAAGTCTCATCAATAAATTGTGCCAAATGCTCAAGGAGAGAACCACATAACGTGACAATGGGCCTCCCAGGTGGGTGAGTGAAAGATTAATGTGTTTTGGGTAAGAAATAGATAGTAGGTACGGTATGACAGGAAGGAATGAGGCATTTTACTAGATCCTCTTCAATGAGGCCATTATCAGTCCATTTGGTACAAAGATTATTAAGTTCTGACTATATTTCAAGAAAATGATTTTTGAATAATTTAGCATAACACAGTCGGTTCTTGAATTGTCGATTGCCCCCCGAAACATAGTGGATTCTATCTTGAATCACTATATTAGACCCCTGGTCGGCCTGCTTGATGACAATATTGGGCAGATTTTGTAATTCGCCTATGGCCAGTAGTTGTGAGGCAGCGAGATTGTATTTGGCACTGTCAGTTCTTGTCCCTAATTTTCTTAGATCACTGACACATACATCATAGAACGCCTCAATACACCCACCCACGAGAAACTGTGGATTGAATTTGGATTTGTTCTTGAGCTTGGTGTGTATGTCCCAGTTGAGGATGATATCATATATATTTAATTATATATTTTTATTATGGGCACTTAATACCCAACACGTGCTTTAAAAAAGGGGGTGGGCGGGAGGAGGAGGATGCACTGCCCCAAGAGATAATAAGTAGCACTGCTTACAAACTTAAAGTAGAAACTACAATAGTGTGCTGCAATGATTATAAAAGATTGTCCCTTTAAACGGGGAACCACCCCCTAAGCTGAAAGGCAGGCACCGCACTCACCGGAGCGAGGACCCAGGCTGCTGATCCCCCGGCACCCTTGACAGAGCGGTGTCAGGCCCGAGGGACACTAGCTACAGCGGTCTGCCGAAAAACTTCAAGCCCTCAATCCCAAGAGTGCCCGACACCAGCTGCGCTCGCAGCCCACGCCCACACAAAATCCCCACTGCATCACAAAAGAAACGTGCTGCACCTGAATGGAAGTGAAGAACGCAGCCCCTGGGAGCTACTAACTCCCAGGCCTCACAGAACTCTACCTGACCGCGGGCAAACTCACAGCGCCGAACCGCCCAAGGTAAGACGAGGTACCTTATTTACGGTACCTCCGACTAAACAACTTTAAACACATTTTTTTTTTATATAAATGCTAACTACCTGCCCAACCCTTTCAGTATGCTAACCAAACTCCTCACCTCAACAAAAAAAACCTAAGCAGGCCCAAATCAGGGAAGGCTCCAGAACCTTCCCTGCCCCCTTAAGTACCCCGGAGGGTGCACTATGCGCAGGCCAGCTGGCTGGCCTATGCAGTGCAAAAAATCACCCCGGGGGGAAACGCTTCGCGTTCCCCCAAGAGCCACCTGTCCAGAACATTTTATTTTCTCCAGTATCAAAACAAGTATTTGTAGCAGAAAAAAAGTCCTCTAAATGAATAAACTTGGGGTAAGCAGCAAGCCATGCTCTGCCCTTTTGGGAGCGAAGATACACCTAATATTATTTCCTTGCCCATTTATGGTTGGCAGCCAACACTCGTGAGTTCAGGCCCATGGCACTCTGAAAAGCAATTCATGTATTTTTCCATGGGGTTTCTCAGTTTGGGCTTGGAGGCTTGGAATGGGGAATAGGGCCTGCAAGATCCACCATACACTAGCTCAGGGGTTCAACTTGCATAGCGGGTAGTCTTTGCAGGTCTTTATGGGTCCTCACTTCCTGTCTTCTGGCCTCACATATGGGACTTCGTAACAGGTGGTGGCCAGGTTGTTTCTATTCTGTCTGTATGGAATTGCCTCATTAATTGTAACAGTTTTGCCCTGTCATGATGCCTGTTGCCGCCCCAGTATTTTAGCTCATAACGTTATTAATACTGGATACCATATATAAATAAAGCGTGCCTTTAATCATCAAATCATAACTGAACTATTTAACATTCTAAATTCTCCAATCAATCCCACCATTCCATCAGTGACCTATCATCATTCTACATTCCATTAACTAATAACCATACAAAACAACAATTCCCCCCTTACTTATCATCATTTAATTTATCCCTAATATATTCAAATCATTAACTGTACATCAGCAAGATATCTAATGTTGTTTAACAGGTACTTACAGGTTGATGAATTAACATCTATATTTGCTCAATTAGCCGGCCTGGTTTACGCACCATTCGATGAGGATGACCTCTCACCTGTTTATTTCCAGAATCAGATCCTCCACTACACCCTAATTCATCATGATGTGATTCACCATCAGCAACCGAATCCAAACCGCCACCCCCATATTCATCACTACCCACATTAGTCACTTCTCCATCGTCCTGAAGATCTCTTGAGTTCACATAGATGTCATCCCACATTGAATGTCAATTGCTTTGCCAACAGGCCCACAGTCTGTTTCCTTCTCTGCATCAACACCGGCATCATCACCGAGATTCTCTTGAAACATCCTTCTAAAGAAGAAAGCATTCCTTGTAATTTCATGATTGTCTTCATCAATGGCAGTGAGCATGGATCCCTTCACTCTCTTAACTTTCAAAATGATCGGCTTGTACCTTGAGTCTCATTTGGAACGCACTCTTTGTCGTACTAATACACTTTCTCCTACCTCTAACTTATTGCCCTTTGCTCTCCTTTTGTAATCAGTCCATTCTTTGACCTTCTTCCTCGTTACTTCATCTCCTTTCCTTATTTCTTCATCTTCTTCCACTGTATACTCATTTAAGTGTAGGATACGAGTCCGAGGTTTGTGTCGGATCATTAGCTCAGACAGTGAATATCCTGTTATCTCGTGCAGAGTATTTCAGTAACTTCTAAGCATTTGTGACACTGCTTGAGTCATTGATATGTTGTCCACCACAGCTCTTTGTCTTAATCTTTTCAGATTAAGCATGAACTTCTCAACCATTCCGTTAGCTTGAGGCCACAATGGATTTGATGTTTAAATCCTAAATACGCTGCAAATCTCTCAAACTGATGACCTTGAAACGGAGGGCCATTATCTGTTTTAACCATTTCGGGAATTCCCCATTCGCTGAATACCTGATCCAGGACCCCAACCACATGATGGAAAGCTGTTGACATCACATGCTTTACCAGAGGGAATTTGGGAATATTCATCTAATATTATTAACAAATATCCCCCCTCTTCCAAAGGTCCATAGAAGTCTATGGCTACTCTGCACCAAGGTGCATCTGATAATGGAACAATCTGAAGCAGACCAACGTTGCTATCAGATGCAGACACCTGACACGCAAAACAATTCTTTATTATGTCTTCAACCATCATATCCATCCACGGGAACCATACCTGATTCCTCAGTATTTTCTTTGTATTTGTTATTCCTCTATAACCTTCGTGTGCCAGCATAACCAAAGCTTTTCTTAAACTTTTGGGTGCCACTGGCCTGTTTCCCCTCAGAAGCATAGCATCATCTGTTGATGCCAATTCTCCACTGATTCTTGCCAGCCTCTGCAACTCCTTGATGTCTGCTCCCCTTTCAACCTCTTGTTCTTTCAGCCATCTTTTCCATTGACCAGACATGGTTAAACGTATAGCTATTTGAATTGTTGGATCAGCCTTACTTTTTTCAGCAAACATTACTCTCGATATCGTTGGCGGTAAAGCACTAGCAGATAAATATGACACATATTCTTCTGCCTCCATTTGCATTCTATCATCAATTTCATTTGTTGGGTGTCGAGATAAGTAATCAGCCGGATTTGCTTCTTTCCCAGGTTTGTGCACGATAACATAGCCAATACTCTTGTAGGCGTATTCCCCACCTTTCAATCCTCGGAGGCATTTTGACCCTTGGATTTCCAAATAACGATATTAGAGCCTGGTGATCTGTAACTAGTGTAAATGGTCTTCCAATTATGAAATGATGAAACTTTTCACATGCCCATACAGCAGATAAACTTTCTCTTTCTGCCTGTGAGTATGCTTGTTCAATTTTATTTAACGGTCGACTAGCATACATGTCTTCCATCCTCCTTTTTTGGTTCAAATTGCACCAGAATTGCTCCGTGTCCTACAGGGCTCGCATCTACAATGATTCCTGTTTCCCATTCTGGATTATAGTAGGCTAATTGTCGACCGTTAAAAAGTTCTTTTTTATCAGTTCAAAACTATTTTTACACCTTTCATCCCATATGAATTTTGTTTCTTTCTTCAACAACTTCCGCAAAGGGTCTGTTAATGTTGCGAATTCAGGCACATAGCGAGCACAATAACCTGTAATTCCCAAAAACGATCTCAATTCCGTTACATCCTTTGGTGGCGCCAGATCAAGAATGGTGTTCACTTTGCTTGAATCTGCCCTTATTCCCTTTTCTGAGAATATATGTCCAAAGAAACTTGGACTCTGTTTATTCACCTCACACTTGCCTTCATTTAAAGTCAGGCTACTATTTTGTAAAGCCATGCATACTTCCTCTAGAGCTTCATCATGTTGTTTTTGAGAGGCACCACACATTAATATGTCGTCACTGTAGTTAAATACATTTTCTATGGGTGCAATGACCTTCCTAATTGCTTCTTGAAATATTTCCGCCACCGATGATATTCCGAAGCTCAGCCTCTTATAACTGTATAGACCCTCATGAGTTGTAAATGTGGTTATATATCTGGACTCAGGATCAATTTCTAGCTGGTGATATCCTTGATTTAGATCAAGCTTTGTGAATCTAGTTGCTCGATTCAACCTAATGATCATGTCCTCGATGCTAGGTCCCGGATGTCTTTCTTTGTATGGCCACATTTGGGATTCTCATGTCTACACATAAGCGTATGCATCCATCAGCCTTTGGAACCACTACCAATGGCGTGGGACCACTTTCTACTTTTTCAATTATATCATTGTCAATTAGTTGTTTCAGTTCCTTGGACACTTTCTCTTGAAAGTGGAACCCTATTTTCCTTGGATGTTGAGGAACCGGCTGAACCTGCGAGTCAATATGAAGATGTGTTGCATCTCGCTTTAATTGCCCTACTCCTTTGAACAAATTGGGAAATTTCCCTTTAAGCATTTCTCTGTTCATGATACTTTCTGTTATGGTTTGTATCTCTTGTCTTTGTGATGGTGTACCTTCTATCATTTTAGATTTGTTGTAGTTCACATTGATTATTTGTAGGCTCGTCACAGTCTTGCAACTAATGAGACATCTGCCTTCTACAGGACTGTCTATGACAAACACTTCAACAGGTATATTAACATCTTTATCTATTAAGTCACATATGAATTTCCCTTTTACAACCAATGGCCTTATGGCTCCCCACTGAAATATATTGGCTCTTGATGGTTGTAGGGGGTATAGCTGTGCTATTTCCTCATATATTTTGTTGCTCATTACATTTACCATGGCACCAGTATCCACCAAGAATGGTATGTTTTGATTCCCTAGACTTATTGTTACTTTTATAGCTTTGTTTCCATCTGATGTGTCATATTAGTCTCACATATTCTTTATTATACATGTCGTAATCTAGGTATTCATTATTCATGTCTGCATTCATGTTTCTGTCTTTTCTGTCTTCTATTGGAGGATTCTCATAAGGATCATTGTATGTTTCATTTGTATATTGTTGATCATTGTTCATCCGTGGGATAAGTGTTTGTTCAGGTCCTGTCCGTCTGGCCTCATCAATTTCCAGAGCATCCATTGTTCTTACGAATCCTGGTCGGAATTCTGGTTGGCTTGAACTTGGTCTCATAATTCCGCTGTTTGTTCTCATGTTGATTTGTCTTTGATTTTCATACCTCCGAGCTGGAACTATATGCACATTCGATTTTTGTACAGGTATCCACAGCAACATTTCTTGGCACATGTTTTGGAAATGGTTTTCTTACCCACATCATAGACACATATGACCCAAAGCTGGACACTGACCCCTATGTGGGAATTCAAACCCACATCTGTAGCATTTTCTCTCCACCAACTTTACGACTGCCGTTCCAGTAAGATTCATTTGGCATTCTTCTTTGCCATTGTGTGTTTTGTCTCTGATTTATAATGGCAATGGTCTCTAGCCCTCTGGGTTTTTCTATATTAGCTGCTTGTTTATCTACCCTTGTATAAATTCGTGCCAATTCAAGTACTTCTTTCACCGGAAGGGACTTTTTTAGCAGATGTTTTCTAAACTGTGATGACAGACACCCTTCAATAATCCTCAGTCTAATTGCTTCATCATCATTGAAATGCGAGAAATCACAAAATGTGGCTTTCCGTTGCAGACGCAAGGCAAATTGTGTGCTTTGAGTGCATTGATTAAAGATGTGGTGCTCATAGTCTTTATTTGGTGGTACAATGATTCTTGCATTTATTGCCGTTATCAGCAGCTGATATGTCGCTTTTTCTTCTAGGGGTATTGTTTTAATAACACTTCATTTCTCTGCCTACTAAATTTGTAAAGATGTCCAATTTATTGACAGCATTCTGATTTCCTACTGCTCTCAAAAATTCTTCAAAATCATCTAGCCACTCCTGCCATCTCTGTCCTTGATTGTCATGCAGTTCTAGGCCGAATAGAGTTGGTTTTCTCAAAAAATGTTTGGTCTGTTGATATAACTGGTCCTGATGCGACCTGTGAAGAAGCACCTGTGTCTCCACTTGGATTGCCAGAAGAAATGTTTCTATTTTCTGTTGTGTTTGTCTTGTTATATTGTTGTCCCTTTGTATGATATCTCTTATATTATTGTTTCCTTGTGTGATGTTTCTTCCTTGTCTCTTTCTCTTGGTGCTATTGGTTGTTTTACCTTATTTGTCTATAGATTTGCTTAAATAATGTTTTTTTTTGAGTCACGGTAGCTGTAACCATTGTTTTGATTGGTTATTATGAACTGTATTCCATAATATTGCATTTATTGTTTTGCAACGCACTGTTGCACTCCTGCCTCCTTATCATATTAAACCTTTCTTTCATAGTGCTACCGGTGGCGTGTTGCTATAGTAACATTTAATATTCAGCACTGCAGTGTTACTTAAAATGGAGGCACGTTTTGGCACGTTCGTAGGTGCTTTCCTCTAACGTGTTGCCTAATGATCCAACGTCACTTGGTGTTGTGCCTGCAGTCTGTGTTCTGGCTCGCGCTCTGCCCCTTTCTACGTTAGTCATTTTAAGTTATTTGAATGACACATCGCTACCTGCGCCCAATGCCGCTTATCAGATTTATCCAATTATACGATTTGAGCTGCGCCCTACCGTTTATGCAAGTTGGTCTGTTTCCCCGCTCTGGCTCAATTCCGTAATGCCCACGTATAACGTCTCGTTTCCCTTTCACTCATACTTCAGTGTAACGTATGTCAGTTGTTCTTCAATGTCGCGTTCATCCTCGTCACCAATTGTTTGAGCTCATAACGTTATTGATACTGGAGACCATATATAAATAAACCATGCCTTTAATCATCAAATCATAACTGAACTATTTAACATTCTAAATTCTCCAATCCATCCCACCATTCCATCAGTGACCTATCATCATTCTACATTCCATTAACTAATAACAATACAATACAATACAATACAACACCTAGTAAGGAAGCGTTGTTTACTTTGTCTCCTAGTGCTGGCCTGTCTAGGTGTATGATGGCAAGGTTATGTGGGAATCTTCATTTATCTTTAGTGTCCAGACCTCCAACTCAAAGCTCTTCTTCAAAAGACAGATTCTTCTCTTGGCACTATGAACAAGGAATGCTCCAGCCCTCATGACATTCATTTATTAAGACTTTACGCCCAAAAGCCAAGGCAGGGCCTGAGATTAGGTGCCTGGAAATCCTGACTTAATGGTCCCAAATGAAGCAAATGGCATTTAAGCAGGACAGAGGGCCCTTAATCACCTGCATTGGCTTGGCCGGAGAATGGCCTAGGCTTTTAACAACCACCAGACTCCGGTAAGTGCCTCAGAGTGGTGAGAAATGTTACGAGGGTGGCTCGTGCTTATCCGTGGTCCAGAGTTCCTAAGGCAACTAGCTCTGAATGGAGGAGCTGCAGAGCGAGCTGACACTGTGGCATGAGGGAGCTTCCATAGGAAATCCAGGAAACGAGGGGCAGTAAGCCTGCTGTGTCCAACTGCTATTGCTAGAGCAGTAAGGATGCTGCAATGAGAACGATGGAGCAGGCGCAGGCTGGTAAGCAGGAACGGGGGTGGGGGGAACTTTCACTCGGCGCAGCCAGACTGGAATGACCAATTCCAAGCAGTTGCCTGCAGACAGTTCCCAGAATTTGCCAAAATTCCTCGTTCCTGATTGGCTGATCCACGTAAATTCTCCAAGGGTGCACATTGTTACTAGTGCCCCATTGGCATTAATGTGCTGGGAAGAGAAGTGTCTAGAGTTGTTAGTGTGATTCGGCTAAATTGAGAGTACAATGAATCCTTAAAATGTTTATTTTCCTTCTAAGTATCTGCTTAATTTAGCTTTCTTAGGATTTTAAAAACTGATTTAAGTATCTGTGCCTTCTTCACTCTTTCTCTGATTGAGACCTGCCGCTGTCTAATAGTTGCATTTACTCGGGTGATCTGTCAGGATTTGTAGGCGCTGATCCTAAGATAGAGCTTGTTTATATAGACAGTAATGTGCACATATTACCATTTCTTTGTCAGTTGCTCCTAGTTCTGTCAGGTGAAGACCACGTTTCATTTAGCTCTTGTTAGCGTGTCTGTGCAGTGATGCAGCATGAAGTAATGAAAGGGGGAGCGGAGCGAAAGGATCTCAAAATATGATTTGCTTCTGACCAAGGAAAGCACTTTCGGGATATTCATCCTTCAAAGTGAAGACAGTTAATTTGCCAGCAGTTATTAAACCATGCTTGGAAAACTAACTTTACTGCTTATTTTCGTGAGGTGCCATCATACTTAATGAAGGTCACATGCTTCCCCTCCAATCTTTTGTTCCACAGAATATTAGATTGTTGACTTTTTGATCCTGACCAGTTTTGAGGTTTCTCGTGGGTTTGGAAAGAAGGTTTGCACGGCAACTCCTGTGAATACAGATGCATTTTCATAATAAAAAAGTCGACCTTCAAGTTCCCGCTACGTGGCAGCTCAGAGATTTTATAGGGACTAACTGAAATCGATGTGCGTTGCTGGTAAGGGTGAGTGAAATTTCCACCCGCAATGTGTAAACTGCAGAATTCGCACTGGAATCTGATTCTGCCTGTTCAGTGAAATCGGCATTAAAGTTCTGGCGCCACTGAAATTTTTCCCGCTTTTGTGCGGTTTCACGCAGAGTGTAGTGTTTCGGTCCCATGTTCGTTTAGTGTAGCGCGTAGATAGACTTTGCGTCTTTTGTTCTTGATCCATGCTCGGTTTGTGCAGTGACACGAGAAACTTCCTGTGGATGTGTAGGGTTTTTTTTCGTTCATTGCTAGGTTTGCGACATGAGAAACTTCATGCAGGTCTTTTTTCGATCCATACTAGTTTTGTGCAGCGACTCGAGAAACTTTGCAAGGTTTTCCCTGATCTGTGCTGGTTTCGCAAAGCGACATGAGAAACTTCAAATGGGCTTATTTTCAATCAGTACTAGTTTCACGTTGCAGCATGAGAAACTTTGCACGTTTTTTCTAGCCATGCTAGGTTCACGCAGCAGCACGAGAAACTTTGCACGGCTTGGTTTGATTCACGCAATCTTATGAACTTTATACCACTATTTTAAATGCGCAGTGGTGGCGAAAAGGCAGATTGGGGCTAAACAGATTGAAATCTCCATGGCTGGAGGAAAAGAATTTAACAATTTTGCCCAGCCCTTTTACACTTTAGTCTGAACATTAAATGGTGAACTGTAAATTCCTTTGCAGGAAAATAATTGCTTTGACAGAAATCACTAGGTATGTAACATTATTTCTAATGGATTGCGTCCTCCCACGTATTCCTGATCTTTGATATATTTGATATCCTGTTAGCAGCTTTGTAAACATTTCACAGCAGAAATCGCTGTGCATCATCGGCCAAATATTCCTTAGTGGTTTCCATTCCTCTCATGACCATGAGGTCGCCAATGTTATAAATAGCATGCACTGTGCCTGTTGCCTCAGTTCCATTTTTTCAGCATGCACAGCATGCTTCTAACGGTTCAGTATCACCTCAGTGATTTTTCAACTGCGTTTTTGGCCTAATCTTCAAAGAATTTCTACTCCGAAGACTGTTTAAAATGTGTACCAACTCCAGACCGAAGATGTCTATCACCAATCTGCACCATATATGCATTTGGTGTCTTGGAACTGGCCACAAGGTTGATGATTACGGCTCATGTGAGTCAATGACCGTTAAGGCCTTGATGGATAGGAAGGGGAAGCTTGCCCTGTGTATGCCCTCATCGAAATCTCCTTTTACTGCACCATCCAAGAAAAGATAGTCTGATGAAAGAAGTTCGAGGGATGTTTCACCTCAGCGGGAAAAGAAGCATTCAAACTATTTGAAGCACTCTTGTTCGAGAAGCGATTCTCGGTGCGCATCATCGTCGGCCTCCCATAAGAAGTCGAAGAAGATGCTTCATCAATCTCGCTCATCATCTTCGGACTCCTCACCCGATATAAAATGGGTAAGTGTTTCTGGTAACTCGGCATCGAATGCCGAATGAGAGGATTTTTGCCTCCAAATGATGGTGTTTGAGAAGGCGGATTCCCCCCCCCCTGTGCTTCAAAAGAACCGAAGGCGGCTTTGGACCCCGTTGCGCCTCATAAGGCTGACAGAGCTGCTTGCGTGCCTTTAAGCTCATGCAAGAAAACAGCAAAGCTTCTTCGAGGCATAGGTAGTCTTGAAGGTTCGAGACGTATCGAAGCCTAAGCCTCTACCCTCCACTTCCTTGTGGGAGATTGTGTCTGGTCTCTTCATGCTGAGTTCATCAAAGGCAAAACCTCAATGTCTTTGGATCTGTCAAAGAGTTATAAATCTCTAGCCAAGAAGGATTTATTTTAAATTCCTTGAGTTCAATTTTTGAGCAGGAGGATGTTACTCCTCCATTTTTTTCGGAATTTGGAACTCCTAATGTGCCTGAGCAGTTGATATCTGAGGAGTCCAGGTTACAAAACCTTGTGCACTCAGTGAAGGATGCTAGTGGGCTAGATACCAGGTTGATTCTGCCATCCCAGATCCATCTACACATGCAGATGCTTTGTATGGGACTGTCATGGGTAAACTGACAGAATACCTGGACTGGGGAAAACCTGCTGCAGGCATTTCAGCAGGATTACCACAACGACATGCTTGATAGAGGTCCTCCAAAGGATCTTTTCCTACCATGCCATACATCCCTGAAAGGCGAGTCCTGGATAACTGGAAGAAGCTGGGCACTACTCCCGCTGTCAATAAGGACTTTGCAGAAAAATACAGGCCTTCTGCTGTGGACCCGGAATATTTGTTAAAGCATCCTACTCCAGAAGGTCTGTTGGTTCAGGCAGCTGCATCCACCGGGCGAGCAGCTGCCTACCCTATGATCCCCTCGGGAAAAGGGTGTTCTCTGCAATTAGCATGACTTTGAAGTATGTTAATGACATATGTGCCCTAGCTAAGTACACGTTTACTTTGTGGGAGGTGGCTGAAATGGCTGCAGAGCGCATTTCCAAAAATGAGGAAAGGGAAGATTTCCTTAACATCAAGGATGGCAAAGATGCTCTATGCCAGTCTGGCTTGGACTTGGCTGATGGTGTCAGTCAGGCGATGGCAGCAGGTACTGTTTCACAAAGGTTTGCTTGGATGTGCAGATCTGAATTTGCTCCAGACGTCTACTCAATCCTTCTTAATATGTCCTTTGATAGCTACCAGCTATTTGGCTCCTAGGCTGATGAGAGCTTAGATAAGCTACAGTTCTCCAAGGAGGAGGTAAAATCGCTGAGTGCAGGGATTTGTCAACCGCAGCAGGCACACACGACCTCTCAGAATTGGAAGGTTCAGTCATTTTGATACTTCTCTTTGGCCTCTTGTCCTTCCAACCAGAGTTCTCAAAGGGGATAGGGAATGTTTCCTTGTGGTGGACAAGGACGTGGAGGTAAGCCTTCCAAGGCAGTTGCAACCTCTTTTCCATCTGCATCAGCCACTGCTACGAAATCTCTCCAAGGCCCTAGACCACAGGAGAGTAGTGGGGGCAGATTGACTCAACACTTGTTAGAATGACGAGGCATTACTCCTGACGCTTGGGCACTGCAAACAGCCCATTGTTACTTCCTCCCATTTAAGAAAAAGGCCTCCAGATTGTCCACTGAGCAGTCAATCCCTCTGGGATCCGGATCCGTTCCACTTGCAGGAGATTCACACCCAGTAGTGGAGAACCGCCAGGGATGGTACTCCTCATACTTTATAATTCCCATAAAGGATGGGTGGCTGCAACCCATTTTGGACATGAGATGCTTGAACAAGTTCCTCAGGAAGGACAAGTTCAAGATAGTAACTCTTTCGCAGATCCTCCAGTCCCTTTAGCTCCACGTTGGGATGGTATCCCTTGATCTTCAGGATGCTTACTCCAATGTGTCCAAACATCACAGGCACACAGTAGCTGAGGGTCATCATTGACAGTTCTCGCTTTTAATTTCAAACTCTGCCTTTTGGACTCTACTCTGCCCTGAGGGTCTTCACCAAATTGATGGCGCTAGTAGCTGCAAATATAAGGAGGGGAGGGATTCACGTCTACCCCTACCTAGACAATTGGCTGATCAGGGTTCATTCTCCCGAACTAGTTCTGGAACATCTCAGCATCACCTGCCACTCCCTCTAAGTTCTGGGCTTCTCTATCAATTTCAAGAAGTCCCACATTCTACCTTCCCAAAAGCTTCACTTTATTGGAGTGGTCCTAGATGGTTCCTTGGGTAAAGCTTTACCACTGAGGTGAGGGCTCAACATATTCTGCAGATGGTTATGAAATTTCAAAATGCCCAACATCTACAAGCCTACGTTTTCTGAGTTTGCTCAGCCAAATGGTATCCTGCATTTTTCTGATGCCAGAGCCCTGCCTGAGTATGAGGTCCCTTGAGTGGGCCCTCAGATCCCAATTGTCAGTTCTCTGGCAGGATGACGAACCTTCTTCAGGTTCCGAGCAAGGTTGCACAGGATCTTCTGTGGTGGACCTGCAAGGAGAATGTGATGAAGGGAGAACCCTTTTGGGAACGGTGGACAGAGATAACAGTACTTACAGACACCTCCCTCACAGGTTTGGGAGCTCATGCTAACGATCTGACAATCGGTGGTCATTGGTCTCTATCGGTGTCCAAACTATACATAAACCTTTTAGAGATTAGTGCAATCAGACTAACGAGCAGGGGAAGAACATCCTGATAATGATGATCAACAAGAGAGTTATACAGTCACTACCACTGTGCAGAGAGGTAATGCAGCACAGGTTTTGGGCACTGCAAGAAGGAATTTCATTACTGGCAGTTCACCTAGCCGGAGATGAGAACATGGAGGTTGGTGCTCTGAGTAGGCAGAGAACAGTATCTCATGCGTGGGAGTTGGCTCAGGAAGTCCTTATAGAGATCTTTGCTATTTTGGAACCCCTCAAGTGGATCTGTTTATGTCCAGTATCAACAGGAAGTTTGACCTGTTCTGCTTCAGGGAATTTCCTCTGAGTGGATCTCTGGGGGAAGCAATTGTGGTGGATTGGGGCTTTCCACTCTTGTACACGTTCCCTCTAGTCCCCGTCATTCCTCATGTCATCAAGAGGTTTAGAAAGTTCGGGAAATCCATGATCCTGATCACTCGAGATTGGTCCAGAAGGATGTGCTACCCAGACCTTCTAGACCTGTCTATCTGCCCTCCGATTTGTCTTCCTCAAAGAGCAGACATGCTCACTCAGGAAGGAGGTTGTATTCTCCACCCAGAAGTCAGAATTCTGAACCTTTATGTCTGGTATCTGAGAGGTTGAGATGCAGAGTTTGGGAACTCCTGGAGGAAGTAATGGATGTGTTGCTTTCGGCCAGACATCCAGCAAATAAAATTCTGTACTACTGCTATTGTAACAGGTTTTGCAGCTGGTGTAGTGCTAATGACATTGACCCTTTTTCTTGTGATATACATGTTTGGTGTTCTCTTTCGACATTTGGCCCATCAAGGGCTGCTAAGAAGGGATATTTGGCGGCGTTCTTCATCTTTAAGCTATCTCTGGAACAGGGTTCTTATTTTAAATTTCCCATGGTCATCCAATTTGTGAAGGGGCTGACAAACATTTTTGCACCTGTTTCATTCATTGTCCCAGTTTAGGATGTTAATTTTGTTTTAGAATTCTTGATGGGACCTCCATTTGAGCCTCTCTCATTCATGTCCTTTTAGGATGTTGGCTCTCAAGACTGTCTTTTTGACAGTAATCACTTCGGCTCACAGGGTAAACAAGCTTCAGGCTTTGTCTAGTAATCCATGGTTTACTACCTGGAGATGGTGGTTTTCAGGGTTCATACCTCCTTTCTGCCTAGGGTGGTGTCTGAATTTCACCTTGCACATTAGATCATTCCATCTATCTTTTTATCGGCCTCAACATTCTTCCAAGTAGGAAGAGAGGCTACACTGCTTAGACCCTAAAAGGGAGCATTGAGTTTTAACATCAACATGTTTGCTAAGATCACACAGGGCGACAAGCTCTTTGTTGGATATACTGGTCATAAACTGGGTCAGGCTGTTACGAAACAGACCTTATCCCAATGGATCATCTTGCATATTATCAAATGCTTCAACTTGACATGGAAGGATGTCCCTGGTGGTTTGAAAGCACACTCCACTAGAGGTGTGGCTACTTCTTCAGCTCTTTAGGGAGAGGTACCTGTGCAGGACACTTTCTGTGTTTCAGCTTGGTCTTCACTGAATACTTTTACTAAGCATTTCTTCCTGGATTCTCTATTGGGCCAGGAGGCAAAGTTTAGAAAAGCTATTCTACACAGCATTAATCGGAAATACATTATTTTTCCACTTTCTTATACATACAGCTATGGGAGTCTAGCAAAGATGAGGAATACGTGGGAGGACACAATCCATTAAAAGAAAACATTACTTACCCCTGGTAATGTTCTTTCTGATGGATGTTCCTCTCGTGTATTCCTGATAGCCCTTCCATCCTATCCCTATATCTGTGGGTGAATTTACATTGTTTTCCAACTTCCTCTCTTTCAACATCAGGGTTTTTGGTGACCTCAGGTGTCTGTGCGTAACGAGGGAAAAAAAATTAACTAATGCAACATGGTGGGTGCTATTTGTAACAGTGTCGACGTCGTGGTCGTGAGCGGGATAGACACTTGGTCGGCTCACAACACCCTCTGCTGTGTAAAGTTGCTGATGCTGCTAGCAAGATATAGGATATATCAAAGAGGAGGAATACATGGGAGGAACATCCACCAGAAAGAACATCACCAGAGATAAGCAATTTGTTAATTTATTAATCTGGTGAGTGGATGGTACTGCGTGTTTAACTAATTCTGCGATGCAGCTATCTGGAAGCGACTGATTGCAGTATAGCAAACAACTGTTATTGGTATGACTTCACAATACTGCACCATGCCTGAGAGCGCAGTCACTGCACAGCTTAGGGTTCCTATTCAAGGTGGATTGTGTGTCACAGAACTTTCTCTGCATAAGTTTTTGATACACTGGTTGCTTAAATAACACTTACTACCACCATAAGGCCACCTTAGTGCACGCTTAGGATGAGTAGCAGGTGAGGGAGTCGCAATGTGTGCAACAAAAGGTCTCCAACTGACGTCAACAGGCTTTCAATTCTATAATGGGGCGGCCCTCGAGACATTTCCATGATAGCCTTCAGTATTTAGGTCCTCTACTGATGGTATAGAGTTGGGGCTTCTACCCGGGGATTCATGGGCTATGCCAACTAACCTAGAGGGATTCCTATGGCATTTTCGGGGAGGAGGCCCCTCTTTGGTGGATGCTGAGCTCTTCTGGGAATAATTTGAATATATATTGCACGTTTCCAACCACTTCCCGGAACTAAAGTTGACCAGTAAGTGAAAAATATGACCATTGGTTGAACCTCGATTCTTTGGTCTTGTTAAAAGCAAGCATTGGCAAAGCCAATAGTTTTGCCTTCTGTTTAAATAATAGGCATTTGGCAGGCACAGCTATTAGATGCCCAGGTACCCGCACCATTTTGCACCTGCTACCGCAAAAGGGCAGGTAATGCCACAACAGCAGTGCTTCGCAAGTGCCTTTCCCATGTCTACACAGAAGCCCAAACTGTTGCCATTGCCAATGGTTGTGTTTCATTCTTATGCATCTAGTACCTTTCTAAAGTTCATATTCCATCCCACCTCGATGGGAGATCCTTTACACTTCTAATTCTCGGGAATTAGGGGCCATGTGGAGGAGCAGCGGCTGCTACTTGTTATAAAGTAAGGAATTGATTTTTCTGCTTTCAATTGCATGTAAATGTATATCCCTTTCTGCCTATAAAACATGGATGTTTATGGCCTAGCCTGGAGTGTGAGCAGGAGGGTATTCAATCTCGTACTCGTGTGCGCAGTTCCAGCACACCCACATGAGCCTTCTGGAAGGAAGTCCTCAAGGCCCGACCACTTTAGCTGCTCTCATGATAACTGCAAGATGTTGGGCTGCAGCATAGCTGCTCTCCACATGGGGAGAGCTGCTCTGAGAACAAACGGCCGGTTTGGAAACAACCAGTCACCCCTACTACCACGTTCTAAGAAGCCCCGCAGATGGCAAACAATACTAATACTTCTTAGATTACCATTCCGTTCAACAGTAAAACATCTAGCATCTAGTACTTTTTATTCAAGGGCTTGCTTTTATGTCACTTTCCGAATTGAGACAAAGCCCCTTAACGCTTACATAAGCCAAGGTTAACGTAGCTAGGTCGCTTTACTGGAAACTCGTCCATTAAATCGGTGCCCCTTGGATGGTCTGTTTATAGTTGTGGTGACTGATGAGGGACATAGGCATCCACAAAAAACATCAAAATTGCTCTGATCCCCTCCACAGGTGTACATCCAAAAACACTGTCTCCCCACACCTCGCCCCAATAAGAGCCTATTTGATTCCCCCTCCCTGCGCTCATGTCCCGCTCTCCCTTCTCAACCTTCCTCGCCACCCCAACACTGATTTCCCACACAATTCTCCATGACGCGCAGTGTTTTTTCTCTCCCTTACCCACGGGCACATATTAAGGTCCACTGCACACTCCCAGACTTCCAAAGCCCGTGCACTTGATTGCCAATTTCTCCAGCATGGGGTCTGGCATGGATTCACATGCTCATGAATATTCCCGAGCCGAGCCCGCACCGTCATCTCCCGACTCGTGGGAGGATGAGGATGGAACTGCAGGCCTCACGGGGGCGAGCGGAGGAGAGGGTTGGGTCCTCCGTCGTTTGTTCTGAGGACTTCCCGACGGGCCAGGTTGCGGGTCCTCCGGCCTGGGCCATGGTAATCTCGTCCTTATCTCAGAGCATAAGGACTGGATCGCAGACAAAATGGCCGCCAAGCTATCCTGAGGCCTAGGTTCCGGCTGCGCCGGAAGGGAAGGCTGCTCTTCCTCGCCATCGTCGTATTCCTCGGTTATCTCCCGAGGATCTTCCTTGCGGGACCGGACCTTCTCGAATTGTACTTCGTGATTCCTCGTGACCTTGGTCAGTTCCTCCTCCGAGGCCGACTCCGAGCTTGAGGCGGCTACCGTGCCCCCCCCCCCCCTTGTTCCATCATGGTGGCCATGACGATGGGCTGAAAAGAGGATTCCCTCCTTGGCGACAGGGAAACTCTAGTCCCGAGGCATTCTCCGCTGGTGGGGTCTCTGCCAGCTTGGCCAGAGTCGCTGCGATCGCCTCGATAGAGGCCTTTGCCTGCTGGGTAGGGGCCTTCGCCACCTTAGGTGCGTCCTGGGCCTTCTCCTTAGGGGGAGGGGCAACGCCTCACCCCCCTCTCCCGAGATCGGGCGGGGCTTCTCCCGAAGCTTACCCGGGGTCTCGGACTTCCTCTTCCCTGAACCGGAGCGCTGGCTCGTGGTTGACGGTGCCGGGGAATGTGCACCCTGCCTGGCGACCGAAGAGCCCGACCTTTCGGCACTCCCGGAGCCAGTGGACTCACAGCGCTTGGCCTGGTGTTGGGTCCCCGTCGCCGGGACGCCCGCACAGGACTTAGAAGCCCGCTTGGGCCCTTTATTCTTCTTCTCACCCGCTGAGCTTTCTCCAACCAGCTGGTGAGACGAGATCGACGGTCCCTCATGGTCCGCTCCAACAAGTTCTTGCAGAACTGGCAGTCCTTCTCTACATGAGTCTTGTCCCCATGAAGACAGTAGAGGCTTCGCAAATGTTCGTCCTCCTTAAACACATTCTGCAGCCCTCATCCAGGGCAGCTGCGAAACAGCTTGGGTCCTGGTGACAAACTCGCGTCCTGGGCCATCTCGAAGTAGGCCGCAAATCTTCTGGAATCCTCCAAGAGGTTGATTAGACGAAATCTTCACCCTTGAGGGGCGTAGGAAATCCCGCAACGGGTACCCGTTAACGGGGGTAGAAACGGTGGAGCTTGAGGCTCGATTAACCGAAAAAATGTGAAAATTCGCCTGAAAAAGCGCGAAACGCGCAGTAAAAGCTCGAGAGCTAAGCACGAGGACTCCCAACACTTGAACGTGCGGTAAAAAATCCGAAGATGGCTGCCAGAGGCGGGGCTTAGGGAGATGGCAGTCATTGGCTGTGGTCAGTATGACGCAGAGATCAGTTATTGGTTAATACTACGAAAGACAGATCAGAAACAAAACTGATACTGATTTTTTCTTTACCGAGGATTCCCAGCCTGACGACGGGGAATATTCATGAGCATGTGAATCCATGCCAGACCCATGCTGGAGAACAACAGTTACAGGTAAGTAACTTGTTCCTTGTGTCCGATTTGCCACATCCAGTGTTGTGTAGGAGGTGCAGCATGCCAGAGCCCATGTGCTAGTTTGCCATTTAGTATGCCCTTTTTAATGACACCCATGCTGAGTTCATCTTTGGGCGTTGCCCAGCCTCGGTGATTGTATTGAAGATTCACCAGCCCAGCGATACGGTCTGCACAGGGAAGTTGCCGTGAAGCAAAATGCCTGTTAGTACAACGACCCACATCGCGTGACGCGGTTCTTAAAGTGTAACTTCCAAACACACGTGCAGTGCAAAATACTGATTTATGATTCCCTGGGGTTGCATATCTGTGTCTTTGCTGTTTCCAGACCAGTTTCTGCCCTAGGTAGCCATTGTGTTTTCTTCCATTAATTAACACGCCAGTTATAAATTATGTACACCGGAGCAGTTGACAAGTCGCCGGGCCTGTACGTATGGATTCAGAATTGCTGGACGGAGTGTTGCGCCACGTCAAAAAGACCATTGTGAAATTGTAGTTTGCGTAGTGGGCCCTTAGTGAATTAATCCCATGACAAATTGCACGCCTGATATGAGAGCTGAGCTGTAATGTGTTTGACTTTGCTTTTCCCCCAGCAGAGCCCCAACGCTTGTTGTAAACTATGCAATTTCCGGTGACATGAATATATTTTTCAGCACTCTTGCGTGTAAGAATTTACTCTATGAATGTTTGTTACTGTTTTCTTTGTCCTGGAGTCCGTCGGCAAAGGAAGGTTTGCAATTAGGTCTTATGAAAGTATGCATAGTTATAATTTGCCGAGCCATGCTCTAATCACAAGGGCAGAGAGATGCAAGAACCCGTTCATGGTCTCGGGAGGATAGTTCATGGGCAACATGCTCGCTTTGGAAGTAAGATGACACAGAGCACCACAGGTTCGATCCCCGAGACTGCGCTTAGAAAACTGGGTATTAAGCGCGTTCTAAATAAGCTTTCGTATCATATCATAGACTCCCTTGCACAAATAGTGTTTTAAGCCCGCACCCTTCTGTTCTTGTAAGGTCACTCACTGCATCTGCCCATTCACGGGTTTTCAGTTTAGCCTTCTCCACAATGTCGTTGAAGCCTTGCCTTCCACAGAGCGGTAGATTCGGACTTCTCATAAATCCCGATGCAGAACATGTTTGAAACTGTTGTTTTCCTGCATTTCCCTTTTTCTTACAATGTACTAAAGTGCACCCTAACTCAAGTGTGCCAAATGCTATACAAATTTCACACAACCTCTCTTGCACTTCGGCTACCCAGATGTTTTGTAGTGCTACACCCATCTCCTCAAAACCAGCAGTCAGTGGGAGGTATCATGGGAGTTGTAGTCAGTGGTCAAGTCCTAAAAATTAAAGTGGGGGCACTCATCAGCAAATGCAATGGGATGTGACGTCAACAGAAATTAGCATATGAAGGTGAAATATGCACATGTCATTAAACTGGCTTTGCATAACCACCCAAATTGAACAGGACAAAGGGCATTTGCCTTTCATAAACTCAACACACACACACAAAACCAGGAGAAGATATTTTCTTCTAATAGTTTTTTTGAAAACATGAAAATGTGTGCATGTCGTAAACTCCAAGAACAAATACAAATGTTTTCCCTGGGTCTTGCAGTACCCAAATGGGACATTTCACCTTTAGTGGTTTGTTATTTTTGATCAGGTTATACAGTACAGTGGTGAAGTGTCCGGCCTACAAATCTGACGACTGCAGTTTGATCCCAGAGGTCTGCTTTAATTAATAAATTCCAAGAGGACATCCAAGGTTTCTCTTTTATCTGGGGGAACTGAGTCCACTCTCTGAATAAAGTGGGGGGACTCCGTCCCACTGCGTGTACCCTCGACTTGAGCCCTGTAGTACAAAACATCTAGAGAGCCACAGGTTGCAGACCCCTGCCTCACGCAAACGAGCATAAAAGTACAATTTAACTTATAATAACATAGTAAAATAGATGCTAAGAAAAAGCAACTTCCAAAAAATGTTTGACAAGCATTTTAACTCGACTCTGTTATATACATTTTTGTACTATGCACATAGACGCCTGAACCATTGGATCTATCAATCTATCGTTTCTGGATGCAGTAATCTAAGAATACTACTCGGTATCTTCTGATTATCACTGCCGCTCCAATACCTTTACATATCTGACGCTTTTCCCCAGCCTGCTGGGAGCTTTCCGATATCCACTGGTGTGGGAAATGGCTAAGCCCCCATAATGTCCGGTTTTATTTGTCTGGGCATCATTTATCCCTAGAATGCAAGCGTGGACTGCAGGTTACAGTTGCATACCTGTGGGAATCTTGCTGCATAAACATTTGTGCTTTCCTTGGTCTTAATCTCGCACACATATTAGCTATCACCTCTGATTTCTGGCATGTAATCCTAATAGTGCTACCGCAGGAAAGGCATACAGAATTATAGGTGGGTAGCCGTCCACTGCAAGGAAATATCCCACCTCTGCTTGTCCTTGAAGCTCGGTGTGTCTATTTCTCTCAGACCTGGTTGTGAAACACGCCCCCGCGTTGATAGATACACATTTTTTACTGGAGATTCAGTATTGCCACATAAGTCCCTTTTCTACCCCTTAGCCGATTTCCCGTATTAGCATTCGCATTGCAGGCGGTGAAGACAAGACAGGATTTGACTATGTATAACGTTATAAAAGTACCATCCTAAACGAGAAAACAAATTCCTGCTGTCCTGCTGTCCTGCCCCTGCCTCCACCTGCACATCCTATTGGGTAGAACTGGGGAGGGGGCGGCCCCCACTGAAATCCTGTGCCCTCCTACCTAAGGTGAACAGTGACCGTGTTCTCTGTTCGTGGTGTTATTTGTGTCACTCACCAAAGCAAACGTCTGCATATCACATGGCAAATACCCTTTTGTCTCAAAGTTGGCAGTGATATTGGTATGCATTCTGGCATCAGTATGATGAGCAGGAGCCACTTCTCAGGTGTTCCTGCCTGGCTTCTGCACAGAGAGCTCTGTAGTGTGCAGAGCAATGTGCAGCCCCTCCCATCAGAATGTAGCCAGGAAACTGCTAATGATGGGCCATTAGTCACTGAAAGGTTCCGTGCCTGCATTCTGATGGGAGGGGAGGTGCAGTGGGGTGTGGGTTGTTGGTGTGCACAAAAGCCTCTCTGCAGGAGTGTGTGTGACGTCACACATTAACTTTCATAGACGCCCGCCCACTTTTGTCTGGGCCCCCCTACTTTTGTCTGTGGCCCCCTCTGTGCCCATCCTAAATTTGATTCCTGTCAACTCCACTACTCCTCTCACCACCCCTCCACAGCAACCAAGAGGAGAAAATATACGTGGCACACTGCCAGCCCCCCATCCCCAAACCTCCACACCCCCGACTCCTGTGGCCATTGCCTGCACCACTGCAAAATGATAGGATTTTACCTAGCGTCCTTCCCCCACCCTCCATGGCCACCCGTGTTGTGTAGAGTGCCCTCCCAGCACCCATCTAGTACAAAAAATAATGACCCGATGACCTACCATTGACCTCGACCACTCTTCTGCCTTCCAGCGAGGCTCCCTGTGTGGGATAGTGTTAGGGTGTGCAGCTCCCACCCAGAGAAAGGCCGAGCAACCCTCATCAGTGCAGGGGCCACAGCTGTGTTAAACTGTCAGAAGCATCCCTAGGCAAAGAGACATACTTGTTTAACGTTTTTCAAGGACTTATCAAGCCGTCGGGATGTCTAAACAGTCTCCAAGCAGGGATACACATGTATCGTCTACAAGCAATGGGTCCATGTACTCTCTTGCCACTGAATAAGGTTCACTGACGGTTTATTCACTGAACTTACATGCTTCATGCCCTGTGCATGCCTGGGTGTGGCGTATTAAATGAATGCTTATGACATTTTTTGATCTGCTTGCTTGCTCAGCCAATGCTTAAGGAATGTCTTTCATTTTCACCAGAGGGCGGGGTGGTTGCTGCAAAGACAGGGGAGACATGGTTCGTTGGACCTGCTGCTTAAGCCTTTTTCGTGTCCCCGCGGACTTGAGGAAGCCCAGGAAAACGCTGAACCTGCTTGCTGTGACGTCTTGGCAGAGAATTAGAAAAGCCTTAGTTCTCTGCAACACTGCAGGAAGGAACAGGATTTTGAAAAAAATAATGGCATCCAAACAGAACAACCCGATAACTGAACTAATTGAGGGATAAACCACTCGGTTTGATCTGTCAGGTCCAATCTTGAGTCTTCCTGCAGGAGTGATGCTGGCCCACCAGACCCCCCAAGTCTGCCCGCCTAACAGTCTCTCAGCAGATAAAACTACCAAGCTGGCAAACCCAGTGGGAAAGGGGAATTGGAGAACAAAACAAAGACAGATCTTCACGGAACTGCACTGATGCCCTCTGGTACTGGATTGCTTGATTGCTCGCCTCAGTGTCTGTGAAATCTAGGAAGAACAATAACATATATGTTGATATTTAAGTGATAAATATGAATACCTTTTCTTTTAATATTTTTGCTTTCTTTTTCCTGAAATACCTGTTGCCTATGCTTTAGTGCTGATAGGCTTTCTTTTCTTGTCAGAAGATGTCGAGCAGAAACTTCTGTAGAACTTGAATAACTTATTTATGTCAGCTGATTTGTAATACTCTTAACTGAATTGCTTTAGACTAAAAACTAAACTTATAGTACTTCAAACCGAAAAGTCCGTGCACGCGTCTTTTGAATTGCGTGCACACAATACGAAGACTGCTGTATTGAATGGAATCCGCAGATGCTTTTGAAGCTTCACTTCAGAATTCACGAACCGCGCTTCTTTCTGGTGTTAAATCAACCTATCACGCTTTAATCCAATCTTGCTTAGCTTGCTACGAACCGCGCTGACAACCGCCGTTCGATTTCTTGACTGAAGAACCGCGCATCCATCCGACGCTTGCTGAGATGTCAACGAGCCGCGCACAGCTTCCGAAAAAGAAAAGACGTGTTTGCGACGGCACGTAATGAAAATAAGGTTCTTTACTCTAACCTTACAATAACGGCGAATGCGAGTCCAAGATACGCTCGCACACGGAACTACTAACTAATTTAAAAACACAAATACAACCCAAGCTTAACTGTATTTGTAAAGGGATATATATATATATATATATATATATAATTCCGCGCGAGTGTTAGTAGATAAAACTTACGCATGTAAAAACTGTATGCACACAAAAATATATATTCGCAATATGCAGAGATAATGGAATCAGTTCTGAAAATGGAAAGTTCAGTTTTTTCAGTTTAGCTTAAACAAATGTCCCTCTTAAAGAAAATAGGCAATTGAAAACCTCACTAAATTTCAGAAGTCTTGAAAAGGTGAATCACTTAGCTTGCTTCATCTGTATCTTCACTGCTCTTTGGAAAGTCTTGAATTTAATGTCTTTTCTTCTGAAAAACCTTCGGAAATCCTTTAAGTACTTCTGGAAAAGGCTAACTATAAATATTTTAACATATACTCTAGAGCTAAGTAGACTGCCACCTGCCACTAAGATAGCAAAAATGAAAGGCAGTTTAGAACCTTGAGCAGCATTCCAAACTACCTCATAATCTATTTACACCAGTCACTGCTGCAGAAAAGAGTCTCCATCTTGCTTTGGGGAAATAAGCGATTCCTGAATGTACATTAAGGAATCGTTTTGTACAAGTTCTATTTCTATTTCAAACATAACCCAAACTTCACACTATTAAGTAAAACTACACCCAAAAGATTTGTTGCTAAATGATGTTTTCTTACTTAAGTGTGAGCAATTGAAAACTATGAAAATTATCTTGGAATGATAACAGTATGTCTTTTGAGGTTGTGAACCTTTGAAACCCTAGAAATGTACCATGGAATCCTGACAGTTTGAACACCCAGTGTTGTCTTGATAAGGGAATTTTCCTGAATGCAATAAAAAAGGGGTGTGACTTCGTGATTGATTTGGTGCCTACGTACGTGCCTTACTTAAACCATACCCTTTACTCAGTCCGTTAAGGCACGTTATCGCATGGCAATATATGCCACCCTTGAAGAAGAAACACTTAAGGCCCGATTCATGGAATAGTGTGCAGAGATCGCGCAAATGACACGCGCCAAGAATGACACTGCGTGAGCTTGTGCACAAAAGTTTCTCTGCACTCTCCGCGTATTCATGGAATTGCTTGTGCAAAGTAACCATATGTGCAAGTCGCGGCCGGAATGCCCACGACACGCCCCACGCAAAGCAGAAACAGTCAGAAACTGCTACCTTTGTGCGCATCCCCTGGCGTGAATACATGCAACCTTCAAACAGTGCGTGGGGTCCCCAACAAGCAGGCCCGCATCTCGGGGACCGTGCGCGCGGTCCCCCGTAACTGTCACCGGCACCCCAACAATATGCATACGATTTACTGTAAGACGTGTAAAACTTGCAGTATCTCCATGCAAACCCCCATTAACCAGCCCAGCACCCCACTATGCTGTGTATGTGCATCCCTAAGTCCGATCGGAACCCCGTATACGTGCATGCACCCCTAAATCCGACATGCAAACTTACTTCTGAGCTGTGATTCCTATGTGCAAGTGTCCTTACGCCTCTCTTTGGGTGTCGAGAGATCGAGGGAGTTGCGTGGGTGTTTCGCAGGCGAGAGGTTGCGCGGTCACATCCATGAATCCGCTTTGTCATGCGCATTTGTGGGCGTGCTATGGACTGCCTGCAACCCGTCCCTCGTAGCGCCTACTTTTTCCCTTGTTTTTCCCTTGTTTTTCCTCGTTTTTTCGAGTTCCACCATTCCTCTGCCCTCTGTGCAGGCCTCACCCACACTCTGCGTGGTGCCTCACGCAAGGCACTTGGCCGCTCGCAGAGACGTGCCGAGCTTGTGCCAACTCCACACAATTCCTGGAAAAGTCAGGCCCAGTCGATTCCATGAATCGACAAATAGGAATTTGCATGCAGAATGTCTCGTAAATCCCTGATTATCTACACAAATAATAACATGAATCAGTGCAATTGGAATGCTAGCTTTTGGTGTGCTCACCTGGAAGTGGTATACACGCATTTCGCTGACCTATTTTTGGTCGTGGTACTTTACATCGCCAGAAACCCCATTTTTTTATTTTTTATTTTGAGGGGTGTTTTGTTGGGATTGGGGTATTATTATAATAGTAAGGGAGAGGTCTGGGGGGGAACCCCCCCAGAATAAAAAAAAAACAAAAACAGGGTTTCTGGCAATGTAAAATTCAGCAATGAAAACTACCACGACCAAAAATAGGTAGGCGAAATCACGTAGAACCCTGGAAGCATGGTCCTGTTTCTGCTGCGTCACGAGTTAGTGCACCTTGTTCCCTGAATGACTGCTTCAGATAGTATCAGCGTCGGTGAAATGGGCTGATATAAGGTGAAAATGTCGCACAAACATATTCATGGCTTAAGCTCGACAAATGTATTCTTTCTGACCAAGGAAATGACCACCTATTAGGTTAGCAGCCGATTGGTGACAAATTCATTTTTTGGCAGCTTGTTGTACACCTTTTTACTGTGCATGTTTTGGAATTATTAGTACAAAGCAGAGCCATGGAATTCTCGTGCTCCGAAGCATAACGAGCTACAGATTGGAGTTGTGCTCGAGCGAGAAAGCATGGGGGCTTTGATCAGGGATCAGGCTTGCATTTCACCTTTTTGTTATTTTATTTGTGCTGTAAAGTGTATGCGATTGAAAATGTGCAAGATGTGTTCGGTTTCCTGTTTACTGCTTTCTAATGATCATTGACCAGCGCCATACTTGATGAGATTTGCCATGGTTCTTCTCATGCAAGAAAGCTGCGTACTCACACGGCATCCCGTATTCTGAGCACTCGTTACCTCATACATGCAAACAAACATCCTCCGCAGCAAGCCAGTGAGACAGGACATAGAGACACATTACAACAAACCATCAATTGTGGCACAATGTAATCAAGGGCCACTTTATGTGCTGTGGTCAAACATGTCGACACTGTGCACAAGGACACACTGTCCTGATATGCGCAAAGGGGTGAAAAAGGGCATCTGAACGCTTGGTCAGATGACCTTTGTTTGGTGCAAGTGATGAGTTGCACTTGCACAACATTTTTGGGGGAGAATCTGGCCTATTTTTCACCCCTATGGCAGGGTACATTTGGCAGCCGAATACCCCTAACGAAGTTCCAGTGAAATCCTTCTGAAGCCCAAAGATGATTCAACAAAGGGGGTGGGCATGGCCCCTTAAATAGGAAATCTTCACCAGCAGATTGTCCCCCTAGTGTGGGATTCTGGCCTGCGTGTCCTAGTAGATTTGCTGTCATGCAATGAATTGGGGGCAGCCTGGAGGCAAATGTTTAAAACATACTGAGGAAAATGCGCAATAGACTGGTGCACGCAACTTCAAGGAAGCCTATCCCTGGACCTGACAGATCCCTCTTCACTTATATGAACCAAACCTTAGCTTGTTGGCCACCTTTTCCTCCAACTCCCCCCTGCCAGTACAATCACAAAGCAGTGTTTACATGCATCATTGCTGCCCTGCATGACTGTGTGAGGGGGGATTTGAGGAGTTGAACAGCACCTTGTGTGGGTCGCCTCATTGGGTACAGAGTCCTAGCCACTCCTGCTTACATGGCTCTTCCTAAGTAAGTTGCTCCCCAACTTTTACACCTTGGCATCTCCTCTACACTCCACCCCTCTCACTTTTCGCTAGCAGCCTCCCATCAGCTTCAACTTTTCACTTGTCTCTCTCCGGCTTCAACCATTGCTCTCATTGTTCTTTAACTTAAGATGAGTAAAGACACAACTTAAAAATGCCTGTATCCACACAATCGGCAATCCATAAAGTAGGACTGTGTGCTATCTCATCGCTTTAGCAATTCCCAAGTGTCTTCTCTTTTGAAAGTTATCCTGTTTTTAACTATTGTTGGCCTTTGAGTTTTGTAAACTATAGCCATTGATGATGTCATATAAACAGTACAAGATACATTTTATCCAACTGACAGGAATGAAAAGGAATATACCCTGTAATAAGAAACCCATCAAATGTGTGGCATGTACTTTGACTCCAGACAAACTATTCCAGTTACAGATCTGTGTTGTCCTCATCGGCCCAACACCGTGTGATCCTAGTCGTGAACAATTCTGTTAAACCTATCTTTGCAAAGTAGCTGTATTGGACACCGTATTCGTCGAACCCCTTTGTCTAGTAGAACTTATCCTGGTTTAGACCTTGTGTGCTCAATATACGTTTAGCGAATGTGTTTTTAGCTCAAGACGTGGAGCAGCGTAGCGCAACTTTGCCCTACATCAATGGTTGGTGTTCCTGGTCAGATTGAATGTCATCAATAAGGCTGCCTACCTAATTCTTCTGCTTCCAGGACCCAATACACCATGATTATTCCATCTATGCCGGCAACATTGCCTTGCCACAATCTGGCACACGTGGCCAGAACAAATTAATTATCGTTCTCCACAAAGCACCTGCATGTCCCTAATCGATTTCCCATTTCACATGATATGGTTACATTCTTTCTTTCAAAATAGATGCTAATGAACTCATTACCCAAGGCTTCAATATTTTCCCAAACAGAAAAATCGGCTCTAAAATGCACGTGGCCCCATTACAAAGCCTATGGCAGCCCCTGCGATGCCCGCAGACGGGCGCATTAGGAGCGCTCGCGATTCCATCCGCACCTCTCGTCGATTATGCAAAGTGCTCTTACGCCATTGCCGTTTATTGATATAGCACTTCCGTGCAGTAGGGTGCACTTTTTCTGCATCTTGGCTCAGTCGCTGCTTGGAGGTGGAAAGAAAGAAACCTCTGTGAAGCAGTTACCCTTTCTAGTTAACAGACCATTTCGCTGCAAAAGGTAAACAATAACGATGCCGCGAAACATTATTTGCCTGCCATTCATGCGGCTAATTCCCCGCAAACACCCTTTTAGGGAGAGTGCCGCCATATTGAAAAGAGTATCCAGCATGGAGCAGTGAATCAGTGCGTCTCTCAAATGCATGCGAGCACTTACTGCGTGTTTACTTCCTGCCTCCTCTGCTTCCTGCAGTTCTTGTATTTTCCAAACGCATTTAATACATTGTGCTATTTCTCCCTGTCTAACTTCAAATCCTTGGCAATACAAATTATCCTTAGGAAGGTGTGTGTGGCTTCTGGCAAAAATGATGTTGGTTTTAAAAGAACAGTCGACTCTTTACTGTCCGAAATGATATATCAAACAGCTACGCTAACGATTTAATGTTTTGTTATGGATGGTTATGAACCATAGCATAGCGCCAAAAATCCGTTTCTGAGCGCTCTCAGGGCCAGCTGAGTGGCAGAGTACATTCAAATTCCAATAGACTTTCCCAGAGTATAACGTACAGCTTGTGCCGCTCTTTGCCAGTCACTGAGGGAACCCAGCAAAGACTCTGAAAATTGCACCTGAGCTTGAGCTCATTCTTTCATCAAAGTGTTAGACTCGACGAGACACTAAAATCAGTCTTTAGACTGTTTGGAGGAAAAACTGCTGTGTCTGACCCAAGTCTTTCGTGTGTAGTAAAGACCAGATCTTTTAGCGGCCTTCACATCAGGTCCAGGAGCTTCGAGTCTAGCTGCTGTTGAAAGCTGGGCCACCCCAAGCATCCAGAGGCTGCAGTGAAGTGGTGTAACGCGTTTTTATAGCTGGTCTTTGTGCGTTGTGAGACATGATCCTTTGCTTGAATAGAGAGATGTATAATTTCGAAAAAGTGTGACCACATGAACCAGCAGAACAGTCTTTGATGTTGACAGGGGCACGCGCTTGATGGATTATACATGTCTGTGGTTCATATATGCTATTCAAATTCTGAACTGTACCCACAGACACTGGCGAAGGCTCAAACGACTCTGGCAACTTTAACCAAATTAGCACCTTCATAAAAACTGCACTTTGGTTTTGCTGCCATTTGGGCACAACATGCATTTAATGAAGTCTATCCACAATTAAGTATCCCTTTGTCCTTTTTGGAGTGTTTGTCAGAATGTCTCTACGTACATAGATCACGTCACAAAGGCTCCCTTTCATTCACAGGCTGTATACTAAGGACAACAAATGTCACGGGTCGAGTTCAAAGCACATGGTGTTCTGCCTGCTTGTACATAGCAGAAAGAATATTTCAAATGGATTGTGTCCTCCCACGTGATCCTTATCCTATGAGAACTCCTTCCAGCGTCAGCTGCTTTTTTTTCTGAAGCGGCTGACACTGGAAGGTGTTATAACAGGATGTGGAATACGTGGCAGGAACATCCAGTCGAAAGGACGTTACCAGGGGTAAGGCATTTGGTCTCTTTTTAGTTACTTGGATAGCTGCACAAATCCAAGTGCTGGCGCTCAGGGCTCAAGTCGAGGGTACACACGGGGGATGGAATCCACCCACTTTATTCAGAGGGTGGACTCTGCCCCCCCCCCCAGCTAAAAGGAGAAACATTGAATGACCTCTTTGAATTTATGAATTACAGAGACCTCCGGAATCAAACCGTAGTCATCGGGTTTGTAGGCCAGACACTTCACCACTGCACTACATAACCCGATGAAAAATAACAAACAACTAAAGGTGAAATATCGCAACATTTGTATTCGTTCTAGGCGTTTAAAACATGCACACCTTTTAACGTTTACCAAAACACTGTTAGTTGAAAATATCCTCTGTTGGTTTTGTGTGTGTGTTGATTTTATGAAAGGCAAATTCCATTCGTCCTGTGCAACTTGGGTGGTTATGCAAAGCCAATTTAATGAAATGTGCATATTTCACCTTGACATGCTAATTTATGGCGACATTGCATCCCATTGCTTTGGTTGATGAGTCCCCCCACTATAATGTTTAGGACTTGACCTGGCGATCATGGGTCTCCTGAAGAAGTGAACGGCCAGATGACACTCTAGTGCTGAGAGCTGCATCTAGAACAGGTGGATTTTTAGTTGTTGTTCTTCGTCATGATAGCAAGGTTGTTTCTAATGACTAAGATTATCGAAGAAAGGGGTCTGCAGTGTTTGGCTCTCCGGTTGTGTTGAAGTACAACTCTCAAAAAACATGGGGGGGGGGGGATCCTGGCAGTCCCTTTACCGGACATTAGTCCCAGCTACGAGAGACTTACCCAGAGTCTTTAGCTCACTATCTTTCACAGAGGAGAATATCTAAAACCTTGTCCTGCCCTGCGGCAGTCCAGCACTGTAATGCTAAGCAATTCTCCTCTGAACAAGAGTACCAACAGCAACCTCAAACACGTGTTTTGGTCTGGTTGGACCTCAATAGTAGGGTTGAGTCATAGTCATTGCTAAGGGATCATCAGAGTCATACTCCAAAACACCTAGAGAGCCCACAAGTTGCAGAGCCCTGTGGCTAAGCAATTTTTCCTCTTTGAAATTGATTCAAGGGAGACTGGATTCCTTTAGGGAGAAGCCTTTGTCTCAATTTCTGGATTCTTTTATTTTAGGTACTTTAAAGGGCCTACTTATCGGTGCGGAATTGATATCTTAAAAGCCCAATATGTAAAGATTTTCCTGGCAAAGCATGAACAGACATCTAAAAGTGTCCACTTGCTTGATCACAGAGATAGTCATTTCATTTTGCAATTTGTATTGCGCATATCCCTAAGGAACCAAGCAGAAAGCTGCATCTAGGTGCACATTTTATCTATGGAAGGTCGAAAAAGAACACAGTGCATCAGATATTCAGTTTACATAAATAGTTGTATTTTACGTTGTTTCCAGAAAACAGCCAGAGATTCAATTTTTCCCAGGTGTGATGGGAGTGAGTTCCAGGTCCGAGGGCCGGCCACCAAAAAAGGTCTGTCCCACCAACTGGTAGTTTTAGACGAGGGGATTACTAAAAGATCTTGATCCATAGATTGTAGTGAATGCGAAGGGTTATAGATCTTACTTTTTTAGATTAAAAATGGTGGTGAAAAAGCCATGCATGCATCTAAAGACAAGACACAATAGCTTGAACTGAATCCGCTGCTGGACCGGCAACAAGTGGAGGTTTCTTTGAAACCCTGAAACTCACGCTTTCCATGGTAGCAAAAAGATCAAGCGAACTGCTGAGTTTTGGGATACTGCAAGACGCTGCAGCTATTTTGGGCTACCTACCAGGAGCACATTGCAGTAGCCCAGCCTGGAATTAACGAGATTACCTATCACCGTCGATCGATCATGCTCAGGTATAAGTGGGAGAAGGGGTTTGAGAATCTTCAGTTGAAAATATACAGATTTGATAATCTGATTCACATGCAGATTACAACCCAAACTAAATTTCCAGATCCATCCTAGGTTTTTCACGGAATTTGTGTATTTGGAGGCAGTTCCAAACAGTGTAGCACAGTGAATTATCGGAAAGAGAGTTGCCAATGTGTTTTTTTTTTACCAAATACAATGATTTATGTCTTGATTGGATACAGCTGGAGTTTATTCTCCAGCATCCACAATCAGATTTTTTCCACACACTTTAGAATACACTGTGCTGCGTCCACGGGTTGTCTTAGACTAACATAGATCTGCGTATCATCCGCATAAGAGTGATACTGAAGATCAAACTGAGCAAAAATGTTTAACAACGGATAGATATAGAGATTGGACAATACGGGCGACCGGGAAGAGCCCAGTGGCACTCCACAAGGTATTGTCAGCATTTCAGAGCGAAATGTACCTGTTTTCATTTGTTGAAGTCAGTTGGTTAAAAATGAGTTGCACCATCTCATTGCTTTTTCAGAAACCTGTGCGAGAGAGTTTAATCTAGAGCTGAGTATTTTAAAATCCACTGTATCGAAAGCTGCCGACAAGTCAAGCATGACAAGCATACTGATGTCCTCCTTGTCGGCATTTTCAAGTAGGTCATCCCAGACCGTTAGTAAAGCAGTCTCCGTCCCATGGCCTGGCCTAAAGCCAGACTTGGTGTGGATCTAGAAAGTTATTAGCTTCCAGATGGTCTTGCACTTGCATAGTTACGACTTTCTCAAGGATTTTTGTTGGCCATAATAGCCCTGCGATGAGGTTTGATTTCTTTGGTTCCATGTCATTTCATCGTGGGATGTTTTTTCGCTGGGTTTTTTACCGTGATTTTTGTAACGAAAAACCATCACATTTTTTTAATTATTTTTGGGGGTTTCCAAAGTAAACTATAGTGGTATCTAGTTAATATTAGTCCAGGCTCACACTAGCAATGATGCAGGGATAGTTAGCAGGTTAAACGAATTTCTGGCAAATGGAAAGCAAGCAGCAGCAGTTTTTACATGTGAAGAAATTGCAAATCGCGGTAAAACTCGCGGATGCGTGTTCCGCGATTGCGGTAAAACTATAAGGGATGCGGTTCTTGGTTCGTAGGAAAGCCACGATTCTAAGCTATCAAATAAAAGTTATTGCAAGTCTCTAGCCCAAACGGTCGCGGAGATATGAGCGATTTAATAAAGGTCGTTTTTGGGTTTGCAAATTTCAAAAGCTCAAAATGACAAGTGCAGCTTGCAACTAGCAAATCACAGGTGACAGCTAGGAGGCAGTTCTACTTAGGTTAAATAGATTGAATTAGATGAATTTAAACTAAGAGATTGGTTCTACACAGTTCTGCTGGGTACTCACACTATATTCTTGAATTAAATGGGCCTCATCACGGATCTGGTCAGGGTTTTAGACTGGGCTCTGGTCACTCTCTCTGCTGGTCTGGGTCTCTCTGGTCTGGTCTCTTAGTACAGCACTGCTTTCTCTCTGGTCTGGTCTCTTAGTTCTGGATAGATTGATGAATTTGAAGTCTGGATCTATGGATGTTGTATGGAGGTAAGTATGGATTTTTCCGGCAGAGCGTCCCGCTGCAGATGGATTTGGAAAGTCTCTATCTGTCCTGTCTGTCTGCTTTTATGTGTTTAGAATGTGGGTGTGTTCTAGCATCACTGACCCTACCTCTCTCTCAGCTTCTAATTGGTCAAACTTCCATTTATCATTTGATTGGGGAATGAACTGTGAGTCAGAGTGATGTCATTTTACAGCCTGCAGAAAGTCCACTCCTCCTGTCAACTTACACACAAATCTAGATTTGAAACAAATACATATTTGCAGAGGTACATATTGTTTTTAAATCATATGCACCCATCATGCATTACAGGAGGTATCCCCTGTTCAAACTCTGCTCTTCCTGGGAGCTTGCATTCACAAATGGCAACTTCTAGCACTTTTTAATGTGCTAAACAACATTGGATCTTCATTAAATTTTATACAACTGTTCCTCACATATCTACCCACATACCAATGCATTTTCGTTTGTCTAGCTGAAACAGGGAGTCTGTAATATTAATAAACAATGGGGTTTTGCCCCAGAACATCACACAAATTCGAGTTTAGTCTTGAATTAAAGGTACATTTTTTAACTTAAAGCTCTCAAAGTTATACATTTCTGTCATTTGATTACAAAGAGTTATCAGTGTTTTTGTAAAATATATATTTTACTTCCAATTCAGTCCTCAGAGTGTTGAGGTCCGCCTCCAAGACTTGGGTGGGTCAGTCCTCTGGGCAGGCAGGGCTTTGTTGACATTAAACATTTCAGAATTAACATATTCCTTTCAGAGGAAAGGGTCCTTTGTGTGGTCTCTGGGAAGCTCCCAGCCAGTCTGCCTTCTATCAATCAAGAGGTCATGTGAGATTCTAACTCCTGGTGTGAAGCTCTTGAGGTGATAGGGTTTCCCAGGCTTCAGGCCTCTGGGAACAGCATGTGGCTAATTTTTAATTAAAATGCAGCCTTTGAAGTCAGCTGAGTCAAATCCCTTTGTCAGCAACTGCACTCAATTCTCCTGTCAGAGTTTAGACCGCCAGCTCCCCCTTGAGGATTTTGTTGGTACTGCATGCAATTTTGGGATTTTCTTGGATTAATGCATTCTAAACAGGAATGGTTCTTACATGGTAGTAAATCCTTGCTTAACATTGTTTTGATGGGGCTCCTTACAGTAAGATGGTTATGTGGAACCCCACAAAAAGGGTTGAATCTTTAAAGTGGTCCAATGAGTCACGATTTCAGCAACTTTTTGACATCAGTAACAGTGGATTTTGTTAACAAAGACCTTTCTTTACACTGGTGGGTGGCAAGTTAGGTAACCATTTTGGTGTGCGCACAACTGCGCAGCTCTCCTGGATTCTGGGATGAAATGATGGGCGGCGACAGCGCATCCCCATCTTTACCCACTCCAATTATTTATTTTTGTTCTGGGGCAAAATGATGGGCAGCGACAGCTTAATCCCCATCTTTACCCCGTCTAATGATTCCACATGGGTCAAAACCCTCCACAAACCCCCCCGCCCGACTGCGCTTTGACTTGAGTCGAGGGGGAGTCGGTTGCAAGGGAGGTTTTGAACCCTGGCGCTGGTATGTCCACATTATCTTCTTCCAATTCTGTAGACGGCACAGTTCAGCATCTTCCTCTCCATCCGGTCAGATCGACCAGTTCTCCTCGCCGGTCCTGATGGGAAGATTGGGCGGTACCCCGGGCCCGTTGCGTCTCTGCTCCCGGTCTCCGGATCGTCGTCCTTGGCCCGTCTCCAGGTCTTCTTTCTCCTAGGACGACAAAGGAAGAGCGGCAATACCTACTCATAGACGTCTTTCCACCACTGTTGAGATAGTGGGGCAGCATATGCATTTTATCATCACGAAACATTACATTCTTATTTTGAAAAAATAAAAACAGTATAACTAAGAGACAGTTTCATGCAAATCACAATATTTTAGAGACTAGATGTGGTATGTTTTATGGTTGGAACTGAATTAGTCTGAGACAGTACCCGCTAGGATTTCAGAGGATTCCTCCAGTTGTTGCAGAGTGTGCCTGGGATGGCAACATTTCAACTGGTTTATGTGGACCCACTTGTCTTCCCCCTCTGCCGAACCGCCTTTGGGGATGTGGATTTTGTAGGCCACAGGGGAGATCTTGTCGATGATCTCAAAGGGTCCCTTCCATGTAGGCAAAAATTTGCGCTGCTTGGCCTGGTTTCTTTGGAAGTTGTATAGATAGACCCGGTCCCCCACCTGATATTCCTTCCTGGAAGTTTTCAGGTCATAGTGGGTCTTCATGCTATCAGCCGATCTTTCTAGATTCCGCTGAGCATAAGCAAAAGCATGTTGGAGGTGTTTCCTTAAATTCTCTACATACTCATGAGTAGTGGAGGCATTTATCAGTGTCTGCTCTTGGGTCCTGTAGAGCAAATGCTGAGGAAGCACCATCTTGCGCCCAGTCATCAACTCAAATGGTGACATTTTGGTTGCAGATGAAGGGGTAGATCTGATGGCCATTAGGACCAGAGGTAATCGGATATCCCAACTTGGCCCAGAATCTGCCACAAACTTTTTTAAGATGCTCACAATTGTCCGGTTATATCTCTCTACTGCCCCAGAAGAAGCTGGTCTATAAGCAATATGTAGCTTTCTCTTGACCCCCAGTATCTCCCACATCTTTGTCATTACTTCACTGGTGAAGTGGCTACCTCTGTCTGACTCAATCCTTTGAGGTAGACCAAAACGGGAAAAGATGTGGTTAATCATCAAGGCAGCTGCAGTTTCTGCCTTGCAATTTGGGGCTGGAAGACATTCCACCCACTTGGTAAACAAGCATGTGACGTCAACATGTACTTATTCCCCCTAGCCGAGCGAACCACGGGGCCTACAAAGTCGATTTGTAAATCTGACCATGGCAGTGTCATTCCCCGCTTTTGTAAAGGTGCCCGGTGTGTGAGGGATGTCGGCTGAAATTGTGCACACACAAGACAACCCTTCAAATATTGGTTGAGGTCCTGGCCCATGTGTGGCCAGTATGCAACCTCTCTTAAGATTTCCAGTGTTGTGTGAAACCCCCTATGACCGGCGGTGGCCGCATCATGGGCGTGACTTAACATCAGGCTTCGGAATGAGGTAGGAACCACCCACTGATCGTGGCCAGCTTTGGATTTCCTTACCAGCAAACCGTCTTGGATCTGGAACATTTTTGGACATTTCATCAACACTCTTAGGTCCTCTTTCCCAATGTAATCGGTATCCGTCAGGGGAAAGTTCTCAGGGTCCTCAAGGTGCTGGTAAAATTTACCAATAATTGGATCCCCCTTCTGAGCGGTAATCAAATCAGCATCAGGGGTCTCCTTACTCCATTGTGCAATTGAAAGGTCGTTGTGAGCATTTGTCTGGGACCTAGTGATGGCAGTGACCTGGATTTCCCCCAACAGGGACTCAATCTCAATTAGATCCCCTTGGATGGCTCCGGTTTTGGCCAGCTGATCAGCTAAGTCGTTTCCAGTTTTGTCTGGTCCCTCTACTTTGGAATGACCCTTGATCTTTTTCCAATAGATGGTCATCCCATTCGATGTGACCAGATCATCAATGTTTTGGATCAACTTCCCATGTTTCAAGGGTTTGTTGTTAGCACATAACATGCCTCTGGTTTTCCAATTAACCAGGTGCTCCACGAACCCGTTCCGTACATAATCCGAATCTGTGATTATGACCAGTTCGTGGAGTTGATGCTGGACAGCAGTGAGGATGGCCTGATGCACAGCCATCAATTCTGCCACCTGACTACTTCGGGGACCAATTTTGTATCCAGCGGAGGGTTCTGGGGACTCATTCACCCATGCATTCCCTACGCCGGCCACCAGTTCTTTCTCCCCGTTGTTGTCAACATGGTAAGAGCATCCATCCACATACACAGTGGGCATTCCCTCACACTTGTCTTCTTCAAAGACTTTGTGGGGGGAATTAAGGTATGCCTCCATGTTGTCCTTGATTTTCAGACTTTCGTCCTCGAGACAGTTTTCTCTGGCACAATCATGCAAGTCAGCCAGACCTTGCGCGAGGGGACTCTTCTTGTTTTGGCCATATCTGACCTCCACAGGAAAGCCTTGCATTGACAGAATCCAGGAAGTAATTCGGGAATTACTCACATTTCCGGCCCGGATTCTGTCACTTTGGAGATATTGCAGAGGCTGGTGTGGAGTCTCCACTATGATGTGTTCCCCCTGGATAAACGGGCGGTAATTCTTCAATGCCCACACCGTTGCCAGGAGTGCCTTCTCACAATCGTTGAATTTTTCCTCCACAGAGGATAAAGTTTTGCTCGCATAGGAGATTACTTTATTGACCTTGTCATGCTTTTGGTATAATACTGCCGTCAAGCACGTATTAGAGAACCCTGTCTCCAGGAAGAACTCCTTGTTTCTGACAGGCTAAGCTAGGCAAGGCGCTTGTGAGAGGCTTCTCTTGAGTTGTTTTACTGCCTCGGCTTGTTCTGGACCCCATTCCCACTTGACCCCCCCCTTCAGGAGATGAATCAGGGGTCTGGTGATCTCTGCGTAGCCCTCAATGAACTTTCTGCTGTAATTAGTCAGTCCAAGGAGGCTCCTTAGTTCCCGCAGAGTTGTGGGGTCTTTCAGTTTCTGAAGTGCTTCCACTTTCTTTTCCTGGGGACAGAGACCCTGAGGAGTAATCTCATGCCCCAAGAAATTAACACGGGTTCTACACCACTGTGCTTTCTGAAAGGAAAGTTTTGCTCCGGCGGCCCTCAACTGTGTCAGAACATAACGGATCTCCGCTATATGTTCCTCCACAGATGAACTTTTGATGAGGACATCATCTACATAAGCCAGGTTACCCCTTGCACCCAGGTCGGGCATGGCCTTATGTAGGAAAATATTGAACTCATTACCGGAGTTAAGGTATCCGAAGGGAGTCCGGGTCCATGTGTACTGCTGGCCCCCAAAGGTAAAAGCCAGTTTGTATTGGTCCTCCCTACTGACAGGCACGGTCCAGTACCCATTGGTCAGGTCTATTGCAGTGAATACCTGTGACCCCTGGATCTGGGCCAGCCCTTGGTCAATGTAGGGCAGTGGCCATCGGGAGGTATGGACCCGTTTGTTGAGCTCCCTGAGGTCGGCGCAGAGTCTCCACTGGCCGTTTGGCTTCAATATTCCCAGCACCGGATTATTGAAGGTGCTGTGGACTCGACGGATTATTCCCCGGGACTCAAGGTTCTTAATTATTTCAGTAAGGGACTCCATTGATGCGAGAGGCAAGCGATATTGCTTCACAAACACAGGAGTCATGCCAGGGTCCGTGGGGATTGTTGTTGTGTGGATGTCAGTGCGACCACAGTCATATGAGTCTACCGCAAAGAGATCTTGGAAATCCAAGAAGACTTGTTTCAACTTTTGCTTTTGTTCCAGAGTCACACAGGCATCAGCTAGGTTGACTCTCTCTTCCACCATCTGCCTGAAGCCTGGAAAGACTTCTGGTTTGGCTATCTCCGCGGCCTCCTCCAGCTGGGTGGAGAAGTCCCTGGTCAGAGTGCTGATTTGGACCGGAGGCTTCAGGTGGGAAAGGCAGCCTTCATGAACCTGGAAAATCACCTCATCCCTCCTGAAGTCACACGTCACATCTTCCTTACCATACGGGCAGGAAGTGTACACCATGAAGTTCCCCCCATGCCGGGTAAAAATCCTGTCTGGTGTTGTATTGTCATCACTGTCACTGTCAAAACAGTCCTTGGGGATTGGTCCTAACAGTTCATTTACTAAGTCGATGGAAAAATGTCGGTCATCAACCGCCATTCCAATAATGGTGCCTGCGGCTAGAGTAATACTCTTTAAGTCGCTGTTATCCACCTCTATTGGAATGGTGTCATGTTCTATGTTGACTAATGGAGTTGGGTTTACCCCTAACCCTTGCAGTTGGAGAGAAGCATTTAGATGTATGTAAGCATCAGGGTTTTGCAAATATTGTCCTCTTTTAACTTTCACTTCCAGGGAGAATTGTCGGGTCCTTTCTGGAATGGTGACTTCCTCTTTAACCTGAATTTCAACTGCATAAGGTAGCAATTGAGCTGACCTTAATGCTTTTTCCGGATCATCAAAGCCCATGGGATTATCCGCTAATCGGGACCAAGCTTTGAAGTTTATTAGGTCCAAACTAATGGCAAAGCGATTGAGAATGTCACTGCCTAAGTAAAAGGCGGCAGTGACGTCTCGCACGACCCAACAATTGTGGACTATGCTCTTGTTGCCAATGGAGATTTTGAGCATACACCTGCTTGGCAGGAGATGTTTGGAATTAGGTGCTTCCAGGTCCATTTCCCATTTGTCTATCAGTTTGAAGGTGGGAATGGCTGGATCTTTTGGGAGTTGGCGAAACATGGCTTCGCTGATGAAGCTCTTACCGTTGTTCACACACACTCGAGCGAGAACAGAGTCCTTCCCATCATTTAACTGAACAGGGATGAACAACTGCTCTCCAATTTGCTGAATATCAGCCAGGCTTTGAGCTGATTTCACATCTTTCTGGACT
Source organism: Ambystoma mexicanum (assembly GCF_040938575.1). Classification (NCBI taxonomy): domain Eukaryota; kingdom Metazoa; phylum Chordata; class Amphibia; order Caudata; family Ambystomatidae; genus Ambystoma; species Ambystoma mexicanum. The sequence continues at coordinate 161,322,658 of NC_090928.1, read as the reverse complement.
ATAGAAGTGGGAGTTTCAGATTGTGGATTGGTATAGAATTTCAAAGTGTTTCCTTCCAGCGTGGAATACCACTTTAGACTGGAAGGAAGGTTGATTTTCAGAAATAGAGAGGACCCCCCATCACCAGTCTGTTGTCCTACTGCTATGACTGTCACGTCTGGAATTTGGTTGTTCTGGAAGTGAAATTCTACTTGGTCAGATTTTTGTTCAACCATGTGGCAGGTGCCGTTTAAACTAACATGGTTAACACTCTGTTTTAATTTTATTGGTCGGCTAGTCTGGGTCCAGAGGACCTTGTTTACACAATCTATTAGGGGTGACAACCTTCTCAGGAGGTCATTCCCTAGTAAACAAGGGGTGCCCTCTGGGGTCACAACTATGACCGGGTGTTTCAACTTATGTCGCCCAATTTTAATGTCCAAGTCTGCAGTCCCCTCAACGGGAATTTCCTTCCCGTCAAAGTTCTGTAGTTGTCCCGGAAGAGAGGTGAGAGGAATTTGGTAATCCTCTCCCCTTCCTGCATTCAGTTCATCAAAGGCCCTTCTGGACAGAAGGGTAGCTTGAGATCCAGTGTCCACCAGTGCCGAGATTGTACCCTGCCCCTGTACTTGTACCGGGGCATAATATCTTCCCTCCTTCTCCTCAAGGGGGCACAGATAATGTACATTTTTGGACAACTGGTGGGCTAATTTTCTGGTTTTGGACATCGCGAGAGAAGAATTTTGGGCAGAATTCTGTGGAGAGCCTTGGGAATCTGAAAGAAAAAGTTGGCAACTGGAGATCAGAGCCATTGTGGGTTCCCCTGGCTCCGGTTCTGGGCCGCCTCCCCCTTTTTGGAGGCAGTCACCAGGATGGGTTTGAACCAGGGGATTTTCTTGCTGTTGGTTCTGGGATGAGATGGTGGGCGGCGGTAGCTCAGTCTCCACATCTCCCCAGTCTGGATTTGCATCCCTAGGGACCCATTTTTCTTTGGGAGGAGTTCCCCCCTCTCTGAAGGAGAAGATCCTTTTCCCAGGATCCTCTGAGGATCCCTCTCCCTCAAATTGGAAGACCTGTACCTCCTCCTCAAACTGAGTCTGTTTGGGTCTTTTGTTTCTCCCACCCCCCCTCTGCTCCTTAGGGGGCAGACTTTCAGGGGCAAGAGATTTCGTTTCCGGTTCCTGGGTTTCCAGGGGCTGTTTACAAGTGAGGAAGGAAGCTTCCTCCAAGGCTTTACACCCCCCTTCCCTTTGTGCCTCCTCCCTGGGAACCGGTGTGTTATCGGGGTGCTGCCCCCGTCATTGTTCTGGAGCACCAGGTCCAGAGTTGGGTGCGTTCTGCGCCGGCACGCCCGTCTGAGGGTTCTGCTGAGCCCTCAGTATGTGACCCAGATCCCGCGCCATGTTTTGAACCTGGCGCTCTAACTGGGAAACCCGCTCAGGCTGATACGGGGCCCTGTTTTCTCCCCTGGGCTGATCCCGGGAAGGGTAGCTGTCCCTCCTCTGGTAATACCCCGGGTTGGGAAGATTTGGGTACCCCTCCACCCTTGGCCTCCCCTCTCCCGGATTCAGTGGTCTGGGCTCAGGGAATTGGGGAAAGAAGGATGGATGGTTTTGGGGCTGAAAGTCGGGTGGATATCTGGGGAAAAAGTTCTGCCCAGGGTTTGGTAAATTTCTGCCCTCCTGTGGGAAGTTTGGAGGGAAGTTCCCTGGGTTAGGTGCTTGGCTGGATCCCCCCCCTTGGGCTGGAGGAGTCCACACATAACCCAGGATGGGTCGATTTCCCTTGTAACGGGGACTTACATAATCAGGAGAGCGAGGGACCCCATTTGTGGGGCCGCCTCCCTGGCTCCCTGTCTGTGACTGGCCCGAGGACCTTCTGGGCCTAGCATTATTAGGTGCAGGTAGGTTTTTAGGCCCCCCCATCTCCAAATCCAAAACGGGGGTGACCTTTACCTCTGCCACCTTGGCAGCAGCAGGGGTGCTGTTGGCTTTGGGGTTTTTCTGGGCATTGCTTTTATTTTCTATGGGCTTCTGCACCTCATAGATCCGGGTAGCCTGTTCAATGACCCAGTCTAACGATCTTTTCTCGTGAAAATCCCTCACGAGCTGGGTCATGATATATTTGGGCAAGGCATGGAAAAACGTATTTATAAAATCTCTACTATCTGTGCGCACCCTTCTTGTGGTCTGTGCAAAAGCACGCTTTAACTCCTGCACAAATTCTTGTGGGGCCTGATCCTCCCCACATTGCAAATTGTAGGCTGCCTTGCGAGCCTCTTGAGGATTTCTGTGAACAGAAAAATGTTTCAGGATGGCCGCCTTATAGGTGGACCATCTTAAATGATTTTGGTCCTCCAGCCCCGCAAAGAAACTGGAGTATTCCGGGGAGAAGGTCCACTTTACATATTGAATACAGCTTTGGCTGTCCTTCATATGGAAAGTCTCCATCATTTGTTCAAACAACTCTAAGTGCTTCCAAACAGAATACTTAGCGTTCTTATGGTAAGGCGTGATGACGCTCCTGATCGCCTTAATCTGCTTTAAGGGGTCCTTAAGCAAGGCCCTTTTTGCCTTATTGGCCTTTTTGGTTCGGGTAACCCTTGTCCATTCTTCCTCGGACTCAGAGGCACTGCTCCCAGAGGTTCCCGTCTGTTCTTCCAGGTTTTCCCGGATTCTGCGAGCCTGGGAATGGCTGGCAGAATGTGGGGACCTGGTCTCCTGTGTCCTGCGCAGTTCAGAGGAGTCTTCAGATTCCTCCTTGCTGCCAGGATTTGATGGGTACCCCCTCCACTGACCTAACTGGGCAGAGGTTTTCAGGATGCCCTTAATGGGCCTACTCTCCTGGGGTTCCCCATTGAACTGTACTGTACTTGGGTGCCCATACCCGGATGCCCACCCCTCCATTCCTGAGTGGTACTGGCCTATGAGCCCCATACTCTTAGCTGGATAGTAATCTGCCATCCCTGTGGCCCTGTGCTCATGTGCGCCAGGGGACATGGGGGTGGCAGAGTCCAGGGACTGGGGGAGATGAAGGCCCCTGGGGTTAGGGCTCCTGCGGTTATGGTCAGGAGTCTCTCTTTCCCAGCGGACCTCATCTCTATCCGCCCCTGCTCCCTGTTGCAATGCAAGAGCCTGCATTTGTGCCTTCAGTTCCTCTGTTAAGGCCTTACTCGACTCTATCAGTTTCTCCTGCATCGCTACCTGTTGCTGGAGCCTATCATTGTGTTGACAGAGGGCCTCATTCTCCCTCTGTGCTTCCTGGTTGGTCCTGGAGAACTGGGCCAGTCTTTGCTGCAGGAGGTTTACCTCCTGGGCAATGTCCCTATTGGCCTGCTCCTTTCTTGCTAGAGCATCTTCCACCCTTCTGGTGTGCTCTACCAAGTTCTGGTTTTCTTTTTGGAGATCACCCAGCCCCTGGAGGGCCAGGTGATTTTCTTCAATTTCCTTTTTTAAGTGGCAGACTTCCTGGCCTATGGCGTCTCTTTCCTGACTAAGAGCCTGCATTTGTGCCGCCAGGTCGTCCCTTTGCCTTTGGAAGGCACCAGCTTTCTGGCGCTCCTGATCAAACTCTGCCTGGGTATCCAGGTCTTTCAGGATCAGTTTATTGCTCTCCTCTTTCTCTCTGTCTAGTTGGATTTGCAGGGTGGCTACCTGCTCTGTACATGCCCTGTTGAAATTGATCTGTTGCTCCAGCTTTTTCTGGCTCTGCAGTAGGGAGTTCAAACTGTCTTGGTGCTCCTTCTGCAAGGCCAGAAATCTAGTATCCTGTTCTACCTTTTCCTTTTGCAGCACATCCATATCCTCCTTTATTTTAGTGATGTACAGTCTGCTGTCATTATCTGACTCCTGGCTCCTCTGCAGCCTCTGCTCAGAAGAGACCAGGTCAGATTGGACCTTCTCTAACACCATCTGTTGCCTATTTGCCAGATTGTGGCTTTCAGCACATCTATCCTGCATGTCTCCCATATATAGGTACAGGTATGCTGCTATCCTGGCAATCTTATTGTGTTCCTCTTTGGCTTTAGGAGCCATATATAGTTCACTCAGGGCCACATGTAAGGGACCCTGATCTCTATATATATCTGACCCTGTTTCAGTGACCTGTTGTGTGATGGCCTGCAACCACACATCCTGGCCCTGTTCGGTCCATTCACCTCTCACAAATAGCTTATGCAAGAGGTGCTCTCTGGCTATTTTCATATCTACCAAGGTCGTCATTCTAGAGATTGGTCTCTGTCCTGACTTACAGAAGTTAGTATTTTAGTTTTGCAGAACAGAACTTTTCTTGGAGTGTCCCTTTTGAGGAATGCTTCACAGCGTAATGCAGCGTGGTGATCCGACCGGATGTATGTATCCCGTCAGCTAGCACACTGTATTAAGCTGCACAAGTGGTAAATCTAACCCAACGTCTCGGCTCGAGCCCCCAATTTGTGAGAGGATTCAATTCAGCACTACAGCTAAGTTAACGCCTAGTCTAGAATACTGAATGAAAACCCTTATTGATATATCTTTAGGTCCAGTTCATGCGTTCTGGATGACTACCCCTATATAACACCCCTCTCTTGGAATCCCCCTGACCCCACGGAGCCAAGAAGTAGTTCTGTTTTGCAAGTTAAAAGGTTTATTTGATAATTTAAACAATAGGTATATATATCCCACTTTATAATAAATTAATAATTGAATAGCACACTTAATCTGATATGATAAAGATCAACAACGGAGAATCTGGCACTAGCACACTTCTTATAATCACTAATGAGTTGACATGAAATGGATAAGGTAGCACACTGGTAAATAGGAACAAAAGAAGAAGGTGGTACAAAATGCTTTATGGAGTTCAAATGGATGCAAGGTTGAATGAATGAAATGCAGTATAGAAATACTCAATATGATTTCAACAAAACAATGTAATCACTTTTCTCTGGCAATTCCCTCCCCCCCCCTTGATGCAAGGCAAGGAAATGGAAGGAAACACACAGTTCTCAGAAATGCAATCAAATGTGATTCAGTTCACCCCAGCAAGCTTAAAGAAAACAGATAGGAGTTTTGAAAACACAGGCCCAAATGCTTTGATATGTGCTAGCAATGGATGAGAAATATGCTGGAAATGCTTTTTAATTCCCTTTCAGAGGTTCAGGGAGAGTGGTATCTAGTTAATATTAGTCCAGGCTCACACTAGCAATGATGCAGGGATAGTTAGCAGGTTAAACGAATTTCTGGCAAATGGAAAGCAAGCAGCAGCAGTTTTTACATGTGAAGAAATTGCAAATCGCGGTAAAATTCGCGGATGCGTGTTCCGCGATTGCGGTAAAACTATAAGGGGTAGGAATGCGGTTCTTGGTTCGTAGGAAAGCCACGATTCTAAGCTATCAAATAAAAGTTATTGCAAGTCTCTAGCCCAAACGGTCGCGGAGATATGAGCGATTTAATAAAGGTCGTTTTTGGGTTTGCAAATTTCAAAAGCTCAAAATGACAAGTGCAGCTTGCAACTAGCAAATCACAGGTGACAGCTAGGAGGCAGTTCTACTTAGGTTAAATAGATTGAATTAGATGAATTTAAACTAAGAGATTGGTTCTACACAGTTCTGCTGGGTACTCACACTATATTCTTGAATTAAATGGGCCTCATCACGGATCTGGTCAGGGTTTTAGACTGGGCTCTGGTCACTCTCTCTGCTGGTCTGGGTCTCTCTGGTCTGGTCTCTTAGTACAGCACTGCTTTCTCTCTGGTCTGGTCTCTTAGTTCTGGATAGATTGATGAATTTGAAGTCTGGATCTCTGGATGTTGTATGGAGGTAAGTATGGATTTTTCCGGCAGAGCGTCCCGCTGCAGATGGATTTGGAAAGTCTCTATCTGTCCTGTCTGTCTGCTTTTATGTGTTTAGAATGTGGGTGTGTTCTAGCATCACTGACCCTACCTCTCTCTCAGCTTCTAATTGGTCAAACTTCCATTTGTCATTTGATTGGGGAATGAACTGTGAGTCAGAGTGATGTCATTTTACAGCCTGCAGAAAGTCCACTCCTCCTGTCAACTTACACACAAATCTAGATTTGAAACAAATACATATTTGCAGAGGTACATATTGTTTTTAAATCATATGCACCCATCATGCATTACAGGAGGTATCCCCTGTTCAAACTCTGCTCTTCCTGGGAGCTTGCATTCACAAATGGCAACTTCTAGCACTTTTTAATGTGCTAAACAACATTGGATCTTCATTAAATTTTATACAACTGTTCCTCACATATCTACCCACATACCAATGCATTTTCGTTTGTCTAGCTGAAACAGGGAGTCTGTAATATTAATAAACAATGGGGTTTTGCCCCAGAACATCACACAAATTCGAGTTTAGTCTTGAATTAAAGGTACATTTTTTAAATTAAAGCTCTCAAAGTTATACATTTCTGTCATTTGATTACAAAGAGTTATCAGTGTTTTTGTAAAATATATATTTTACTTCCAATTCAGTCCTCAGAGTGTTGAGGTCCGCCTCCAAGACTTGGGTGGGTCAGTCCTCTGGGCAGGCAGGGCTTTGTTGACATTAAACATTTCAGAATTAACATATTCCTTTCAGAGGAAAGGGTCCTTTGTGTGGTCTCTGGGAAGCTCCCAGCCAGTCTGCCTTCTATCAATCAAGAGGTCATGTGAGATTCTAACTCCTGGTGTGAAGCTCTTGAGGTGATAGGGTTTCCCAGGCTTCAGGCCTCTGGGAACAGCATGTGGCTAATTTTTAATTAAAATGCAGCCTTTGAAGTCAGCTGAGTCAAATCCCTTTGTCAGCAACTGCACTCAATTCTCCTGTCAGAGTTTAGACCGCCAGCTCCCCCTTGAGGATTTTGTTGGTACTGCATGCAATTTTGGGATTTTCTTGGATTAATGCATTCTAAACAGGAATGGTTCTTACATGGTAGTAAATCCTTGCTTAACATTGTTTTGATGGGGCTCCTTACAGTAAGATGGTTATGTGGAACCCCACAAAAAGGGTTGAATCTTTAAAGTGGTCCAATGAGTCACGATTTCAGCAACTTTTTGACATCAGTAACAGTGGATTTTGTTAACAAAGACCTTTCTTTACACTGGTGGGTGGCAAGTTAGGTAACCATTTTGGTGTGCGCACAACTGCGCAGCTCTCCTGGATTCTGGGATGAAATGATGGGCGGCGACAGCGCATCCCCATCTTTACCCACTCCAATTATTTATTTTTGTTCTGGGGCAAAATGATGGGCAGCGACAGCTTAATCCCCATCTTTACCCCGTCTAATGATTCCACATGGGTCAAAACCCTCCACAGGACCTGTATCTTTGGTTTTCAACAGGATCGGCCTGCACGCACTTTTGGGTGACTGTGCTAGTACACGTCTAGACCCCTGAAGTTAGACTGGGATCAGGTTGGGCACTCGAACTTTGGAGGAGGAGGAGGGGTGGGGGGAAGGGGGTCTCTGAGGCACACTCTCCAGAGCCCGAGTTCTAGCCTGGCGTTGCTCCAAACCAACACAATAGCTCAGTGATATGAAGACACGCAATTTGTGCTTCAGCTTGTGTACACGAAATGTGGCAGGTGCTATGTCCTTTATTTGGGTACACAAGTACAGCGGCCGAGTCACTTATGGTTGAGTGGGGGGGGGGGGGGAGATCTAAACACCCCTTATAACAACCTGCCCCTGGTGACTGTATGCCTTTTTAAACCTGAGTTGTTGTCTCTTTTGTGCCTTTTTAAAACGGAGTGAGGTCTTGGCAAGCCTTCAACATAAATTTTTCCAGTTCCTGTGTAGCTCTGAACGGATTTTCACTGGCGGTGTTAAAAGTGCACGTTGGGGCAGAGCAGAGGTATGTTTCGCCCGCTGATCGGTTCGGCTGGTATTAATAAATAGTGAAAGGTCCGGCCCAGCGAGGCAGACCGCGCAGCGATTCGCCGTCACCTCGTTGCCGCTTTGTTTTCATTTACGCGGCTGCAACCGCCTAAGTGACGGAAAAGGCCCTGGCCTAAGCACGCGGACTGAAAATGCAACCCCCTATCCTGAATCACTTCAATTTAAATGTGCGCATGACCTCTGAAAGCCCGGGAAAAGATGGCCTGCTGAATGGGCTGGCGCGCCCTTCCGCTCTAATTTATGTGAGAAATGAGTGCGAATGGTTTACTTTTATGGAGCGGGGCTGCTTGTAGCAAGGCTGCAGAAACAATTCTCCCCCCAAGCCTCCATCTGTTCTTCAAACCAGGGCATATGCCATCTCTTCGAGCTTGAAAGTCAACTGATTTATAACTCCTGAAAAGTGCATAGATTGAAAAGAAAGGTCGACTGCTGCTATGTGACAGTGATTTGTGAGGCACTTGTATAAAGACAATTCACATTACCCTGTGCCCAAGGGGAAACCGGCGATCTTGTAAGCATCTAAACTTGCTGGATTGACAGCTAGGTAAAAAGACAAACAAATCATTTTGTCCCCTCCCCCACCACCGCTGCACACTGGTTTGTCCTCCCTTTCGGTTGGATAGCCCCATATTTAAGAGGTGGGCCGATGGCTGTGTTGAGTAGGTCAGTCTGGAGTAAGGTGGCGGGGGCGGGGGGGGGTGTTAAGTATATTGCTGAAATATGTATGTATGAGGTTTCTATCCTACCAAACAGGATACTTTGTCATGACATTCAAAGGCTGGACTAGCAGTCCTTTACAGATCAGTCTTGAAAGAGTCGCGTGTTGCTTTACAGCGAGTTCTTTGCCTGCCTTAATGTGACTTTGATACATTTTCTGGATATGTCCCTAGGATGAGTTCGCAAGCCCAGTGCAATTAGTGATTTGATGGAGCGGTTTTACTCCTTACCAGATCAGCTATGACCCAGGCTTCCACCCACCACTACAGATAAATTGGCCACGTCTTCAACCCACGCCCATCACTCCACGACTACAGAGAGATTGAGCTCTCCGTCAGGTGACACGCCAAATCAGACTGACACAGTTACCATAAGAAAATCAATGTGCTTTGATGTTTTCATTCATGGTCACAGTGCACTGCTTCTCCTCTGATTTCAGGCCTGGCGAAAAAAAAATTGATTTTTAAAACCCATTGTAGTGTCAAGCCTTTCCTGAAGTGTTCTTTCTTCCTGTTGCTTCTCGATGAACGCAATATGGCATTTCATTTTATAAGATTCAAGAATAGGCAAGACTACTTCACTTTCTAAAGCAGAGCTCGGGCCCTAATCCCACAATGCTTTCTCCTCACACCAACATGATTTGTTGCTTTTGGAATCAAATTGCCACTAAAGAAAGCCCCCAAACCGCCACCACTCTGAAGCCCCAGGAAATAGTGGCATTGTTTGGTATTCTCTATCTTCATGCATGAACGTTGAAGAGAAAGATGCGCAGCCAGGATGAGGCTGTTTTATTATTTCACTTTCAGTTCTAGTTACTGAGCAGAAGTCTGCGCTTTGCCTTAAGGTTTAAAAAAGTACCTGTGTAAGAGAATGTTGTCCCGGTATTGAGGCCATCTCGGCCAGGGACTTCGATTCACCAAAGTGCCAGGGGTAGCGGAAGTGACTTCACAGATCTGATGACATCACAGGAAGCAATGTCACTTGATCTTTGACCCAGATGGCATCAGTTGCTCTTTAGTCCTGGTGGCATCACCGGAAGTGGCTTGCAGGTGTAAAAACAAAGTACATAAACGTAAAACGCAGGCAGGAATATTTTAAATACCAACCACATTTTAACAAGGGTGCTGCCTTCATATGCCATAGATGGGGTCATGATATGACGGGGTTAGAGCCAATAGTGCAATCTAGGACCAGGCAATATTGGTTCCACCATCTGATTTGCTATTTGAATATTTGAATATATCTTTAAGCAATAATTATGACAAAGCATTGAACCATTTTGGGGAGTGCTGGGACCCAATCCATGCTGAAATGGACTTCGACAAACTTACATTGATGGAAAGCCCAGTGAAGATGCAGAACAAAATGAAAATTGTAAAATGGGGAAAGCTATACAGAGAATGTAATTGTATAAACTACAAAGGGAACTAACCACACACCTGAGAAAAAAATATAAAGAGATACAGTATGACAGCATCATGAATTATGACTGACAACTGACTTCCAGTACAAACAAACAATTTTATTTTGCTTATCTGTCAGGATGAATACGCACCTAACTTGCCCTATGCTAAGGTGGGATTTCCCTACCTAAATAAAACTAAGGAAAGTCTGAGTCAAATAGTTAAACTGAATAAGGTGTCTGTGTCCAAAACCTATGCCTGCCCTCACAGCTAATCTATACAATGTATAGGGATGTCAGCAACCAAAAGAAACAGTGTCCAGCATAAAGATCGTAGTCTCTTCTGGCTCTCGGCATCCTTTCAGCTCGCTTCCCGAAGTATTACACAGTGCCCGAAAAAGTCTCAATGTTGCCTCTCTTGAGTTCAGGATGATGGTTTTAATCAATACCCAGGGTTCCCTCCTCAAGTTCCATTTAATATAGTTCCAAACGCCAAAGAACCTTGAGACCCCAGTCTCAGGTTAATGTCTTGAATCTCAGGGTCCCCTTCCCCAAGACTAATTTCACCAGCACAAAAGATATCCTTCGTCTTATCCAAGTCTTTTGCCACTTTTGGTGGCCTTCTTTTATGGTGGATTTTCCATTCCTATATTATAACTGTGTAGAAATAACCCTCAGAGCTTTACTTAGACTTAGTTCCATTCACTTTAGAAGACATCACATATTGGTTTCACTTGGATGTAAGTTATCATTTTTTTTAATATACAGCATTACAATTGTCTTATTCAGATTTGAAGTTTCATTTCACTTCTGTATTTAAGATGTAACAGTTCTGCTCTTTTGTTAACTTTCCACTCTGTTTGATGTTTAATAAAACATGGATCACACTCAGTTTGGTATTTAATAGGCACTGGTTGCACTTGTTAAGGTTTTCACCCAGTTCTGTATTGAAGAAACCCGGTTTGTATTCAATTAGATGTTCAGTTGGCACAAGTGCACTTTAGGTGTTAGGTGTTCCCTCAACCCACGGTATAATATTTCCTTTAATTCACTTAAAATGAAATGTACTTCTGTCAGACTTTCAAAAATGTGTTTTCTCTCACACGTGGCCACTCTGACACAAAGTATTCCCCATCATTCAGCATTGGGCAATGGATTTAATCAGAGAATTTCCAAAACTCTGGTTTCCTCTCACACGCGACCACTCCCATACAAAGTATTTCTTGAACATCAAAGTTTAAAAACTCATTCACCGGGATTCTTAATTAATTGAAACTCGCCGGTCACTTTCAAGGACTTCAAAGCAGCCAGGATCGTACAACCTTTTGCTCCTCACATCAGAGGTTCAACTCCTGCCCCTCAGATGTCCCGTGTTGTTATCCAGACACAGGGAAATGAGCATCTTGAACATGCATAAAAGGGACAGCCTCTCCGCACAGCGCCCTTCTTAATGTTCGGTTTGATAAACGTACACCAGCGCCCCATGCCACGCTTCTTCGGCCCAGTGCCAAAGTGGTGAAAGAGTGTGGTCCTCATTTAGTTCCCTTTTCTAAGTCCCAGTACTGGCAAGTGTTAAATGGGGAGAAATGAGGGCGGCTGGTTTATAACAGCCTAAGAAAATGGGAGAAGGGTAGGGTTGGTAACTAATGGGGGGGAAAAGGCGATACCATGTCTCACCCGAGGCCACTCCTCTTCCAGTTGCCAAAGTCCCTCCACCCAGGTGATCCTCCCTCAATTCTCTAGCCCCAGGGTCAGGATTCAAAAGCAAAGACCTTCCACTGGCCACCTGTGCAGAGGATCCACGGGATCTAGGAGTGAGAATACCCTGAGGTTTCTCACAACAGTCCTCCATGATGAAATTCTCAGGGCCGAAATATTATTACATTTTTATGCAGATTCATCTTAACTTGCTAGGCTCCCTACACAAATGGGGACCCATAACAGGGATCCCTTGGCAAGAAAGAAATTGTCGGCTCTGTAAAAAGCGGCAGGAGGCAGAAACGGTAATACATTGAGTGATTGGCTGTAGGCAAATGCTAGTGCTGAGGAAAATGTGGTGGGGAAAGTTCATAAGGAGAGTAGAGGATTTAAACAGTCAAGTCATGTAACCTAGGCTCTTGTATGGATACTCTATCTCAATAACCTTTGCTTTAGTGAATATTTTTATAGAGATACACAAAAGTTTTGGGGAAATGTTTTTCACTATTTGTCCACTATAACAAAGTAGGGAAGGGAGTCATTTGTCAGATAGGTGGAAAATGTTATCTTGGGGGTTAGAAAGGGAGGCCCAGATAGCTACATAGTATATGGTATTATGTTCTATTTTGTTGAATACATGAATGTCTGTAATGTTTGTTTTAGAATGCTGTTTCTCATGGATTGTCTCCTCCCACGTATTCATCATCTTTGATCTATTCATATTCTGCTTTGCAGCTTCACAAAAAAAAAATTGTCAGTAGAGGGTGCCGTGCGTTGTTGACTCATGACCTTCAGTGGCTTCCATCCCACTCTCGACCATGACATTGACACCATTATAAGTAGCATGTGTGGTACCCATTGCCTCAGTTGATTTTTTTTTTCTGCACATCAACTTTGAAACTGTTTGTTCGCCTCAGCGATTTTTCTTATTACGTTAATGGAGCTCCTTGATAATGTCTACATCGAAAACCGGGTTTAAGAGGTGCTCAGATTGTGGATTGAAGATGTCCATCAGAAATCCACACCGGGTCTGCCTCTGGTACGTAAGCGTGAGCCACACGGTTAACGACTGTAGCTCATGCCAATCTATGATGGTTAAGGCACTGTAGGAGAGGAAGGGGAAACGTGTCCTGGGTAGAGCCACGTCCAACACTCTTTCCATTACCTAGTCAAAGGTGAAGTCATTGGATGACAGGAGCTCAAGTGATGCTTCACCTCGTGATGGAGACTGCCTATAGAGATCCATGCTATATTGGTTCATGTGGGCAATCTTCATAGCTCTGTTCCTCCACTTCTTCTTCATCCCAGTGGTTTTCCACATTGGGGAGGGGAGACTGGTTAAGATTCACAATATGCCTTTAGGGTTGGGAAAGAATGGGATGTTTGGTAATTAGGGAAAGGGGAATACCACATCCCACCCGTGGTCATCCCACTCCCAATTCCCAAGGCCCCCCCCACCCAGGTGATCCTCCTGCACCGGTCCACCCCCAGGGTCTGGATCCAAACCGGCCACTTGAGCACAGGATCCAGGGGAAAAAGAAGCGAGAATACCCTTGCGTTTCTCACACTCCTGAGCCACCTTAAGATATGATCTTGCTGCTGTTAACACCCTGTCCATGCTATTAGCATTTGCCAGAATTCCTGCATGTGTATCCCACTGCCACTACCTTTTTTATTTCTGTGTAGAACCACATCATTCTTATGCAGCCTGTTGGTCTCCACATTTGCTAAGTTGGAATCGGTTTGTCCTCTTCTGGCGAGCATGATCTATGAGTGAAAGCGAGTTGTTTTAAACATTTTTTTGGGCCATGTTGTAGGGAACATTTCTCTGTTCCAGTTTACCTTTGAACTTCAGTTTTGAAATGCAACGCTCAATAACTGGGTTTTGTATTGTGCAAGGTATGCCATTTGGTGGTCTTCTTAGTGCTTGCTTCTTAAAGATAGGGGTAGTGGGAGCAGATGGTGAGGCAAATTGCAAATCGTGTTGTGTTTTGCTGTGTGCAGATTCAGAAGTACCCACTGTCTGTATGCAGTCAGACTCCAGGTGAGTCTGGCTTGGACATCTGGGCTTTGTGTTGCCATATGCGGCTCGAGTGTTGTGTTCTGTAGAGACCTTCACTCTACAAGTATGAGATGTAATATGGTGTGATTCTAGAACAGATGCGAGAGATTGGGTGTGCTGTGGGTGGCTGTGTCAGCAGCTTAACACACTGTTAGGGGTGTCTTCGCTGTTTTGTGTGTGGTGACTAGGCTGGAGGAGAGGAGCTCTTGTGGTGGTGGTGGTGATCAATTTGTTTGTGGGTGTTAAATGGTTGACAGAGTATATACCTCAAGTGGTAGGCTCCTTGAAAAAGTGTAAAGTTAAGTGTGCCCCCATTTTCTGGTTGCATCCTTGTGGTTACAATGAATGTTGTATTTGCTTTCCATAGCTGCGGGTATCCATTTTGCCTTTGTGCTGCTACATCTAAACAGCCAGGGCCAAGGTATTCAGGACCGTTATGCTGCTGCTTTTAGGTGTACCTGGAGGTTTCATTTTCAGTTATGGTCTATTATGGCATCTGGTTCATGGTGTGTGACCTGAGCATATGGCCCTTTAGGAACATGCATATGTAATGGTTGGGATCACACCAGAATAATTCTGAGTCCAAATAACAGAAACAACTCAGGAAGTTGGTAAAGTACTGTTTTATTAACAATTATCTAAAACAGGGAGGTTACAACGAGCATCAATGGACGCATGCTCAGTCTCTCAATGATCTCTACAAAAAATATGTTTTTTATATGAAAAATATGTCAGAGCCACATCATACTACTTGGCAATAGAGAACAAACCTATCGGAGGTCGGGATTAGTTAAGGGCAAAATCCAAGTATACTTTTCTATAGGAGCTAGGCTTGTTATTGGCTGTCGATTATCAGGTGGACATCTTATGCCTACCTCTAAAAAAACATGTAATTTCAGAAACATTAGATACAGTTTCTTATTGGTCTTCCTACTATTAGGTCCTTCATTATATGGACTAATATAATTGGTTGGCATGCGTGTGCCACTTCTGGAACATTATGTTCATTTAGCAGCATGTAAGCCAAGACCCAGGTACAGGGAGGTAGGACATGAAGCTACCTCACCACCCAATTAGCCCAACATCTCTCATCGCCTATATCTTTTGCCATGAAATTGTCTTTGTACTTGGCCTTGCAGAATATCCTTGTCTTTGGGAATGCATGGGAGTGAGGGCACTCACTATCATGTCTGGGACTTCAAATTCAAGCTCTATTTCAATCCTTGGCTCACGTGACGGGAGACCACGATTTGATCCATTTTGCAGCTTTTAAATGCTCTAAATGAATTAAAGTTTGGCATCCTTTGTGTTCTATCTTGCACCTTAATGTGAAAAGGTTCATCCTCCGCATACTCGTTGTTCTTCAGAACAGATAGCTGATCTTGATTCTTAAATCTTGATGCCAGGCAGCTTGGCCCTTCAGCTTCACAAGCCTATTATTCTTGCTGCAACACAGTTTTCTATTCCAGCTTCATGGGTTCTGGCCTACTAAATTCATGATACCGATGTCCAGTTTTTATACAATGGCGGTTTGCCTGCATTCTAGTCACTACTCAAAGCCAGCTTCTATGATGACTTAATCTATCTTGCGTTTCAGCGTCTGTACATTTATTGAATGGTTGTTTTTCTGCAGCACTTCATGCACGTGTGATCTTCTTTTTCTATACTGGGCGACTCACTTGATTCTTTACTTCGCCATTAGTTTCTTCAGGATCTATAGATCATCTTTAGGCAGTATCTCAAGACGTGGTGCACACTTCTTTATGACGTCATGAATTCATTGGTTAGCTTCTTTTCACACTCCTTCAGGTTTTTCCTCGTGCAGGTTATCATCACATTGAGGATACATTCAGTAGGGTTGTCTCAATGGGTATCTTCTTTCGAACACTCGCTGCAGTATTGGTATTATGGCTGGTGTTAGGCACAGCACGATTCATGTCTCCAATACACGGGAGGTAATGAGGCGGGTTCTTCTGCAGATGCACACAGCTGCTTTTCTATGGACCTGCTTATGGAATATCCATGTTGGGATGCTATTCAAGGCTTAAGGGGGTTTGCCTTGTTTCCAGGCATGTTGAATAATGGTACTAATGCTTTCATGCTGATTTATTCTTGTTTTGCAGATACCCGAGGTACCTTTTTTCACTGACAGATATGTGGGACATTTGTTCACGTCTGGGTTGGGACGTGTTAGCCTCAGCACTTAGTGGTGTATATTGTTTCCTGGTCAGTTAGATAAGCAGTACAATTACATATAACAATGCTCTTCTAATATATATTATTTATATTTCTCTATCATCCAAATCTCCCTTCTTCCCAACAGTAAGGTCAGAAAGCATTTCTGGCTGTTGCCTCCAACTTTTCCGTCTGCTCTGTTGACTTGTAACTGTCTTTGACACCCTCTGCGTGATTTTGTTTTTCTTATATTCCATTTTGTTATTGGTCTTTGAACAATTCTTTGGTGATACCCCTGTTCCAAGTGGTTCAGCAAATTACCCTGACTTTCCTGCTGCACACAGAGGAAAACCAGATCCAAATGATGTTTTTGTTGTGGCAAGCACTTTTCTGTGTCTGACTGTTATAGTGGTACTGTGGGGTCAATGTTACAACATTACTAGTACCTGGTTATTTCCTTTTATTTCTTATCCATTTCACGGTGTTGTCCCTTATTAGTGTTGTGCCATCACAGTGTGTTCTATGTATTCACATGCTTCTCCTTGTGGCTGTGCCATCACCACCAGGTGGGACTGACTTGGAACCCTGTGAGGTCACCAGCGTCAGTTGGTGCCTGCCGGTGAAGTATGAGGGGTGCTACTAATAAACTCTCTCCTAGCCTCATCATTTCACTAATCTTCAGTTCACAAAGATGTTATGTAGGTATGCTCATCTTAAACAATCATGTAGCCATTGGGCGTCCTGGACAATTCATTCAGCACATTTGTGAGTAAAGTTAACTTCTTACCAATACAAGGCACCCGTATTGGGTCCTTCTGAGGCTTTCCTCATGCCTTTAAGTTTTCAGAAAATAGTTCTGTTTCAAAACAGTTTTTTTTGGATGCTTTTCTAACAAGTAGATTTAAAGAACAATTTTGTATCTGGTGTTTTTTTATAAATGACTTTCAAAACCGTTCCGTTGTAGCAAAAATAGGGAGATGTTGATGATACAATCTGTCTAAGATAGACTTTGACATGCGAATGAAGGAGGAATGATTAGCAAACAAATTGATAGAAGAGATGGCAAATAAGAAAAACATATGAATAGCAATGGGAGATTGTTTAAAATTAATTCTACAAATTGGAGTTACCTGGAAAAATATTAACAAAAATTGTCCTTACAAGATGACACAGACAATGAGAATTTAGAGATGCTGAAGTTTTAGTGAAAATGGTGAATAACGGGATAAACCTAGTTAACGTTGGCTATACGAAGTACCCCGCTAAACAAATGTGGGTGTCACAGATGGGCTCAGGAACACACCAGCTCTCAAAGACAGTTAAGTGTTTTTATTGAAATGATGCAGATGGGCTCTTGATGATCCGTGCCTCTCTGGTTTCCCCTATACAATTACTTCACTTGCCAGGGCATCCTTAAACCCGAAGATGATCACTAGAGGGCAGTAATCCCTACTGCCTAGTAGCTTCCTTGCTGGTAGTGATGGCCTAAAGGCAAAACCATATTCTATCTTTTTTTGGGATCCATGTAGGTGGATCCTAACCTGGGTCCCACAGTAAGAATGTTATCTTCCAATCACCCAGGTCTAACTGGGTCCTTTTCTTGCATGCTCTTATATTTCTCACCCTGATGTTCTATCCTTCAATTCCCTTTCTTTTACTTTGCCCTCTCTTCCTTATGCTCTCCTTTTACTCTTGCTCCCTCCTTAGCTGTTCCTCTGATCTTTTTTCTACACCTGCCCTCCTTGCTCTTCGCTTTAACTACCCCCTCTTCTCTCCACTAATCCACCACTCTCCCTGTTGTACCACACCCTGCTCTGCACACAATACTCACCCTTTTCCACTCCAATACAGTAGTCTCCACTCTGCTACTGTCCTCCCATCTCCAGTACACTTCCCCTCATCACTCCACTGCTCTCCCCTCTACTACTCTGCTACTTCCCCCATCAAATCTACTACTTTCCTCTCTCAAGTCTACACTATACCCTCCAGTTCTCCCTAATTGACCCTCCTTTCATTCTTCCAGTCACCTTCTGATTCAGTCTTTCACTCTGTGCTCTTAGTTTCACTGAATCACCTTACACTCATTCTCAACGCCAAGTACCACTTTCTCCCACTAAACAAAACATCACCTTGCACGCTTGTCGAGCAATTCTCCATGCTCTTCTGCCCTGTCCTTCCTTTTCTTAGTCTTTCAGTCCTCCTCCTCCTCCCTTGACCTCACCTGAACAACCCACTCTGGCTTGTTTTCGAGGTCCCTTTTTAGCCCCCTTTCTATTTGTTCGCTCCCTCAGTTGATTCCCTGGGCCAACTGGTGGTTTCTTTCTCCCACGGGATGGGTAACAGGCATTCAAATATATATATAACAGGCTTTTAGCCGCCTCCCACCCCACCACCTTTTCATATGCAGGTCCATCAGCATTTAGAAATGGTGGCACTCTTAAAGTTTAGTCAATTTCAGAGTTAGTATTTGGACTAAAGTGATCATCTGAATTTCCAGTTTGATATGTGGACCACTCTGGGATCCGGCTGCTAGTATAATCGGTTTCACAATTCAAGTTGCATAGAGTATCTGAAACACTGGTTTGTTGTACAGATCACTCTGTGGTCTCACAGTTCCTCATGGGTTCGCTCCCAGTTGGTAAATCCTGCTCACCGCCAGACCTTCTGGGTAATGTAGTACTATGGGACACATAGGAAAAGAGTGGCAGACATTGTGAAAAACAGTTATAAGGCAGGGAATGTGGTACATGGTTATCTTAGCTAGGTACTGGTAGAAGGGACAGAGACTAGGTCCCTCCCAACTCTCGCACCTCATCTCTGGGGCAGGAATGCTTTGCTAAACACCCTTGTAGGCCTCTTGCACCCTGTTGTATGGGCCCACCTCCCTTGTTGTTACGGTCAGGTCTTTAACTCTGTCACAGTACAGAATAGCAGGGGTATTGTGATGAATCGTTAAATGTCGTCCCTTCTCCCCGGGGGGACTCATCCCCATGAGGTCAGAGATGGGAGACCACTACCCGATGGTCCCCCTGGGGGTTGGGACTCAAGAGGTGGAACTTATGGGGATTGAATCCCCCTCTAGGGACAAGGATAACCATCTACGACGAACGCGGTACAACACCCCTCACCCTACACCCACTTCCTTTACCTTCCATCAGTCCATGAGGCCCACCTTATCATCCCCCATACACTTCCATGTATATATGTGGGACTGAAAACCCTACAGTTACTGAGACCAGGATGGGAAGGGATGACAATGAAAATCTCCTTGACAGGTACTGGGATGAGGAGGAGGTGCGGAACAATGAAGAGTCTTCCTAAGGACTTGAATGAGCTTTCTAGCTGTTATCTCTCATTCAACATAAAGGAAGTACTTGCCTGTTAAGGTGGATTTCTGAACTCTGACCTAGTGGGTAGAGGTTCAAAGGGCCAGCCTAGTTTCTTTGAACAGGGTAACCTTCTAGACAAGCCAGACCAATCAAGGTAGCATTGACGGTGTTCAAGACTAGGTCTCAGGGGAGGTGAGGGTGATTGAAAGTCCACAATGAGCACACTTAGTAAACCACACCACAAACTACTCTCAGACAGGTGTATATATAAAAAATGCATATACATGTATTAAAGGCCCTTTAACTCAAACACAAGATGTAACCATCAATATGTTACAATATTAACCATACTAACACAACACCATACTAGGAAACCTAACAGTAACTATTAGTCTAAAGTAATATTCAACAAGTAGAGATCCACAACCTGAAACAGAAGGGGGTCAGACTGTGCAAATATACTTTAGGCAGTGCTTCAGCAACCCCAAACCCTAGCTAATAGGCAGTCCAATCCCTACGAATTGTGGACCCTTGTGGTCAAAGGTATGTTCAGCGCGGGAACACTCGATCGTGCGGTTAAGTACAGAACAGTTCTCTTCAAGAGGCTGTAGTGGCTCAGGAAGGCGGGTGAGGTGGTGAAGAATAAAATTCCATTATTCAAGGAGGGTCCCGACAAAAGGCAGAGCGATTTCCAGGAATCGGGCATAGGATGGAAGCACAGGCTACCCTAACAAAGGAGAGTGACCCTTGGGGGACACTTGTGCGTAAAAGTGTATGGATGCGCCAGGGGCCACCGGTAAGTGTTGCAAGTAGTCAACGACCCTTGGCGCACTCTTGACCGAAATTCACCAGTCAAGTCTAGTTCGCTTGCAAGTTCGAGTCCAGCAGTTGCGCGTCCCTCCTGCTTTCAGTTTGCTGTATTGCGGGACCTCAGTCCGTGGCAGCACCGTGGCGTTTTCACCGTTTCGGGGGAAGGGATCAGGCCAGTTCCACTGCAGCTTGTCTGGGGGCACAGGGGGGCACAGCAGAAAGGTACCCGCGAAGCTCGTCACCACAGCGGGACGAAATGGGTACTGCGTAGGCTTGAGTTCAGGCAAACTCTCCTAATCAAGATCTCGGAATGCTAGGTGTACGGAACTTGGCAGAAGAGGGCCTTCTACCAATAGCTTATGGTTCACAAAGTCTCAAGTTGAAACTCAAGATAGCAGCGATTCCAAGGCAAAGGTCCTGTACAAGCTGGTCCGTTCACTGCGCGGTACAGGAACACTTCCGAAGAGGCTCATTTTCAGGTGACGCAGGTAGTGCTGAGAGTAGTTAGTCCCACTACTCCAATGGGTTGAAGTGCCCTTGAAGGCCCTCTGTGATCAATGAGAAACAGGGGCTCTGATGGGACTACAGCAGGATCAGGGTGCCAAACCTTCCAGCGGGTCACCAGCAGTTCCACACATCTGCTTCTTCAGTTCAGGATACTTGGCTCCTTTACTAAGTTTGGTGTGAACTCAGAAGATCGACCTGGAATGGGTCTAGAGTGCCTTCTCTTATCCAGAATCTCCTTCATGCCAAAATGAAGAGAAACCAATGGGAGATCTGCTCACATTCAACCATTCCAGACATAGACCAATCACAGACAACAGTGTTCGCAGTCATCCCAGTACACCAGACATCCTGACACACAGGACGTGTATTGGAACTAGACAGCTCCAGCCCACATCCTGGGCACACACAAACAAGGGATGCAGAAGCCTGCGAAAGCTTTGGTTTTGGGGTGGGGGTCTGCATGACCAAATAAGGGAATTTACCAGGTCTTTGGCCACTGTCCTGTGCCAAACGCGATAAACGCAGTTTGGACCATTGAAAAGAGTCAAAAATGCTTTAAAAGTAACTGCTGCCACCAGCTCTGTCCTGGGCACACTTGTACATTCACCAAAAATCCTTTGAGTGTGTCTAGGCCTTAAAAATAAAAAAAAAAGACCCCAGCGCACTGTACTGGAGGGTACACTGTGCACTGATAAAATGTTGCCAAGAAATCGCAACAAAGTGAAAGACTAAGGGAAACAATCTCCCAGTACTGACAGTCTGAAGGGCGTGTCAGTTTCCCCTTAACAAGATGAGCAAAAGCCCAGCGGAGTACAGCGGAAGGCTGGGCTCCACTGGTGAAAGTCAGGCTAGGATGGTCAGACAAAAGCGAAAAGTCGGGGGGGGGGTTCACAACTGGAGGGAAAATTACCCATGAATGTAAATCTTTCCTAACATTACCTATTTGTCAGACCCTCCCATGAGGACCCGCGAGCGAGAGGATCCCCTGGCGTGGAGAGGAGGGAACGCTGCTGAGAGGGACATGAGCGAGGAGACTCGGGCATCTCTACCCGGTCCAACTTGGGCAGACCAGCGGGAAACAGAGCACCTGGATCGTGCTGGGAAGAGAAGGCAGACAAACCCGTGAGTAGGCAACTGCTGCAGAGTCGCTGCAGCAGATGCAGGAACCAGAAAAGTGACGAGGGTCCCGAATTGGCGGTCAGAAAACCCTGCAAACCACTGAATGGCAATGGGAGAAACCAGAATCGTACACGGGTGGTCAGGACAGCAAGAAGGGGCTATGGAGAGAGTGCAAGAATGGAAGAACCAAGGGTTTGGTATTCCCGTGCACAGGAGATCTCGACAAGTAATCATCTTCGTGGCAGAACCTGGCAGGAGAGTGAACTGGGTCTGCCAAAACTAAAGTCTGGGAAAGGCCAAGTGAAGGGAGACCTTCCCCTTGGTATTGTGAAACCAAGAATAAGAAAGGCCAGGGGGAGGGAGTCATTCACCTTGGTGTTGTGAACTGTAAAACTAAGCCTGAGAAAGGTCAGGGGAAGGGAGACACTCACCCTCTGCGTTGTGACCTTAGAAAGGAAGTTCAGGGGAAGAGTCATTCCCCCTGGTGTTGTGAACTGTGAGAGCAAAGCCAAGGAAGGAAGTCATTCTCCTGGCAGTTGAAACGAACAAGGAGGATTTTCCAGTATACTGAAGAGTACTGAGGGTTGGAGTATCAGCAATCCTTTCTGTTGTAAAGTACTGAAATCGGGGGAAGAGTCTGACCAACTGGTTAAGAACTTGCAACCAAAATTGTGCTACCTCGTCCAGGGGTAGGGAGTCACTCTCTGGGACCAAGAACCTTGGCACAACCTATTTAGCTTAGTTTAAGTGTAAGGGACAGAAGTAAGCTTTTTGGCACAGGACGGTGGACTGTTGATTTACACGGACATTCTGACCAAACCTTATTATTATAGTTGAGGCAGGGAAAACAGGTTTTCTCTTTATTTTCATTACTAATAAGAGTTTATATCGACAACAATGCCGCCTGTGTGGCAGTCTCCTCCTTCTGCACCCTTACAGTATAAACACAGAAGTAAAATGTCAGATGATAGCAAGTGGGATAATCACAGTAACTGCTAATGGTGTTTACATCAGCACTGTACTGTTTATACTTGACACAGGGGACTGCTCAGGCGACCAAATCGACTGTAGCATGTACAATAAAGGTTTGAAATGGGAAATGAACTGTAACTGCAGAGTCATTTAATGAATATTTTGCTATTTGAGTTTCATAGATAAGTATCCAGTAGGAAATGCCATCACACGGAGGTACCCCAATGGGAATGGATACATCACACCGAACTCTGATTTGAGTGGTGATTGGCACTGATGCATCTTTTATCATTCCAGACAGCATATGGTGAAATGTAAAATCCTATCAATAAGCCCTTTTTCATACTAAGGGAATGGTAGATCTCTGCTATGCTGATGTCCTGTGGAATGTGAGTTTAGCTGCTGAGTGCGACATGAATTTAGGTGTTTCAGGTCGGTGGTATAGAGAAGGAAGAGTTCATGACTTAGTACCTGGAATAGAACACTAGATGAGTCTCCATCAATCAGGATCCTCGAAGTGTAGACACTTGCTGACTGTAATTGTCCAACATTTCGAGGATCCTGTTCACTGTCTTGCACAGTCGGTATCTGCTGTGGGCATCCTTTACTTTTTCCTCACACTGCTGTGGGGATATGCCTGTCTCTTCCCATTGTGGCAGTGTCTGCTCCATCTGTTCCTGTTGCCTGTTATTCCCCTGTGACTCCTGTTTCCACTCATTTGTTTGGTCTCTTCCCCATGCTGTTGTCTTCCTTCAAAACGTGAAATGCCGCTTGCTTTAGCCCTGTGTGATGCTCATCTTGTAATTCCTTTACTTTATGTTCTGAGATTGGTTTTGATCACGCACAGATTAACGCTCTTCTCGAAACGTTTCACCTGGCCCCATGGTCCGCTGTTAATAGCTCTAAGAGTCCAGTTGTGTCGGCACAATTGGGACCTAGTTGCTCTGAACCCTAGTTAATGGCCCTTGCTGTGCTTCCTACCATTAACGCGAGTTGCAGGCAATTGTGTCCACTAGCAGAAGGATCCCTGGTGGCAGCCATTCTGCTTGCTTGGATTGTGGGTGGAATCCATGGGTTCTCATGGATGCTCCACCGCACTCCTCCGCTTCTCTGTTCCAACTTCCCTGGACACCCTTCTTCCCCGGGCATCGCAGATTTTTGGAGACCCCCAAAAAACCCGCCCTTACCTGCTGCCCCCTCTCCACCATTATCCCTGTGACTGCCATTTTAGAAACGGCTTGCACAGCCCACAATGAGACTTTTGTTTCCCACATATAACTAACCATTGGCACCCTGCAAAACATACCAGGTCGGCAGATGCTACTAGCCCCAGCAGTGGGCTTACCCAGTGAATAATGGCCTTAAACCCTTTTTGAAGGCCCTTGCAACTGTCAGCTTCGCTACCAGTTGATTCAGTGTCCATTCACTCTTCTTTGGTGTCTGCACCCCAAGCTCTTACATTGAATACGAAGAAGAGAATGCTGGAGTGATAGAGGGCTAATAATGGCTGACACAAGCCCTCTGTCCCAGCTTATTTACAGAAGGTCCTCTAAAATTCTCTCTTTGGCCCTTGACTTTGATCAAATCTGGAAGCCAGTGATTGATCCAACTGTTTTGGGCAAAAGTAATGTTAAAGCTTCTCTAGGGGTGCAGACTAACCTCCCCCAAAAATGCACCCTCTTTTGTGCCCCTTACTCCCTTTGCCCGCTCAATCAACATTCGCTTTTCACTTTCCCTTCTGTCTCCTGAAAGTGCAGTGTCCTCTTCCCGAGCAAATATCTATCATTATTTCTGAACGCCCCACTCACACATGCAACTTGATCCTAATGCCTATTACGTTCTAGCAATTGCTAAAAGGTGCTAAAGCAGCTCAATGTGTTACATTGTTATGGGACAACAGAAATAATTCCAGTCTTAAGTGAGAGCATTTCGGCTAAAATTGCCTGACAAATCACAATTAGAGGTGCAAATAGCACAATTACAGCCTGTGAAGTTGCAAAGCAATTAGGTAGCGAATTAACACCTCCCTTCAGTGCATTAGCATCAAACCTCATGTTAAAAGACTCCTCTCAGTTGAAGATTTGGGATTTTCCTGTGCAGTAATGCACTTCACCTGCTGCGTGGTGAACCATCTCAAGGCACTGTATGTAGGAAAGGATTGAATAAAGAGGGGATTTCTATTTGTTGATATAGCACAGCATGTCCCTCTCCGCGTGTTGCCTGGCCAGGCCACACAAAGAAAAGGACCTTAAAGTATGTGATCTGGCAACATATTTCAGATCATGTAGGTTATAGATAGAGTCCTATCGCTTAAAATTTAAAAACAAATTATTACATTCCTGAATGTACTTAACTGCAGCAAGTAAGCATATCATGCCTTTTCTTGTTGCAATTGTTTGCCAAGGATACCTATACAAAGAGTAGGCCATTTGGTAGCTATATTGCTAAATTAAGTGTCTTTACATGAAAACATTGATTGTAAATGACAAAATGTATGAATTACTTAAATTGACAAATCCTGTTGTGTAGATGTGATTGAGCTGAACCCAGCAGTGGCTCTTCCATATGGACGACAGGGCGCCGACACGCATGTACCTTAGCCCATCATGGAGAAGCCACTCCAGCGCATTGAAAACACTGAGCACTCTCTCAGTGAGGGGACGCTAGTGGCTAGCTCAAAGTGACAAAGGGAAACCTAGGGTAACATTGGATGCAAACCACTCAACCCATGTCATTTCACATTATCTATTATCCTGCTCTGTAGGCACTCACCCCAAGATGGCGCTGGATTCCTCGTGCCATAACGTGCTCTGTTTCAGCTTGTATGCGCTTGTACATAAGCATTGGTAGAGGATCAGACATGCAGCTTTAAAACAAAGGAAAATCATTGAAATCTGGGTTCAAACCTCTCTACCAGTGAGCGGGCTTGTTAAAACGTATTTCTCTGGTTACTTGTTGTTAATGTAATCTGATGTGTCCTACAATGAAAACACATTGTTTGCTTGGTGTACGCTGTTGCTTCTTAGACTGATAGCCCTAGAAAATTCGTAACTCCCCCAAAGATATACTATATGTAGTCTGTTTCAGGGAAGTGCAGAAAAAAGAGGCCATGGAAGCTGGATTCGAACTGTCCTGCCAGTGGGCTATTTTTTTTAAATGTTTATATTTTTTAACTTCAGTTAGGGTCACTGTCTGCTTTGGTTAGTCCGCACACTGTTAAACTCACAGCACCATTTTTTTTTAAATAAATGGAGATAAACTGGAGCACAGGCTTCTTCTAGGCTTGGTGCAGCAGCAGGTATCCTCAGGGAGACCTGCCAATTGCAGCCTTCGCCCAATTATCAGTCACAGATGCAGACCTTCAATATAACTTCCACGTGAGGGGGGGATTATAAAAGCATTATACAATCACCCACCTGTAGACAGATACCTCTCGCTCAGACAAATGCAAACAATGAGCTCCCCCCCAGCCCACCCCGCTCTCACTATCCCATTCCATCCCCTCTATTTCAGATCAATGCTGAAACCCAGCAAGGAATTCTATGCGGGTAGGTTGATGAAATGGGAAACATGAATACAATGCCAGTGTTGATTTCTCGAGGTCCCGCACAAAGTTGGGTGCACCATCCTTTGGCCTAAGAGGGGCCTGGGGGGGCAATACTTGAGGAAGATGAGCAGAAGCTTCCTGATAGTGAAAGAAAGGGACCTTGAATTGGAGGTCTGATGGGGAAATCCAGAAACATGGCAACCTGGAATTTACGGATTTTCTTTGGGCCCTTTCTGTACACTGATCTCTGGCAGAGCTCATTGGAAAGTTAGGAGGTAACCTGAACTATGACATACGTCAATAGGATGGGCTGTCCAAAGAAATGTTTGCCGAAGAGGCAAGGAAGGTGAAGACTCTCCTCATGAGCTGTAGGCCAGCAGACACTTCGGTGCTCCTAGGCTTGCTCACAGATTAGGGCTGAAGCTATGACAGAATAGTGTTGTGTCCTACAGAGAAGGGAGCACTATTCCTCAGCTTAGGATTCCCCGCTTTCTAAAAGCATCATGCATTCTTAAGGAGCTATGCAGTATTTATTCCGTTTTAGTGGGCTGTCCTTCCAGAGATGTTGATGGGCATTTACAGCTCATCTGCACAAGGTGTGAACTGACCCCTTTGAGGAAGTCTGGAAGGATCCTCTCCATCCGTTCCCAGCAATTTGCACGGCATGAAGGAGGGGAAGGGGCTGCCTTTGTGGCATAAAGTGGTGTACTGACATTTCTTTTACTGAAACGTGCTTATTATTACACAATTTAGTCTGATTTTTTTGGATGAGGGTGTCAAATGGGAGTTTGCATAGTTTTGAAGCTGGTTCCAAAAAAATCATTTAGGGTTAAGATGGTGCGGAGTGCTTGCTTATGTACCGTACTGTGTTTAAGTGTATATATTGTGACAGGGCGTCTGCCACAAATAACTTCTCCGACTCTCGGGTAGAGTTGCAAGGGTGTTTATTTAGAATGTTACACAAAGAATAGGCTGGATGTGTCTTGCCGATATAAAGAGTAAGCTGGGGTCTTGGGGAATTTGGCACTAGCGCCTCCATAGGACAGCCACCTGTAACAGGGTGTTTGTAGATACGGCAAGGTGAGCCCGAGCTGTCTTTCTCTATCTTAGTCTATTGGTGCAATCCCTAAGACTTTGGCTACCTTACACCATAGAGAGGGGTCTTCTAACTCTCCCTCTCCTAGCCCCGCGTAGTGTTCTTAAGGTATTAGGGATGGTGCCTTCTTCCACCTGGTGTCACTCTTTCTCTCGCTCACACCTACAATATCTTCTGGTGCTCTTCTAGACTGGAGCCCAAGCTCTTCTCCTCCCACTACTCCATTATCCCTCGTGTCTCAAACCCTGCCCTCCTACCACCACACTTTGATGTTACCCCTCCACTTGCTACTCAGTTCCTGCACTGTGGCTCCTTTCATTATTATGCTCTCCTCTCTGATCCCTCCCTCTTTCCTCCTATGCTACCTCCTTGCCTCCAGTACTACTCCTCCATGCTACTCCTGCTCCTACTCCAACACTACTTCCCACCACCACTACCTCCTTTTACTACTACTGCTCCTCTACTACTACCACCAGCACCAACACCTCTTTACCACTGCTGCCCCTCTCCTCTCACTACCACTCTCTAGTATCACTAATACGACCACCTCTTCTCACCCCACCACTACTCTGCTTCTCTACACCTACTCCACTCACCAATTACTTAAACGCAAAAACTCTACAGGCCCCTCTCTCCAAAAATGCCCATGCTCTGGTCTCTAGGATGCACTCCTCCACCTCCTGTCCTCATCCAACTATCCTACACTTAACCGTTTACGCAAACCTCCTGAAATACCCCACTCCCTCTCAGCATTGGTTACTTACCCTGGCAAATAACTTACCTGTGTCCAGAGGGTTTTACCCGGGAAAGAGCTTGTTGAGGACTGATGAGGGCTTTTTTAAGCGCGCCCTCTTTCTCTAGGCAGTCTTACTGCTGGCGCCATTTCTAACGTGGCCACGGACTTGGCCATTACCTGGTGTGCTAGGGGGATTATTCCAGCTTTTATTTGTTAAATGTATTCCCTGCTGGCATAGTGAGCTAGGGCCTTCCTGGATGCCGTTGTTTAGGACCTTTTCACTTGGTGTACTAGTGGGGGTGCAGAAGGTGTACCTGGAGGCCTTTTTTCCCATGAGGTTTTCTTGATGGGTTAGAGGTGGCTTCTATGACTGCGTGGGTTTCATTAGCCGCCTGCCACTGGAGCTGCGCTCCTCTCCCTCTGCAGCAGCCTGTGTTATCCTCGACACTGCATCCCTGGATTTTGGTTCCACCTCCTCCTTTCTTGAGACCAGAGTGGTCATGTTCGCAGCATCCCTGGGTGTCCTGTGGCTCCATGGCCTGCTGGGTCTGCTCTGACATCAGGGCATCTTTGAGGCTTTTGTTATGCCGGGTCAGATTCTTCAGTCTCTCGCCGCCGTGGAGAGCCCCCATACCTGTGCCAGCTTGTGCATCGACTGGCATGCTCCTCTCCGGCCTTCCTTCGCTGCAATGCCACCATCAGATAAGGTAAGGATGGGCTGGCAGGGGGCCTGCCTTCACCTTTGCAAGGGCTTTGGGGGTGGGCTTGCTCCCTCCCCTGACCGTCACAATATACTTTTTCGGGTCTTCATAATCGAAGCGCTGTTAATGTAGAGGAAGGGGCAGGGACTGCCTAATGAGCTGGGTACAAACCTTTCCTCCAGTGCTCTGCTAGTGCCAGCAAGACATTCCTGTCTCAGCTGCCGTGCAGAGGGTCGGGTCTCAAGGTGAATGCCCGACTTTTTGAACAAGCAGTGTTCATGCAAGATGTCAGTCTCCTTTAATGGCTGCCTATACGTCAATGACCAGCAATGAGTTGTCTATCTCGTGATTCTAACTTACCACATACTCCCGAATGCAAGGGTAGGTACATTGGCCATATATGGTGGTCCAAACTGTGAAAGATTGAGTCAGTATTTATAACCGTGTTGGGAGTCATTATGTTCAAGAGCATTTTTGCCTAGGTTGATCAGATTGGCCCTGGTAGATGTACTATTTTAGACTGATTCTGTGATCTCAGTCATTTCCTCTAGACTGCAGACACTCTGGCTGGATCTATAAATCAGTTATTAAGTATTTACAGTGTAGAGTGTATGCTCGAAATAATAGCAGCAATACACAGGACTTAATTGCAATGGAAGCCTTCTTTTAAATCTTGCTCAATGACTGAACTCGATACTATTGGCATTTTCTAGCTATGAAGTGAAATTCTGCCAATGTTCTGGTATGATCATGCCTAGCCTATTTGGCATGTTTATTTTTTTTTCCCTCCCAGTGACCACATGCTTTTATGGGAGAACTCGCCTTGTAGACATGGATTGACACCTCTTTAGGCAGCCCTTCCTGTCTAACTGGGATACAATGCAGGTAGAAAGTAGCCTTTATGGGTGCTGTGGGGGAAGGGACCATGCAGAAGACTGAGAGATGGTAAGAAGAGCATCGACTGGTCACATTACTGCCGCAGGGCACTAGAGAGCAAGTGGCAGGCGTGATTATATCAAGCTATTGCATCCCTTCATAACTGAGAGGTAATAATAATGGGCAGGGAGGCATGGTTGCACAAAGCCAGAGGAAAAGCAAATCCTCATCTGAGGGGGTCGAACTTTAAATTGTGACGTGACTATATGTATAAAGCTAAAGGTGCTGGAGCACCGGGGACTGCACTCCTGAGAAGCACTGCTTTACCCAAGGAACAATATGGCAAAACAGCCATGGGCACGGAGGCATTTAAAGTACAGAACTTTACTCCATCACTCAAAGTATTTTCCACATCCACTATGCGATAGGCACTCCCAGGCCATTATGCAACTACCTTTTGCTTGTTCTCCAACTTGATATAAACACAGAAATTAACAAGCCCAACTGACTTCCCCAAACACTGTGCCACATGCCATCGCAACAGCGGCGCCCAATGCCCTTTACTCATGATATGCATGCATCATCCTAACACCACCCACATCGATGCATACTATAACCCAACACACGCTAAGAGCTCCCCACACACAATTGAGAGACACAACTTTGACGGCCACCATGACCCTGTGGCATACCAGAAACAACCAACATTAACTCTCTTACTGTCCCATTTCTCTCTCCCTTGGTGCAGCTCGTCGGTCTACATATTTACCAAACACTGCTCTTGTGTTGCGATTACATACCATCATTGAAGCATGTAACTCACTGGAGCCTCTCACTTACTAAATGCTACCAACGACCATGATGTCAGAAATGAATAATATATGTATCCCCTGGCGCATTCTATTTTTCTTTTGCACACACTAATGTATAATGTGTCCTTAATGTGGTCACCACGCACACAAATGCATTATTATGAATGTCGATGTAACCCTGTGATGTCTCCACAATGCTACCACCATGCCATACCGATGTACACATGTCTACAAATATTCAAAACCAACATGACACTTATCACTATTGGTATCTCCTAAACACTTTCCTTGGGCTTCACTACTCGGGTGTATTAAAATGTGCACACATTGTGTAACAGATGGTCGAAACACGTGTGATTAAAATCATCATGATACTAACCATCAAAACTTTCAGAACCGATGATACTATCTGATAGCTTTGCTCACCGGCCCAGCGCCTGTGACCTAGGTTCTTACCCATCTCTGTCTAATCCAATTTTGAGACGGAAGGGCGCCGCCTCCGAAGAACCCTATAACCGGCACCAGGGTTCCTTATATTCACCAATGATCGGCACAGTGATCTACTTACTCTAGGGCCCTGTCTCGCCTCATTTTGATTTGAGAAGTGCTGAAAAAGAAGCCTATGCAGGCAGCCGAGTAAACCCAAGTAACCTCTGCTGTTTCACACCAGGACTTCAGACCTCAGCCGAGGATTTCACCCTAAGAATTGGCCAGCAATCAGCTGGCGTGACTGCAGAACCATGGGTTATTCGGTTATCATAAAGCAGGTGTTCATAAAGCTGCTTGTTAAAAAGTACCATCATTTCTGTGGGTCTTCTGCACAATGCAGTCATTTAAGACAAATTGGGGGGAATATAGTTGGAGTCCATTGAAAAAATGTGAGCCTCAAATGGGAGTCTTCTGACACTTGTGTTCACTGTGTTGCGCTCCAGAAGCCATCCATGCAGTTGTGATATTTGTAGGTGCCATTGCTTCATCTACATCTTACAGATTATTATGTATTATTATACAGAGGGCAGAGTAGGACTGTGTGTATGGTAAGCAGCGAGTTTCAACTCGTTCTGGTCTATTCCTAGTGATCTCATCAACTTGTGCGAGAACTGGAAAGCAGCGACTCCGACTCATCAACAGTACATTTGCCACATTAAGTAGGTGTGGAAACCTCACTGATTACGCGATAAGAAGCAGAAATAAATTGGTCCCCATGGGCCTGCAGAAGCCCGATAAACTATTTGCAATTTTTATCAGCTGTTTTCACTGCCTACAGAATCCAGGCACAAAACAGCACGCATGCCAGGATACTGCTTCTAAACGAAGATAGCCTGGTGGGTTTTTCTCTACAGCAGATGGTGAGATTGCGTGTGTGCTCATGCCCACAGTAAGGTGATCCTAGTTGGCCTTTCAGACGAAAGCAGATGCATAGTAACGGTTTTCATGAGCTGCGAGCTGTTCTAGGGGGATGCAAGCTGTAGGAAGAACGGCTCTCCAACCCTCTTTTGTTTTTTAAATTTGGCCTCGAGGGGAAATCCGATCTGGAAAAACATATTTGAGACTGCCCATGGTTTAATCTTACTTATTGGTGGGATGATCATCGAAGCCCATTTATTTATTTGTACATTTATAGCAGCGTGCAAAGCCCACGGGCATCTAGGCGCTAGTTACAGAGCACAGAGACGTAGGGCATCTAGGCGCTAGTTACAGAGCAAAGAGACGGCGATAAGTGGGCAAGGGCAGGGGCGGGGAGAGTCGGTTGCTTTCTGAAGACGTTGTAGGATCCGGTTGAATGGAAATATTTTCGATTGTTTATTGCATTTTGAAATCCGCTGCTATGAGCTTCAAATCCGAGAAGGGTAAGCCTCTTTGAACCCGAACACAGTGGTATTCAAACTTGCTTATGCTGAGCCCCCCCCCCAAGTGAAAATATTATTGTTGAGCCCCCATGAGTAAAAATAGTGTTGCCAACCCCCCCTCAGATGACATCGGCTTCAATGTTCTATTGAAATCAGCCACTGTGATCCCTTTTTGAAGAGCCCCTGCAGGGGTGGTGTGAGCCCCACAGTTTGAAGACCGCTGCACCTAGCAGGATACATATTTCTTGCTGATTGCCATGCCTCTTTCGGGTGGATTACTGGTCAGGCGATGCCGCATAAAGGCCTGGGGCCTGAGTTGATTATATCTGGCAGATAGCGAGTTATAAGGCACAGCCATTTGCTCAGACTTTGGGAGGAATCTGTGCCGGTGCCTTGCACCCACTTGGTGCACAACAAAATGGTCCATGGGCCCCTCCTGCGTGGTCTTCATTGCAGTCCTCTCCATGATCTAAAAACCAGCAGTGGGCCGCCAGTTTGGTCTCCGGTGTCTGCAGGGCTGTCAGAAGATGTGGTGAGGCCCGGGGCAAAACATTTGGTGAGGCCCCCTTAGTTTTTTGCAATCGGCCAGCGGCGGCATATCCGCACACTGGAGACTTGAGAAATCTACCCTTGAATTTGTGTGCAGGATCCCAAATATGGTTTATTACTACTTTCTCTACTGAAGAAAGGTTCATGCCAGACTAACTTTTTTATCATTTGAATAAATATATATAAAATGGCATGAGCTCTCCACTGCGCCACCTCCAATTCTCTGAGAGTCAATCACTTTTCCAAGCAAAGAGTTGAGGGCAGATCTCTTTCTTCAGCTGGGGCCTTCCTCCGGAAACCGCCTCCCTGCCTCGCTGAAACTTGAGGAGCACCATCTCCGATTCCGGAAGCACCTCAAGACCTGTTTATTTGCTTCTGCCTTCTCTCTTCCTCTCCCTTTCTGATCACCTGCCTGATCCATGCACTGGTCACCTGGTCAAGCTCTGAATTCGGTCCCAACTGAGCAACGGACGCATCATATGTCTATTTATGGGCATGGTGACGTCGGCGCCGATACGGTGGGCGTCGAGGGACATCGACTCGGCGGACGTCGACGCGCAGCGCCCTCTACAGAAAACATTTCCGAGGCTAGCAAGCTGGAAACGTATATCAAAGATAAGGAATACATCGGAGGAACATCCCGCCGAAAGAACGTTACCAGGTAAGAAAATAACTTGTTCTTCTCTCTCTTCTCTCTCTCTTCCCCCTCCCCATCTCCCGATCTTTCTCTCTGCCTCTCTCTCCCTCTCTCTGCATCTCTCTTGCTGCCTCTCTCTCTTTCTGCCTATCTTTCTCTCGCTGCCTCTCTCTATCTTTCTGCCTATCTCTCTCTCTCTCTGCCCCTCTCCCTCTGTCCCCTCTCCCTCTGCCTCTCTCTCTTTCTGCCCATCTCTCTCTCGCTGCCTCTCTCTCTTTCTGCCAAAAATATGAGAAACGCTTCTACAGTTTTGAGTTCATTGTGGGGGTGGGGGGAGAAAGGTAGTCATGGAATCCATACTACAGAGTCCAGTGTAGAGACTATGGCTTTCCAGTTCTAGCTTTTATATGGTGAAACCTCCACTAAGGGATCAATGGGCACTCATTGAAGGGAATTCCATCCAGCTAGCCCTGCTGACCTGTTTGCTATTAACGGTGTCTCCCTTCATTTTTCTGTGACCCCACCTATGATGTACACTGTGCTAAAATGTTGGGAAAACTGTAATGCACTTTTGAGATCACCCTACTACTATCGCTGGCATTCTCAATTTGTGAGAATCCAAAAATAAAAATTTGAGAAAAGTTAATTGAAGTTCAGACCTTTATGATATTGGTGCTAAATAACACCTTAGTTGATTTTAAATGCCCCAAATTCGGTTTCAATAACCAGAACGTTGATGTGGCTCTCCAATTGGACAATCTGCAGACTATACGGGCCAGTATATCCTGGAAATAGTCCCATAACCCGCAGGTTCTTCTAAGCCCAGCTCTCAATGCATGCTCTCTAATACCATCCTCTCCTCCCTCCTACTGCCTCAATAAGCTTCGCCCCGTGCCCACTTACCTATCATTGTCTCACACTCCTCTCATCTGATCACAGGGGTCTCGGCCCCTCCCTGGCACTTCCTACTTCCAGGCCCAAATCTCATTCAGACGTTGGCGATGTTGACAAAAAGCTGCAGCCATTTACATGCATGTACCTAGGCATGTTCATCCATTTTTTTAAAAAAAAGAAAGTATTCCACAGCCAACTCTCTGAAACCTCCTAGGCAGATTACCCTCAAATTATGCAAGCCACCACATTTTACTTTTTGTCACATCCTACAATAGCTTTATAAACCATGCCCTCAAGCCATACCATATAGATTGTTAAATGCCTTCGCTTTGCTTTGGCCTTCAACTCTGCCTTGAGGGCCCATAGCGCGCCTGCGCAGCTCTCTGTGATCTGAACATGCTTCTTACTCATCCAAGACACCCTGCCATTTCTTCACCTCTCAGGTTTTACCTCCCTTTCGACTTCAGTGTTGTATTGCCTATTGTGTAGGCCTGAAGTCAACCCAACCTGCCTTCCAAGCAAAGTTGGAGAGGTCTCCTTTTTAGCTTTTTTTAAATATTTGTTTTTACACAATGAATGCTACATTTCTCGAGAATAACATCGAATGTGAATTTCTTCACATCGGTTTCGAATTCTGTATATATCCAAGGTAAGTGTTGAGACGCTATCATCACATGAGTCTCAATAAGGAGCTCCCTTGCCCTCCCCCACCCCCTAAACTCCCAGGGAACATCAGCTGTCAGTGTGTATGTTATGGTGTTGGAGCTGGTGACATTTCTGGGAGAAAAATACTCAGATCCACAATATATATATCTCACCACCCCCACAGGGGAACGCAGAGCGTAAAGTCGCAGTCCTTTTGCCCTGCATGGAGGCACATGGCACTAACTCTGATCTAGGCGGCTATCCTCCTAGTGTGAGCTTATTGAGCTTGAGCTACTCAAGCATGTTCTCATATTTCTGTAGCCGTGTTGAGACTGAAAAAGATAACTTGTACACATTTGATGTGGTCTACTTATCTAAGGTCGGGTGAAATTATTTTTTTACCCAGGCTGAGCATCGATGAAACGGAGCAGAGTGCTAGCCCTGCTGTTTCTGATGTTGTGGCGCATGATGAATGCGCTTTAAAGTAGTTCCCATCATTAATAATAATATGGGATTCATCAATCTTCCTTTCTCTTATTTAATATACAAACAGCGCAGGTTGTGGTGTAATGGCAACAGCTGTAATGAGAATTTCAATTTTTGGCAATTAAACGCAGCGTACCGCGCAGTCTGTTTTTCTTCTCATCTTACCTTTTTACATAGTGGTTGTTATGGCACAGAAACACTTCACTACATTTTAATCTACCTGCTGTAGAATCCCTCATTATAATACAAATAAAAAAGTTTTAATGTATTCTTCAGGCCTTTTTGGCATTTCTTTTTAACTGTGTCCGTCTGGCACAAAGTTCAATTTGGAGTGTCCCCTTTCCTACCATGTGTATTGATTTTAAAGTATCTGTTTCTGGAATATGTTGCAAAATGATATTGACCCTGCAGATGCCATTTCCTCTCTGTCAACCTCTTAGACTTACTACCTTCTGGCCACAGTGTGGTTATTCCATTCTACGTGTCCATACTCTGTACGGTTTCCCCATGAAACAGGACCCTTGGAATGACAACCCTTGTGATTGCCTCAACAACAGATTGTTGGTCCTGTATTCTATGGCCCCTGGACTTATTTTTTTATTTATTTGCATTTTTAAAGTGCTCACACGGCCCACGCGCATCGAGGCGCTGTTACAGGAATTGTTTGTTTTTTAGAGGCGTAATTGTTTTTTTTTTTTATCAAATAGGTTACCGCGCCCAGTTGCCATTTTGCCATTTGACCATGCCCCAAGGCACCTCAAAGGCATCTAAAGTCGCAATGCCCTTTTGTCTAGGCTCTAGAGCATGACCTTAGACTATAATGTGGGCACTCTGAGGGGCCATCATGGGCCAGTTGGCTACCACTAGCCCTGCGGAACTGAACAGTCACACAAAATGACCTCTGGGCATGGCCAAAGGTAGAAGTGTGAGAGAGACATACGTGAAGGGGTAGAAAGCTCCACATGGGATGCAAGCCTGTGAGCTGCAGTCTAGGGGTCCAGCTGCCAATGCTTAAGTACGAGAAAGGAGGGAGCTCAATTTCCCGGGTGGGCCTGGGGGGGAGGGGGTGGAGGGCCTGATTCCAAGGAGGAAGTGTGAGTGGGTCAGGGAAGATGGGTGTTCCTGAAGCCTTTCAAGAGAGTGGGGGACATCTGCAGAAGACACTTCTGTTCATACCAGAGACACTACCAAGGGGCTCCCTGAACCTCTCATTGGGTCGGTCAGGGAGAGGCGGGGGGGGGGCTCTATGTCGGAAGCAGACACACTAAGAAAAATGCTAGTCAGCAAATAGTTTCTGACTTTAGAAACTTTCAGAACCCATCACCAAGTCTGGGCCACAGATGAACACATCTCTTCGCAATATAAAAGAAAGGAAAAGTCCTTAATGTGTCTTAGGAGCTAGGGGCTCTGAATCCTGAGTAATTGCTACTCCCACTAAAGCCCACCAAGTGTGTGTTTTACTGTATGCTTCCAGCCCCTCACGCAGGAAGAACCTTTGGTTTTCTGGTCAGATGCTCACCAGTTCAACGCTCTTCCATTCAGCATTGGAAACTAGTGGTGGTTGTTTAAGATGCATTTTCTTTCACTGCATTTCTTTCAGTAGTTTTAGTACAAATGTAAAAAAAACAGTGATGGGGTGGAGCGGAGGGAAGGCAGGACCCAGGTAGCAGGTGTCAGGCGTGGTTATAGGATCGGTGAGGAGCAGGGACGACAGGATCACAGGCCAGTGGGGAACATAGTTCCACACTACTTTTTTTCTGCACTCCGACCCTTGATCCTGAAAAACTTTGTATCAGGGTGTAGGCTGCAGTGTTGTATTTTGGTCTCCAATGGATACCTCTCTGTTCTTACCACGGTAACCGTGTGCTGACCAGGGAAGGGCCTGCGTGTCCGAGCACTCTATTGGGGCCCGCCATCAATTTGGAGGAAAGTGCGATAGATTTTGGCAGTGCCTCCCAATTCGGTCGGCGGGACTCCTCTGAATGCATGGCTAGAATCAGCATTACTACTGTGCTACCTGTCCACTCATATCCAGCATTGCAAGTGTGAGTGGCGGGGGGGTGGTGTGGGGGGGTGGTGGGAGGAGCGAGCCACAAAAAAAAGTCCTGCTTCTTTTCCCCCCAAATGCAATGCGTGTGATATCATACAGTCTCTTTGTGGCCCCCCAACACAATCACATTTTTGGGTGACATTAGGGGCGGATGGCATTTTAACACATAGACATAAGAAAACCTATATAAAGCTGCAGCAGGGCCATTACAGATGCAGGAAACTCATTTATTAGAGCTATGTCCTGTCTATGGCTCTGTGGGGCAAAGTGCATGCAAACCTCTAAATGTGCATGTGGATTGAACCAACAGAAGCGACTTCACAGAGAAGGATATTGCAAGTAGCATCATCAGTCTTTAATACTTGAAGGCACCATAGAAGTGACTTTAGAATAAGTTGCCGTAAGTAAGCCAAGTGGCAAATAACTTAGTGGTGCAAAATACCTAAATTGCACTATTGTTATATATGGAGCAACTCTATAGCCATTACGGTATTCTTTTTATAACAGCATGATATATTAACATAAGCTACTAAGTGAATCCCTTACAGAGCTACAGATAAGACAGTGTGATTAAATGATCTGCCCAGGATCACACACTTTGGTTAAATGGTGAAACTGGGATGTGGACGGTTTAAGCAACTTAACTCTTAGTCCCAGTGCACTCCACCCAGGGTAAATCGGCTTTAGAGCATTGTTGTTGCTTATACAAATTCATAAAACATGTTACTGCAATTAACAAAGAAAAATAAATGAAGTAATCCCCATTTTCAAAGCATATACTTTTTAAAATGTCTCCACACTTCTTATATGTATGCATTTAAGCAACTGAACACATCTCCCCAGATTTAGTTGACATAGATATTTATCAAGCTTTTACTTTGCATTTCATATGTTTTAATAATACTTTATGCATAGCAATGCCTTGGAAGTAAACCACATTACATAATAAACGAGCCTTTCATAATAAACTAACTATACACCATATACATTGTCATAGAAATATGTTGAGTAATAAGAGTGTGACCTCAGTTTTATTCTCCCCATCCTGCATGCGGTCACAGTAGCATCATGCAGATTAATGTGAGCTTATCAAATCCCCCTTGGGTAAAGCCATAGTCATTATTTCATAAAGCATGCAACATTATGCACACTTTTCACTTCTGATCACCCTCTTTCACATTTCTTAAGGTTTAGAAGTACCAGCTACTAGTCCCCCCCTGCCTCCGATCAATCTCTAATGGCTCCCATTGTAATGGTCTGTGCCAGGACATTGAGGGTCCTGAGCAGGAACATTGTACTTGGCACCATCTTGTCCTGCCCGCGGGACACCGAAATGGGACCGGTGTCCCACTGAAAAATGTCCTGGTTGTGCTTTAAAATAGCAACTGCGGGGGCAAGCGAACCCCTGCTCCGCCGGCTCTGTACGTCAGTGCCACTCCCTGCTTGAGGCCAGAGAGCCTATAGTGTATCAACTCCTGGGGGCCGCAGTCATCAGGAATATCCTAGGCTTGGCTATGGTTAGCCAGTTTGGTCTCTGTGGCAAAGTATCACTTGGAGTGGTCCCCAAAGGACATTGCAGACTTCCACTGAGGGGCATGGCTTCTGGTCTGAGTGTATTCCTGAAATGAGAAAATGTGAGCAAACAGTCGGCATCACCCCAACTGCCTTTACAGCATGTGCCCGTGTCGCTTCTTCTCATTGGGGAGTTGCTCTTGCGTTTGCCTTTGGGCAGCAACATTATCCGATGAGCATTCAGCACGTGCACCTATGGCGAAAGACGGCCCTATCTGTTAATGCATGTGTTCTCTGACGCCTGTGTTAACGCGGCGCAGAAATGGGGCGTTTCCGCCGTCGTTGAGCAGCCCAGGCAGGTACAGTTATATTGATTCGCCTCCGGTCCGCAGTGGCTACCATGCAGGTCAAGCACTCGGCTTATATGGCGCTCTAAATCAGATTCTATTGCACTATTGACCTTTGTAAATATCGCAATAAAATCTGATTTATTAGCACATTAAATCCCGGCTCTTTGACCTGTACATTCCTTGCTCATTACTGTGCGCGGTTAACGCCACCACAAGCTAAGCACCCTCGCCATTTATTGCTGTTTCCAACACAATTATCTGCGCTTGCTTAGAAGAACCGGCGGCCCTTCTGTGCTGCTAATTCACAGCGGAGGGAAAACAAAGCAATGAACGAATAACCTATTTAATAACCCGCACTCCGTCTATTTGGCAACGTGCAAGCGTTGGTTTTGCTCTTCGGTGCCATGAAACAGAGGTGTAGACAGGGTAGGGCCTGAGTGGGCAAGGCCCCGCCACAATCTGTTAATGCCCACTCAGCAGCACTGTATGGTCATTTACAGATGTTGATGTCTGTCACTGGGGTCGGCCCAACTAAATTAGCTTTAGGCCCCACTTGTTAGACAATCCTGGCTCCGCCTCTGGTCTACACCTATGGGCCCTGGGCATTAATGTGGCGAAGGGAAGTAGGCACTGCTTGCGAGTTAATGTTCTAAACTGGTGCTTAAATAATGAGGAGAGGTTAGTGACATCGTGAATGCCCGGCCAGGTATCAGAAGGGTACCGATAGATTTCCCTGCAGAATAGTCCCAAAAAGATGGCTGGTTTGGGAAAGGGGATATTGAGCTTGTAGAGGTGGGGTTATTGGGCAAATGGATTTGGAAGGTGTTGACCCCCCACCCCTCATTTGACCCCCCCATTCATTTTGCAGGTAAAATTATTTGTAAATGGGTTTTACACAATCGGCGATAAAAACGCGTGGAACCATTCGTCGTCTTATGGCTACAGTACAGTTTCCACACGAGCCTTCAGTCTAATACGCGGTCTAGTTGTCAGCAAGACAGTAACCCGCGCGATCTAGGAATGCTGTGCCATGATTTTGTTCCAATGCATCATATATGCTTTCATTTTAAAACGGGCTGGTTCAAAATGGTATCCCCATCAGTGCTAGAACAAAAAGGTCTTATTTAGGTAGTGCTTAGTAACAGGGTTAGCTGGCTTCAAAGCAGTTGCAATTCCTTCTCCCAAGGCGAGCAAAGCAAGGGACAGAGAGATGACGCTGAGGTACTTGTTTCATACAATTCGGTTCAAGGAAGGAGGTACGGTTAGTGCCCACGCCTCCCGTTTACAGTCAGCAGGTTACCTCCTAGTCGGCATGGTTCCCAGGGGTGGACTGGGAAACAAAAGAGGCCCTAGAAATCATGTTAAAAGTGGCCTCATGTTACACGTTTTCAGCAAGCCCAACCCTTTTCCTATGGGAACATTTGGAAATACCCCACAAAAGAGGTCGAGGGTGCAGAGGCCTAGCGGGAAATCTCCAGAGTTCCCTATAGGCCAGTCCACCCCTGATGGTTCCAGGGCAGGATATGTATAAAGGAAAGTGAGTGGGCGCCCGTTTCTGAACACTCTTGTATGCTCTGAGGCAAGAGTAAACGTATGATGGGTGTTTACATCCATTTGCATTTGTATGGTTTTATTTTTTAAATAAATGGGGGCAAGCCTCCTACACCCGCTCTTTTATTTCATCTTTACCGCTTTCCATGCATCGTTTTTGCTTGTTCCCTGAAAATGAGCAAACACCAGCGTAAATGCGTGTGGTTCAATGTAAAGCCATGTCACCCATTTAGCAATATGTGAGTAATTATTGAAAGCAGCAATTACCTGGGGCATACTCGCGGTTCTTCTCAGCGGAGTCCCAAAACCATAAGGAACTCTCTGGCAGTTTGGTCAAGACAGCGATGAAAGTTCCAGCAGCAGAGTGTGCGGTTGCCACCGGGTGCTACATTGCACATATGTACTTTGCCTCACGCCAGCGCATTTTGACCATCCTTGCAGGGACGGACTTGGCGGCGGCAGCGCCCTTGGCGATTTCAGAAAAAATGTGGCACCTGCCTCCCCACGTGCCCATGGTCAATGCAACGATTTTCTTTGTAACTATAATCACTGGAATAGGGCGCTTATGCTAATGCATGAGCGCCCTATTCTAATGAAAACCACCTCGCTCCTGATCTAAGAGCCCTTTGGGTAACGTGCATGCAACGAATGGGGATGCAGAATAACTCTGACACCAAATAATCAAACCAATTCAGGAAGATGGCAAAATTTGCTGTTTTATTATCAATTGTCTAAAATAGGGAGTTACAACAGACATCAATGAACGTTCGCTCAAGCTCTCGGTTCATTTCACATAAATACACGTTTATATACACAAAATGTGTCATACGTGATGTCATACTACGTGGCAAACGGGAAAAACCTACGAAGGGTTGCGATAGGCTCAAGGGGAACATCTAAATATACTTTCTATAAGGGATGGGATTGTGGTTGGATATCTGTTAGGTGGACACCCCTGTGTCGTCTTCAACACTATTAAGTACACAATATTTCATTGGCTCAACCTATAAGGCCCTTCATTATATGGCCCTCTGTAATTGGTTGGCATGCTTGTGCCATGTCTGGAATATTCAGTTCACATAGCAGCACGTGAGCTCAGACCCAGGTGCCAGGAGGTGGACTTTACCTCCCCACCCAATTAGCCCGTCTCATCACCCATGCCTTCTGCCATGAGGATTGTCTTTGAACTTGGCCTTGCAAAGTATTCTTGAATGTGAAATATATGGGAGTGCGAGCATGCACTAGCGCTGTTCTAGAACTCCAAGCTCAACTCTATTTCCATCCTTGGTTCACATGACAGGAGACCATGATTTGGACCATTCTTCAGCATTTCAATTTCTTAAATGAATAAAACTTGGCATGCATGGTGTTCTTTCTTTGCACCGTAACAAGGGATGATTCAGCTTCTCACGTTCACTGCCTTTGAGAATAGATAACCGGCCTTGGCGGATTTCACTTTGACACCAGGCCAAACAGCCTCACCATTCGTATCCATGATCTCAACTAATTCTTGCTGCAAGACAGTTCTCTGCCTTTCCGCTCCATGGGTCTGGGCTTACTAAATTCCTGACACCGATGTCCAGCTTCTATACAATGAAGGCTTCCCATGCAGTCTATTCAGTACATGGAGCCAGCTTCCGATATTACCTAATCTATTTGCATTGCTGCATTTGTACAGTTATTGAACGGCTTGCATTTTCTGCAGCGCGTTACACATGTGCAATCTTCTTTTCGCATATGAAAGTTTACTCGATTCATAACTTCATCAGTTTCTATAAGGTCCATGCATCCTCTTCAACGAGTCTTCTCAGGCCATCACGTTCCTAACTCGGGATGTCACCTTCCCCTCTTTCTCTCATTTTTCATATTCCTTCAGGGAGTTCCTTCCTCAGATTGTTGTCTCTTCGGGAATACATTTGATAAGGTTTTCTCAGGGGGTACCTTCTTTCGAATATTCACTGTGGTATGGTCACAACTGCTGGTGTCAAGCATGGCACAATCTCAGGCTGCCAACATACAGGAGGTAGGGGGCAGGATTTCCTGCAGAGGCATGTGGCTGCTCCTCTACACTCCTGTGTTGGAGTGGGGAGGTAATCATCTCAATAGGGTGCCGATGCAAAGCATCAGCACTCTATTGTTATTAAATGCGCCCGCTTCTACGGGTGCTTTTATTAACAAAAGGGCGCCTGTCGTGCCTTCACCTACTATGCCAGCTCAGGGAGGAGCCCTTGAAAGACTCCCCCCGAGCCGGCTTGGTGGGGGGCTAATGGCACCCTGGGGAGGCTATGGTGCCCCAGGTGGGCTCCTGGCCCGCCCTACCCTAAGGCCGGCCCTGCATCCTTGCGTGACATTGTTGCAGATTTGAAGTGGCGCCGACAGCTCTGCATAAGGCAGCACCTAACAGGCATGCTGATACTCCTTGCTTGAACTACAACTTCACTCTGAAATGCTTGCCGGAGGAGAGACTGTGGCCTCAGTCCTCACAGGGAAAGCTGCTTCCAAGTCATTCTCTTCGCTCTCCATGCTTCCAGAGCAAATCGAAACCTGACCAACCCACCAAACGGCGAGCCATAACTGCCCCCCCTGCCTTGCAACAGATGTTAGGCATGGTACCACACAGCGAGGCTCCAGTTAGGGGATACAACGCTCTATATGCATTAACTGTTGATTCGAAAAGGAAGACCAATTTGGGACAACAATAAAGGTGGGCTCATTAGGTAGTCATGGGGTCTGCAAAATCTTAGATCGAGGTTAAATACAGAATATAAAACAGAATTGAGAATCTTTGATTGATGGCAAATCTATTTAGTGTGATTAAGTACAATGCGATTGTGTTTTTTTTTTAATTATTGATTTCAGTTTCTGTCAAGA
Organism: Ambystoma mexicanum; assembly: GCF_040938575.1. NCBI lineage: Eukaryota > Metazoa > Chordata > Amphibia > Caudata > Ambystomatidae > Ambystoma > Ambystoma mexicanum. The sequence continues at coordinate 161,278,848 of NC_090928.1, read as the reverse complement.
AGACATGTTTTCTTGAGAGCTCAGGAAGGATGCTTTGCGTGACCGTGTCAGCCAAGGTTACAGTAGTAATTAAGGAAAAAACAACAAAGGGGGGCAGATTGCAAGGCTAAACGCTACGCCCTACCTGGTCGTGTATGACCACAGATGCATTAGTCGTTCGTGGCACTAAATCCCTATAATAGATCATAGAAAATAATGATGTAAAAATGGATCAAAGAAAAGCCTTGTGGTGCACAAGTAGAGCCAGGTTAAGGCCATCTGCTTTAGAGGTAATGGTGTAGGTCTTTGGTAGCAGAAATATAAATCCCAAGTTTTGATCAGGTAAACGTTTGCTATAGAAAGATGGCGCGACACCTGGAAAGTGGGTGTGCATTTTGACCATTTAATATTGATTTATTCATTCTTTAAACAAATGGGAACACAAACTTTCAGTCCCTAACAAACACACCAGGGTAAGAGTTTCTATAGTGGAAACCCATGATGCACAAAAGAAGTTGCAACTTTGAGGCAAACGATGTTGTATTTCGAGTTACATTATTAAAAATGTTCACAACAGGTGCATGTCTAAAATTTAAAAATGCGTGTAAAGTAAAGACTAGCATTGGCACAGCCAGTAGGTTGGTGATATGTCAAGTTGAGCCACAGAAATTCCTTCACAAGCAATGCTGCCTCTGGGAGCGATCCGAGTCTTCGGCTCATACCCTGTTCCGTACTTCCACCTTTTCAGCTCACCTAAGAGGGACTTGACGTCATCAGGCTCTGGTTCTCTGTCACCGTAGTCCTTGATCTAGAGTTGCCAAAAAGGCCTAACGTAGTGGACGAGACCATGACTTAACACAAGCTCTGACCAATCCTGCACAGGGGTTATTGTGAGGTGGCATTTTTTACAGCCTAATACTGCCACATTTGAAATCCTAATTTCCGAATTTGCCACGCGAGCCCCCACAGGCTTACTATGCTGTGCCTGAGACGTGCACCTTTTCTGTGTCTGGTTCCACTACTGAGACCGAAAGCTGAATCTGTAGTTTAACAAGGAGCCCATCAGTAGATCTCACTGGTGCCATTGGTCCTTGGAGCAAAAATCCTATCTGCAAATTTACTGCCCCAATATGCCTGCTCACAGAAGATCCACTAACCTAGGTGACACTAGCAGGCCCAAGGTCAAGGCTTCTCTTAATATCTCTAGGCATCCTGTGAATAAGCCCATGACCCAAGAAAACTCCCACCTGGCTCCTGGATGCATATCAAACTCTGTCAGTCGAGTGCAAATGAGTAGGGGGCAAATTGCACTACGGGACATAGCAAAAAGCAGCCTTTACTTAAAGGACAATTCAGGGTTCTTGGTTTCTGTAGCTTCCACCGATAATTATTTTGGACCAAGAATTTCCTGTTTGAATGGATGGTGTCCTCCCACATATTCCTCATCTTTGATATATCCCTATCCAGCATCAGTTGCTTTAGACTTTTTTTCACAGCAGAGGTCGCCATGCACCGATTATTTCTTGTCCCCCGGCGACCTCCATCCGCTCTACAGTATGACGTTGACACAGATATATATAGCTGCACTGTGCCCGTTACCTCAGTTTGGTTTTTCTGCATGCACAGCACGCCCCGGTTCATTTCTACTGCATAGTAGAGGTTTTCTTTGAAAATGTTTACTCCTAAAATGGGCTTCAAAAGGTGTGCGGTTTGTGGGTCAAAGATGTCCACCGCTGACCCAAGCCGTATTTGTCTTTGTGCCTTGGAATCTACCACAAGACCTGATGACTGCGGATCATGTCAGTATGACAGAGAAGGCCTTAAAAGAGCGGAAAGGGAAACTCACCCTAGGTAGGACTCCTTTGAAATCTCCTTCAACCACTCCTTCCAAGAGGAGGTCTTCAGACGAGATAAGTTTGAAGGGCGTTTCGCCCCATGATAAGCACGCTAAAAACTCCAAACTCTCTCAATCCAGAAGTAGTTCCCACCATTCTTTGTTTTCGACCTCCTCACAAAAGATCAAAGAAGAGACACTTCATCTTTGGATTGCACGCCTGACCGCAGAGTGAGTTTTCCAAGATAAGTCACCAACCAAAGTCGAATGGGAGAATTATGCCTCCAGATGATGGTCTTGAGAAGGCGGCTTCTCCCGCCCCTTCAAAAAAGTTAAAGAAAGCTTCTGTCTCTATTGAGCCTCGTAAGACCAATAAGTAGTGCACAAAGGCTACTGCTTCTGTGCCCTTGAGCCCGGGAAAAAAACCTTAGTAGCTCCCTAGAGAAGCTTCGGGACCTCAAAGTCTCAAGAGAAGCCAAAGGTTAAGCCTCACCCCTCCACTCGTTCAACGGGACTAAAGTCTACTTTCTTGGCGCCGAGACCCTCAACGTCCAAATTGTCGACGTCTTTGATGGAGGTTTCAAACCCTTTCAATCCTCTGCCTAGAACATATTTTTTTTAATCTGTCTTCAATTTTTGCAGAGGAGGAAGTAACTGATCAGGACACTCCTCCGTTTGACCTGGAATTTGGAACTCCCAACGTTCCTGAAGCCTTGATTTCAAAGCAGCAGCATCTGGTGGACTCATTAAGAGATGCTAGTGGGCTAGATGCCTCTCCAGAGGTGGGATTTGCCAGCCCAGAACCTTCTATACAGGCAGATGCTTCCTATAGGACAGGCATGGGCAAGGTTACTGAGTATCTGGGCTGGGGAAGTCCGACTGCAGTCTGAAGAGCAGAGTCATGGCAAATTGGGGGAATGTCCTGATACAAATCCTGTGGTTACTAAGGATTCCACCAGGAAATACAGACCTTTGAGTGTAGATTCAGAGTTCTTCTCAAAACAGTGTCCAGAGAGTCTAATGATTCAGGCTGCCACTTCTAATGGATTGTGTCCTCTCACGTATTCCTCATCTTAGATATATTTGTCAGCCTGCTGCTTCTTTCAGAAATGTTTTCGCCAGAGGGCGCTGTGCTCGAGGCTGCGTAGCTTGGTCCCTCGAAGGCTGCCTTCTAGCGTCGATGTTATCCATCGTATAAATGGCTCGAGCCGGGCCTGTTGGTTCAGTTCCGTTTTTCCGAGCTTCTGCTTCGTGTACCGAAAACGGCGCATCAGTTTTTCTCATGAGAAATGTCTTCTTCAACCCCGACAGCACCCAAGACGGGTTTTCAAAAAGTCTCTCAAATGCGGAAGAAAGATGTCCATTACGGATCCTCACCGCAACTGTCTTTGGTGCCTTAGTCCTGATCACCGAGTCGACGAGTGCGGGTCGTGTCAGGCTATGTCGAACAAGGCTCTTAAGGAACGCCAAGGTAAGCTAGCGGTGGGGGGGGGAATAGTCTTTCAAGTCTGCTAAAAGGCTAAAAGACTCGAGAGAATCGTGATCTAAATCTCATCATGAGTCGAGGCGATCGAGGTCGAAAAGTCGCTTGAGGAAGTGCTCTTCCTCGTCATCGAAAAAATCAAAAAAGCGACGTCATTGATCGTTCGCTTCTTCCTCGCCTGACAGAAGGTTAATTTCTTGTCCTTCAAAGCATGATTCCCCAAAGAAATGTGAAACCTTTACGGCTTCAATGCAAAAAAAATTTGAGAAGGCGGCCCCAACCCCCTCAAAAAAGCTACATGAAGAGCATGCCCCTGTCCACTCTAAAGGTGATGGAGGGAAATCCAAAACGTCTCACACTAAATCCGACAATGCCCTCAGACGATGATTCTCCAGTGCCTCATGAGACTGTACAGAAACCTTCGGTGCATAAATCGAGTTTGCCTGAGGACAAAATGGCATCCTCATCGTCGAAGTCAGCTATCGACTCGACGCTTCCTTCGGAGACGCGGTCGAAGCCAAAAATGGCGTCGATACCTGCGGCCTCAGCATCGAAGCCTTACTCGACATCGAAGCCATCCTCGATGACCTCGGGATTCCTTCGAGTATGGTGTTGATTCCGTCGACGCCTTTGTCTGGGAAATCTTTCATTCTGTTTCCCAAGATGACAACTATGGCTAAGGATTAGTCCCACCTTTACCAGAAAAAAATGTCCACCCTCAGCCCTGGCAAGAATTTTTAAAATCTATGTGTGCTATTTTTGAGGAACAAACCTCTGATGAGGAAATTACATCAGCTGGTGTTCGATTTGGGACAAGAGAAGTCCCTGCGGAACTGGTAGATCCTAATTAAAAAATGTCAGACCTTTATGACTGCCTACAATCCGCCAGTGGCCTAGATACCTCACCCTAGGTAGATTTTGAAAGGCCTGACACCACAGACCATGCTGAACCGGGGTATAGGAACCTCATGGGAAGAGTAATAGATTTTATGGGGTGGAAGTCAGTGTCCCCAAGATATGACCAGGATGACTTAACAGACATTATTGATGAAGGACCTCAGAAAGACCCAGTCCTTCCCTTCCATAAAGTTCTTCAAAAGAGAATTATGACAAATTGGGAGACACCTGAATCTCTACCAGCTGTAAATAAGAAATTTGTAGGAAAGTATAGACCTGCTCCCTCGGATCCAGAATATTTATCTAAGCATCCTTTGCCTGAAAGTTTGGTAATTCAAGCTGCGACTGCGAATAGCCAGTCGATTTATCCCTCTATGCCCCCTGACAGGGATGATAAAAAGATTGATGCTTGGGCGAGGAAGGCTTTTACTTCCGGTAGTATGGCCCTTAAGTCTACTAATGTGACTTGTACATTAGCTAGGTTCACTTATACCCTGTGGAGCAGTTTAGATGCAGCTGCTGATAACATCCCGGAGTGTGAGGAGCAGGATGGTTTCCTGGCGATAGTAAAGGATGGGAAGGAGGCTATTGAGGAGTACCTCAAGTCAGGACTGGATACTGCAGAGAGTATAAGCAGATCCATGGAATCTAGCGCAGTCTTGCGTAGATTCGCATGGCTGAGAAAATCTGGTTTTGCATCTGATGTACAATCCAGATTACTTAATATGCCCTTTGACGGCTTGAGGTTGTTTGGCAGCAAGGCAGACGAGAGCTTGGAGAAGCTGCAGACCTCGAAAGCGGCAGCAAAATCACTCAGCGCCGCTATAAGGCAACCTCAACAGCACTCTTACGCAGGGTCATCTTCCAGGAAGGGTCTCCCTTTTCGCTTCTATTCCTCTTTTGGAAAAGGGAGAGGGCAGGCCAGTCAGAGGGGACAACAAAGAAAACCTTTTCGTGGTGGAAAAGGGAGAGGTGCTAGATCAGCCTCAGCCGTGGCTACTACCTCCTCAGCCTCTGCTGCAGCCACTGCAAAGCCACTTTGAGGCCTTAACCCACAAGACCCCGGTGAGAGGCAGAATCACTCAGTATCAGTAGGATTGAGACCCATCCTGGACTTGAGAAATTTGAACAAATTCCTCAGGAAGGACAAGTTCAAGATGGTGACCCTTTCTTAGATCGTTCAGGCTCTTCAGCTTCAGGACTGGCTGATTTCATTGGACCTTCAGGATGCTTACTTTCATGTGCCGATCCATCTCAAACATGAAGTACCTGAGGTTCGCAATTGACGGATCTCACTATCAATTTCGAGTTCTGCCATTTGGGCTGACCTCCGCCCGAAGGTCTTCACCAAACTAATGGCGGTAATGGCAGTGAGTCTCTCGAAGCGGGGGGATTCACATCTACCCTTATCTGGACGATTGCCTAATCAGGGCAATTTCACCCAAACTGTCCCAGGGACATCTGGCCATGACCTGTCACTTCTTACACAAATTGGGCTTCTCTCTCAATTACAAGAAGTCACAAATGATTCCGAGCCAAAGACTCCAATTCATCGGAGCGGTCCTGGACACCATCTCAGGGAAAGCCTCGCCTCCCGAGGAAAGAGGTCACCACATTCTGCAGATGGTAACAAAATTTCAGAATGCCCAACATCTACCAGCTTTCGACTTCCTAAGGTTGCTAGGCCTCATGGCATCCTGCATTTTTCTGGTGCCAGAGGCTCGACTGAGGTGAGATCCCTTCAATGGGCCCTCAGGATTCAATGGTGCCAGTTTTCAGGGGAGATGTCAGATCTTTTACAAGTCCCGTCCAAGGTGGCTCAAGATCTCCTTTGGTGGGCTCACAAGGAAAATATTCTCAGAGGGAAACCTTTTTGGCAACCATGGCCGGAGATAGCTGTAGTGACGGATGCCACACTCACAGGGTGGGGAGCCCACACCAATGATCTGACAATCAGCGGTCCTTGGTCTCCATCGGAGTCAAAACTACACATCGACCTTTTGGAGCTGAGGGCAATCAGACTAGCGCTGAAGGCCTTTCTGCCCTCTGTACAGGGAAAGAATGTCCTGATAATGACGGACAACACAGTGGCCATGTACTACCTCAATAAACGAGGAGGCGTAGGATCACTCCCACTGTGCAGAGAGGGTTATAGGTCAAAGTACCGAATCAAAAGGATCGAATGACAAAAGGGTTGAATCAAAAGGACCGAAAAACAAAAGGTTTGAAAAAAAATGTATTTACATATTTTGTTTTGGGGGGGGGTCCCCCCAAACCCCTGTTTTTGTGGTAAAAAACACTTTTTTTACCTAAATGAAAACCCCCCCAAAAAATAAAATAAATTTTTTTTTCGAACCTTTTGTTTTCGATCCTATTGACTCTGACCTTTTGCATTAGATCCTTTTGTATTCGATCCTTTAACCGGACACCTGCAGAGAGGCAATGCAGCGCTGGTTCTGGGCATTGCAAGAAGGAATCTCTCTGTCAGCAGTTCACCTAGCCGGAGAGCTGAACATGGCGGCGGATGCTCTGAGCAGACAGGGCACACTCTCCCACGAGTGGGAGTTAGCTCAGGAAGTCCTTCAAGAGATCTTCACCCTTTGGGGAACCCCTCAGGTGGATCTGTTCACGACCGTGGCAAACCGGAAGTGCGATCTATATTGCTCAAAGGAGTCTCCCTAGAGAGGAGCTCTAGGGGACGCGTTCGTAGTGGACTGGGTATATACACCCCTTTACGCTTTTCCTCCAGTCCCTGTGATTCCTCATGTAATCAGGAGGTTGAGAAAGTTCAGGAGAACCATGACCCTAATTGCCCCGGACTGGGCCAGGAGGACGTGGTACCCGGACCTTCTGTATATGTCCATCTGCCTTCCAATACGTCTTCCACAAAGAGAAGATCTTCTCTCGCAAGAGGAAGGTTGGGTTCTCCATCCAGAGGTCAAGACACTCGACCTTCACGCCTGGCTTCTGAGAGGTTGGGACATAAGGATTGGGACATCCCGGATGACGTTATAGAGATTTTGCTTTCGGCCAGAAGGCCAGCAACTAAATCACTATACCAGTGTCATTGGAAGAAATTCAGTAACTGGTGCAGGGATAAGAATGTGGATCCTTTGCAGTGTACTACTCCCATAGTCCTTTCCCTTCTATTACATTTAGCCAACTCGGGGCTCCAAGTTGGAACTATTAAAGGATATTTGGCAGCGCTATTTATCTTCAAGCGCCCCTCAGAAGAAGTTTCATATTTCAAAATGCCTTTGGTTATTCAATTTCTTAAAGGGTTAACAAATATGTTCCATCCTACACCATTCCAAGTTCCCATTTGGAATTTAAATTCAGTTTTAAAGTTTCTTATGTGTGCCCCTTTTTAGCCTTTACATTCTTGTCCTTTAAGGCTCCTAAAAACGGTTCTACTAGTGGCTCTAACTTGAGCCCGCAGGGTGAGTGAGCTGCAGGCGCTCTCATGTAAGCCTCCTCGCACGGTTTTCCATAAAGATAAAGTTGTTTTAAAGGTCAAGCCTTTTTTTCTACCTAAAATAGTTTTGGATTTCCATCTGTCACAGAAAATCACTTTACCATCCTTTTATCCTCCTCCACACGCTAGTAAAGAGGAGGAAAGATTCCACAGATTAGACCCTAAAAGGGCTCTCAGTTTCTACATATCTAGACTGGAAAGATTTAGACAAACAGATCAGTTGTTTCTCGGGTATACTGGACACAAATTGGGCCTTGGTGTCTCCAAACAAACTATATCCAGATGGATTATCCTAGCAATATCTGAATGTTACAAATTGGCTGGGAAGGAGCCTCCAGATGGTTTAAGGGCTCATTCAACCAGGGGCATAGCAATTTCCACGGCTCTTCAGAGGGGTGTCCCAGTGCAAGACATTTGTGCTGCGGCCACTTGGTCATCAATGCACACTTTTGCAAAACATTATTGTTTAGACACCACTTCTTACCAAGTAGGCCTTTTTGCAAAAGCCGTCCTTCATTCTGTGCATAATTGAAGAACTATGGTACTCCCGCCTCCGCTAAATTACAACTGCTATGGGAGTCTATCTAAGATGAGGAATACGTGGGAGGTCACAATCCATTCGAAGAACAAGTTACTTACCAACTGTAGCGTTCTTTTGACTGGATGTTCCTCCCATGTATTCCTCATTGACCCTCCCAACCTACCCCTCCGTACAGTTCTTATGCTTGTTGCACTTGTACTTCCTTAAGAGCCTGAAATCTGCCGACACAAAGTACAACTGATGCAACCATTAACATCGAAAAAACAGAACTGAACCAACGGGCTCGGCTCGGGCCATTTATACGACGGATGACGTCGACGCTCGGTGGCGGCCTTCGAGGGAGCAAGCTACCCGGCCTCGAGCACAGCACCCTCTGGAGAAAAAAATTACGAAAGACGCAGCAACCTGACGAATATATCTAAGATGAGGAATACGTGGGAGGAATATCCAGTCGAAAGAACATTACAGTTGGTAAGTAACTTGTTCTTCATCAAGGGCAGCCGTCTATCCTACATTTTCTCCTGATAGGGATGATAAAAGGTTTGCTACTCTAGCAAGGAGAGTTTTCTCAGCCAGTAGTATGGCTTTAAAATCCATCAATGCCACACGTCCTTTGGCCTCATTTCTAATCATGTTGTGGGAAGTGGTGGCTATGGCTGCTGAACACATCCTGAATGGTGAAGAAATTGATGGATTTTTAAATATTGTTCAGGATGGCAAGGACGCAATGTGCCAGTCGCTCCAGTCTGGATTGGATTCAGCTGACTGTGTCAGATGAGCAAAGGCAGCTAGTACTGTCTCATGGAGATTTGCCTGGTTGAGTGAGTCTGGTATTGCACCAGATGTCCAAGCAAGGCTTCTGAACATGTCGTTCGACAGCTCCCATTCAAGGCGGATGAAAGCTTGGAAAAGAATGAGTCGTCAAAAGCAGCAGCAAAATCATTGGGTGAAGAAATTCGACAGCAGCAACAGACCCACACGGCTTCTCAAGGTTGGAGGGTATGATCCTTTCGCTAGTTTTCATCAGTTGGAAGGACAAGGGGTCAGAGCAAACAAAGAGGCCAGAGGAGATTTAATTGTGGTGGACAAGGTGTTAAGTACCCCCCGAGCAGCTGCAACCTCTGTGCCATCAACAGCTGCCACCACTACACCAATACCTCTCTGAGGCCTTGGTCCACAGGACCGTGGTGGGGGTGGCAGGGTGGAGGCAGGCTGACTCAGCATCTGGAAGAATGGCAAGGCATAACTTCTGATGTTTGGGCCCTGCAGACAGTAGCCCAAGGTTAATGCCTCCCATTCTTGACAAGGCCTCCTAATTCTCGACCCGAGAGTCAGTCTTTAAAGGTACCGGATCTGCTCCTTTGGCAGGAGGTTTGCATCCTGCTGGAGAAAGGCGCTACAGAGCCAGTGCCTGTAGCGGAGATGAACCAGGGATGGTACTCCCCGTATTTCATAATGCAAAAGAAGGACGGAGAACTGAGACCCATCTGCTTGAACAAGTCCCCCAGAAAGCACATGTTCAAGATGGTCACTCTTGCTCAGATACTCGAGGCCCTCCAGCTCCAGGATTGGATGGTATCATTGGACCTGCAAGAGGCTTACTTACATGTGCCTATTTATCACAAGCACAGGAAGTACCTGAGGACCGCCATTGGCAGTTCTCATTTTCAATTTCGGGTTCTGCCTTTCGGGCTCACTTCTGCCCTGAGGGTCTTCACCAACTTGATGGCGGTAGTGGCAGCACATCTGAGGAGAGGGGGTTCATGTCTACCCCTACCTGGACGATTGGCTGATCAGGGCGCGTTCACTCATACAGGTCCTGGACACCTCAGCATCACCTGCCACTCCCTCCACAAACTTGTCTTCTCCCTCTATTTCAAGAAGTCCCAAATGATGCCTCTCAGAAGCTTCAATTCATTGGAGCTGTCCTGGATGCTTCCTTGGGGAAATACTCGCCACCCTAGGTGAGGGCTCAACCTATTCAACAGAATAATGTGAAGTTTCAAAATGCCCAGCGTCTACTGGCCTTTGGCTTTCTAGGGCTTCTCTGTCTCATGACATCCTGCATTTTCGCCAGAAGCCAGTTTGAAAATGAGAATGAGGTCTCTTGAGTGGGCCCTCAGATCCTAGTGATCACAGTTTTCCAGCAGAATGACATATCTACTTCAAGGCATGTGCGAGGTCACGCAGGATCTCCTATGGTGGGCCTGAGCGGAGAACATGTTGAAAGGGGAACCCTTTTGGTAACCATGACTGGAGATAACAGTAGTTATGGATGCCTCCCTTACAGGTTAATCTGGCAATCAGCAGTCGCTGGTCTCCATCGGGGTCCAAACCAAACCTCAACCTTTTGGAGCCAAGGGCAATCAAACTTGCGTTGATGACCTAGACTCATTAAAGGTTTATTTCAGGCACACTTCAGGGGTTGAGTCACTGATTTAGTTCTTAAACACCTCAACTCAGCCTTTCATCCTTCTGAGGTCAATAAATGAGTACCAACACAGGTTGAGAGATATTGTATGTATATATAAAGCGCTTAAGCGTAAGTGCTATACAATAACACATCATCATTTGGCCATGGACGTATGCTTGCATTCACAGTAATTTGTTATTATGGTCATATACAGACTGATATTAATGATACATATGTCGATCCATTCTTGTATGAAATGTATGTCACATTATAGTGATATTGTAACCATATTTATCGTAGTGTACTTAGGAACAATGCTATGTGATGCCACTTCCTGTTTTGTGAAGGGGTGAAAGGTGTTCCATCGCTTCCTGTGATATCACTTTGGGGTGGGGACAAATGACATCACTTCCTGTGATGTCATCACAGGTCAAGCGTCATGTGATGTCACTTCCGCTACCCCTGGCATTTTGGTGAAATGACGTCCCTGGCAGTGTGGTGCAGTGGGAAGTGTCTGTGCTTGTGCAGCAGCATTTCAAGAACACTGACTGAAAAGGACTGCTGCCATGGACGGGCCCCTGGAGTGTGCCATGCTCTTATTAATCTTTACCACCCTCGCCTGTGTGACCTTCAAGAAACAGCTGCTTGTGTCTTGTCGAAGTGTGACAAGCCATACTTTTGCTTGGGGTGAAATCGTGGTGAGGATCTGTGTCCCTTGGGACTCTTTCTTTGCTTCCCATGGATACTTGTTGGTGCTGCGGGGAGGGATCCGTGCTGCAACAGTTGCCCTGTGCTGAGAGCTCTTCTGTGTTCACTAAATATATACATACTATAGACAAAGGATCTAACTCTGTTTAACCGCCAATGACCATAGCAGTACAGCTACTGCTTTAATGTTGCTTCATGGCAATCTTTTTTAGTCACTTACTTGCGATGCACTCACGACTTTGTCGGGCACTTTCCACTGGTGGTGAGATTGCCATTTAGTGATAGTGAATAAGGGGCGGGAAAGATGCACATATTGGAATGAGAGAGTTCAAAAGATCTTCTATTTATAATATATTTAGTGAATGAACACCTCTAGAGGGTGGCTCTATTATAAACTACCAAAAAAGGAGAAAAATAAACAGTGATTTTAAATTTACAATGCAAATTTAGCTCTTCTGTTTTCGATAGCAACATGACAAATAGTTACCTCCTCCTCAGGACCTCAAAACGTAGGATAAAATCTCCAGAGGAGAGCGAGTGGAGAAGGATTTTTTTTTTTAAGGAGAAAAATCCCTGGTAAGCGGCTATCTGTTAGGATTTGCTCTTTACGATCATTTTTCCCATGATATCTCTCTTGTCATGTGACCCTGTTGAGTCCAGAAGTGGACCGAGAAGTCCAGTTTGATAATTGAGTTGTTTTTATTGTTTATTTGGCAAAACAAAATTCGGCTTTATCTTCCTTGTAATAGAAATCTGCAAAAGCCAGTCAAAGAGAACTGTTTGTGTATTGGTTTTTTTTTTGCAGAAAAGCAAGTGCTAAATATTTGTCTTCCGGAGATGAGCTGTTAGTACTGGGAAAATGGTACTTCATCACTACTGTCAGAGAAACTGAGCTTTGCGCAAGTCAGCTTAGGGTAACAGCAAAAGACAGACAGTTGTATTGCCTTGAAAGACAATGAACAGAGCTACATGCTTCCTCAACCAGCCCAATCCATCAACAGCCCCACCGACCCACCAACCAGACTGCAAGCTAGTCTCGGGAGGATAGCTCAGGGTCAACGTCCTCCCCTTGGAAGCAAGACGACACGGAGCACCACAGTTTCGATCTCCGGGTCTACGCTAAGAAACCTCTGGGTATTAAGCGCGTTATAAATAACCTATCATATATATCATATCATAGGTTATGACCCTGTGTCCGGATTGAAACTTAAAAAGATGACCCTTCAAACAAAACTCGTGTTGTCCAGTGTCTGAGAGGCAACCTACCTCTTCCGTCACATCTTTTCTAAAACATTCAGATAGTCCAATAAAGAAGATGGCTCCTCAATGCCAATGGCCTGAGGTGGATCTTTCTAGAATCCAGCCGTCCAGTTGACAACCAAGATTGAACTCTTTCGTTTGCAGGTCCACACCACGTGACACCTCTGGTGCCCCACAGAGAAATGCTGCATCTTGCTCTCTGTGACACACTTACTTTCAAAGAGTTAGCAGGAAACATAAAACAACCCAATGATAATTCAATGTGATAACTGATTCTACTAAAATAGCCAGAAAAGTGATGGTGGCAGACATACTCTACATATCGGATACAAAGAAATATTTTTTTTAAAAACAGAGCTGCTGTGATGGGAACAAATGAAAACAAATTTGCATCCAGAGTAATAATCCTTTCAATACATTATTATACAACAGAAGCATGGAAGAAATGCTGCTATTTGTAGTTCATCACTAACACAACATCACTGCCCTGGTTTGTCATAATGAGATGCGCTAAAAACCGCCATCACCAATGAGACGGGCAATCTCCAGTTCTACTACAGGATATTTTAGAGATAGTCAATTACCACTGTCCCTAGAGAGATGCACAGAAATATCCAATGCACAGATGCACAAGATTTAGATTTGGATTGTGCTACTTCAACACATCTGAAGAACAGATCTAAATATGTACCCAATTTGACCCCATATAACAGAATGAGGAGTAACACTTGAGCTGAACGGTTTCATCTGTCATTAACGCTCAATACCAACAAGGACTAGCTTAACCCAGGACCCCCAGGACATTCATTGTGTTAAAAACGGGACAAATTAAACACATGGTACCACATTTGGAACGGGTTACAAAGAGGTTCCAATGCATACAAAGTTTGAGCCTCTCCATTGAAAGGATTTCCCACACTTTAGTCCACCAACCATGGCCTTCCAGAGCTAGTGTCAGACGGGCTGCATTTAGAAGTTGTGCGATTAAATTCACTCAAGGCCCAATCTTGGGTAATGACGCTGGTCGTCAGTGGCTACAACAAGGATCAATAATGGGCCTAGAGGAAGTTGCGTCCACAAAATGTTTAATTTTGGCAAGGATTTTTTTTCCAATAGTTTTTTTGCTCCGAGCATCACAGCTACATAGTAATCATATCTCCTGTGTCCCCACAGCTCGCCAGCACAAACTCTATGATTTAGGGTACATGTTATGTTAAAGGTTGGGTGTCCTATAGCTATGAGAACTCGGCCCTCCTCCTTAAGGATTGCTTCCAATTTCCACCATGTCAAAGACTCTGAGCAAATGTGCCGATAGGACACAAATTCTTAAAAGATTTCTTTACTATAACTGGAAAAAGCTGCGGGGGTGTGTTGGGGAAATTCGTCCATAGATGAACTAATTGACGGTCCCGGCACCTTCAATGTTTAAACCCGAGGTTTCTGACTGATGGATACCTTGTACCCAGACACTTATGTGTTGTTTACATGTATGTATATGCATTATTTTGACTAACCTTAATGATGTGAATTCAGCTAGTCGCTTTATTTCATTATTGTTCTTTTTGTTCATAAAGATTGTATGAAAAGGGAAAAGCAAATAAAGTACGTTTTGACTTTTGTTTTAAAGAAAACAGACTGAACTAGCACAAGGAAACTGGAAGCAATTGTACTAATAGCAGGTCATAAGCACAAGAACACATTGGAGGTACAGTAACAGATCATATGTTAAGTTTATTGCAAAAACCCAACAACACAGATAATTACTAAGCCTCGCTCCTTTACAGTGGTCTCGAAAAAGTGTGCCTAGCGTGAAACGCATGTCGGCACCGTCTTATGGATCAGTATGTGGATTTTCTATGGACAAGATGTTTAACGTGTTCTTGGGAACCTTGATGTGAACTACAATTGCAATCAGCTGTGGTGCAATGCATTCATAATTGTGTTGGAATATATTTTGGACAGCACGCGGCTTGTACATGTCTTCATGATCTCATCCCAGTAATTATTATTGAAGTGGATTGTTATATTTGTCTGGTTTAGTGCATTTTCTTTTGCTGTTAACTGCCTTTGAGCCTGTGCGCAAAGGTCTCCATTGATTGCGCAAGATCAAAGTCTGATGCCACAGTTTTCTTTATTTACTGTTGATGTAAATAATGCACAATTACTGAATCATACATTATTCATAGTACAGAAGTGCAATTTAAAGCACACAAAGCAAGTGCCATGGATACTATAGCGTGCGTGCGTGTGTGCGTGTGTGTGTACATATTACCAGAGATGGCCTTAATATCTCAGACTCCCACTGAAGGTTTCACAGGTGTTGCAATAATTTCAGCACCCGGTATAAAGACTGTTCATCTGAATACAGTTGAAATTGCAATGCAGAGATTTGCAAGCTGTTAGCTCAAAGTCCCTCTTGCTATCAGCTGCTGTAAGATTCCCACCATAGCCCAGGTGCCGTAATTCCCAGTTTGTGTTGGAGACCGGTAACCCATACTGTCTGACTGCCTTCAACTTAAGAAGTAACCCTGAAACGATGGCTCTCTGACTCCCTCAGGGACTCTCCAACCTGCCCTACACTACCAATGGTTACTACTAGTGTGGCATTTGACCTTTAACTCTTCCATCTTCTTCTCCCTTCCTCTCCTCCTTTGTCTATATCCCCCTATGTTCTATCCCCCCACGTCCTCCTCCTCTCACTGATGTTACTCTCTTCCACTCTACCTTCTCCGCATTATTACTACTCTCCCTCTTCTGCACTACCACTGTTTATATTTTCCATACTCCACCACTCTTCCAACCACTGCTACGCTCCCCACACTGCTACTAACGCTCCTCTCTACACTTCCATCAGTTGATTTCCACACTTCTAGTCCTTGCCTCCACCCTTCGATATTACTTCTCTGTCATACTGCTATTGCTCCTTCCACACTACTCCCTTCTTTGCGCTATTACTCTTTCCTTCCTACGACTGCTCCCTCCTCACAACTACTACTACTCTTCTCCAATCTTACGGATATGGTACACTGTTCACCCCTTCACTACACCCACTCACTCCTTTCAACCCACAGCACATTGTCACTTCTCTACTAGCCTCCCTTTCTCCTAAACCCATTCATTTTCACTCCAACTTCTATCCCATTTCCCTGCTCTTATCTCCCACACTACCTTGATCTTTCTCACAACTTCCATACATTCTTTTGCACTTCCTACCCTACACTATAATACATAGAATTGGTACCAATCCCTCTCACAATTATCTAACCTTTGCTAAGCTCTGTTACCAAATCTCCAGCGCTATGCTTCTCTGTCCATCCTCTGCCTGGTCTCTCTGCCCACCTTCCACTCCTCCTGTGACCTCACCAGTACAACACAGACTACTCTGCCTTTATTTCTGCCTGCCTTAAAGTGTCTTTCTCCCCCCTGACCCCATTGGTTGCAGCTCTCACCTGACACTCTGCACCAATGAGTGCCTATCGTTTCCCTGGGACCCAGGGAGAGGCTTTAAACAAAGCTCGCTAAACCCCTCTTCCTTTTCCAGCATGTTTTCCTGACTGTCTCTAATGTTCCTCTGTTGTGCTCTGTGGCTGAAAACTTTTTTTTCTGCATGCTGTGAGGAACTCATGGGGGCAACAAATAAGACAGACACAAGTTCAAGGGTTTTTATTGAACAATGAATGCAGGGTGGAAAAACGCCTAATCTAAACCTAAATCTAAGATGGGAGCAAGTGTCGACCATCAAATAAATAATAAGGCAGTGCTTGTGGCGTTGTGTCCAATAATAAAGACCTATACTAAGAAACCTATTGCCAAACCTTACAATTAATAAAAAAATGGGTGTGGGATGGTTTTCAGCAAAAGAAAGAAGTGTTCACAAATAATATGTCAGGATGCGGTAGCTTGAATTGCCCTTCCCCCACATTTTCTGCACGGGGTAAGATGGGAGTTTGGAGCACAGCACACACTCAAGCCTTCCCAGCACGAGTTAACAGTCCCAATGGCAGCAATCAGGACCATCGATGGCCAAGTCTTGTTTCTCCTAAAATTCTCTTGCCTTCGAGGGCCTGATGTATACAATAAACAAACCACCACAAAGTTCTCTTCAACAGTTCACGTTGCATGATGGCTTCACCTCTGGGTCCCCCTCTTCCGGGTGCAGACCCTTCACTCAAAATTTTCAATGTCTTTTTAAACAATTCCGATGGACATCCCTTGGCCTGGTTTACCTTTGTCAACACCCTTTTTCTCTGGGCTTTAGACTCTGTCCCCTTCTCGTTAGCACCCCTATTCTGGGTTCACTCTCTCATGCGGGATTCATTTCTCTTACTTTCTCATGTTTGTAGATCAAAGTCTTTTGATTGTACAGGGATTTTGCTAGACCTCTTGTATGCCCACTTTGACTTCTTCTGGTGGCTCTCCTATTGCCTTCTGGTTTCTGTAGTTTTACTCAGATGGGGATCGACCAGAGTCTCTTGGAGAAACAACCACATGGTGTTGGTTTCCTTTGCAGATAGTCTCCCCTCAACACTTTTACAGTTCCTTGAACTTAATTCAACTTGACACTTTGCGACTTTCATTCACCACAGCCCGGCTCTTATCTGCTCTCCTCTCAACTCATCGGCTGTGATGAACCGCTTGGCTTTCTTCGTAACTGGAGTCATGGCCGATACCACAGTAGCTGGAGTTTCCCTTGCTCCCGCTTATCAGCATTGACATGCTCCGCGTACCATTGACATCTGCTGCAGGACGCTTGTGCTATTGTCTGTGGTCTTCGGCTATTTTCCACAAAGGTTCAGCGGGCCTTGGACGAAAAGGGAAAGGTGACTTATCTCCATGCCATCCTCTCGCTTCCCGCCGTCTTTTTCCTTCTCTTAAACTGCTGCGCCTAGTTATCTGTCTTGTTGTGCTGTCTGCCATGCTTGCACTGTGCTCTTTTGCTCCACCTTTTTTCCCTGTGGGGAAGGGAAAAGGCTGTCGGGTGTGTGTGATTCTGATCAATTTCATGACTTTGCCTGACCCCTGCACTGGACATGTCAGGTAAACGGCTCTGGTGTTAGTCCGTTCTCTGGAATGTCGTCCAAAAGTGTTTGTTTAAAAAAAAAAAAGGGGAGGGGCAGTGGTTTTGAATGTCCTACATGGATAGGATGGGGAAAAGGTGTCAAAATAAGGGGGATACCGCCTCTGACCCATCAGTGTCCCACTCTGCGATGACCCCCTATCCAGGTGATCCTCCCTCACTGGACCATCCCCAGGAACTGGATCCAATAGCAATGGCCGTGTCCTGGCCACTTGGATGACAGATCTCTGGGGACTAGTTAGGGAGACACCTTCAGGTTTCTCACAGTGGGTGGTGAGTTTGCTGTTTTCCTGGAGTTCTGGTCATGGCTAGGTTGTGGTGAAGGTTCATGGTTTCCCTTGGTTGTTGTGGTCCTTTTCTCTCCCTTGTGTTGATCCATTCTGGGTTTTTTGGCACTCGCAGTTGGATTCTGGGATTTGCTGTTTTGCAAAACGAGAGAGACATATCTAGTTACTGTCTTGGGAGGCATTGGGAGATAGTGGTACCAGGGCTGGGATTTCCAGTGCATGGGGGTTTTCAGGAACAGAAGATCCCCCACCCTTTCCCCCAACTCCCACTTCATATATCTGGAATAGGACTGGTACTGATTTGTTTTTGGGAGCCTCCTGCCACAGGATGGGAAGGGTCCCACCCTGACAGGGTCATGATCCTGGCCTGTTGCATAACTCCACCCTTTCTCCCAGGCCCTTCACCTCTGTGTATTCTCTAGCTAACTTGTCCTCCCACGCGGTTGAAATATTTCTTTTAGCTTTTTACCCCTTTTATAACAAATGCTTTCCACCTTCGTGATAGGCTGCCTTATTTGGCAAGAGTTATCCTTCCTATCCTCTCCTTCCCCCAGAATCTCACTGTCTCCAGATATCTGGTTCTCTCTAAGCTGGACTATTGCAACAGCCTCTTTCTAAATCTGCCTGCTTCTACTCTCCACCCTCTGCAACTCATCCAGAACAGGACTGCAAGACTTGTCCTGGGCCTCAAGCCCGGGGATTGTATCTCTCCAGGACTGAAATCTCTGCACTGGCTCCCAGTGGCTGCGAGGATTAAGTACAAAAACCTCTGCATTGTCCACAAGGCCTTCTGGGGTTTGGGGCCTCAATACCTTCAACTGTTTCTTCCTAAATATCTCCCTTCTCGAGCTCTTCGCTCATCCGCCTCCAACTCCCTCAGGGTCAGTCACTTCTCCAAGCAATGGGTTCATGGGAGATATCTTTCTTCAGCTGGGGCCTCCCTCTGTAACAGACTCCCTGCCTCCCTGAAAATTGAGGTGAATCAGCTCCAGTTCCGGAAGCACCTCAAAGCCTTTCTCTTTGCTTCTGCTTTTTCTCCTCCTATTCCCCTGCTGACTTCCTAGCTGAACCTGCACTGGTTTACCTGGCCACCCTCTGATCTCGGGCCCATGTGCCCTCCCCCGCCAGTCGCACACCTGCACTGCCTTCCTGGCAACCCCCGCACTTGGGGACTGTTTTCTGTATCCCTACAGTCCCACTACCAGCACTTGACACCTGATGCCTGCACTTATTGCTGCACTTGCCACCTGCTGGTCTTACTTTTACTTGCTGTTATTGCACTGTCCCCTCCCCCTTCCCATGCACTTGCACGATCTGAATGACACCTGGCCTAGTAGGATCGTTGTCTTTCTTCCCTCTGTTCCCCCTCCCTTGCCTCGTCATGCTTTGAAACACTTGTGGATAGGCGCATTATAAATGCTCTATCATATCGCTCCTGACTGTCCTTTTCTTTTAGCCAAGTTCACATTGTTACTTCACCCTTACTCTATTTCAGGTTCTTGTTGCTTGATGATGTCCCCCTCAGTAAGGTTGACTTGGAATGGGTTGTGTTCTCCCACGTATTCCTCGTCTTGTTATAATTATCTCTCCAGCTTTAGCTGCTTCGTAAAAATATTTCAACAGGGGGCACTGTGTGTTGCCTCATTGAGTCGATGACCCTCGAGGGCCTCTGTTAGACTGTCAACGTCATCATTAGCATAAGTAGCGCACACAGTGGTCGGCTTCAGTTCTGTTTTTTCCAAGCTAATGCTTCAAGAGAATTATGGCACGCTTCAGTCCCTCTGAGTCACTAGTTTTTTCTTTATGAAAATGTCTTCTTAGTCAGCACCATCGATGCATAGAGCAGGCTTCAAGAAGTGCCAAGACTGTGGATCGAAGATGTCGATCACCGACCACGTATGTCTGTGCTGCATTTGTTCTGGGCATTGTACCTCTGACTGCGGCTCCTGTCATGCGATGACCGGAAAGGCTCTCCGGGAGCATAAAGGAAAATTGGCGGTGGGGAGATTACCTTCAAAGTCCCCTTCGAAGATTTAAAAACAAACTGAGTTGAGAAGATGACAAAGGGAAGTCAAAGACAAAATCTTCGAAACCGAGCCTTAAGCCGGTGCTGCATCGAGAAAGAACTCGATCCAATGAGAAACTGTCGAGGGCTTTCCCGAGTCCTGAACATAGCCCATTGAGGGTTCCATCGAAGAAGCACAAGAAATCGACTATGTCAACGCCTTTGCTGACTCCTTCGGCGCCTGAGCCTTCGACACCGGTAATCGAAGTAGACACCGACTAAGGCGATCCTGACTTCGAGGTAATTGTCGACAATTACTTCAGAATTGTTGAAGCCAGTGGTGGTACAAGAAAATATTTTAAAACCTTTACCTAATAAAATACTTTTTAAAGTCTTTATCAGCCATCTATGAGGAAGATAATCCTTCTGATGGTAACACACCACCTTTTGGGCTAGAATTTAGCACCCCTAATGTGCCAGAAGAGCTCATCTCTGATGAGTCCAGATTAAGGGACTAATATGACATCCTCCAGTCAGCCAGTGGGTTAGATACCTCTCTTGAGTTAGTTGGGCAAACCAGATCCATCTGAATATGCTGACTCTTCATAGAGAAAGGTAATTGAGTTTTTAAGCTGTAGCAGGCCTTCTCCTTCTTTTGAACATGATTTGAGACATCTTGGACCAGGGTGCCCAGAAAGATCCAATATTACCTTTCCACACTGCATTACAGAAAAGGGTCTCTGCAAATTGGGAGACACCAGAAACTGTGGCTGCAGTAAATAAACATTTTGTCTAAAAAATGCAGACCATCCAGCAGCGACCCAGAGTATCTAACTAAACACCCAACACCAGACTTGACCTTCCACTAGAGTCTTTAACAGGGCATCCATGGGTGTTGACTTTTTTATTTCAGACAGGTGCTATCACTTATTGAAATCCCATGGTCTTTTTGTCTGCTATGACCATTCTCCTGGGTTGCGCCCTGAAGGTGGCCTATCCCGATGGCCTCTGCTGAGTCCAATGAGGTGGGCTTTGCGGATTCTATCTGGTGTTGCCTCACTTTGTGAGTAGTAGATCTTGTAATGGTCTCCAACAGCACAGGGTCTGGTGAGTCCAGTGAGTTCTGCTTCAGTTTGGGGTTTTTCCGATGCCCGGGGTCTCGCTGTAGCCCTCTCTGCCTCCTCTTGATCCACAACATCCTCCATCTCTGGGGCCAGAATTGTTTTCCACACTAGTTGGCCATGGGTTAGCCAACTCTGATTACGTGTGTGTGGCTCCCCACGTTGAAGAGAGTGAGGATCACTTCCCTTGATAATCGCCACTAATGATTCCAGTCCATATGTCTAGTGAGTATCTATGTGGTGGACCGGTCCAGGGCCTCTAGTTCTAGGACTGGAGGCGCAGCTGCTGGAGGCCGAGTCGAGACATTCGTCTCCTCGTCGCCAAAAGAAACAAGTGGTTCCCATCATTCTTCGAGATCGAGACATTCTAAGAAGAGGCGCCATAGATCTCCCTCTAGTTCCCCGGAAAGGGTCACCTGCCCCACGAAACACAGCTCTCCGGCTAAGTGGGAGGAATTCTGAAAAGAATGCTTAGCGTTTTCAAGAAAGCGGCCTCGACCCTCTTGGAGACGTCTAAAGGTGATACCCTGGCTGAAAGACCCGAAAAACGAAAATGCTGTGAGTCATTGAACCCGGCGTGTAAAAATACTGGAGAGCGCCATGAACCCTCGAGTAAAGGCAATAAGACTGCGTCATCGATGCCACTGTCGAAGATTCCTTCGACACACAAATCTGCGTCATCGATGCCATTGTCAAAGGGAACTTCGACGCATAAATCCGCTTCATCGGCGCCGTCTTCCGATGAAGGATAAGCCTAGAACTGCCACTACATCACAGGCACCAGAGGTGTCGAAAGCCCAGACAATGACGTTGAGAGTGCCATCGACCATCTCGACGACGCAGAATAGGATTCCGATCCTCTCGAGTTCGAGGCCTTTTCTGATGTTTTTGACACCTTTTACAGGATTGTCGAAGCCTACAACATCCATGTCGACAACCATGACGTTTTCTCAGACAGTAATAACAAATTTGGCTTCTTCTCTAGAAATGGTTTTAATCCATATCCCAGATCTGATTACTTTAGAGCCTTGTCCTCCATATATGAGGAAGGGGAGGGCTCAGAAAATGAGACCTTTTGGACTACAAAGGACTACAGTACCCATTCCAGAGGAATTCATCTCTGAAGAAAATAGGTTGAAAGACCTACAGGAGTCTCTACATGAGGCGAGTGGTATAGATACATCTCTAGAAGTAGAGTTTGCTAGACCAGAACCTGGAGAACATGCTGAGATACCTTATAGGTTACGGCTAGAATAATTGAATTTATGGGGTGGACTACACCTGTACCTTTTTTTCAGCAAGATGATCTTACTGATATATTAGATAAAGGACCCCAAGAGGATGCAGTTGTCCCTTTTTTATGCTGCTCTGCAAGGAAAATATCTGCAAATTGGGAGACTCCTGAAGTTATACCAACAGTAAATAAATAAACTCTCTGCAAAATACAGAGTATCAGCTTCAGATCCCGAATATCTAAGCGAACATCCAACTCCAGAGAGTTTAGTTGTGCAGGCAGCGACTTCATCAAACAGTAAGTCGGCATACCCTACTATTCCACAAGACAGATGATAAAAGATTTGATGCCATGTCAAAAAAAGTATTTTCGGCATGTAGTATGGCGCTTAAATCTATCAACGCCACTTGCACGCTAGCAAGATTCAGCCACACACTTTGGGAGTGTGCTTCATCTGCGTCTGACTGTCTCTGAGAAGGGGAAGAACAGGAAGCATTCGTAATCATCATCAGGGATGGAAAGGATCCAATATGTGAGTCCCTTCAAACGGGCATTGACTCTGCTGACAGCATCAGCAGGGCCATGGCGGCGAGTACCACAATTCGCAGATTTGCGTGGTTGCGGAAGTCTGGGTTTGCTCCAGATGTGCAAGCCAGACTTCTGAATATGCCCTTTGATGGCACTTCTCCATTTGGAAAGAAGGCTGATGACAGCCTGGAGAAATTGCAAACATCCAAAGCAGCACCGAAATCCCTTGGGGCTGCAATCCGGCAAACTCCAAATCGCCCCACAGGTACATCCTGGAGGGGCAAGTCCTTTCGCTTTTACTCCGCATTCAGAAAAGGCAGAGGACAGCCAGCTCAAAGGGGCCAGAGACGATTCACTCGTGGTGGACGGCCCAAAAGTACAAATTCCGCTCCAGCAGCTAATACTTTACCATCAGCCTCTTCTAAAGCCCTCTGAGGTCTCCCCTCACAAGACACTAGTAGGGGACAGGTTAACTCAACATTTGGCAGAATGGCAGGCTATTACGTCAGATGCTTAGGCATTGGAGACAGTTGCCCAAGGTTACTGCCTGCCTTTCCTACAAACTCCTCAGAGTCATCCACCAGGGAACAACTCTTTGAAGTTTCCAGACCCACTCCTTATGCAGGAAATTTTAGACCTGCTAGAGAAAGGTGCCATAGAACCGGTACCTGTAGCGGAGAGGAACAAGGGTTGGTATTCCCCCTACTTTCTAGTACCAAAGAAGGACGGAGGATTGAGACCCATCTCGGACTTGCGAGAATTGAAATTCCTCAGGAAAGACAAGTTCAAGATGGTAACCCTTTCTCAGATCCTTCAGGCCCTCCAGCGTCAGGACTGGTTGGTATCTCTAGAACTTCAGGATGCTCATTTCCATGTGCCAATCCATCTCAAACACAGGAAATACCTGAGGTGCACAATTGGCAACTCTCATTATCAATTTCGAGTTCTGCCATTTTGGCTGACCTCCACCCCAAGGGTCTTTACCAAGCTAATGGCGGTTGTGGCTACAAGTCTAAGGAGGGAAGGGATTCACGTCTACCCCTACCGGGACAACTGGTTGATCAGAGCCGTATCCCCAGAACAAGCTCGGATCCATCTAGATTATGTTTGCCACTTCCTTCACAAGCTGGGCTTCTCCCTCAACTTAAAGAAGTCATAGATGATACCATCACAGAGACTCCAGTTCATTGGAGCAGTCCTGGACACATCCCTGGGAAAAGCCTCACCACCAGAGGTGAGGGCTCAAGATATTCTACAGATGGTCACTTGGTTTCAAAATGCCCAGCGTCTACCAGCCTTCAACTTTTTGAGGTTGCTCAGCCTCATGGAATCCTGCATCTTCCTAGTGCCAGAGGCTCACCTGAGAATGAGATCTCTCCACTGGGCACTAAGGACCCAGTGGTCACAATTCTCAGGGAGAATGTCAGATCGCATACTAATTCCGGACAGAGTAGCTCGAGACCTTCATTGTTGGGCCTGTCGGGAGAACATCTTAAAAGGAGAACAGTTTTGGCAACCATGGCCAGAGATAACAGTAGTCACGGATGCTTCACTCACAGGGTGGGGAGCCCATGCCAATGACTTGACCATCAGCAGTCGTTGGTCTCCATCGGAGTCCAGACTACACATCAGCCTATTAGAGCTGAGAGCGATCAGACTAGCGCTGAAAGCTTTCCTGCCATCAGTACAGGGAAAAAATGTCCTGATAATGACGGACAACACAGTGGCCATGCACTACCTCAACAAAAGAGGAGGCGTAGGGTCACTGCCACTGGGCAGAGAGGCAATGCAGCTCTGGTTTTGGGCATTTCAAGAAGGAATCTCTCTATCGGCAGTTCACTTAGCCGGAGAGAAGAACTTGACAGTGGGCGCTCTGAGCAGGTAGAGCACAGTCTCCCATGTGTGGGAGCTAGCTCGGGAAGTCCTTCAAGAGATCTTCACCCTTTGGGGAACCCCTCAAGTGGATCTGTTCGCTACCAGTATCAACCGGAAGTGCGATCAGTATTGCTTAAGGGAATTTCCCCCGAGAGGAGCGCCAGGGGGCGCATTCGTAGTGGACTGGGAGTATCCACTTCTGTATGCGTTTCCTCCAGTCCCTGTCATTCCTCAAATGATCAGGAGGTTGAGAAGATTCTGGAAACACATGATCCTAATTGCCCCGGATTGGGCCAGGAGAACGTGGTACCCAGATCTTCTAGACATGTCCATCTGCCCTCCAATCCGTCTTCCACAAAGCGAGGATCTTCTCTCGCAGAAGGGAGGTCAGGTTCTCCATCCGGATATCAGAACTCTCAACCTTCACGCCTGGTTTCTGAAAGGCTGAGATACAAGGATTGGGATCTCCTGGATGATGTAATGGAGGTGTTGCTTTCAGCCAGAAGGCCAGCAACAGAGACTTTATACCGCTGCCGTTGGACCAAATATTGCAGCTGGTGAGAAGCAAAGAATATTTGAACCCTTTTCATGTAATACACTGATGGTGTTATCTTTCTTGCTTTACTTACCAAATTCAGGTCTTCATGTTGGTACAATCAAGGGCTACCTCGCAGCGCTGTCAATCTTTAAGCGCACTGCTGAGGAGCCTTCATATTTCAAACTACCCTTAGTAATTCAATTTCTGAAAGGATTAACTAATGTTTTTCCCCCAACCCCTTTTCAAGTTCCTTTGTGGGACCTAAACCTAGTCTTGAAATTTCTAATGGGTACTCCATTTGAACCCCTTCATTTCTGTTCATTAAGGTTTCTCACTCTTAAAACAGTTTTTCTAGTGGTTTTAACTTTTGCCAGTAGAGTGAGCAAATTACAAGCTTTATCTTGCAAACCTCCTCATACAATCTTTCACAAAAATGAGGTTGTTTTACAAGTGAATCCCAATTTTCTCCCAAAGGTGGTCTCAGAATTCCACATTACTCAGAAAATAACTTTAGCCTCGTTCTATCCTCCTCCTCATCCAGGGAAAGAGGAAGAGAGATTACACAGGTTGGATCCAAAGCGTGCCTTAAGCTTTTACATTAGCAGACCTGCAAGAATCGGACAAGCAGACCAATTGTTTGTGGGATATGCAGGGCACAAATTAGGTGTGCCCATTACAAACAAACCATTTCAAGATGCATTATTTTAACTATTATAGAATGCTATAAATTGGCAGGAAAAGAGCCCCCTCAACATTTTAGGGCTCACTCAACCAGGGGTATCACAGCCTCTTCGGCTCTAAAAGGGGAGTTTCAATTAAGGACATATGTGGGGCTGCCACATGGTCGTCCGCACACACTTTTATCCAAATTCTACAGCCTTGATTCCTCCTCTAGCCTGGAGACAAAATATGGAACAGCTGTGTTGCATTCTGTGCATCTTTAAAGGGAAACATTTCATTTCACTCCCCCCTCCTCTATATACTGCTGCTATGGGAGTCTATCAAAGATAAGGAATACGTCGGAGGACACAATCCCTTCGAAGAACAAGTTACTTACCAAACTGGTAACTTTCTTTCGATGGGATGTTCCTCAGACGTATTCCTTATCGCTCCTCCCATCCTTCCCTGCAGTAAACATTTTCCCTTGTAGTTGCAACTTACGCTCCTTCAAGGTTATTAACCAATTCATGCAAAGCAAAACTAAACTTCAAAACGGAACTGAGCAACGGACGCTGCGCAAGACTATTTGTACTCATGATGACGTTGGCGTCGAAACTTGGCTGTCAAGGGACACCGACTCGAGGGACGTTGACACGCTGCGCCCTCTACTGGAAAACTTCTGAGGCCAGCAAGCTGGAATGGATTATATCAAAGATGAGGAATACGTCGGAAGAACATTCCATCGAAAGAACGTTACCAGTTTGGTAAGTAACTTGTTCATTCGTAGCTCCAGACTGGCCTTAAATTTTTACTACAGCATGGCATACTTTTACTGTGCGTGAAGAGTAAATCAAACATGAATGTTCTTAAGCAGCCATACTACCCTACATTGGTGTAGTCTCTCTATTTTTTTTATTGTGCATTTAGCCACACAGAAAAACAATGGGCCTCATTATAAGTGTGGCGGTACGGTATGAACGGTGCCGGTACGGCACTGGCACCGTTCTTACCGTACCGCCATACTACAAGTTTCCCTCGCGGGTGCCTGACAGCCCGCCAGGTCTGACCTGACGGGCTGTGCGGCACTTGCGAGGCAGACCCACGGATGCACCGGCACCGTTGGAAACGGTGCCGGTGCATCCATGCTCCTCATCCCCACTCTGCCCTATGGGGCAGAATGGGGATCGTGAACACTGCCATACTGCCACCCATAAATGGGCAATTACCAGCCCATTCAACTCGTAATGGGCCAGTAATTGCCCATTTGCGGGTGGCGGGGGGCTACCGCCAAGTTCTTCATGAGGTCCAATAATTTTTTACACATTACAGCAATTTAAAACAGAAAAAATACACAAGAATAAAGATTATAAATGACAACCAGTAACAGAATCATTAAATCTCAGAACACAAATTTCAAATGCTGAACTACAAAATATTAACAAGCTCAAAGTAGAGAGATAAAACAAAATTTTAAGATATAGACAACTGGGCTATTAACAAACACAAGATCTAAAAGACTTTAAAACAAACAAAATCTAAAACTTGACACCTAACATTGTACTGTCGGATTCATTTACAAAGTTATTTTGATGAAGTTCAATTCATTCAAGACCCTTAGAAGTGCGATTGAAGGTGCAATTTCTTTTCCAGCAGATAATCGGGGCCAAAAATCTTCGGTTGAGATCTGTGTGATCGCATGAACTTGGTGTGAAAAATATATTTTGAATGGATTGTGTTCTCCCACGTATTCCTCATGTTATGATATTCGTATCCTGCCAGCTTCGCTGTGCACGAGGTCGTGGCGTCGATGTCCCTCGACGGGCTCTGTACCGTGTCGACGTCACCATCAGTATAAATAGCTTGTGTCACGCCCGTTGGCTTCAGTTCTGTTTTTCCGATTGCTTCCCTCTCGAATGGTGCGCTTCGAAATTTTCTTCAGAAAATGTTGTCTTCTTCCACCCCGTCTACTCCCAAGACGGGGTTCAAAAAATGTATCGACTGTGGATTGAAGATTTCGATTACAGATCCTCACCGCGTTTGTCTTTGGTGCCTAGGTTCAGACCATCAAACCGGCGACTGTGGCTCCTGTCAGTCGATGACGGAGAAGGCCCTTCATAAGAAGAAAGGTATACTGGCGGTGGGGCGGGAAGCTTCTAAGGCCTCTTCGAAGGCCTCGTCAAAAAGACATAGGAAGTCGAGCGATTCGAAAGAATCGGATTGTCGTAAACACTCTAGAGATCTCAATCTCGTAGTAGATCGAGAAGCTCTTCATCTTCCTCTTCAAAAAAGGTTAAGAGAACTTTGATCTCCCTCTTCATCCTCCGATACATCTACTGAATTGGTACGATGTCCGACTGTCGGATTCCCCAAGAAAATGGGAAGAATTTAGAAGGAAGATGATGGTGGTCTTTGAGAATGTGGCCTCGACCCCCTCAAAGAAGCCTCAAAAGAGCCAGACCTGGTCTCTCCGTCGGACGACACAGGGAAGTCAGGAACTACTGTGGTAAAACCCAGTAGTATGGGTGAAACTCGTAAGACTCGAGTCGACGTCAAATCTTCGAAGATTCCTCGAGAATATAGTGTTTCCACGACACTGTATAAAAAACAAGTCGTTGAAACCTTTGATGACTTGGTCGACGGCTTCAACATCGAAGCCAAAAGCGTTTTCGATGCCTTTGTCGAAGACCTCATCGGTGTCCTCGAAGACACCTTCGATACCATCGAAAGTTCCTTCGATTCCTTCGACCCAAACTCATGAACAGGAAAGGAGATTTACTCCTTTACCTAAGTCATACTTCTTTAAGTCTGTCTTCTATTTTTGAAGAAAGTGGATCTGAAGAAGAGGAGGTTTCTCCTTTTGGAGTACAATATGGTACTAGAGAGGTCCCAGAAGAATTAATTGATCCAGATTCGAAAAAATAAGAGACCTGTGTGATACCCTTCACTCTGCTAGTGGCATTGATACGTCACCTGAGCTGGAGTTTGCAAAACCTGACCCTGCAGAACATGCGCATTCAGAGTACAGGAGTTTAATGAATAGAGTGGTGGAATACATGGGCTGGGGTAGAGCCTCACCCACTTTTGACCAGGATGATATGACTGACCTACTTGATCAGGGCCTCCAGAAGGATCTAGTTCTCCCCTTGCATAGGGCACTTACAAAGAATGGTAGAAAGAAACTGGGAAGTTCCTGATACTATTGCACAGGTCAACAGTAATTTTCCTAAGAAGTATAGAACTTCTAGTTCTGATCCTGATTATTTAAGCAGGCATCCCAGTCCAGAAAGTCTGGTTATTCAGGCTGCAACTTCCTCAAGACAGACCGCATATCCATCTATCCCCCGGATAGAGAGTATAAGAAGGTGGATGCTTGGGCCCATAAGGTCTTTACTTCGGGTAGCATGGCTCTCAAGTCAACTAATGTCACCTGTACCCTGCCCATGTTCACCCATACCCTGTGGGACTGCATTTCGGCGGTGGCTGAACATATTCCGGAAGGCGAGGAAAGCGAAGGCTTCCTGAATATTGTCAAAGACGGAAAGGAGGCAATGGGGGAATCTCTCCAGTCTGGACTGGATACTGCTGATAGGATCAGCAGATCCATGGCTGCAAGCACAGTGCTACGCAGATTTGTGTGGTTAAGGAAGTCGGGGTTTGCACCAGATGTGTAGGCCAGACTTCTCAACATGCCTTTTGATGGCTTGAGGCTGTTTGGTAGTAAAGCTGATGAAAGCTTAGAAAAACTACACACCTCAAAAGTAGCAGATACATCTTGGCGCCTCCATGACAGCCTCAAAAACCTTATTCCGGCTCATCTTCCTGGAGAGGTCTTTCTTTTCGGTACTACTCCTCTCTTGGTCGAGGAAGAGGACAGGCTATTCAAAGAGGCAAGAGAAATGTTGCTCGTGGTGGACGAGGAAAAAGTGCAAAACAAGCCTCAGGAATGGCCTCTTTGCCCTCAGTCGCTCCTGCAGTCGCCTCCAAATCACTCTTAGGCCTTATCACACAAAACCTTGGTGGGAGACAGACTCTCTCAGCATCTGAAAGAATGGCGGGGCATTACTTCAGATGCTTGGGCACTGGAGACAGTAGCTCAAGGTTACTGCCTTCCCTTCCTAAAAAGGCCTCAGGATCATCCACTGGGAACCAACTCTGTCAAAATTCCAGATCCGCTCCGGTTGCAGGAAATTTTAACCCTGCTAGAGAAAGGTGCAATAGAACAAGTACCTGTAGCGGAGAGGAACAAGGGTTGGTACTCCCCCTACTTTCTCATTCCAAAGAGGGATGGAGGATTGAGACCCATCTTGGACTTAAGAAACTTGCACAAGTTCCTCAGGAAGGACAAGTTCAAGATGGGAACCCTTTCTCACCTTTCTCATATCCTTCAGGATCTTCAACTGCAAGACTGGTTGTATCATTGGACCTTCAGGATACTTACTTTCATGTGCCAATCCATCCCAAGCACAGAAAGCACCTGAGGTTGGCAGTTCTCACTTTCAGTTTCAAGTTCTGCCATTCTGGCTGACCTCCGCCCGAGGGTTTTCACCAAACTGATGGCGGTTTTGGCAGCGAGTCTCAGGAGAGGGGGAGATTCACGTCTACCCCTACCTGGACGATTGGTTGATCAGACCGCGTTCTCCCGAACAAGCTCATGAACATCTTTCGATCACCTATCACTTCCTTCACAAACTGGGCTTCTCCCTCAATTTCAAGGAGTCTCACATGATACCATTCCAAAAGCTCCAGTTTATCTGAGCAGTTTTGGATACTTCTCAGGCAAAGCCTCGCCTCCCGAGGTGAGAGCTCTCCACATTCTGCAGATGATAACAAAGTTCCAGAATGCGCAGCATCTGCCGGCCTTTGATTTTCTGAGGTTGCTTGGCCTCATGGCATCCTGCATTTTTCTGGTGCCAGAGGCGAGGTTGAGAATGAGATCCCTTCAATGGGCCCTCAGAACTCAGTGGTCCCAGTTCTTGGGGAATATGTCGGATCTTCTGCAAGTCCCAAGCGCAGTTGCTCAGGATCTACTGTGGTGGGCTTGAAATGACAACATCCTCAAGGGAGAATCTTTTTGGCAACCATGGCCGGAGATAACATTAGTAACGGACGCCTCACTCACGGGGTGGGGAGCCCATACGAACGATCTGACAATCATCGGTCGTTGGTCTCCATCGGAGTCCAAACTGCACATCAACCTATTGGAGCTGAGGGCAATCATACTAGCGCTAAAGGCCTTCCTGCCCTCTGTACAGGGAAAGAATGTCCTGATAATGACGGACAACACAGTGGCCATGTACTACTTCAACAAGAGAGGAGGCGTAGGGTCACTACCACTGTGCAGAGAGGCAATGCAGCTCTGGTTCTGGGCAATACGATAAGGAATCTTTCTATCGGCAGTTCACCTAGCCGTAGAGCAGAACACGGCGGCAGATGCTCTGAGAAGGCAGAGCACAATCTCCCATGCGTGGGAGCTACCTCATGAAGCCCTTCTGGAAATCTTTGCCCTTTGGGGAACCCCTCAAGTGGACCTGTTCGCAACCACGGTAAACCGGAAATGCGAACAGTACTGCTCAAGGGAATTTCCTCCGGGAGGAGCTCTAAGAGACGCGCTCGTGGTGGACTGGAAGTTTCCACTTCTGTACGCATTTCCCCCAGTCCCCGTGATTCCTCAAGTAATCAGGAGGTTGAGAAAGTTCAGGAGAACCATGATCCTAATTGCCCCGGATTGGGCCAGGAGGACATGGTATCCGGACCTTCTGGACATGTCCATCTGCCCTCCAATACGTCTTCCGCAAAGAGAGGATCTTCTCTCGCAAGAGGAAGGTCGGGTTCTCCACCCACAGGTCTAGACACTCAACCGTCACGCATTGTATCTCAACCTCTCAGAAACAAGGATTGGGATCTTCCGGATGATGTAATGGAGATTTTGCTTTCGGCTAGAAGGACAGCAACAAAATCCTTGTACCAGTGTCATTGGAACAAATTCAGTAACTGGTGCAAAGATGAGGATGTGGACCCTTTTCATTGTGGCACCCCAATGGTGCTCTTTCCTATTGCATGTAGCCAATCTGGGGCTCCAGATCGGAACAATTAAAGGATATATAGCTGCGCTGTCTATTTTCAAGCACTCTTCAGAAGAGGTTTCATACTTCAAAATTCCATTGATAATTCAATTCCTGAAAGGGCTAACTAATGTATATCCTCCAGTCCCCTTTCATGTCCCAACTTGGGATTTAAATCTAGTACTTTAGTTTCTAACTTGTATACCTTTTTGAGCCTCTGCACTCCTGTCCCTTGAGGCTTCTAACATTGAAGACTGTCCTTCTTGTGGCCTTAACATCAGCCCGCAGGGTTAGTGAACTACAGGCTCTCATGTAAACCTCCATATACTACTTTTTACAAGGGGTTCTGAAGGTTAAACCATCTTTCTTACCAAAAGTAGTTTTTGACTTCCACTTGTCACAAAAAATCATATTACCAACATTCTATCCTCCTCCTCATTTGGGCAAAGAAGAGTAGAGACTGCATAGACTGGACCCCAAAAAGGCTCTCAGTTATTACATTTCGAGAATGTCACAATTACGTCAAGATGACCAACTTTTTGTGGGTTATACAGGTCATAAATTGGGATTAGCAGTGACAAAACAAACTATATCCCGCTGGATCATTCTGGCTAT
The DNA here is from genome assembly GCF_040938575.1 of Ambystoma mexicanum. Lineage (NCBI taxonomy): Eukaryota > Metazoa > Chordata > Amphibia > Caudata > Ambystomatidae > Ambystoma > Ambystoma mexicanum. The sequence goes on along the minus strand of NC_090928.1, from coordinate 161,246,256 downwards.
AATTGAGTGCTACAGATTGGCGGTAAAAGACCCACTGGATGGGCTGCGAGCCCATTCCACTAGGAGGGTGGCTACTTCTGCGGCTCTGAAGAGGGGAGTCCCTGCAGCAGATATTTGTTCAGCTGCAACATGGGCATCAATGCATACCTTCATCAAGCATTATTGCTTAGATGCCTCTTCCTCCAATGAGGGTTTATTTGCCAAGGCAATACTTCATTCCATCCATGAGAACAATAACTAGTACTCCCACCTCCAAAATTACCTCTGCTATGGGAGTCTATCAAAAGATGAGGAATACGTGGGAGGACACAATCCATTCGAAGAACAAGTTACTCACCAACTGTAACGTTCTTTCAACTGGATGTTCATCCCATGTATTCCTCATTGCCCCTCCCATCCTACCCCACAGTACAGTTTACGTTTCTTACATTTTCCTCTCACGAGGAGTCTATCAGTCATGAGGCACGCCTGGGTGTGCCTCAAAAAAACAGAAATGAAGCCTATGTGCGCGTCGAGTCCCTTCAAACAGGCATTGATTCTGCTGACAGTATCAGCAGGGCCATGGCGGCAAGTACCACATCCGCAGATTTGCGTAGTTGCGGAAGTCTGGTTTTGCTCCAGATGTACAAGCCAGACTTTGAACATGCCCTCTGACGGCACTTCTTTATTTGGTAAGACGGCTGATGACAGCCTGGAGAAGTTACAAACATCCAAGGCAGCAGCGAAATCTCTTGGGGCTGCAATCCGACAGACTACGAATCGCCCCTCAGGAACATCCTGGTGGGGTAGGTCCTTGCTTTTACTCCGCATTTGGAAAAGGCACAGGACAGCCAGCTCAAAGGGGCCAGAAACGATTCACCCGTGGTGGATGGGTCAAAGGTACAAAAACCGCAGCAGCAGGTGCCACTTTACCCTCGGCATCTGTGTCAGCCACTTCTAAACCCCTCTGAGGTCTCTCCTCACAAGACACCAGTAAGGGGCAGCTTAGCTTAACATCTGGCAGAATGGCAGGCTATTACGTCAGATGCTTGGGCATTGGAGACAGTTGCCCAAGGTTACTGCCTGCCTTTTCTACACACCCCTCAGTCATCCACCGGGGAACAACTCTTTGAAGTTTCCAGATCCGTTCCTTATGCAGGAGATTCTAGACCTGCTAGCGAAAAGTGCCACAGAACCGGTACCTGCAGCAGAGAGGAACAAGGGTTGGTATTCCCCCTACTTCCTAGTACCGATGAAGGACGGAGGACTGAGACCCATCTTGGACTTACGAGAATTGAACAAATTCCTCAGGAAGGACAAGTTCAAGATGGTAACTCTCTCTCAGATCCGTCAGTCCTCCAGCTTCTCGAGACCTTCAGGATGCTTATTTCCATGTGCCAATCCATCTCAAACACAGGACATACCTGAGGTTTGCAATTGTCAACTCTCACTATCAATTTTGAGTTCTGCCATTTTTGCTGACCTCCGCCCCAAGGGTATTCACCAAGCTAATGTCAGTAGAAGCTGCAAGTCTAAGGAGGAAAGGGATCAATGTCTACCCCTACCTGGACGATTGGTTGATCAGAGCAGTATCTTCGGAACAGGCTCAGATCCAGCTAGGTTATGTCTGCCACTTCCTTCACAAACTGGGCTTCTCCCTCAGCTTTAAGAAGTCACAGATGATACCATCACAGAGACTCCAGTTCATTGGAGCGGTCCTGGACACTTCCCTGGGGAAAGTCTCGCCACCAGAGGTGAGGGCTCAAGATATTCTGCAGATGGTCACCAAGTTTCAAAATTCTCAACGTCTTCCAGCCTTCGACTTTTTGAGGTTGCTAGGCCTCATGGCATCCTGCATCTTCCTAGTGCCAGAGGCTCGCCTGAGAGTGAGATCCCTCCAGTGGGCACTAAGAACCCAATGGTCACAATTCTCAGGACGAATGACAGATCTCCTTCAGGTCCCGGACAGAGTGGCTCGAGACCTTCAGTGGTGGGCCTGTCGGGAGAACATTTTGAAAGGAGAACAGTTTTGGCAACCATGGCCGGAGATAACAGTAGTCATGGATGCCTCACTCACGGGGTGAGGAGCCCATGCCAACGACTTGACCATCAGCAGTCGTTGGTCTCCATCGGAGTCCAGACTACATATCAACATGTTGGAGCTGAGAGCTATCAGACTAGCGCTGAAGGCTTTTCTGCCATCTGTACAGGGGAAAAATGTCCTGATAATGACAGACAACACAGTGGCCATGCACTACCTCAACAAAGGAGGAGGCGTAGGATCACTGCCACTGTGCAGAGAGGCGATGCAGCTCTGATTTTGGGCAATTCAAGAAGGAATCTCTCTATCGGCAGTTCACTTAGCCGGAGAGAAGAACTTGACAGTGGGCGCTCTGAGCAGGTAGAGCACAGTCTCCCATGTGTGGGAGCTAGCTCGGGAAGTCCTTCAAGAGATCTTCACCCTTTGGGGAACCCCTCAAGTGGATCTGTTCGCTACCAGTATCAACCGGAAGTGCGATCAGTATTGCTCAAGGGAATTTCCCCCGAGAGGAGCGCCAGGGGGCGCATTCGTAGTGGACTGGGAGTATCCACTTCTGTATGCGTTTCCTCCAGTCCCTGTCATTCCTCAAATGATCAGGAGGTTGAGAAGATTCTGGAAACACATGATCCTAATTGCCCCGGATTGGGCCAGGAGAACGTGGTACCCAGATCTTCTAGACATGTCCATCTGCCCTCCGATTCGTCTTCCGCAAAGAGAGGATCTTCTCTCGCAGATGGGAGGTCAGGTTCTCCATCCAGACAACAGAACCCTCAACCTTCGCGCTTGGTTTCTGAAAGGTTGAGATACAAGGATTGGGACCTCCTGGATGACGTCATGGAGGTGTTGCTTTCGGCTAGAAGGCCAGCAACAAAGACTTTATACCACTGCTGTTGGAACAGATTTTGCAGCTGGTGTAGAGAAAAGAATATCAAACCCTTTTCATGCGGTACACCAATGGTGTTATCTTTTTTGCTCTATTTGGCAAAGTCAGGTCTTCAAGTTGGTACGATCAAGGGCTACCTCGCAGCGCTGTCAATCTTTAAGCGCACTGCAGAGGAGCCATCATATTTCAAATTACCCCTAGTAATTCAATTTCTGAAGGGGTTAACTAATGTCTATCCGCCCAAAGCCGTTCCAAGTTCCCTTGTGGGGCTTAAATCTAGTCTTACATTTTCTGATGGGTACTCCCTTTGAACCACTCCATTCTTGTTCATTAAGATTTCTCACCCTTAAAACAGTCTTACTAGTGGCTCTAACATCTGCCAAAAGAGTGAATGAATTACAAGCTCTATCTTGCAAACCTCATCATACATTTTTTCACAAAGACAATGTTGCCTTACAAGTGAAGCCAAATTTCCTCCCAAAGGTGGTCTCTGAATTCCACATCACTCAGAAGTTAACCTTACCTTCATTCTATCCTCCTCCCCATCCAGGGAAAGAGGAAGAGAGGCTACATAGGCTGGATCCAAGTCGTGCCTTGAGTTTTTATATCAGCAGACTTGATAGGATAAGGCAAGCAGACAAACTGTTCATAGGTTATGCAGGACACAAATTAGGATTGCCAATCACAAAACAGACCATTTCAAGATGGATTATTTTAGCCATTCTAGAATGTTACAAATTGGCAAGGAAAGAGCCCCTCAACATCTTGGGGCTAATTCAACCAGGGGTATCGCAGCGTCTTCGGCTCTCCAAAGAGGGGTACCGATTCGGGACATATGTGCGGCTGCCACATGGTCGTCCACACATACCTTTACAAAATTCTACAAACTGGATTCCTCCTCTAGCCAGGAGACAAGATTTGGCAAAGCTGTGTTACATTCTGTTCATTCTTAAAGGGAAATATTCCAATTTTACTCCCACCTCCTCTTTCACACCACTGCTATGGGAGTCTATCACGATAAGGAATACGTCGGAGGACACAATCCCTTCGAAGAACAAGTTACTTCTTACCTTGTAACATTCTTTTTCGATGGGATGTTCCTCCGACGTATTCCTTATCGCCCCTCCCATCCATCCCCGCAGTAAAACTTCCCTTGTAGTTGCAACTTACGCTCCTTCAAGGTCAATAACCAATTCATGCACAGCTAACTTCAAGCTTCAAAACGGAACTGAGCAACGGTTGCTGCGCGAGTCTATTTATACGCACAATGTCGTCGGCGCCGAGACGGAGGCTGTCGTGGGACACTAGCTCGAGGGACATTGACGCACAGCGCCCTCTACTGAAAACATTTCCAAGGCCAGCAAGCTGGGATGTAATTTATCAAGATAAGGAATACGTCGGAGGAAAATCCCATTGAAAGAACGTTACAAGGTAAGAAGTACTTGTTCTTCTTAACAAGGCACTGTACCATGGTGTGTTTTACTGAGCAAGCCAACAGCAATAATTTCTTATATGGTAATACTGCAATAGATTGGTGCATCCATGCATTTACATATATGGCACTGCCAACGCGAACATGTTTCTCGAACTGGCATTCTATTGTGGTCAAAGTAATCCCAAAAATTAATTGGATAATGTCCTTGTGCACTGTTGGTAAGTTGCATCTATTGGATTAGTGTTCATGTGCTGCCATACAAAATCTATGGCAAACTGTGGCTTTTTACCTCATTTTTCACAGACCGTGTGCTGCAATAAACTCAATTTTAACCAATTTTGTTCCCCCTGAACCTCCCTTGATTGGTTCAAACTCCCTGTCAATCCTAGGTTGCTCCCGCATATTTGTGGCAAACATTTATGCCCCAAGCAAAACCAAATGTTGATGGCTGGAAGGTTTTGAATAAGTCATAACCACAGGCACGGCTCTGGGCAACCCTCCAGACCATGTTTTTTCAGCCTGCCAAGCCATCACAGAAGGGGAAATATCATATGCAAATCAAGCTTGGTCGCACCCAGAAAAGGGTAGTCCAGCCCAAGCTGCTAGGTCACATCCCTTCTGCACAAGCATCACCAGACATGTTTCGGCCTTGTTGGGCATCAACACTGAGGAGTAGTGAAGGCGAGCGTCCCCAGATAGCACGACCCTCCCTGCAATGAGAGGCAAGAATGGACACTCCCACGAATGGGAATAAGGCTAGGACCAAGTGCGGGTGAGCTTAAGGAAAGCTTTATCTAAGTCAAAATAGGGCATGCAAAGAACTCTGCAAACTCCGAGAGCGCTCTGTCTGACAATAGCAAAGACAGGCGTTTTTATTTACAAAAAGTGTCATAGGCACCTACACACTATAGGGGGCACATGTGCATGGGGATTGGGTGGCGTCGACTAACTATATGTGCAGCTGTGATGCGTCTCTCTGTGGTTGGTGGACACCGCCGGGTGCCAACGTGGGGTGGGCAGGTCAGCTGGGCTCATCCCAGAGGCGCTGTCCGGTCAGGCGTGGTCAGTGTCATTGATGGATGTCTTTCTTGGCTTTCTGCCCTAAGGGCCAGGCACACCCCATTCATTCAATGCTGCAATGTCAGTTGGCCTGTAAATCCTAAAATAGGTTATTCTACAGGTTAATATAACACAGGAGGAAGGCGCATTAGGTGGGGTACTTTGGCAATACATCAGGACAGGGTTGCTGATATCCTGTTGACTAGGTATCATGGGCCACAGAGTCGGGTCTCAGGGCATGGGGTAAGCTGTCCGGGCTTTGGGTCTCGTTAGAAGTCATGATGGATGCTTTTACACAATGTTAGTGCAATATTAGGTGTCTTCTTTTACAAGCGTCATTAATCTGGGGTGAACTGATGGGTCGTGGGACCTATGAGGGGGCACCTCTGACCTCTGGTTATAGCCGGATTTTGCTGCTGGCTGTAAATAATTCAGGTGGCTGTTCGTAGCCATGTGAGCTGCGAGGGAATCATGAATGCCTGAAACGGCTGCAGCCGAATTGGGGGAGGTGAGGCGGTGTCGCTCGGGCCTTTGCTTTCTCTGGCAGTCTTCAATGGGACAATGGGAAGGGAGGAGAGGTGGCCTTGGATATGCCCACAATGATATTCTTCTAGCAAGCTGAAAACTGTAAAACGAAGGGATTCGCATAATATGAAATGGCTAAGGGGTCACACATCTATAGCATTTACTTCCGTACATATTAATTTCAGAATTCGTTAACTATATCTACAGTTCCATTAGTCACTATAGGGTAAGTATTTGCAATATTAGCAGTTTTAGCATCACACTGTAAACATGATACGTGAGGTAGCATTAGGGCTGGTGGAGCAGGCAGGAGCAACAGACCCATACGATTGACAGTAGTAATACACATTAAACCTGTACATTTGCACTTGATGGCATTCTATGTATCTTATTTATATGAGCTCACAATACTGTTGCGCTTGTGTTCCTTTGTACTCTAGCAGCATCAGGGTAGTCATGGCATAAGGGCTTGGTATCATTCACTTTACATTACCCCTAGAGAGGCACATAGTAGGAGGCCAGGAGCCCTGAGTGTGGGTGCATACTGAGGGGGATTGAGTATTGTGACCATGTGGTCGCACAATGACACATTCTTCGGTTCGTACAGTGTAGATTTTTGACGCAGAGGTCGTGCACAAGGGATATCATTGTAATGCAATAATATATGTATATATGTATGAGCAGTTTCCTGGTGTGGGATTAAGGCTTTTGTTTCATCGTGGACGGTTTACAGTTATTTTCCAAGCCAGCCCCACTGCCCCGGTCACGCTGAGGATAATGATGCACTGCGGAAGGTGAAGGATAGTGTTTGATCTAACACTAGCTCATGTCTGACTGGTCGTGGGAACGGGCTTTCAGCGGATCTGCCAGGGAGCGGAGGCAACAGGATAGACGAGGACTCTCTAAAGGTGGGGGCCGTGCTGCAGCGCACAAGGAGTCATGTCTTAAGAAGGCGTTCTGGTTTTCAAAATGGTTTCCTGGGCCTAGCCTAATACAGTATGTTTAGTCGATGTGTCGGCCAGTGGTCCACCCACCACCTGGGCCCTGGTGGCAGGGGGGCCCCTGATGGGTCATGGACATCACAAGGAGGGGACTGCAGGGGAGGGGGGGTCTGTTTGACCTGTCCTCCCATACAGTAGCTTGGGTCTCTAGTCCTATTTCAAAATTCACCAGCCACCATTGTTCCTTCCCCTTTTTCCTCCTTTGCGCCCCCTTCATCCTCCTGTTCCTCCCTCTCTTACCCCACCACTACTTCACTCCTTGCTCCCAATCCAGTGATAAGTGGTTAGATTTGCATGCAGGCGTTTTACTAAATGCCTAAATGAATACGCTCTTCAAGTTCATTTTATGGACAACGTAAGTGCAGGTAGAAAGATGTGCAGTATTCGGCTTTTAGTGTTTTGTTTGCCTCGTGGTTGGCTTATGAATTCCTTGATGGAAACGAACTCTTAAACGGGTATACAGGTTCCATCAACGCAGATTGTACATGCCACACTTTAGTTAGCTGCATCTACTGTAAAGTGTTTTTCCGGATATCTCATTGGTTCAAGTACATTTCCTATAAATATTTCATTTGCTACCTACTTTGTTTTATTTTTATTAGAGGAAAAGATGCATCCCTTCAAAGAGATTATAATCATAATTGTTCTTTTATAACGCTGCTCAGTCCGGGATTCGATCCTGTGTTGCTATGCATTGTCTTGCTTCCCAGAAGCGTTGCCCCTGAGCTATCCTGCCTCCCTTAGATAACTAAATAGCCTCTAGCTAATTTCAGTCATAGCGCTGGGCAAGGGTGGACTTGCCTATAGGACCGGTGGGCCTCTGCACCCTGGGCCTCTTTTGTGTGGTATTTCCAAATGTTCTCATAGACAGTGGTGGAAATGGAAAATAATGTGGTGGGGGATCCCACAACACATGGGCCGGGGTGAGGCAGGAGTTTGGGGGGGGGGGGTGCCCGATGGGGCGTGGTCTAGAGGGGCGGGGCTCGTACTGTGCATCCAGCAATACTGGAATACGTTAAAAAAAAATACGGCATCATTGACCTTTAATGCCGGCTTTGGCACTGGTGTGTAATGCACAATGCTCGCTACATGTACAACTGAATTTTGTACATGTAGCGAGCATTGTGCATTACACACCACAAAGCCAGTGGTAAAGGGCAATGCTGCCGTCGCTTGCGTTTTTTTTACGTATTCCAGCGCGTTTCATGGTCTTGGGTGGCTGACTCTGGCCAGATCCCGAGATCCGGCTCCATTTCTGGTGCCGGATCTCGGATCCGCCGAGAGCCGGCCCAATGACCAGCACTGCTCATAGAAAAAGCATTGGGCTTGCTGAACATATGTCATATGGGGCCACTTAGAAAATTATTTCCAGGGACTCTTTTGGTCCGCAGTAATTATTTCCAGGGCCGCTTTTAGTTCCCAGTCCACCGCTGGCGGTGTACATACTCATGTTTGCAATGAAGGAGGCGGACATAAAAGAGTACACAGCGTTATACAATAAACTGATGTGTTGCTCATTTAATTGAGGAAGCACTGTCCTTAAAGTAAATACAATAACAAACCTATCAACGTGTTTCCCAGAGAATTTTGAAGTACGTGGCCTATATTTACATATTTCTACATCTCTCCTGGCAATTATTGAAAACACTTAATTTATCACATAATTCTAAATTGCATAAACCGTTCTCCCCCACGGCAAACAATATAAATAGCAAGTGCTTTCAGTTGACATTTAATCTGCCACAAATACCTAAAGGAACGCAGAACGTATCTCGTAATGAAACCATAGGGCATAGCTGCATGTAGTGAGCATTTAGAAATTCCTGAGAATGTGTTTTCCCACTAATGCGTAACGTTTAGAGCCTATGTGCTAGAGACGAAAGCAGATACGGCGTTGTACTGGGGTGAAGTTGCTGGTAAAAGTAAGGCAAAGCAAAGGGGTCGGGCCCGGGTCAGGGGAGGCGCTGTAAGGACGACGTGTGGAGTTTGACTGAAATGAAAGTGAGGCGCGCATTGTGACCGTTAGGTGGCTCACTACGAATGCGCTTGAGATCCGCGGCGGCTGCTGTGCCCCCTCCCCCACTCCCTCCCCGAGCCCTCGCCCCCCGCTGTTGCTATGTGCCTTTCTCTCGCGGCGCAGCCTGAAGCCCTTGTGTGTGTTTGAGTTGCTGAAAGAAATAAAAGGGGCTTTTACGAAAGTCCGAGCAGCCTCCCCGGTTCAGGAACAGCCGAGCCCGGGGTCCTGCTCGGGCTTCGTGTTCACAGGCCGCGGCACTCGGCGCTGAGCCCGGTCTGGGCCAACGAACCGCGGACTCCTTTGTCCTCCGTGTCCATGGCACTGACTGAATGCGCCGGCTCTGTATTACCCGGGCACTGCTGCGTCACCTCTAGGAAATAATAAGAACATTGTCCAAATTAAGCGAGCCTTGTTTTACCAATCAAATCCAGGAGCCCTCATTTTTTTTTTTACGAAGGAGAATGAGAGCTGGCGGTGCACTGCAAAAATTCCCCAGAGAAACGGCTTTGTTTCTGCCGTTTTTATTGCTCCTCACCGAGAAGATTCATATTCAAATAGACTGGGGTTGTGAATCAGCCGCTTGCACATTCTCATGCACCCGGAAAGGCTATGATTATGGCTAATTACAATGACGAATGAAATCCTAACAAGAGTGCTCAATCAGATTGCCGCTCAAGCGTGAAGTAACTAAAGCCAGCCAATGGAGGTGTGATTTGGGTAATTACAAACAATGTGGCGGTTTGAAAAAAAGCTTAGTAAATCTGCTCAAGACAAAATAAGGTCTAATTAATCACTTCGGGCCTCGAATTCTCCAGATGATCAGCGTTTTAGCATTCTTTTAATAGACTGGCAAGATTCGATGCAGGCAATCCTTCCTCTGCTCCATGTGCAACCAGTCGGTGCAAAGAATTGCAACTTCCGCCATAATCCCCCTTTAGGCCAGCCATGTTGAGTGGAAAGAGTTAGAAAAAATACACAGGGCTGGTTTGTTCTTTTGACAGTGTTATTGGTTAGAGCCGGCAGGATAGCTCGGGGCAACCCATTTGTCTTGGAAGCCAGGCAACGCAGAGCAACACAGGTTCGTATCCCAGTCCCACGCTTAGAGACTGGTCTCCAGTAAATTCTATCCGGGGCTACAACCAAAAGACCAGGGGCTTTAGCCCCCTTAGCCACCCCCTAGCAACGCCTCTGGTTACAAAAGATTAAGAACACAGTGTAGGTTATGTGCCCGATGGAGGATTCTGTCTAGCGCTTGTAGACCACAGGTCAGAATGCACAGAGGACAGGTTTAGCCTTTCATCAACACAAGATTGATAATATGAACTTTCCATATGTAGATTATATTTGTCCATTCCTGGTCACCCTTCCATTCATTCCATTAGTCCATTCCTAGTCATCCACAGCGGGGATGGCCTTGCTGCCTTAGAAGGCACACCATAACAATATTTGCCATAATGTAGGAGCGCCCTGCATTTATTTATTACATCTATCTCATGTACAACATACATCTCGCGCAGAAAATTGTCCTGTTTGCCTGATTAATTACTAAAGGGACTTCATACATATATTTCCATCGTGAAGCCGCTACAATTGTTTGACCCCTCGCTATGTACTCAATGTATGCCTGTGAATGAAGCTCGTAAAAACTCAATCTTGCGCCCTGTGTGACCCCACAAAATCAAAGTTTAAACAACAGTTGGTGAGGTGATATACAGTGGTCAATGCATTAACATGTTTTTGAGACCTGTTCTTGTCCACCCTGAAACTTTTTACTCAAGCAGAGTCTCAGTGAACTTTGCTGATCCATGCTTCACACTGTTCTTGGTGCTTTTCTAAGTCTAATTTAAAGATATCTGTGAAAAGTAAAATGTTTTGACGATGAGGTTGGAAACGAATGAGGAAGGCTCAAGGATAGTTAAGTTTAACCCTTGGTTTTGATGTGCAAGGTGTGAAGCTTTACAAACCACTTGGGGTACATGGCAGGGGGTGCACAATCTTTATAACCTATTGGATGATATTATTCGATGACCAGTATGGTAACTATGCACTCACAAGGTTTGTCGGTAATCATGTCCTCTAAGTGTATAAGTGATGGTGATAAAAGGAATAATAGGGCTCTGACTCCACACCTGGGGCACAGAGGGTATTGTCAAATGGCGACATGCTGGGGTGTAGGAGGTGGTAATATTTGAGAACGGACTCTGGTCTGAATTTTGAAACCTATGTAGAAGCATAAAGCATCACCCTTGGGGTTCTCCAAACCCAGATTGCAGAATGTGCACCTTGGAAGAAAGGAAAATTGACCCGTTTGTGAATTTGAGAACGCTTAAAGTGTTGGTTCTGTAGTGGACAAAACTGCACTAAACTTTACAAATAAAAATATCCCACTATGATAATTTTTTTGTTTTCATCTCGAAAGTTCCGTCATTTCTTCAGAGGGGAGTTTTAAGGAGAGGAGGGTCCCAAAACATTTCCCATTCAAATTTCCATAGGGAAGTGTTTGTAAAAAAAATGCTGGGTGAATACTAACCAAACTTGAAAGACTTTGGCATGAATGCTCACTGTATTAAGTGTAACTGGCAAATGTCAGTTTTTTCAAAAAGATTTTGCATTGCAACCATAACTTGCTTTCAACAGAACTTATTTGGTGTTGCATATTGAGATTGATAAATATTTTTGTATTAGAAAACCATACCAGATAACCGTAAATGTTCTTTCAATTTTTTTATTTCAATGAACATAAACCTATGTCTTTACAAATGGGCTGTTGTCTCCTGCCGGAATTGCGCACTCATGCTGTTGTCGCAGTTAGCTATTACGCAATTGTCAGAAGCGTTGATGCATATCAAACGTCTACCAGTCCTTCAGTAAAGGCAAACAATAAATGACTGTTCATTTTTTAACTATTACACTGCAATGAAGTGCAATTGGTCCCGTAAGATCGATGCTCATGTAAAGATCTTTCGGGGAGACGTATATCCACTGAACAACAAGATACTAAATTCACTTTGTATTGACGTTTTTCGTGAAGGGGGGCCTCTGTAGCTTTGAATTCACTATACGATAAGGAAATGTGCCCCTCCTCCTGCTCCTGTTCCTTCCTCTTCCACTCCATGCATTAAATCTGTAATTGGTAGTTTGGGTTCACATCATGTTTACATGTCTTCTGATCTAGAAGAGTCACTAAGCTTAAATAATGTTTTTAACTTCTTCCCAATTTACCATTTCGGGTGACCTACACCGCTCTTGATATATGCACTGCACGGAGAGGCAGACTTAATTAAAGATTCCAGTGCTGTCACTTTGATTATAAACACAAATATTTATGAGACAAATAATTAGTGTCTGGCGAATTAAACCGGATGAGCCATTATTTTTCACTGAGTGAATGATGTAGCCTTCTTTTCTTTATTGTTGCTAATGTGGTGTGTGTGCAGTCAGAATTCTCTAATGGCATCTGTTTGTATAAAAATCTTGAAAATCTTTGGTTTTTCAGGACAATGCAGTAACATTTATAAAAGTGATTTATTTTAACATATGTTCAAAATATAAACCTATATATCGGTTTGCAATATATGTTTTTAGACCCATGTTTGGAATCAGTGAGCATAATGCAAGCCTAATGTGTGCTCTTAAACAAATAGTCTATAGATGACCTACCAATGGGCTGCATGGACTGACCAAAGCTGAACCCTACGGCGATATTTCGGCAGTAGTACAAATGACTTTGAACAGTTCCTCCAGCATGTGATTTACAGTGGACTTTGCCGAGCCCCACCCAGGCCCTACTGACCATTCACCCACCAGAGCTTAGTGAGAATGGAGAAGGAGCTCCTGGCCAACTAATCTAGCTAAAAAGAGGCTGTCTACTTTCGCCAAGAATTTCTGTAGTAGGTTTTTCCCTGGTCTTTGAATCAAAAGGTTTAAAGTAGTGTGGGCTGTTGAGGGAGCCTGTGAGGAATTGGAGAATCCACACTGTGGGTGTGCGTTCACCTGTTCTTTTTAAATGAAATTGAATGATGGTAGATCAACCTCCGGAAAATGTGTGGGGCTCATCTGCACACATTTTCCTATGCTCACCGCACAATACACACATAGACCCGTGTACTCTGGGTGGAGACATCCTACAGGCGCCACCTCCCCCTTTCATATTTAGTTGGAATATGACAGCCAAGAGTACATCAAGGCATCTCAGATGGGGGAAGACAAAACCTTCCTCCTGCCATTGCCAGCCTAAATAACCAACAAAGGCTTCATGGATCCTCCCTGTCCTTTGTTAGCTACTTGTACCAGCTTCGCATACTAATCAGTTAATTCAAACAGGCACCTGGGGGGCCCATTTGCAGGACTAACAAAGGACAGGAAAACCCCAACAACCATTGAAATGTACTGTGTCATCCTGAAGCCTGCTCCCACCTCTTAGTATCAAGGGCAGTAAACTTTCATGTCTGGGACAGCTGTTTACAGTAGTCATCCCCGCTGGGGGACACCATTTAGAAGGTACGAGTATGTGGTTTGGCGGCGACAGAAAGTCTGTTTTCACCACAACTCCAAGGGAGACCTGCTTCTTAATCAGGATTAACTAGAGAGACCTTTGATCCACAACAGACAGGAAGATGGGTGGGACTTAGTATTACATGTTGTCACCCCTTTACCTTTTCTGTTGCTAAGCACTCTGCTTATGACCTGACACATACAGGAGATTGTTGGTGGGGACCCAGGATTGATTCATTAAGCTATGCTTAGCCTACACCAATCACTGTGGTCCATTTGGCTTTAAAAGAGGGTCTAGACCATATTTTGGACAGATCATCTGAAGGCTTTGCAGGGAGTTTAAAGAAGAACTCATTTGGACGCTTGCTGAAGGTACAGTCTGCCTTACAGCTTCCGCCAGTCAAGAAAGGCCAGGATTTCCAAAGATGCAAGCAAGATCCCTCCCCTAAACATCTCCCAGGGACCAAAGGGAGACACTGAATCCAGAGGACCCTGGAGCAGCTCCAGAACCGGGCATGGAGCCAGCACACAGCGTGCCCTGCTAAACTCTGCAGCAAGCTTCCTAGGTGAGACGAGCCAGAGAGTCTCTGAACCAAACCAAGGACACGGCAGTTGCCTGCAACACTCTCCTCAGCTTTGGGCCATCCACCTTAAAGGATGACATGAGCCCAGTGAAGGAGCTAGGAGGAGTGCACCGCCGAGCATCTACTTACGTCTGTCTTAAAGGACATTTTTGAGCTAGTGAAGCTCCTCAAGCTGCAACTGACTGCACTGTTAACTGTTATCTGCAGTCGCTCACGCTGTCCGAGACTCCTCGATCAGTGCTTCAAGCCCGCCGACCAACATTAAGACAACGATTCCTGACCCTGAGCCGCCATGTGGGCAAGCCTGCAGCCTTGCTCGCCAAACTGCTTGCCGCCTGATAACCACAGCTGTCTCCCGTCTTGAACTCTGTCGCAGAAGCTGCAAACCGCCCTAAAACTGACTCTGCACTGTCAAGCAGCAAGAACTTCTACAAGTGCAAGGTACTTTGTGGTTCTATCCCCTTGGTCCTTCTCAGAAGGCCCCTAGTGACATTTTACGGGCCATTTCTCCCTTTGTTCTGAAACAAAGTATCCTTGAACTATTGTGATAATTAAATTACTGACTACCCTTCTTTCAGTATCCAGAGTGCATCCCTTTTCCTTCTTGAAACTCTGTCTGTCCTCTGCATTCACTTTACAGGGTGGTTTGTATTTCGTAGTGTGCTAGAACTGTCCGTTAAATAATAATGAAGTCAATATTTGTATACAACCTTGACTGGAAAGTCCCTTTTATCAATGGGGAACAATTGTATTTTCACTGTGTTGCAACTAACAAACAATCCACAACCTTTTGGAGATAAGCCTGCTGTTCTGTCCACGTTAACAAAATTGGACAAGGAGGTTTAGAATTTGCTTGCGTTTCCAATCTGTTTGGATGCCTTCTGGTGTGCTAGAGGTGTGGGGCTGATTGATGGTTTTGTAACCAATATTCATCCCTGGACCACTGGTGCCCCAGAAGTTGATTTGTCACAAAGCCTATGGGCTTTCATGATGGACCAGGATAAACAATGTGAAAAGACAACATGGTGAGCTTGTTGTGGTGAATACGAACAGTAATAAATAAGATGAAAATGGAGGAGTGTGTTGCTATGTGCTCCTTACTGTCGAGGACAAGTCTTTGATATGTTTTCATGTTGAGAGACCACATCTCCAGACCGATACACTGTCTTTAAAACGCCTAGACACGGGCTAGCAAAATAGTGCACAGCTTTAAACCAAAGGCCATGGAAGTATAGGCGCATTACATGAAGCACCTACACTGCGGGATAGCATGGAATAGGCTAATGGTGGTTTTTAGATTGCTGAAGGAATTGAACATGGACCGAGTCATTTAGTTGATTACAACTCTTACAACCAGAGATCACAATAAAACTATGTAGGTTGCAAAGGTCGATTTTTGTGTTTTGTTTTTGTTTTTAGGGGACCACGCCGGTGGTGATAGTGCGCAGTACAAATATCCTTTCAAATTAACATTTTATAGAATATTAATGAAGACTTTGTGAGACAGATTTATCAGCTATAACTGGTTGAATGTAGTTTTGTGGACACTAGATGTTGTTAGTGTATGCCGTAAAGGGCCAATTTCATGCATATTTTGTTGTGGCTGTGATATTAGTTAAGCAATGGGGGGGCCATTACCACTTCAAGTTATGCCCTGGGGCACATAGTTAAAGGCCCAAGCGAGGTGTCAGGTGTGCAGAATGGCAGAAGTTGAGACAGCATACCTCTCAACTCACGTGCTTTTGGCAGGTGTAACCCACCTTACAATGAGCTGACTGACCCGCCAAGCCCCCTATCCACCCATTCACTTCAATAGGCTCTCAACCGCCCCCCAAAAACCTTAACGACACTAAATGTTGAGAGGCATGCACCAGTGGCATTGATGATGCAGGCTACAAGGAGGAGGGGGCAATTAATGAAGATGGATATTTTTGTTGTTGTTTTGAATGGTGGCTTTGTTGACGGCAGCTGCATGAATGCTGGGGCCACTGGGGCGGTAAGTGGATGAAGAATGCCTTTTTTCCCCTTGTGGCAAGCTGTAATGGATCCTGCCTACAGAGTTGGGGTGAGTAGAGGGGTAGGCGGGAGGGTGTGGTGCTGGTGGCGTTGACTTATTTGAATAAGTTGTGTGACAAGTCAGAGCTCAGCCCGGATTTTACCCAAAAAAAAAGTGGAGCTCTAGTTAGCCATTTGCCCAGGGCTAGCCCAAGTCTTTCCTAGCTTCTTCAACTAAACAATGAAATAAGGAAAGTGAGTGAGGAGGTGGCAGGGCCGGCCTTGGAGGCAGCAGCACCGTGGGCGAATTGCTCCCCCCCCCACCCTCCCTGCATGCCCCTGGTCGACAGGGGGAGAGTCGGGGCGGCCAGGGGGGTGCAGGAGTGCCACATTTGTTTGGCCCTCCCTGCTCCAGCGCCTCCCATGAGGTTAATCACTGGAATATGGCGCTCATGCATATTAATGCATGAGCGCCCTATTCCAATGAAAACCTCCTGGCTCCCCCTCTGCATCAGCACCCTACTGTTATTAAATGTGCCCCATCGCCGCAGGCGCATTTAATAACAAAAGGGCGCCTGCCACACCTTTTCTCACTATGCCAGCTCGGGGGGAGCCTTTAAAAGACTCCCCAACCTGGCGTGGGGCTAATGGCGCCCCTAATACCGGCTCTGGGTGGAGCAATGAAGCGGTAAGAGAGATAAGGTGCCTACTGAGTTGCAAGTCTAATCGTTCCCTGGGGACACTGCAATATTAATATGCCACTGCCACCTAAATTCCCATTGTGCATCTAGCGCATACATTTATGAATCACTGTCATGATACCAGCACTCCTCCCAAATGCAACTGGTTTGGGCTGCTGAAAGACAAATGGAACGGCAGCCAAGATCCACGTTTTAAGCAGAGAGCACTGCTGTGACTTTGCTGCGCTTGTAGTTTCTGCCGTGATATTTATTTTATTTTACAGGGAATTGGATTACAGCCTTCCAGCGCAGAGGCCTTAAGTACTGATTTGCTAATGCACTGATCCATTTTATTCAATCGTCATGAGATTGAATCTTCTTCCTGGCGGTGAGATTAGAAATGGAACCGCCGGTGCTTTGGCGGCTGGTTTCTAGCTGCTGCGCCACAATTCCCCCCAGACAGAGCTGCAGAGGGAGCTGCATTCCTGCCTTTGTCTGGATGCGCGCCGTGTCCCAAACAGGAACTGACACGCACGAGCGGCAGGCCAACCTGCAGCTGTTCCAGTCAGAGGCTCCACTTGCATGTGTGTGTGTGCGTTTTTTTGTCAGCGGTATTTATGGCCGCAGGCTGACGCTAAAAATGTGAGGAACTGGGAAAGAAACGAATTCGCACGTGTCAAACACAAAGAGTGGGGAATGGTAATTATTTCACATATGCATATTTGAAAAAGAGACGTAGTAGTTTTTAAATGTTAAATATTTGAAACACTTGTCATTATCACTAGAGCAGTTGGGATTGGCTGGGCTGTACGTTTGTCATCTCATCCCCACTTTTTTTTTCCTCGTGTGCTCGACTTTAGGGTGCGTCTCTGGATAACAAGACAACTGGTTAACTGTGCAGCTTGTACATCTGGAAACACCTTTAATAACATTTGGGAGGCATTGTATGTCAGGAATGGGAATTTATGCTGTTTGCAACTCCCTGAAAATGTAGTTCCAGTTCACCCCTGGTTGTTTCATTTTTGAATGAAGGGAATTACAGTGGAAATAAAGGGACTCATTAAGAGTTGGGCTCCTGGCAGTAAATCTGCCAGAATAACGCCCAACTGAATTACTGTTAACTCCACTTGGTCCGATGGAAGTACCACCAGATTGCAAGTGGCGGTGGCAGTGGCAGTGTAATTCCCCATTCATTTTGAGTCCATTGGACTCAGTGGGACTTTTTGGGCAGAATTTCTGCTCTGTTAATTCTGCTGATTATGCCCATTTATCGCTGGTGAGTGGCAGAATTTACTGCCAGGGTTTTCCAAGCTCATACTTTGGCATAGTGGTAAAATCAGCGATAACTGTTGCAGCCAATTTTACCATTTACCTCCATACTCGTAACAAGGCCCAAAGTCTCTTCGTCCACACCACATTGAGGACTTATGGAGGAAGGAGAAACATAGTTGTGGCTGATAGAGGGCTGTTCCCTGGAGCTTTAGGGGGTAGTGCCACCCTTGGATGTGCTGTCAATGTGGTGTTGCAGCTGATGTGTTTAACCACACAATAAAATATGGAAAAAAAACTCAAAGGCAGAAATTATAATATTGAAATGTAAAATCCTGCATCTGCACCCCTTCTCTCTCAATGTTGGGCATACTCCACACCCCATCTTTAGCACAGGGGCAGCGCTGCCCTCGAGATTTAAAATTAAGAAAATAAGTGAGCACACAAGTAATTCCTGAACCTGAGATTGGACCAAAATCCATGAAGCTTCACCCACAAAAATTCCCGGGTAGGTAGATGGAAAATGTAAACCTCCCCAATAATTAACTTAAGGGAAGTAACATTTGGTTACCAAAATATATTTTTCATCAATTCCTTCTGTGACCATCCTTCCCTCTATGTGCATTAACATGATAATTCATGAACTCATCAAAATTGAAGTGTGTAAGCTTTAAGGGCAATAAATACGCCACCCACCAACAAGCATATCCTAAGCCAAAGTCAGGCAAGAGAGATACAGGAATGTTCTAAGCAGACAAAGAGTGGCAGGAGAGAAACCTTCCTTGTAAGAAGTATCAAGGAAGAGAACAAATCAATGGAACAAGCAGCATCAATTTAGAACGTGAGATTCCAGAAGGAAATGCACATTTTAACTGTTGTTGAAAGCCAGAGACTTTACCAAAAGTTGTGAAGCCAACCAAACCACAAAAGACTGTAGTAGTGTTAGGATTCTTTTTGAGCTTATGGCCCTTTAGTAACATGCATACAATGGATGGGGTTGCAGAAAAACTTTGACTCCTAATAATCAAATCGACTCAGGAAGATGGCAAAAAAATTATCTAAAACAGGGAGTTCACAACGGACATCAACAGATGTTTGTTCAGCTCTCAAAGATTTTCTCATAAAACAGACTTTATACTAAAAATGTATCAGAGGTGACGTAATACTACGTGGAAAATAAGAAAAACGTACAAGAAATTGTAATTGGTTCAAGGGGAACTTCTAAGTATTTCTTTAGTGACTAGGATTGTGATTGGCTGCCCACTGTCAGGTGGACAATTTATGCCTACCTCTAAAACATGGCATCTTCAACACTATTAAGTACACAGTTTGTCACTGGTCTTCAAACTACAAGACCCTTCGTTATATGGCCCTCTACAATTGGATGACACGCTCGTGCCTTGTCTGGAATATTCAGTTCCTTTAGTAGCACATAAGCTCAGACCCAGGGTGCCAGGAGGTGGACTTGATGTTACCTCCCCACCCAATTAGCCCAACATCTCTCATCACCTATGTCTTCTGCCATGAAGATTCTTTTTGAACTTTGCCTTGCAAAGTATCCTTGTCTCTGGGAATATATGGGAGTGCAGGCACTCACTATCGTTTTTCTAGGACTCCAAACTCAACTCTATTTTCATCCTTGGCTCATGTGACAGGAGACGATGATTTGGTCCATTTTGCAGCATTTAAATGTTTTAAATGAATAAAATTTGCCACTCTGTGTTCTTTCTTTGCACCTTAATAAGGGATGATTCATCCTTCGCACGTTCATTGCTTTCAAGAATAGTTAACAAACCTTGGCTGCTTCAGTTTTGATGCCAGGCCAGACATCCTTGACATGCGCTTCCACAATCTCAGCATATTCTTGCTGTGGCACAATTCTAGACCTTTCCTCTTCATGGGGTCTGGCTTACTAAAATTCATGACACCGATGTCCAGCTCAGATACAATGGCGGCTTCACCTGCAGTCTATTCACTACTTAAAGCCAGCTTCTATGATAACTTGCGTTTCAGCATCTGTACAATTATTAAACGGTTGATTTTCTGCAGCACTTCGCACACGTGCAATCTTCTTTTCGCATTCAAAGGTTTACTCGATTCTTAACTAAGTCATCAGTTTCCATAAGATCCATGCATTCTCTTCAGCCAGTATTCTGGGAGCGTCACACTAGTCTCCTGCGACGTCACTAGCTTCTCTCGCTGCTCCTTTTCAGTTCCTCCCTCAGATTGTTGTTTCTTCAGGGATACATTTGATAGGGTTTTCTCAGTGGATACCTTCTTTCGAATATTCGCTTCAGTATTCGCACAAATGCTGGTGTCAAACATGGCACAATCCCAGGCCTTAAACATATAGGAGATAGGGCGGCGGGAGTTCCTGCAGAGACATGCAACTGCTCCTCTACATTTATGTCCTGGCAGGGGAGTTACCAGGATAGGGAGTACCTTTGGTATTCCTGGTAGGTCAGTGAACCAGGAGAAAAACATTGAAGCATTGCATTTTGATTGAAGGCTGGAAAGTGGCAAAGCCACTATTGTGTTTGATTCATGGAAAAACCAACCTGAAAAAGACATTGGCCCTCATTACAAGTCAGGCGTTAAGGGTTTAACGGCGCCGTCGGCGCCGTTAACCCTGAACGCCTGATTCACACTTTAACGCCTGCTTTTTGCAGGCGTTAAAGTCCAAGGCGCTAAGCGACCTTGGTGCTAATTACGGCACCGTAATTTACGGTGCCGTAATTAGCGCCTTCCCCATCCCCATTATGCCCTATGGGGCAAAAATGCGAATGGGGAAGGGCAAATGGTGAATGGGGAATTACCGAGTGGGGCGGTAATTCCGCCATCCACCATGGCGGAATCCGGCATGGACCATGGTTCTAATAGCACCATGGTCCACCGCCGGACTTGTAATGAGGGCCATTGTTCTAAAACAAGAAGTGTTGAACTGTTTGTTATCCAAAGAAGAAGTATCTTTACAAGTTTTGATTACTTGTTTGAAGACCAAGACTTTTATTTTCATTTTGTGGAACCTTGTCAAGTACAGAGTGAAAGACTTTCTGGTTCAAGAAGAACATGATAATCAAAACTTGACAATAGGAAAAGAGGATCTTTTCCTGCTGAGAACATTTATTGGAAATCCTGCATTAAATCTGGGGAAGTGGAATTCTAACCCAGGGGACAAGGATAACGATGTATAAGGTCCAGGTTGAATATAACTGCTAGTTCTGTTAAACTTCCATTGCCATATTGCACCTTTTCAAATGTCTATGTATGTATGAGTGTGAGGGCCAGATTCCCTTTGTTAGTGTTTTCTTTTAGTCTTGGTTTGAAAGGCGGGGAATCCTCTTTACGTTGGGCATAGGAAGGCATTTATCACACCCTTTTGAGTTAATAAAATGGCTACTTGTGAACATGTTTCACTAAGTTGTTCGCCTCACATTTCTGATTCCTCGCAATGCTCTGCCTCAAACCCCTCTTTCCTCGCATACAGGGTGGTGTAAAACACCCTAAACACACTGCATAAATATCACCCCCCCACCCTATGTAACCAGTTCACCCTCCTGGTCCATCAACCCATCACAGATCTGCTACCCCTGCACCAACCAGGCCAAAAGCTTGCCCTCTTTATCACCCCTGGAGTGCTGTTTAGCAACATACCTGGTGTAAACATGATTATCCAGTTTTCCCTTGCCCCTTGCAAGTCACTCTTGGTGTCAGCGACTGTCTCAAGCGAAACCTCCCCCTGGCAAGTTTCTTTTCGAGTGAGCCCACCCTACGTTCCAGAATCAGTACTTCATTCGACAGGACTCTGCACACCCCAACCTTAGCCAAAATGCAGACCCCCCCCCTAATGAACACCTTGAGGGCCTCTCACTCAGTGAACCTACATGATGTTGAACCACAATTGTCCACGAAGAACTGACAAATCTGATCTGCCAAGGAAGCCCTATAGGTGCCACCTGATGGCAATCTGTTATCAAATCTCCACTTGCGAATGGGCGGCCTGATATTCTTTCTCGCCAGCCCGAGAGTAATGGTGTATGGTCAGACAGTGTCATATCCAGGAATTCCACAGATGCGACCAAATCAAACTCCTCCTCCCTCACAAAAGCTTAGTCTATGCGTGAGTAGGACCCGTGCACCACTGAGAACTAGGAGTAGCTAGGCTCTGCACCGTGTCACACCTGCCATATATCCCTTAGGCATAGATCCACAATATTCTGTGACAAGACCTTGATTGCCGTTTGCCTTGGCCACAGTGTCTCAATATAGACGTTTAGAGCACAATCCAGCACACATATAAAATCCCAGATCCAGAGAATCCAAGCAGCCAGCCCCCAACTATCAAATCCTGCATACCTTGAAAAAACTCAGCCTGGGCCACATTGGGGGCATAAGTCCCCAGAAGAAATATGGAACGTCTCAGGAGTTCTCCCCCTTTCATCCCCCACAATGGCGGCATACCTCCCCTCCCCTCCACATCCACCATAGATTGCATAATTCTAAACACTGCAGTCTCCATGAACCATATATGGACCCCCCTGGAAAAAGGAAGAAAAGGTAGCCCTGATCAATCTGTTCTTCCATTTTGCCCCCAATGCCCTCAAACCATGTGCATCAAGATGAGCCTCTTGCAGCACCACCACACCCACCTTATATCTGACGATATACGAGCAAATCTCGCTCCCCTTCACCACATTGCTAAGTCCCTGTACATTCCAGCTAAGTGTATTCAACGCAGCCATCGATTCGTCCTAATTCCCGCATCCATTCTCCCACCTATGTAAGCAAGATTAAGACCACCATATGCATGAAAAGCTAACCTATAACCTGAACAAGCCCAATAAACCCCTGTCCCTAGCCCCCACCCCATGACCAACATCCCCAACAATAGACCCACTCCAGCCCCTGTCCTAAATGCCTCAGCATCCCCCGCCCCACACAAAAGTTCAAATTCAAATTGGGGTTCCACCCCAGTACCCAGGCCAGACCTTCTGCAGAACAAATGCATGGGCGAGAGGTAGAATACTTGGGGAGAGCCTCTCCCACCATCACCCATGACTAGCTCTCATCCTTCCAGAAACCATCAGCCAGTGTCTTCAAGTCCACACCATGCCCAGGCTGGTACGATCAACAGGATTCTCCTCCAGGTCATTGCCATTCCCTAGGGCTGTGACCTCTCCTTAAGGGCCAGTGTGCCATCCTCGCCCACACAGATCGTCCAATCGACGCCTCAGCTGTTGTATATCCAGAATGTTGGGGAGTGGTCGCACTGACGAGCCTGGATCAAATCCTGCCACCACTTCTTGTCCCGGTTTCATCCGACTGTCCGATGTCCAGCCAGTCCCAAACCTCACTCGGCTTGTGGAAGGAAGACAGAATGTCCATCAGCCAGCACATTCAATTTAGCCATATAAAACATCATGTATTTATAGCTTAGCTCCCTTGGACTCCTTTACACTGCATCATATGACTTGTCTTGCCTTTGCACCTTCTGAGTGAAGTCTGGAAAGACCATAATCCTCGCTACATCCACATTATAGACCATGGACCATCTAGCGTTTTGCAAGATCAAATCCCTGTCCCAGAAATTGTGTAACTTTGCCACGATGGCCCACAGTGGTGCACTCGACAGGTGGTCTTCAGCCAGAAATAGTGCCATAATCTGTCTGTCCTCCCTTTCAGCCACTCTGAGTATTATAATTTCAAAGGGATTGTGTCCTCCGACGTATTCCTTATCTTTGATAGATCATCTCCCAGCTTGCAGCCCCCGGAATTTTTTTTTCAGTAGAGGGCGCTGCGCGTCGACGTCCCTCGAGCCGATGTTCCTCGACAGCGTCCGTATCGGCGCTGACGTCACCACGCATATAAATAGACTGGCGCAGCGACTGTTGCTCAGTTCCGTTTTTCCGCGCTTCGTGGGGCCTCGGAATATCGTTGCTCAGTTCTTTAGTCGAATATATCAATATGTTCCTAGTGAATACCGACTCGTACTCGATGGCTTCCTCACCCAAACAGACGACTCCACGGTCCGGCTTCAAAAAATGTCAAGACTGTGGAAAGAAAATGTCGTTGACGGATCCTCACAGGATCTGTTTGTGGGGCCTTGGAATCGAGCACCATTGTTTGGAGTGTGAGGATTGCATGTCCATGACGGCGAAAGCCTTGAAGGAGCGTAAGGGGAAGCTCGAGCGAGGTAAGGCAGTTAAAACTTCTTCGAAAGTTTCCTCGGCGGAGTCGAGACATTCGTCTCCTCGCCATCATAAAAGACATTGTCGTTCTAGGTCTCGAAGCAGTTCCCATCACTCTTCGAGATCTAAGATTAAAAAAAGAGACGTCGAAGATCCCCTTCCTCGTCTTAGTCTTCTTCCGTTTCCCCAAAAAGGGTCTCCTGCCCCACAAAACATAGCTCTCAGGCTGAGTGGGAGGAATTCAGGAAAAAGATGCTAATAATAGTTTATGGGATGGTCCACACCCTCACCTGCTTTTCAACAAGACGACCCCACAGACATCTTGGTCAAAGGTCCACAGTACGATCCTGTGGTGCCATTTCATGCAGCATTAGAAAGGAGGATATTGGCAAACGGGGAAACACCGGAGATAATCCCGGCAGTTAACAAAAAATTATCAGCTAAATATTGGGTGTCTTCTGCTGACCCTGAATATTTATCGAAACACCCAACTCCGGAGAGCCTGGTTGTTCAGGCAGCTACTTCAGCAGGTAGTAAATCGGCTTACCCTACTGTTCCACAGTACAGGGATGATAAGAGATATGACTCTATGGCCAGAAAAAGTATTTTCCGCATGTAGCATGGCTTTCAAATCCATCAATGCTACTTGAACGCTCGCAAGGTTCAGCCACACACTTTGGGAGTGTGCTTCATCAGCAGCTGACTGCCTCCCGGAGGGAGAAGAAAGGGAAGCTTTTCTCAACATCATTAAGGATGGTAAGGACGCAATGTGCGAATCCCTTCAGACTGGCATCGATTCTGCTGACAGTATCAGCAGGGCCATGGCGGCAAGTACAACAACCAGGAGATATGCTTGGTTGCGAAAGTCTGGTTTTGCTCCAGATGTGCAAAGCAGACTCTTGAATATGCCCTTTGACGGCTCTTCTTTGTTTGGTAAGAAGGCGGATGACAATGTAGAAAAACTACAAACATCAAAGGCAGCAGCAAAATACTTAGGAGCTGCAATCCGTCGGACACCATATCGCCCCTCAGGAACCTCTTGGAGAGGTAAGTCCTTTCGCTTCTATTCGCATTCGGAAAGGGCAGAGGACAGCCGGTTCAAAGGGGTCAGAAGAAATTCACCCGAGGTGGACGGGGTAAAAACAGAAAAGCCGCAGCAGCAGCAGGTGCCTCTTTACCCTCGGCATCTGCATCAGCCGCCTACAAACCTCTCTGAGGACTCTCTTCACAAAACACCAGTAGGGGGCAGGTTAACTCAACATCTGACGGAATGGCAGGCAATTACGTCAGATGCTTGGGCATTGGAGACAGTTGCCCAAGGTTACTGCCTGCCTTTTCTACGCATCCCTCAGAGTCATCCACCGGGGCACAGGTCTCTGAAAGTTCCAGATCCGCTCCTCTTGCAGGAAATTGTAGACCTGCTAGAGAAAGGTGCCATAGAACCGGTACCTGTAGCAGAGAGGAACAAGGGCTGGTACTCCCCCCCTACTTTCTCATACCGAAGAAAGACGGAGGACTGAGACCTATCTTGGACTTAAGAGAATTGAACAAGTTCCTCAGGAAGGACAAGTTCAAGATGGTAACTCTCTCTCAGATCCTTCAGGCCCTCCAGCTCCAGGACTGGCTGGTATCTCTGGACCTCCAGGATGCTTATTTCCATGTGCCAATCCATCCCAAACACAGGAAATACCTGAGGTTCGCAATTGGCGGCTCTCCTTATCAATTTCGAGTTCCGCCATTTGGGCTGACCTCCGCCCCGAGGGTCTTCACCAAGCTAATGTCGGTAGTGGCTGCTAGTCTAAGGAGGGAAGGGATCCACGTCTACCGCTACCTGGATGATTGACTGATCAGAGCTGTATCTTCGGAACAAGCCCAGATCCAGCTAGATTATGTCTGCCACTTCCTTCACAAACTGGGCTTCTCCCTCAATTTAAAGAAGTCACAGATGATACCATCACAGAGACTCCAGTTCATTGGAGCGTTCCTGGACACTTCCCTGGGAAAAGCCTCGCCACCAGAGGTGAGGGCTCAAGATATTCTGCAGATGGTCACCAAGTTTCAAAATGCCCAACGTCTCCCAGCCTTCGGCTTTTTGAGGTTGCTAGGCCTCATGGCATCCTGCATCTTCCTTGTGCCAGAGGCTCGCCTGAGAATGAGATCTCTTCAGTGGGCACTGAGAACTCAGTGGTTGCAATTCTCAGGGAGAATGACAGACCTCCTTCAGATTCCGGACAAGGTGGCTCGAGACCTTCAGGGGTGGGCCTGCCAGAAAAACATCTTGAAGGGGGAACTGTTTTGGCAACCATGGCCGGAGATGACAGTAGTCACAGATGCCTCACTCATGGGGTGGGGAGCCCATACCAACGACTTGACAATCAGCGGTCGTTGGTCTCCATCGGAGTCCAGACTACATATCAACCTGTTAGAGCTAAGAGCAATCAGACTAGCGCTGAAAGCTTTTCTGCCATCTGTACGAGGGACAAATGTCCTGATAATGACGGACAACACAGTGGCCATGCACTACCTCACTACCTCAACAAAAGAGGAGGCATAGGATCACTGCCACTGTGCAGAGAGGCAATGCAGCTCTGGTTTTGGGCAATTCAAGAAGGAATCTTTCTATCGGCAGTCCACCTAGCCGGAGAGAAGAACAGCAGACGCTCTGAGCAGGCAGGACACAGTCTCCCACGAGTGGGAACTAGCTCAGAAAGTCCTTCAGGAGATCTTCGCCCTTTGGGGAACCCCTCAAGTGGATCTGTTTGCCACCAGTACCAATAGAAAGTGTGATCTGTTTTGTTCAAGGGAATTTCCCCCGAGAGGAGCTCTAGGGGACGCGTTCGTAGTGGACTGGGAGTTTCCACTCCTGTACGTGTTTCCACCAGTCCCTGTCATTCCTCAAATGATCAGGAGGTTGAGCAGATTCCGGAGAACCATGATCCTAATTGCCCCAGACTGGGCCAGGAGAACGTGGTACCCGGACCTTCTGGACATGTCCATCTGCCCTTCAATTCGTCTTCCACTCAAGGAGAATCTTCTCACAGAAGGGAGGTCAGGTTCTCCATCCAGACATCGGAACCCTCAACCTTCACGCCTGGCTTCTGAAAGGTTGAGATATGAGGATTGGGACCACCCTGATGACATCATGGAAGTGTTGCTTTCGGCCAGAAGGCCAGCAACAAAGTATTTATACCGCTGCCGTTGGAACAAGTTTTGCAGCTGGTGTAGAGAAGAGAATATCGACCCCTTTTGATGTGGTACACCAACGGTGTTATCCTTTCTACTATACTTGGCAAATTCAGGCCTCCAAGTTGGCACTATCAAGGGCTATCTCGCAGCGCTATCGATCTTCAAGCGCATTGCGGAGGAGCCTTCGTGTTTCAAATTACCCTTAGTAATACAATTTCTAAAGGGATTAACTAATGTCTACCCTCCAAGACCTTTCCAGGTTCCTTTATGGGACTTAAATTTAGTCTTAAATTTCCTGATGGGTACTCCTTTCGAACCACTCCACTCTTGTTCACTAAGATTTCTCACCCTTAAAACTGTCTTATTAGTGGCTTTAACATCTGCTAGAAGGGTGAGCGAATTACAAGCTCTATCTTGTAAACCCCCTCATACAATTTTTCATAAAGACAAGGTCGTCCTACAGGAGAAGCCTAATTTCCTCCCAAAGGTGGTTTCTGAATTCCACATCATTCTTTACCTTCATTCTATCCGCCTCCCCATCCGGGGAAAGAGGAAGAAAGGCTACATAGGCTGGGCCCAAGGCTAGCTTTAAGCTTTTACATCAGCAGACTTGCTAGGATTAGGCAAGCAGACCAACTGTTTGTGGGTTACTCAGGGCACAAGTTGGGACTACCGATAACAAAACAAACCATTTCCAGATGGATTATTTTTGCCATCCTGGAATGTTACAAACTGGCAGGGAAAGAGCCTCCTCAAAATCTTAGGGCTCATTCAACCAGGGGTATCGCAGCCTCCTCGGCCCTCCAAAGAGTGGTTCCAGTTCGAGACATATGTGCAGCTGCCACATGGTCGTCCGCACATACCTTCACAAGATCTTATAACCTGGATTCCTCCTCTAGTCAAGAGACTAGGTTTGGCAAAGCCGTATTACATTCGGTTCATTCCTGAAAGGAAACATGGCGTTTTACTCTCACCTCCAATTGCACACCACTGCTATGGGAGTCTATCAAAGATAAGGAATACGTCGGAGGACACAATCCCTTTGAAGAACAAGTTACTTCTTACCTTGTAACGGTCTTTCGATGAGATGTTCCTCCGACGTATTCCTTATCGCCCCTCCCATCCATCTCCGCAGTCATACTTCCCTTGTGGTTGCAGCTTACGCTCCTTCAAGGTCAATAACCAATTCAAGTAAAACAACTGTTAACGTCAAAACGGAACTGAGCAACGGACGCTGCGCGAGTCCATTTATACGCGTGGTGACATCGGCGCCGATACAGAGGCCGTCAAGGGACATCGGCTCGAGGGACATCGACACGCAGCGCCCTCTACTGAACATTTTTTTCCGAGGCCAGCAAGCTGGGAGATGATCTATCAAAGATCTGGAATACATCGGAGGAACATCCCTTCGAAAGAACGTTACAAGGTAAGAAGTAACTTGTTCATTTCTCCACCTTTAGCGGCCCTCCGCCTCCACGGCTCTTCAAGTAATCTTGCAGTTGCTTTGACGGAATTAATCTGTGATTGCAGCACCATCACTGTGTTCCTCCACATCACCAACTCTCCCTTCTACCTTTGTCACCTGTTCCTCCACCTTCTTCAGGTCCAACCTGACCAGTAAAATCTCCACAGAGACCACTTGTACATTATTCTCCAGGGATGAGCTCGACTTCTGGATTGCATCCAACATCCTTCCCAAAGTTACAGATCCCTTTCGATGTCTCTGGAACACCACCCTCCTCCACAGATTGTTGCTTCAGCTTGGGCTGCCTGCCCTTGCCCCCCAGACACTGCTCCAGCCTCTTCTGCTGGCCCTTCAGGATCACATAATGTGCAGGCCACAGGGGCTCATCACCTCCCCTTTTGTCCACAACTGGATAGTCAGACCCTCAATGAAGTTCTCTCCAGGGCACCGCTCAGTCATACCCACACCAGCAACGCTCTCCATCTGTGATGGGTTAAACTAGTCTGTACCCAGCCCAGCGAACACAGCCCCCCACTCACAGCCACAAGGCCCATCCAATCACAGGAGCTCTAGGCCCCAGCCCAGATCCCTCCCTTGGGGCTTCAGAGTATTGCAAAGCTTCAGGCTTCGTGTGCTGTAGAGCAGCCTCTTTGCCAGGCACGCTCTGTCACACCTACCTGTTTCAAGCCAGCACTGCAAGTGCTGGCTGATTCAGCCTGCCCCAACCTCACAAGGCACGGATTTCCATCTGGCTTTCCCCCTCTGCTTCATTCAACTGTAACTCCCAGCACTTTACTTAACACATTGGGCTGCTCTGAGCCCTTAAGGCCTCCAAAACCACTGGAGACATCCCAGGCAGCTGCTCGGTCTTCAGCTCCCCTCTAGGGCTATCAAGCACAACTATCGGAGCAGAGTCCTTCCCCATGTATCACAGGGTCATCTGCTCCGTTTGTGTGCTTCTGCTGATGCTACAGGAGTGTGATCTGTCCTTCAGTGGTTCAGCGGGCTCTGGGCCTGCTCTGAGCTGCTCCTCCACCACCGGTGGCCGATCTACAGTTCCACTGCACACTCACTGCCGCACTCTCCTCTGTTGCTTCGCACAGCAAACCTTGCCCTCCCGGCCTCCAGAAGCCACTCTGTAGCTGTGAGCCAAGCATGGATGCAGGCTCCAACCCGCCAGTCTGTACAGTAGTTCGATCGCTGAACGGGCGCCAGCAGTTTATTAAACACTTCGCCCCTGCAACCTGTCTTCAGAGCCCTTATCTGAGCACTCTAATTCACTGAAGACCCTGGGTTTATCTTCGGTGGTGGTATAGAGCTCAAACGTCCATATTGGTCGGGCTCTTTATCACCCCCCCCCTCCACCCTCAAAATCCATTGTGTTGAAAAATAGCTTGGTTTTGAAAAAAATATAAATCAAAGTTCTGAAATATATGTTTGCACTGCTGGGGAAATGAGGACCATGTCAAATGCTTTTTATCTTCAGATTTAAGACCAGACCCTCTTGCTCAAGCACTCTTCCTGATAATGATAGATGCAGTCCTGCTGCACCTTTGTGTCTGGAAACTATTCCACGTTGAATACATTCCTGTGATCGTATTCTCTTCTTCACACAAGATGACATTATTCTTGAATGGTTGTGACCAGAAAAATGAGGAGAACAGGGCGTTTAGATGACTGTGATCAACCGCTATTGTGCCTCTGGATTCCCAGAGGACACAGCCCCATGTATACTCTTGCAAATTTCTGTGGGTGAATTTCAACATATTGGGACGCTGACCACTACAAAAGAGATGGACATCCATGTCATGTTGCAGTCTGTTGATGAAGTGGCTCAGTGAAGTGATAAAATTTATTTTATGTTACGCGTCATGTAAGAGCTGTGACAACAATTATAATACAAGCATTCACCCTGCAGGGGGTTGATACAAGAGCTGAAGGACGTTAATTTATTCAGATTTCCTATGGGATCTGCTTTCTAGTGGAAAGTGGCAATCAAGGGCACAGTCGCGATGCCCACCATTGCAACATCAGGGCTGTCCTCTGTAAGGAAGGTATGGTATCAAACAGTGAAGACAGACACACGTGATCACAGTTCAGTGGTGTTTATTGAACTTCATTGGGTTGGTTGAACCCCTATCTAAACCTAAATCTAAGGATAGGAACAAGCTACGACCATCAAATAATGATAATAACAGTCCTGTCGAGACTCTGTCAAAATAAAAGGTCCTATAGTAATAAACCTATTGCCAATCCTTACTTCTAAATTCAAATGGTGTGGGACAATAATGTATGCAAAAAGAAAAGTGTTCAGTAAATAATATGTCAGGATAGTTGTGCAATTGGCTTCCCTTCCCCATGTTTTCAGCATGGGGCAAGGCGGCATGTTCAAGCTTCGCACACACACTTTGGCTTCTCAGCAATGAGGGTACAGTTCAAAGCATAGGTATCGGGACCTTCTGCCAAAGTCTCTTTCCCAATAAGTCTCTTACGGCAGAGAGCCTTTTGTAAACAACAAGCACCAATGTTCATTTCTGATCAGGATTTGCAGATTCACAAGTTCTTGCTTCCAGTGTTCATCATGGGTCTCCCTCCTTCAGGCTTGGACCACTTTTGCATAATATTCACATTTGGTCTCCCTCATTCGGGCTTGGACCATGTAATCTCTACTTTTTCCTCTTGATATTAAAAATCGAAAATTTTGAGTGTGTGATGGGTTTTGCTTAAACTGTTGCAGGACCACTTCGATTCACTTGACACAATCTTCTTACCAATCTTCTACTTTCATTTCTGCCACTTCTTGGCTGGATACCTTACAGATACTTTCGATTGGGCACAGTTGTGGTGCCGAACCAGTGTGTCACTGGTATTGTATCTTTTTCCGTAAATGTTCAAACATCGACCAGCAATTAAGCTTTCCTCGCATCTTTCATCACATATGTTAACGACCTTCATTCTTGCACTCTTTATACAATGTTGCCGCTTGCAACCTTGACTTCAACACAGACTGTTCTTGCATTGGTTGCCCCGATTCACCGGCTGTGTTGATCGCTCTAGTGCTGCTTTGATCTTGGAGCCAAGGATGGGAGCACAGTGGCTGCTGTTCCTCCCTGACTTGGTCAGCCGTGCAGGAGGGCCCCAGGTATCTCTGACACACAATACAGGATTCTTCAGTCTGGTTTCATGGCGTTATGATTTCTAAACTGAAGGGTTCTGGAAAGTAACTGTTTCTCATCGAAAAGGTCAAGTGTATCTCTCGCCTTGTGTACCCTTCTTGGTTTTTTGTCTTTGTTGCCTCGTTCAGTTGCCATCGGGAAAGTACTGTTACTTTGTGTGCTTTGCCTTGCTCAGAGTGTGCTCTCATACTCTGCCTTTTATCCATGTGGGGAAGTTTAATGGAAGTCAGGTGTGAATGATTACTGGTAATTGCCTCACCTTGCCTGACCATAGTAATGGGATATGTCAGGTACAATACTCAGGTGTGAGTCTGTTTTCTCCCAGCGCG
The DNA here is from genome assembly GCF_040938575.1 of Ambystoma mexicanum. Taxonomy (NCBI): domain Eukaryota; kingdom Metazoa; phylum Chordata; class Amphibia; order Caudata; family Ambystomatidae; genus Ambystoma; species Ambystoma mexicanum. The sequence continues at coordinate 161,213,950 of NC_090928.1, read as the reverse complement.
GGCTGTCTGTGTGAAAGTGTTTGTGAAGGTAAAGGGCTGGGGAGGCAGAGGGGTAGAGGTTCTAAATATCCTATTGAGTAGGATGGGGTAAAGATGATACATGGAGGGGGATACCGCGTCTCACAATTCAGGTGTCCCACACCCACTCCCCGAAAACCCCTCACCCAGGTGATCCTCCTGCACAGGTCCACACCCAGGAACCGGATCCAGAAGCGATGGCCGAGGACTAGCAGATGAGATAGCTTCTGGTTTCTCACACCTCTGAAAAGACCTCTGACTTTTCAATCCTTATTTTTTTGCTTCTGTGGGTGCCTTTTATGACATTGCACTGGAAAGGCTGCTTGGTCATTACAAAATCGGTTTTCATTCCCAGTAACTGAAGGAGCTGAACAATCCTCTATTTGCGAGTGCAGACTAGCTGCTATTGCATCAGCGATAGCTACTTGAAGGTGTTCAGATTCCAAAAAACAACTTGAGGACAGCAGACTATGATGTCATGATGCATGGAGTCTAAGCGCCAGGCATAGAAATACTGAAGAAGCCCCTCTCAGACCTAGGGCAGTCAACACCCCAGAAGAGGCCCATCTTAGAACTTGGGTAGGCCACACCCCAGGACATGCGACCATCCTGCCTCAAGGCCTCTCCCTCGCCTCCTAGAAAGGAGGCCATGCCAGTGTGTCACTTAGAGGGAATAAGAGATCGCACACACGGTTCTTTTGTAGAGTAAACTTTAATATTTTAAAACAGGTTCTCAAAATCATTCCGATAAAAAGGGTACTTGTAGCAGAAGTCTCTTCCTGAAGGTATGACGCTTTCTCACTTTCTTAGTCTTAAATGTCCATCTGACAAATCTTGGATAGGTGAACAGTCTTGGCCAAAGACATAAAGTCAGATGTAAAGGGGCTTTCCCTCTGACAGACACAATTGGATCATCAGGTAGAAGAGGGGGAACACGTTTCTACAAGTTCTGCTAGTATCAGAGAGTCCCTTTAACTGATACTTGACAAACGTCTGCTTCCAGCTTTAGTTTCAAGAACCTTTTTGTTAGCTCTCCTGTTTCATAACCTCTAACGTAGCAAGATAGTTTTCTTGACTTTTTAAGAATTGAACTTCCCTAAGCACGATCAGTAATCCTATGATAAACTTGTTCAGTCCTGATTGTCCCTCGCCTCTTTCTCTTCTCATCCCCAGCAAGAAACAATCACCAGCTGTTAGACGTCTGTCAGTGTATCTGGCACTCCTCGGATTTGCCTTACTCAGCACTTCACTTCACCCCTCCCCCTTCAGCCTTTCTCCCCGTAGCCTCTTATCGAGCGATACCAGCTGTTAGGCTTGTCAGCGTAATCCCTTTTCATACACTTCTTCGTCTGCCCCTCCTCCTCTCGCTCTGGTGCTTGACTCCTCCCCTTTCTTCTTTAGGGAAAATGATTCGCCTCTTACAACGAGCCTCCCAACGTTGGAGACCCGCCTTGCTGTTCCGCTCCTTTGGTCTTCAAAGAGGCGGTCTTAACAAGAAGTCTTGCGAAAGGCTAGACCAGCCCCCTGCACACTGAGTCATTACGCTATGACTGAGTGCTCCAGCCGGCTAGCAATCTTCCGTTGGCCCATAGTGAAAACGATGGTTCAATGGCGGTCAGTACTTCAAAACGAATAAAAACTAATTTAGCGCAACAGCGCTTCTTAACATCCAAAACGATTCTTAATATCTCTGATTCAGGTTAGTAGGCTCATTCATAACGGCCAACCTCCTCCTCTGCCAGCTGGGCTGTTTCCTGGCAACAAAAACAAACACAGACCGTTCCACAAGCCAGGTTAGAAAAAAGTACCTGAGTGCAGGTGACATAACAAAATAGGAAGTGTCTCCAAGGAAGCTATAAGCTCCGCCCTCCCTCTCTTTAATCAGCCTTTCTTATTCCCTGCCCGCAATTCATCACATACCTCCCCTCCTAGGCCCTTACGCTCTGGAAGGGCATAAGTATGTGATAAAAAATCTGCCTGAGTCATCAATTTGTCTGGTTGATGGATTGTTTGGAAGGAGAAGGGCTGGAGAGAAAGAAACCGCCTCAGTATCCGGGGGTTAATGTCTTTGTTGCGTGCCAACCATACTAAGGGAGAATGATCGGTCATAAGGGTAAAATGCCTCCCCAACAAGTAATATTTTAGCGACTCAATAGCCCACTTGACCGCCAGACACTCCTTTTCAATTGTGGCATAGTTCTGTTCATGTGGAAGCAACTTCCTACTTATAAACATTATAGGTCTCTTTTTTTCCCCTTGATTTTGAAACAAAACTGCGCCTAACCCTGTTCCAGATGCATCTTTCTGAAGGAAAAAAGGAGCTTCATAATCAGGACAGTGTAAGACTGCTTTTTCAGTTAGAGCGTCTTTTCAGGGAACTGAAAGCCTTTTGTTGTTTCATTTTGCCATTCCCTTTTTGATGGAGTAGATTTCTTTGCGTTCGGTCAACGGGGTGGCCAGCGTTGAAAAATGGGGAATAAACCTACGATAGTAACCTATAAAGCCGAAGCAGGCTCGGACTTGTCTGGCAGTTCTGGGAAATTGTAATTGTCGAATTGCTGACAATTTCTCCTCTTGTGGTCTTATTTCTCCTTGCCCTACAAAATACGGTAGGTATTTTGTATGTGCATATGCCAAAAATGTTTTCTTGCATTAATGTGCAGCCTCTTTATCAAGCGTTACCAGCTGTTAGGCTTGTCAGCGTAATCCGTTTTCATACGCTGCTTCATCTGCTCCTCCTCCTCTCGCTCCGGTGCTTGACTCCTCCCCTTTCTTCTTTAGGGAAAACGATTCGCCTCTTACATATAGCCTCCCAACGTTGGAGACCCACCTTGCTGTTCCGCTCCTTCGGTCTTCAAAGAGGCGGTCTTAACACGAAGTCTCGTGAAAGGCTAGACCATCCCCCTGCACACTCAGTCATTACGCTCTCAGCGCTCCAGCCGGCTAGAAATCTTCCCTCGGCCCATAGTGAAAACGATGCTTCGACCAGCGGTCAGTACTTCAAAACGAATAAAAACTCATTCAGCGCAACAGCGCTTCTTAACATCCAAAATGATTCTCAATATCTCTGCTTCACGTTAGTAGGCCCATTCATAATGGCCAACCTCCTCCTCTCCCAGCTGGGCTGTTTCCTGGCAACAAAAACAAACACAGACCGTTCCACAAGCCATGTTAAAAAAAAGTACCTGAGTGCAGGTGACATAACAAAATCGGAAGTGTCTCCAAGGAAGCTACAAGCTCCGCCCTCCCTCTCTTTAATCAGCCTTTCTTATTCCCTGCCCGCAATTCATCACATCCAGTGGCATTAAACATAACCTGAAGAGTAAAATCTCCAAGAAAACCCTGTTCTGTTCTAGTTTTTCTTCATGTATCACTGATCTAACATATGGAATCATTGAGAAAGACTCAAAGTACAATGCATCAGAAACCATCAGACTTCAATTCCCACAACCACCTAAATACTGAGAAGAGGAGGATGAAGGAACTGATGCAGAGCAGTTTGAGCGTCAAGCTTAATGAGCGTGCTAGTTGTTGGGTGAAACTGGTTTCCAGCTGTTTCCCTCTTATGGCCAGGTGGAACACTTATGGCAGTGCCTGGCAAATGCCTATACATGTTGGCTTTGCCAATGCATGTTGGCTTCATTTTGTCTTCCTAAGGGAAGGTGTATATGCCCAGATGTCAGTGCCTTACTTGCTACACCTAGGCCCTACCTGGACGTGCCAAGGCTAGGGATGACAAATATGGACCAGTTTCAGATCTTCACATGCTTACTTACCAGTGGGGCTCCAACCTAAATAGAATGTATATTATCTGTGTGGAAGCTTAGATTACTCTGTCAGAACAGTTCATGATTCAAACTCATACGTACTGACTGGATAACTTCATACTGATAGATTGTGTCTTGTTTGGAAAGTATAATGTAAATCCTGGGTGCTGGGTGTTTAGGTAGTGCCGAAAATAAACGAACACCCATAAAATAACACAAAAGAATTGTTTCCTCTAATGTTGCAAGCAAAGTATACAAGGTGTATATCTTTTAAAACTAAAAAGCTGTATTTCACTATTTCCTAAAGTGTGCAATCAGAGGTGGATTTAACTCCTATGAGATCCACCTGACTTTTACCCATGGTAAAAGCAGGCAGATTTCAGAGGAATGCATTGTGAATTGCTGCCACAATAATTAATTGTGGAAGTGACATACACTTTCCCAGACACGTAGTGGAAAAGTGAAGAGCAAAGACAATTTTAGCCTGTGTTTTAGGCTTTAATTTTCCAGTACTTGGTGGAAACAATTACAATTAATGATTGGCCCCTTTTGCAAAAAAAAGTGCAAAAAGGAGTCGTCCCCTCTGCAATTTAGGATTCAAAACAAAATGCCCACTTACTCTTTATCATCAACAGGTTTCTACAATGATCACTACATTGTCAGGTTGGTTTATCATGTGGCTAGTGCTTTCTTTTTTAAAGTAATCTGGGTACAATTGAGTATCCCTATTAGGTATTCAAAACCAAACTTCAAGACATATGTGTACCAACTTGAGCTTGGAAGATGTGTGGTCAAGACTCTAAATTTCAGGATAGGCTCACACTTGGGCTTTACAACTTTGCCTGGGCAAACCATTTCATTTCAAACTAGGAGACAGGCAGACAGACAGACAGACAGACAGACACACACACACACACACACACACCGCCTTGAAAATATCCGCCCACATTTATCGTACAAAATTGTGCCATTCAATGGCAAATCAAAGTAAACACATAAAAAAAGAGTCATAATGGAAAATATATTATAAACAGTATGCACCAGACAATGATTTACAGGGGCATGTCAGAGGAGCAAGACCCTCTCTTCCTTGCCACGCCCCATCATGTGCCATATCAGGAGGGTGCAAACCATGCAACCTGCACATCTGCCTCCTGATGCAGCACTCCCATCCCTAACATGCTCCCCTACATGCTAGCACTCCCTCAACTTAATTAAAATGTGCTACAAAAATGCAACTAGAAATAAAATGTGTTTAAAATGTAATCTAGTAAGAAACCAAAATCTCCTATTCCTTGCTAGTTTTCTGGTGGGACGATCTACCTTTGACAACAAGATGGAGGGACCACAAGCACCTCCTGGGAGGCTGCTGGGAGAAGCCACAGTGTTCAGGAAAGCATTGTTGGGCAAACACCATCTGAGATGGTACAAAGACTGGGGGCCTCACTGCTCAGCCCTCTCAGAGGAGGAGGAAAAGGGGGAGGAGGGGGAAGAGGAGCAGGAGGAGGAGGAGGAGGAGGCTTCACTCTAGATTCTTCCCAGCTGGGCCAAGAAAGGCATGCTGTGGGGCTGGTGGGAGTGGAGGTAAATGGGAATGGTGGGCAAGGGGAGCTGAATGAAGGTGACTGTGGTGTCAAAGGTGAAGGGAGGTCAGATATAATAGAAAGGGGAGAGCAGTTGGGAAGGGAAGATAGGTATATTCATGTTGCAACACTATTTCCCTTGCTTCTCTTTTGCTTGGTACTAGTTTTTTAGAGGGCTGCAAATGTATTTTTCCAGATCCAGGAAGACTTGTTTTGCTGTATCACGTTTCTGGGAAATCTGGATCAATGCCAGCACTTTGTTTAGGGTACTCCTAGACCCACACCCAATGGAATTTGGGCCCCCCGTCATCACATACCTAGTCCTCCCAGAAGCCAATTCCTGGAGCCGGACATGTGCAGGCCACACCCCAGAGGTATACAGTGATCAGCTACGTTTGTGTCTGCTCGATACACAGTGTAATCCACCTGCCATTTGTTTAGAAGCATCAGTAGCCATGTTGGAGGACTCTGTTTTTCTTGGATGCTAGATATTTGCCAATAGTACTTGGTAAATATTTGGACCAGCTGTAGCACCAAGAGGGAGGAAGTGCTCCAGATCAACTGAGGTACCGGATCCGCCGATAGAAAACAGCCTGTGACAGAGTACTGGGTCTGACGTAACTGCTCTACACGCAAAGTTGTCTGGGTCAGAGTGGCTGGTGGTGGCATATATGTGTGTGGTATAGTACCCGCAGAGTGACGGTCCTACTGATTGTCAAGCTCTGCATGGATAGCCTTTCAGTGAGTTCCTTTTCTTAATTGTGTCTCTCAGATTAGCTTGTAGGGTAATTCAATAGGTGAACACGTGCCACAGAGATCTGTACTCGACTTGCGACTCACAGCTTTGATTGCTAGTATGTCCACTCACCTGGTCACCTCTGAGGTATTTAAAAGGAGATCTATAATATATGTGACAGATGACACCTGTTCTTGTCAGTGCTTCAAGAAACTATAATAAAATGTTTTGGTTCCAAAACAACTCGAGACTCTATTGTAAATGAGACCTCATTGTGCTGTGACTGTAGGTGGCTGCTGGACCCTGCTGCCTTGAATGAAAGTTTACTGCATTGTTGGAAGAAGGGCACTGTTCTATCTGGTTAGAGCTCTGGCTCCCTTGAGTCCATTTAAATAAAAGACAGGGGGCTTCTGAAACAATTTTACTTAGTAAGCGGAAGCAAAGCAAAATAGGTAATGGTAGGAAGGCCTAGAGACCCAAGCTACTCCTCACTGATGATGCCCAATGAAGCCAAAACATCTCTGTAGATTCTTGTGGTCTCGTGCAGAACGGATTTGGCCAATCAATTTGGGCTGGACAGCCATTTTTAGGGTGGAACCAAGCCGGATTTCCATATGGTGTTTCCCCTTCTGATAGTGGCCTGGAAGGCTGACAAACGATGGTTTGGAGGGTTGCCCAGAGCTGTGCCCATGGTTATGATTGATTCAAAACCTTCCAGCCATCAACATTTGATTTTACGTTGGTACGTAGGACATTCCAAAAAACGTGAGCCTGAATGTATTATTTGTAATGTGTCCTAAACACTTCTGAAACTATATTGTATTTATACTATCTTGAACCTTAATGTTATTTGGCTGTTCAGCTCCCCTTTTTAGCGTTGCCGTTAAACCTTAAACGTGTTTGTTTTTTGCAGTGGTATTGTAATTAACAATACGATTGCTTACAGGCTTCTGTGCAAAAAGCTTTATTGCTGCTAAAAGCCAGGGGCATTCTATGACGCCGAAAAAGAAAATGGAAGCACCCGTTTTTAATCAGCAAAACAATTAACTACTATCTGCTGGCTTCCCTATAAAACTTCACAGATCATAAACCAGCCCTTCAAGTACTGCGAGCCTCATCCTGAAACTGCATGCTAGATAATAAAAACCATATATTGAAAGAGAAGTTCGTTTTCAGTTAATCTACAATGTTGTACCTCTGCTGGTCAGGCTTAGGGCCTGGAGACAGGCCTACCCTATCTATGTCCAGGTGGAAACACTGCTGTGCGCAGGTGACTGTTGCTCTGTGACGTAGTTTTCATTTGCCCAGTGACAGCTACATATATGGACGAGATATCACTAGCCACATGTCACGCAGGACCTCTTAAGCCAGTCCCGTGTTTGAGCCGGCAGCACTAGAACTTTCTGGTGTCGTATCCCCGTTGTGTTCAGTGTTTTACATAGATCTAGTGTGCAGCCGCGCGGCCGCTTCTCGGCACCCATCGACGCTCAAATGCGCAAAAGAAACGAGGGGATCTAGAAAAAAAGGAAAACCCGGTACCAACCAAGAAGAGCATTGTGAATTAAAGTGTTAGATTGGCAGTTGTCTAAAGGGGACGCACTGTGGCGTGGTAGGGCTGTCAAGTATTCAAAGCTGTCAGGATTGAGATCTGTTGACATCCGTGTAAGGGACTTGGCATGACGATTGGCACCAATGACACGGGTAGAACAGGCACATGAATATCCAAAATGTATATTTAGGCTGTGTTTACAGTACGGGGTGGACTGGCCTATAGGGAACTCTGGAGATTTTCCAGTATGCCTCGTCACCCTGGGCCCCTTTCGGGTGGTAACCTACTTTATTTCGAAATGTTCTCATAGGAAAAGGTTTCGGTTGGCCGAAAATGTGCAATATGGGGCCACTTTGCAAATTATTTCCAGGGCCTCTTTTGGTTCCCAGTCCACCCCCGTTGACAGGCACCACTGTAGTGGTCTAACGACGCTCATGCTTGTGCAGAAAGGAGCATATTGTGCCTTTGCCAGGGGTTTCCCGACCTGCAGGAAAATGGGAAAGGGCCCCACAGGAGCGGGAGTATGAAGTTGCAGCGGCGTAAAATAAACATGCACCATTTGCACAGGTAAGAAAGGTGACGGAGGGTAGGGACTGCAGAGACTGTAATAATGTGCATGCCTGTAGTGTCCGTAAAGAGCGACCAAAGCATAGCGGGCCTATCCTTCTAAGGGCCGGCGTACAGCCTGTGCACGCAGAATCTAGTACTCAAGTGGTTGCCTGATGACCACGAGTCCTGCTTGTCCATACCCATTAAGCATGGAGGTGTGCTTGTCTCTCAGGTGTTGCCGTATCCCAGTGGGTCTTCAAGCTTCTTGAGAAGTCCCCCCTGGAGAGCAATTTTTGAAGTCGTGCTCGGCTGGTCATAAAGGTTGCTAGAATGGGGGGGGATTGTAATGCTTTCCAGACACCTACTTAGGGTAACAATGGCCCACGGGGTATCCTGGGGTGGGTAGCATGCCACAAGGTGAGCTGCCCGCAACATCACACATACCTCTTAACCTGTTGAGTCTCCTAGGAGAGTGGCATCCGATTGATTTTAAGGTGATTCCATTGAAGTCAACAGGAGGTATTTGATTTGTTGGTAGATTAAAATGAGTAAAAGAATAGTGACATCAAAGGTCTGCTCCAGAATCCTTACATTGAATTTTATTTCATTATGTAAGGGTGGGCACTGGGATGTTGGGGTTCAAAACAGGACCACATCAAAATATTAGTTCCACAGGATGGGATTTACACAGGCTCCTCATATCATCATCTCATCTCTTTTGTTTTTAATGTATTGGTGCTGCCTCCCTTGATTGCTGTCATTCTTCCCTGTCCCTACATCTTCCACTCTATCACCCTTGCCCTTTCCCCTCTTCATTATCTTCCACCTCTTCTGTCTCCATGTTTTCCTTACCTGCCCTGCCTGCCTCCCTCCCTCCCACACTCTTTCTGCTGTTCTTCCAGCTTTGTTCTTGCACTCTTCTCATCACCTCACATTCTGTCTCTTCTCTCAGTATTGCACCCCTCTCATCGGTCTTGTTTCCACTTCCAGCCTGCCCCTCTCCCATTCTGCCCCTCCCTGTTCTCTTATTTCTCTTGCTCCCTTCTTTTCCCTTGGCGCTCTTCGCCTTTCCTTCTGTTGCTCGTCTATCTATCTATCCCGCCTGATCTGTCATTTCTCTTTTTCTCCCTCATATTGCTTCTGCTCGACCGTCACATTATTTCTCCCTTCCTCGTCTGCTCTGTCAGATACTTTAATGACGCACTTTCTGCACATTTTATCTTCCTGTGCGTTCTCTTCTCTCTTGTCTTCCTCTCCAGTTCTGCCTCCTCCCTTTCTCTCCTTCTCGTTATCTCTCTATTGTACATCCTCCTTCACCCTTCCGGCTGTGGTGCCCAATTTGTGACCGCTAGCATTTCTCAAAAAGCCAACTGTACATCTAATGTGCTTGGGGCGAAGAACTTTACCACTAATCCTGTGGGTTGACATATTGGTGAAGTTACCAGACCCATGCTGGTGCCAGACTCTAGTCTTGTGTGTAAAACCGTGAATTTGTGTCAGAAGGGGGAGGGGAACTGGTGGCTGACCCTTCAAATGTTGGGACAAGTGGAAACTTCAGAGATTGTGGGGGTGGGGCAAACTTACTTGAGTGGGGCTATCTAACTTCTTTACCCATTCTAATGAGACTATTGTAGTGAATCTTCAATGTTAAAAGCAGTGAACACTCTTCTTAACGTCTGAAACCACACACGTATGGACTGCTGTGAGAATGAGCTGTCTCCTGCTCCTCAACCCTTCCAATCGCTCCCCTGACATGCAATTGCTAACCACCCATCACGATTCCAATTGCTTAAAAATGTAAACAGAAGAATGCAGTTGCAAGCAGTGAAACATGTTGCATTACTAATTGCCGGGCATTTGTTCATTTTGCAGCCGCGGCCATTATCTGTGTCCTCTTCTGTCCGCCCCTACCAAAAAAATCAATAGAGCATTCAACCAGGAGCTTTCAACTACCGCTCAACTGAACTGAAATTGAGCAATGGTTGAGATTTTCACGTGCAAATTAGATTGCAAAACTCCATGCAATCCTTGTAATTGCTCAATCAAAGCTCAACTACATTTCAACCAACCCTCACCTTAACAAAATGAGGGTTGGTTGAGCATCGGTTGAGTGAAGTGATCAACTCGCTCAACATGGGACTAATGGTGGTGTTCAACTTGGCAGGAATGAATGCTTGGTGAATGCTCATTTAAAATGTTTGTACGGGCGGTTATGGCTCTGTAGGGCATTCATGTTAAGCCAATATAGCCCAATATGTCGGGTTGGGGGTGGCTAAAGCCTGCTTCGTCCAATGGTCCTTGTGCCAATGCCTGCCAGCCTGACTCGATACCAAAGTTTGATGTAGAAATTGATACTTTTTTTTGTATGAATAAAAAGAACTAGGGATTGCACCAATTTAAAGAATGCTGGTATCTGGATTGAAATTTAACTTTACAGCTTCAGATCAATCATTTTTCATATTTTGGTTTGTCTGATTATGATGTTACAGTTACTGACTGGCATAGCCTCCCAGCGCAGCCGTTAATGATATTAGCACCCCGAGCAGAAACCGTGGGTGCTGATGCTTTCTGCAGTGTTTTTCTAAGGGCATTCTGTTCTGAGTGAACCGCACACTAATTTCTATTAAGAAAAAAACTATAAAACAAGATCCCCACCATGGGCATAGCAACGCGTGGGCATAGCAATGCGTGCTTGCACCAAGTCCTTTTACCATGTCCGTTGTGCCATCCAGAGAGCTGAGCAAGAAGGTGGTGGTAGAGAAGAGGAGGAGGGCAGGTTATGTGGTCCTGGCTGTGGGATCCCATGAGAGGGTGGAGGCGGGGCGGTAGGGATTCCTGGCGTCCCTTGGTAGCAAAGAAGATGGCAGACTCCTGGAGAAGCACCAGTGGCCATGATGGGGAGGCTGGTTTATATTGCCAGATTGAGCCTGCAGATTTGGCCAGATCTATTTATATATTGCGTTGCCCATGGGTGCTTGTATGAAATTATAGTGCAATTCATATATGTAATGTGTTTCTTGGCACTGTAATGGCAACACTACGCGAAAAGCAGGTCTCTCTTCAAATCTGGGTCTGTGTTCAGCTGTGTGCACCTTCCAGTGTGCCCCCTCCCCTTTCTGTGCTACAGACTAGTATTTGAACCTTACTTGGAGCCTGCAGCCTGTCTCTTGTATCCATGCTGATTGCGCATTCTGTGAGTGCTGATTGCGCATTCTGTGAGTTTGCGCCTCAGAGTTCGGTATCTATACTAAGGAAGGTGAGCTTGTTTAATACAGCCGATGGGCGCGCTCTGTCTTCAATACAGCCCGTGTAGCTTCCGCATGGCTGCCATTGTTGAACTGTGTGTGTCCTGCACCTGCCACAGTAGAAGTACCCTCATGGTGGATGGCCATGACATGCAACCTGCTCATTGTGTTGATTCCAGCAATGATGAGGGGGTCATGGGACTTTAAGGGAATTCACACCCTTATTTACTCATTTTTAGGGCAGCATTTCAAGGTATGGGTTGCGACTGGGCGAAAGTGGAGTTTGGAGGGGGGAAGAGGGGCAGACATTCTTGACGACCTTCATGTCTTCGGTTGCAGAGTGCCAATGTGTTCATGGGCCAGGCACCCCAAACAAGCCCTTACAAAACGGTAGGCCGAGTAGAACAAAAGCAAGCAGTTCTGACCATCAGCATTCCAGAAGAGAATTCGTGGTGCGTGTCTTTTTTTTAAAAATTATTTGTATGTGGAACTGGCTTCTTTCCAGTTTTCTATCAGTGATGGCACCCCAATCTGCACCTGGGAGCAAACTTTGCGGAGCCCGGAAACCTTCGTGCTTTTGTCCGTTCAGAAGACTCGGAAATAAACGCAGAACAAAAGAGTCGCCCTTGCAGCAGCTGTTCTTTGTCGGGCTCAACTGCTGGGACTTGTTCAGGCATTAGATTAAAAACGCGGACTCTTAAACTAGACGCATAAGTGTTGAAAGTAGAGCCGTGATGCGTCGACTGCGTCTGTAAAGCGGCGTGTTCATCCGCGCTGGCAACACTGCGTAACGTTCCCTGGCAGCTGGCCACTGCGTAGGATGGCTGTGACACGTTTGACCGAAGTGGCGTTCAGGACGGAACCAGCGGCAACAATGCTGACCCCGCATTTGTCAGGAGCTGTTGAAGATATCAAGGAAAGCGTCAACCAGCAACTGGCACACAACCCGACTGAGCAAAGCAAATGTTGGTTCCTGTGGAACAGCTGCAAGGGCTCAGCCAGCCGGAGAATCCAATTGGCTGAGCACTCGCTCATGCTTACCCCGTGGGCTGAACTGCCGAGGATGTTTTGAAGAATGGATGGCTTTCATATCTTTCAGTGCAATGTTACGGATCGCTGAATTGGCTCAAGTATGCCGTATTCCTACCAGGACATGGTTTCTATATGTGATACGAGCTGGCCTCATTATTTTAGGATGGTGTTTCTATGCTATGAACATAGGTGCTATTGGACAAAGCTCCAGATTACTTTGTGCTGTCCCTGCCAGGCTTCCGAGTTGCAACGTGTTTCAGAGCATCCATGTCTAATGGGCTTGTAAGAAAGGCTTTTAATTGTTGGAAAACACACAATGTATGTGTATGCCAAAGCCCATGGGATAACTTTTTTCTTTTTAATTAATCTGGTTCATTGTCACGTTTGAAACAATGTCCTATTACATGCTTTTATGCAGCACACACACACAATATTTGTCAGATGAAACTCAAACATCATTCAAGGTAAACATGTTGAGAATAATATAAATGCAGCGTAACCGCTGGTTTAAAGAAATGCCCCCAAAAACAATAGATCTTGCAGAGATGATGACTTTGTTGGGCTAACTCATTGGGCCTCATTACGGGTTTGGCGGTAGCCATGCCGCTATTGGCAGCATGGCTGCCTCCAAAACCAGGTCCGGGTTCTCTGAATGGGGAATTACCGGACCATTCCGAGTTCGGAGGGCCCGGTAATTCCTCCCTCAGGGAACCCGGGCCCGGACCTTCCCCATTCCTATCTGAGCCCCCATAGGGCTCGAATGGGAATGGGAGAGGGAGCTAACAATGGGCCGATTACGACCCGCCCGTTGTTAGCTCCAGTCCCCTCGTGGGACCCGGTAACGACGCCTGGTTTTACCAGGCGTCCTTCCCGGGTTCCGCGAGGGGACCTCGTAATCGGGCGGAATGGGAATAACTGGTCCGCACCCATTAGCGGACCATGTTAACCCATTCCGCCTGACTTGTAATGAGGCCCATTGTTTGCTGGTTTGAAAGACCACAGTGGTACCTTCCTTTGATTTTCTCAAACGAAAACAAGAAGCTGCACTTTTCATCTGGATAACACGGTATTACAACCACAATTTTATAGTGGATGTGAAATTACAAAGGATTGCGTTAATCCTCATTGTGATTAAACTCACAATTCTCAGGGATGGTGCTGTAACAGGAGGTAGAAAGGTTTTGAAATAAAAGTTCTACCCTCACACACAGACATCAGTGGTGTATCTACTGAGCAAAAGCATTGGGTAATATACACGTACAAAGGTGCTACCAGCAACAGCATTTGGACAGATATGCCCTATCACATATACAGACGCACTTCAACACCAGTCTTGGGGCAAACACATCTCTCGCCTTCCCAAGAGCAGCATTGTGTAGCACACACAGAAACACACACTATAGATTGGCAACACCCATTCATCAAGAGCATTGGGACACACACGTCCTATCACACATATAGACAGACGCACATCAGCACCAGTCTTGGGGCAAACACATCTCTCGCCTTCCCAAGAGCAGCATTGTGTAGCACACACAAACACACACTCTACATTGGCAACACCCATTCACCAAGAGCATTGGGACACAGACGTCCTATCGCACATATAGACAAACGCACATCAGCACCAGTCTTGGGGCAAACACATCTCTCGCCTTCCCAAGAGCAGCATTGGGTAGCACACACAGAAACACACACTATAGATTGGCAACACCCATTCATCAAGCGCATTGGGACACACACGTCCTATCACACATATAGACAGACGCACATCAGCACCAGTCTTGGGGCAAACACATCTCTCGCCTTCCCAAGAGCAGCATTGTGTAGCACACACAGAAACACACACTCTACATTGGCAACACCCATTCACCAAGAGCATTGGGACACAGACGTCCTATCACATATACAGACGCACTTCAACACCAGTCTTGGGGCAAACACAATCACTCACCTTCCCAAGAGCAGCACTGGCTAGCACACACAGAAACACACACTATAGATTGGCGACACCCATTCATCAAGAGCATTGGGACACACACGTCCTATCACACATAGAGACAGACGCGCATCAGCACCAGTATTGGGGCAAACACATCTCTCGCCTTCCCAAGAGCAGCATTGGGTAGCACACACAGAAACACACACTATAAATTGCAACACCCATTCATCAAGAGCATTGGGACACACACGTCCTATCACACATATAGACAGACGCACATCTGCACCAGTCTTGGGGCAAACACATCTCTCGCCTTCCCAAGAGCAGCATTGGGTAGCACACACAGAAACACACACACTACATTGGCAACACCCATTCACCAAGAGCATTGGGACACAGACGTCCTATCACACATAGAGACAGACGCACATCAGCACCAGTCTTGGGGAAAACACATCTCTCGCCTTCCCAAGAGCAGCATTGGGTAGCACACACAGAAACACACACTATAGATTGGCAACACCCATTCATCAAGCGCATTGGGACACACACGTCCTATCACACATAGAGACAGACGCACATCAGCACCAGTCTTGGGGCAAACACATCTCTCGCCTTCCCAAGAGCAGCATTGGGTAGCATACACAGAAACACACACTCTACATTGGCAACACCCATTCATCAAGAGCATTGGGACACACACGTCCTATCACACATATAGACAGACGCACATCAGCACCAGTCTTGGGGCAAACACATCTCTCGCCTTCCCAAGAGCAGCATTGGGTAGCACACACAGAAACACACACTATAGATTGGCAACACCCATTCATCAAGCGCATTGGGACACACACGTCCTATCACACACAGAGACAGACGCACATCAGCACCAGCCTTGGGGCAAACACATCTCTCGCCTTCCCAAGAGCAGCATTGGGTAGCACACACAGAAACACACACTATAAATTGGCAACACCCATTCATGAAGCGCATTGGGACACACACGTCCTATCACACATAGAGACAGACGCGCATCAGCACCAGTCTTGGGGCAAACACATCTCTCGCCTTCCCAAGAGCAGCATTGGGTAGCACACACAGAAACACACACTATAAATTGGCAACACCCATTCATCAAGCGCATTGGGACACACACGTCCTATCACACATAGAGACAGACGCACATCAGCACCAGTCTTGGGGCAAACACATCTCTCGCCTTCCCAAGAGCAGCATTCGGTAGCACACACAGAAACACACACTCTACATTGGCAACACACATTCATCAAGCGAATTGGGACACGCACGTCCTATCACACATATAGACAGACGCACATCAGCACCAGTATTGGGGCAAACACATCTCTCGCCTTCCCAAGAGCAGCATTGGGTAGCACACACAGAAACACACACTATAAATTGCAACACCCATTCATCAAGAGCATTGGGACACACACATCCTATCACACATATAGACAGACGCACATCTGCACCAGTCTTGGGGCAAACACATCTCTTGCCTTCCCAAGAGCAGCATTGGGTAGCACACACAGAAACACACACTCTACATTGGCAACACCCATTCACCAAGAGCATTGGGACACAGACGTCCTATCGCACATATAGACAGACGCACATCAGCACCAGTCTTGGGGCAAACACAATCTCTCGCCTTCCCAAGAGCAGCATTGGGTAGCACACACAGAAACACACACTATACATTGGCAACACCCATTCATCAAGCGCATTGGGACACACACGTCCTATCACAGATAGAGACAGACGCACAACTGCACCATTCTTGGGGCAAACACATCTCTCGCCTTCCCAAGAGCAGCATTGGGTAGCACACACAGAAACACACTCTACATTGGCAACACCCATTCATCAAGAGCATTGGGACACACACGTCCTATCACACATATAGACAGACGCACATCAGCACCAGTCTTGGGGCAAACACAATCTCTCGCCTTCCCAAGAGCAGCATTGGGATAGCACACACAGAAACACACACTATAGATTGGCAACACCCATTCATCAAGCGCATTGGGACACACACGTCCTATCACACATATAGACAGACGCACAACAGCACCAGTCTTGGGGCAAACACAATCTCTCGCCTTCCCAAGAGCAGCATTGGGATAGCACACACAGAAACGCACACTATAGATTGGCAACACCCATTCATCAAGCGCATTGGGACACACACGTCCTATCACACATATAGACAGACGCACAACAGCACCAGTCTTGGGGCAAACACAATCTCTCGCCTTCCCAAGAGCAGCATTGGGTAGCACACATAGAAACGCACACTATAAATTGGCAACACCCATTCATCAAGCGCATTGGGACACACACGTTCTATCACACATATAGACAGACGCACAACAGCACCAGTCTTGGGGCAAACACAATCTCTCGCCTTCCCAAGAGCAGCATTGGGATAGCACACACAGAAACGCACACTATAGATTGGCAACACCCATTCATCAAGCGCATTGGGACACACACGTCCTATCACACATATAGACAGACGCACAACAGCACCAGTCTTGGGGCAAACACAATCTCTCGCCTTCCCAAGAGCAGCATTGGGTAGCACACATAGAAACGCACACTATAAATTGGCAACACCCATTCATCAAGCGCATTGGGACACACACGTCCTATCACACATATAGACAGACGCACAACAGCACCAGTCTTGGGGCAAACACAATCTCTCGCCTTCCCAAGAGCAGCATTGGGATAGCACACATAGAAACGCACACTATAGATTGGCAACACCCATTCATCAAGCGCATTGGGACACACATTCTACAGTGGCAGACAGACAGGCACATGTGCACGCACAACAATAGCAATAAGAGACATACACACAAAGCAGAAAACAATAGAGAAACCATGTTTTAAAAGACTAGTACCAATACAAATTTAGTCTACAAAATTTGGGAAAGGTAACACAAACACGGGGTCTAAATGAACAATTTATCGATTACAAAATCATCCAACGACAAATTAAACCGGAATTCCTGCTTCTCCGCTTTGCAAGAATTACTTTAAATTGAAGGCAGCTGGCACCGAGTGCATAGTTAAGTCTCGTGAAGCTGTGGTGTAGAGTGAGGGAGGCCTACTTTGCAGTGGGATGGATGTTGAAATAAAACGTGTATTTAGCAAGGTAAGCCCATTCGTCACGTGCAAGGAAGGAATGGTGTTCTGCTTGTTCTCCGGTTTACGCAGTCCCCGTAAGCGGGACACGTTCGTTTGCAGAACCCCTACAGCATCACTATGACCCGTGCCCACTCTTCGCCCATGTTCTGTGGGGCTGAGAAAGCGCACCTTGCCATTGCTACCCGTGTTCTACTAACGGCCTGCCTCCCAGCGAGGCAATGGAACCGTCGAATCGATCACACAGGTGTTTCCACTCACCAGACGCCATTCCTTGTCGTGCAAAGATGAATTGTACGCAAATGCGCCTGAGCCGCTGTCCACGCACAGCTCCAGAACGCAGGTAACCGCTGCGCGACTGGGGGAATTCATGTAGCATTCTCGGCGACCCCATTGCCAGCTCTGACCTGCTATATATTCACAGACGCCCAAGCCGGGGCGATCAAGGGAAAAATGAAATCTGAAAATTAGAAAGTAAATATTTTATTAGTAACTGTATTTCCGGATGCAAATGCATCTGCTAATGTGTTCCAGGCATGCCACCCCCTCTCTTGTGTGTGCAGAATAAGGGAACACAAGGGCACAGAGGAGCCGCCTTTGCTCTGCCACCATGGCTCATGAAAAGCATGCCCTTTACCCAGAGATGGCCCAAATAAGGCCTCCAGTAGGAAGCCTCTGGCACAGCATGGGAGAAAGCTGCAGGCCAGAAATGAATGCGCGTTTTAAATGCAGGCAACGGTTTCACCTTTTACTGGGGTCCTTGTGGTCTCGCCTGGTTGCACTTAATGTAATTTTTTGAATTATGCATCTGAATAATTGACAGGGCATCGTGAACCCCACGGAGATGAATTGCGTCAAGGGATTCCAGTAGCATCCTAATGAATCTTCGAAGTGACACTTGAGTGATGTGCGCCGTCATTTGAACCCTGATCTGTAATTATCCACAGACAGATGTTTCCTCCTGTCTTTATTTTGTAAAAATTCCCACTCCTGGACCCGCCTACCTCCAGTTTTCTGGCCTACCACATTGTGGAATTTGTTCCCGCTAGTTTGGGTGAAGGCCTCGCTTTTGGAACTCATCAAACTGCAAAGGTTTGTAGTACGTGCAGTTCTCTGGCCTGGTTTGATGTAGGTTTGTTGTTTCCAAGCATTCTTGGACATCTAGTGTTTTATTCGATTTTCCTTATTTGCGATAACAGGACTACAGCCATATGTCTTTAGTACCTTAATCCATTTCATAGAAAAAGTACACCTTAATCTGAAATATTTTAGGCAAGTAAAACCAGAAGTCGAAGTGGGCGGGAGCGGTCGGGAGCGGTTCTCGCATACTTTTTATTTTTAAGTTTCACGGTTCCTACACTTTTATTTTAAAACTAAACCATTCGGTTTAGTTTTAAAATGAAAGTGTAGGAAGAAGTTGAAGCTTGCACTTCAGTCCACTGCCCTAAACATTACCTTAAATAGCAGGTGTGTTTGCGGGTTTGGATTGCACATCGGCGGGGGTGTGGTGATGGGGTTCGTGGGGAGCAGGGGCTGGCCGGCAGGGAACATAGTTCCACTACTTCTTTTCGTACACTTCGACCACTGAGTAAAACGGGTGTGGAATAAAAGGGAACTTTGGTGAATAAATGTCTGGCAGCACTGCTTCCATTCCCACTCCATGATGTCACTGCTTTCATTTTCTGATCGCCCACCTGGTTGCATCACCACTGTTGGAACGCTACTGGCCCAAAGCTACAACACTACATTAGACCGTGTGATGACATACAGTAGCAGAAAAAAGAAATACACAACTGTGCCAAAAGACTGGCATTTTCCTGTGTGTTTCGGAGATATCAGCACGGTTACATATGTACGTATGCCTTGACGCACTTGCCGCTCAGCTCACATGCTGTGCATCCCATGAATTAAATGGCATAGCATGTAGTCTCTTCTAAGTAACTACGTGCACAGTCTGAGGTGCAATTTGTAATCTGCAGTCGATTGTTGATTTGACGTACGGATCGTAACCACGTGCATACTGCCCGATTCTAAAATCAAATATCTGCGCTGTGTTAACTTCTGTTTTTTTTGGGGGGTGAGACTTTGCACCGCGTCTCGGGTAGCATGACCCCCCAAGTCAAAAACTGCAAGCAGGGACTACATGCTCCTCGCAGGACCCCATTTTGGCCTCTTTCAAATGAATGGTGGGTTGGGTTACACTTGCCTTACAGAGCAGTGCCCCTTTACATTGGCACAGATTGGGTGGGTACACCACATGTACCCCAGAAGAGAGCTTTTCTGCACTGCACACATTGCGCTCCTAATCGCTACTGCTATGATTGCCAAACATTTGCATGCCCTGAATGTCTTCATGTGGTTGTGACCACTTTATATGATTGGCTCATGGTCCGTGTGTTTGCCACCTCGAGGCAGTCTGTGAAACGTTACAAGCAAGAACGGTCACTTAGCATTTTTCCTTGTGACCTTGTGCAACAGTACCATTGACGGACGGGAAACATGAAACTGGCTGTGTCCACTGGAATATCGTAGGCTTTCTCCATTACTGCTAAAGTGAGTTGAGCCCATCTGCACCACCGTGGTGCAGACCTAGCACGTAGGTGTTTGTGCAGAAAGCCAGGCATTAGGAGTTTTGTGTAGTGTGACTAAATGTTTTGACCATAGCAGGAATTGGGCCTGAACAGGAATGAGCTGTGCTTCAACAAAAATGCTCGTGCTAGATAGAGCGCTATTCCATGGCAGCAACCCTTCCTAACCCCCATGTTGAGGAGGCTCCCTGCACTCAACTGCGTTGTAGCTTGTGCCCTGTATGAACACACACTCTGGGAGAGACCCAAGCCTGAATGGTGAATTTGCCCAAAGGACAATATGGCTCAAACTTTAGACATTTCACTATTATAGTGAGCATTGGCAGATAACACGAGCACCGCACCTAAGTGTGCATTACATGCTCAGGAGGATAGCATGCTTGAATGACGTCCACAGACATATTTGTTAAAGCGGTGGTCATTCTTATGTTCCCAAAATGCACTTTGATTTTATGCAAAGCCGTCAGCGTCCGACATTCAGGGCGTTGAGTTCCACAATATTCTGCTCCTAGCTCCGACCCTCAACCTCTTCCACAACACGGTCACACTCCCACCTCACCCATTCCCCTGCCCCATGAAACGTGGTAGGTCGGGCGTTCCCACCGTAAGTGATGCCTTTCTGGCAGTGGCTTGACCAATAACTCCAGTAGAAGGCATTTCCTTTTTACTTGCTCTTTCGAAAGGGTCTGTTATGTCACTCTTTGATTACATAGGCCCCCTCCGCTTTTACAGGTTTATTAGCACCCCCAGCTATAGCATCACGATGCGATAGAGTACCTCCAATGCTCCCCCACCCAACCCGGCTTCGACTTCTAATCCCACTTAAAGCACAACGTGAGTCCTTAATGGAAACAATGGGAACAAATGTAATCAAAATACCAAACACAGGCATTGAAACCACCGCCTGCTCTCCCCCTCCCCGCGACCCTCTTCCCTCTTTATTGATATTTACTCCCCAAATGCACAGTTTGGGAATCCTGGCATTGTCAAGTGTACTCGTCCTGAGGGACGCTTGCAGGAAGGCCTCCTCGGCCTTCGCGTGCTGCGCGGTTATCTGGCTGCGTCAGATGCAGCAGCCTGCCCAGGCCGCCAAAACAGCCCGCATTCCAGCCATTCACCAGGCTTGCCCCAAGCTCCATGAATTGCACGTGCTGTACATGATGCAACAGGCTTTCACCTGCACTCTAGACAGGTTACCCCTGGAGGCTTTGGGATCCAGTTGGTCGCCATGGCCTTGTGTGCATGATGGGCGCAATGAGTATTTGGCAGGCAGCAACATGTATTTGTTTGCAATAGACAGTGCTTTAAGTGGGGTAACAAATTGAGGGGGGGGGGCTCGTTTTGGGGCGTGGCTTTCATTGTGGGCGTGACCTAAACATGCACAAATCATAGTAAGGTGCGCAGTATATAAATGTATGTGAGCATTTATATGTTTGTATGCGTACTACTATGGTTTGTGTACTTTTCAAGCCATCTTTTATAAACGTAGCAATGTTACTTATTTCTATGTTTATAAAAGGTGGCTTGAAAAGTGCACAAACCATAGTAAGTTACGCACACTTGTGTGCTTACCTTACTATGGTTTGTGTACTTTTCAAGCCACCTTTTATATACATAGAAGCACTGACAATAGATGTCCGATTATAACAGCCAATAGTTCCACAATATTTGACCCACGTGTGAGCAGGGACAAGCTGTATTGGCAGGATCAAGCTTCTGCCTTGACCATGCTGCTCTGAGGTTTTGTGGGAGTGTTTTCTTGGATTCTTCTTGCGTTTTTTCTTTTGTAGATATCTTGCTGTTCTTTTAATAGAGTGCTAATTATGCACAATTGTTTGAAACTGATATGGACTGCGATTTCCTGAGTTATTTTCAGTTTTCGCTATTCATATTTTTAAGTTCATGCCGTAACACGTTTGTGGCCTAATGTAAGATTAGAGAAAAAAACCGGTTTACCGTCTGAGTTCTTGTGGAAAGAGACAGCTTGCAGAATATGGCACTGGGGAATCTGCTCCTCTCTCCTGCACCCAGGTAGAATAACACACTAGGAAGAAACAGGAGATAGAGCCAGACGCAAAGTACAACGATGGCAGATGCCAAAGCCAGAAAAACCCTCGGCCGGATGATGAAAGGCTATTAGAACGTCCAGAGAAGTAACCAACGAATGAGACTCTTCAGTAACGCACTGCATGTGGCACCAACGATGCAAGATGAAGTCAGAGGCTGGAAGGGCTCCTCTTGAGGCAGGCAACGTCTGAGGCTGGACGGGCTGCCGCTAGAGACATGTGGAGCAAGCATTTATCAAGAAAGTTGGAATATCAACAACGAGGAACAATTGGTGAAATAAGAAGAAAGAAGAGGGGGAGGATTGGAGAAAAGAGGATTCAATAACGGATAAACGTCGGACAGGGAAGAATACCTGTTTGAGACGTGGCTTCCAATCGGTGTGTATCACATATCAAGACCACTTGCCACGTACACGACGTCAGCGCCATGTTGGAAAAACACTAGACCGATAAAAACAGAATTGGTCTTTGGTGTAGTGGAGCAATACTGCAGGAAAGACCCCAATGCTTCCAGAGGGACCTAAGAATGTAGTCCTCTTCTGCATACTGCTGTTTGTTGCATATTTAACATGGGCAGCATAGATTCCCTAGACTGTTTGGGATGTTGTGTGTGGTGGCAGGACAGAGATCGAGGGCTGGTAATTTGAGCTAGGTTTACATCTCCAAAACACACATTCCATATACAGTTTCGCCACATAAACAAGAATTTACTTTGAAAAGATGACACCTTTTTACTAGGCAAAATAAGAAGGAACGTGAAAGTGTTACAAGATATGAAAAAGTAGGAGAGGGTCATATTTTATATTAAGTGGTTTATGTCAAGTGTTTTTTGCTTCTGTTTTTAGAATACTTAGTAAGGGAAACTATGCCTTCAGAAAAAATACAGCCCTCGGCCACCTGCCTCTTGAGGATCAATAAATCCTATCCAAACCCAAGTTGATAATTAAGCTTTTTATACCCTGCCGGAGGACTATATCAGGAGTTGTAGGCCCTGTGACCGAGTTAAAGGCCCAAACACTGAAAAGACATTTAACAAGGTTTACAGGCCCATCATTTCCAGTTGGCCAGTGGGGGTGTCCAGAAAGACATTATGGTCTAGGCTTTGGTGAAGGCATTGGGTTTAAAAAGCAATCTGCCTGGGGTGGTTGTGAGAAACGCTGTCAGGCACAAACCGAGGCCTGGTAACTGGTGCCCCATGGCAGCCAGGCAGGGGGGAGGGGCAGCAGCCCAGCAAACAGGGCCATGCTCCCCTTCTCCCCTACCACTGCTCAGGCGACACGCAGTCG
The DNA here is from genome assembly GCF_040938575.1 of Ambystoma mexicanum. Taxonomy (NCBI): domain Eukaryota; kingdom Metazoa; phylum Chordata; class Amphibia; order Caudata; family Ambystomatidae; genus Ambystoma; species Ambystoma mexicanum. The sequence goes on along the minus strand of NC_090928.1, from coordinate 161,190,412 downwards.
CAGCCCGGAATGACAAGAAGGAAGGTCGAGGTGTGAAACAACACGATGAAACAAATGATGGTGCCAGGATAGCGAGAGCAACTGGTACAAAAAAGGCAGAAGGTAATAAATCAAATCATAATTTTTATTTGATTTAGATTTGAGTGTAAACATCATCATTGGACATCTTTAATTAATTAATTTTTTATAAAAAAAACATCCTAAATTTCAGGCATTCATACATTCATCCAGCTAATTCAGATCCTAAAACATTTAGATTAAGTTATTTTAAGAATTTAAGAAAGTTCAAATTCAATTCCATTGCGTTGCTAATAGTAGTTCACTCCAGACAAAATATATTACCTTCTGCCTTTTTTCTACCAGTTGCTCTCGCTATCCTGGCACCATCATTTGTTTCATTATATGGCCTTACCTCAAGGTGCCAGTGATTTTTGAGGTTCCCACCTTTTGGTTGATTTACGAGGTGTGAAACAACACCTCTTCCTTCCTTCCAAATTAGGGGCCAAGCACCCAGGAGGCGCGGGTAGCAGGTAGTCAGGCACACAACAAAGGGATGCACCCCCAGGTGCCTAGACAGTCGGCGCCTTTGCCGGCCTGGGGGTGGGCACCACAGCCCCCACACATACACAACAAGGATCCAGGGCCTGCCCCAGGGTCCAATATAAGAAGCTGCATTTTCTGCAGTAAGCCACAAATAGTTTGATACCCTGCACAGGGACTCCAACACAGCGAGTACACCGCGAACGCAGAGTCTCGTACTTTTTCTTTTCCACGAAAACCCTCCCACCCAAGAAAAAGGGAGAGAACAAGGAGAAGAAAAGACAGGACATCGTACGGTGACCACAAATAAGTCGTGGGACAAGGCGGGACAAGGCGGCACAGGCTAGAGGGGGTAACCTCAGGACCCTGTGCCCAAAAGTACAAGATACTATGATATGTGATTATTACTATGCGTTGTTTATGACCATATCTGTACAAATAAAATTCCACTGCCTTTTATTTGCCAATACCAGAACAAATGTGTTGCGTACTACTTTGGGTGGGGGTGGGGGGCGCTTGGAGGCAGTGGTAGAAAAGCACCTGCAGACAACCCAATATAACAATGTATATTTTCTGCCTGCATATGGGTCCACCGGTTACTGGTAACTGGATGATTTGTCACAGTGCACATAATGTGCTGAGGGACAATGAAACTGCAAGACTTGTCAAACAGTTGTGATGGCTCAGTGGGTGGGGCAGAGCCTAGACCGGTCTACATTTGCCAGTTGTGGTGCGGATTGAATGTGGGTGTTGGGGGCACAGCCATTCCCCCGGGACGCACATACTTGGAGCTCCCCAGGATTTGGGTAAGGCTGGTTGTGACTGTCTGGGCTGCATTGATCAGGTGTGGCCTGGCACGGAAGGAAAGAGGGCTCTGAGAGCCCTGCCTGCAACAAAAAAAAAACACGCACACACACACACATGCTTGCGCACGCCATTGGCTGAGCCAAATATGATATTGCCGAGCTATTCCGGTTCTTATAACCTGGCAATTGGCCAACCGGGAGGTGCCAGGCCACTCCCTCGAACCATTATATTCAAAATGTACTTTTCCAGTTGTGATTAGGTAGATGACTTGAACTTCCAAAAAGCTACTTTAAAAAGAGATCGGTTAGCTAGGTATGTGTGCTCATATGTTTATACAAAACATCATTTACATTGAAATAGATTGATGTACAGCACAAACTCGGAGGGTTTTATTTGTTTATTTTGAGTAGCACTGCTCCAGGAAGTCTGATTTCCGGTGCCGGTGGGGCACCCTTAGTTGCTGCAGACGCGCACGGGCATTGTGGCTGAGTACACAAGTGTCGTGATTTGATAATGGCGCGGATGAGCACCTTAAAAGATATTTGTGGGCTGTGATTGAATCGGCTGCAGTAGAAGGGGGTGGGGGGCAGGGAGGTGGCTTTCAGGTTTCACAAGCAGTCAGACACAACCATGCACGCTACAGCATTGGCTTCCCAGAGACGCCTGTCCATGCAGTCAGTCAATAATGCTTCAGAATTAATTAATAGTTTGACAAACGCAATTGCTGCACTTGACTCTGGAAATCTTTAATGGGCTGCGTAATCCTTTTTTTTTGTTCAATCCATCTTGTTTGGGACTTTTCTACAAATAGTTTTTCTCTGGATCAATTTGAATTTGGTGTGAAAAAATAACAATTAAGAAGGGCTACATTTTTGCTCTGTTTAAATGACCTGTCTGGAGGATGTGCGGAAGGTGTTCTATGTAGCCATTGCCAGTGTTTTGGCGTGGCCTAATGAAATGCATTGACAACACTGGGGCTCTGCGTGTGATGGCCGTCCTTCATATATTTTCCTGTCGAACACCTCAATTCCTACCTCTGATGTGGAAGTAAGAGTCGGAGTGAGGCCCTATGTAGACCATGTAGATGATGGAGCTGATTAACCTTCAAACGTTGAATTTAGTGTCATCTTTGAGATATATGTACATTTACACATGCAAATGTATCTATATATAAATGAGTCTAGTCTGCAATAGCTTCTATTTTGTTATGGTAAAGTTGCACTCCAAATAGTAAAACCACTGTTTGGGTGGCTTATAACTCTGAAGACGTTTGACAAACACACACAAAACCATAATATATTGCGATGAATCGAGGGAATTCGTCCCTTCTGCCCAAGGGGAAGCCCCCTCCCTCCCTTTTGAGGCTAGGGAGGTGAGGCTGCTCCGCAACACCCTCCCTAGGGATCAAGGCAAGTGGGACCTCACCAGGCGAGACACCCCCTCATACAAGGACTCCAGTTCCTGTGAGTAACTCCTTAAGGATACCCTGAAGTGGGATACATTGGACTATCAGGCCAGTTATGTTATTGAAACTTATAAAGCATACGGTCACCCATGGGTATCATGGCGCTGGAGAGGGAGATCAGTAATCCATAAGACAATCCAACTAGACAACTAGAACAAATACATACTTAAAGCCTGTCTAAACGCCAAATGATTAGACTGGTTTTTTAATGCCAGTGGCAGGTCATTCCATAATTGTGCTGTGGCCACTGAGAAGGCCCTGCCTCCAATACGAGAATGGTTGATGGCTGGAACACATAGCAAGCCCACAGAGGCTGATCTTAATGACTCTGTCGGAAGGTATTGGGTAAATTTAGCCCGAAGATATTCCGCCCCTTGATTGTTCAGCGCGCGATGGACCAGGCAAAGCGCCTTAAACCCAATGCGCTGAGCCACAGGCAGCAAATGCAGAGAGCGCAGAACTGGTGCGATATAGCCCCCATAAGGGGATCCTGTTGCCACCCGAGATGCCAGATTTTGCAGGCCCTTAGGCTGGACAAGATATAATGCATTGCAGTAGTCCAGATGACCCGAGACCATGGCAGCTAGCATCGGCGGCCGCAAATTCAAGGTTAAGAGGGGAAGCACCTTTTTAAGTATTTTAAGATGAAAATGGCCAGCTTGACAAATGCAGATACTGCATTTATAGAAAGGGTGGCAGATATAACCACCCCTAAATTCTTTACTTGTAACAGCCGTAAACGGGAGAGGACCAAGAGAAGATGGCTACGAAAGAAACTAAAATATAGAGACTTGTTTGAAGAGAGAACTAACATATGTTATTGTCAACAAGACACAGAGAATGTCACTTAAAATGGAAATCTCAATTTAACTGGAGCGAGGAGACTGGAGCTAAGAGAGACGCTGCAACAAGCGAAAGGACAGAGATGCAAACGCTAGCCTGCGAAGGCCCAGGGCGATATAACAGATGAGAGGGGAGGTTACTCTGCAACCCACGAAGCATGCGGGTTTGAAAACTGCTCCAGAGCCAAAAGTAGGGTGGTGGACGCAATGTATCTTTTGTGAAGGAGAGAGCGAGAAGATGATAGTGTTGGCGTGTCCTTGGTGACTTCATAGTGGACCAGCGGTCCACAAAAACCCAAAACCACTATGTGGTCAAAACCGCATACCATCCGAATACTCACAGGATGACCAAGCCATCTCAAAGAGCAGCAGCGACTGCGGCACACCAGACTGAATGGAGAAACCAAAGAACACAACAAACCCTGAGCAAATAAATGCCCCCAGAGATGACTTCCCAGAGAATGCAAGGTAACTGGGAGTAGGTGAGGTCTAGGAGGCCGCTGGGGAGTAGTTATTGGACTGCTTCTACTCGTCCCAGTCTAATCGACCATAGCATAACTTGGAAATTAATGAAGTGGAATGACGATAATGAGAAGAAACCCAAATGCAATACATTTTGAGAGAGAAACTAAAGCGAAGAGGCAAACACTTGAGGAGAAAGTCTGAGTACTATACATGTCAAAGATGGAGATTATAAACTAGAAGGAGAATCTCATGAACAGAAAATACTATGAACTAAGAAGAGAAGAAAACTCCAAGAGAGAGAATAGTAGAGTCTAATAGTACTCCCCTGGGAAGAGGGGACAGTACCCCCCTTATCGGAAGAGGAAAGAGAGGAACCTAAATGTAAGAGAATGCAATGAGTTAAACCCCCAGAGTTTGTAACAGACAATAAGGACTATTTGGGAAAGAAGTGAATTATACTCAACCAGTAGGCAAACCAACGAGACGCAAAACCCATTAATATGGATCAAATTATTAATCCAAGGTCAAAGAAACCAATATTTGAGTAAGAACAAAAGCCTAATAACATTTTGAGAGTTACATGAACTGGTTAAGGAAGTCACAAACCGATTAAGGGCAACGAAGAACTAGAAATGTGCAAGAAGAACCCCCAGAAAAAGGGAGTCATTCTCCTGTTTTTAGTTGTTAGATTAGTGGTAGGGTCAGTTAGTTAGTTTTGGACTGTGGACTTCTTTTTTTGGGACATTCAGACTGATGAGCACCTTTGTTAGTTTGATAGGTAGGGAGCACTGCATAGTAATAGGGAACGTTGGCTTAATTCCTATTCTTTAATAAATCCGTCTTTGAAATGTGCTCTGTGTCTGCATCCTCCTTCTGACCCACGACAATAGATCTAACTCCTAACTTTTTTGTGGAGTTATGTTAAGGCAGATTAAAGTTATGTGGTAAGGATCTTGTGATGACCTAACATCTGGTCTGACTCACAATCCTTTTCTAGTTTGCTGTCAATCTAAATGCTAGTGACTTTGACAAAGGCCAAAAAGTAGCTAAAAAAAGAAGAGTTAAATCTGGGTTCTCCCAATAAAGTCTGTGGACCTACATACAGCCAACTTACTGCCTTGTTATCTACTTTGGATTCAGACCAGTGGATACTCTTCTGACAATAATGGCGTACTACTATCATTACGTAGTACAGAAATGTGCACACATATTATTGCTACTAACCCTCACTGCACTGTATAGTTTAACATATCATTGTGTGTTCTTGCCCCTATGGGCTCATGTATTTCTATTTTAAGGCCTTTTTCGAGTCACAGCCCTACCAACTTTTAGATGTTTGTCCAAAAATACATTTTGAATACACTATTGCTCTTTGTTTGACCATGTTTCCTGGCTAGTATTTGTTAACCTAGCTTTTTGCTGCAACTCAGGCCCACCTGCAACTGCGTCTTCAAACAGTGGTAGCTTCTGACTCCTTTGTTCCCTTATACTCTTCTTAGCGGCCTGAAGCCAGGTTTGCAGACCTACTAAGGGACAACCAAATTGGCTCTCTTAAGAGAAATCAAATCTGATTGGTGCCCAGGAATAACATTCTTTTTAAGTTAGCCGACTTTTTGCATTGCCAAACTCTATAAAACCCCTTAAAAATGGGCATGTTGCATCACAACTACTATGCTCAACCCAATGAAGGAGTGCAATATGCCACAAGATGTCAAAACAGTTTCTTCCACAGCACGTGAAGCCCACATTTCAGGCCTTAGCCCCCGAATTGAGGTCCACAGTTTGACCTTAGGGTGTGCCAGCAAAGAAAAAGTCAAAAACCTTGTCCGAAAACTGACTGTGAGATGGCCCAGTAGCCACTTTAACTGGCTTTTTGAGGCCAACCTGTGCATAGTCTCCACATGCCATCACCACTAGCCAATGTACCCACAATGGAGGGAAAGTGGATTGGTCACTGACCCACAGTCCTGCAATGGGATTGGCGAGGCAACTGTGCCTTGCCAGGTGGATTTTTGGGGGTTAGGGCATAGTCTAATACTTTGACCCATTGAAAGTAGCCCCATTGGGGGTGGGGTAGCTAGAGATCAGGGTTCCCTTCGACTCTTCTCCAGTAATGCACTACTGATCAAGCCAAATTTACAAACACAAATGAATACATTTAACCAAACTTTGAGCCAGATTGCAACTACAAAAAAGACGAATAAAAAATGCATATGCCTGATTACATTTCAAGAGAGGGCCAATCAAAATATTATTATTATTCCTATTCTTAGGACTTTCCTGCCCACAAAATGTAAATAGGCTATCCAATACCTAAAACATACACCCTAAAAACAGTTAATATTAAATGGAAGATAACATTTCTCAAGGGACACCCCATACTTGCCCTACTGTGAGACAGCATGAGCAGTGCATGTGGGTGACCAAGTAATGGCTGCTTAAGAAACCATAACTGGTGACTTTTTTGTATGCTGCAGTCATAACATCCTTTACAGTTTTTTCACACACAAACCCTCCCTCTACATCTCCTTCCCAGGTAAAACACCAAAGAAATACAGGTAAACTTAAAGTTTGGTTGAAGGACCTTATTATTGCAACACAAAACACAGGAACTACAAATATATGGCACACAGCAACCAAATCTGGACCATTGCACTTCCAAGCAAATACACCCAAAATACCCACTGGGCATGAAGTTTGGCCATGTCCCTAGCACCCTAAACTCAATCACACTCTGCAACAGGCATTGCCTGTGGCCCAGGTTGTGCAAACACACATGGCGCCCAGTGGACATTGTGCCAGGACTGTAAACATAGCCACACCATCCAAGGGCCAGGCACCTCCAGCACACTGACTTGGCATGAGGGGCAGGTCATACCCTGTTGTAACAATGACTCCATTGGGTAACTTGGCAGTTCCTATTGTGGCGGGTGCATGCCCTGGACATAGTGGTGTTTGAACATGGCCACAGCCCATGACTGGTGACCACATCGGTGGACTTGGCATGCCAGAGACAGTGACAAATGGACATTCTTAGTGGCTACATTTGGGTCTGGGAGCTGCTGGCAAAGTTTCCACTGGTTATTGACACGCACCGTGCATGGTTGCCACACTGGGGCTCTGTACATTCCTAACTAATTTGGAAGAGTAATTTCAATTAGAACCAGTTACTGACGAGTTTGTTCTGAATGTTCTTAATCAGCTCAGATCAGCTTCTCCTATGGGCCCTTTTCCTCAACATGCTCTCCAGTCCCCGCCCGCCCCCCAGAAACTTATACCACTGTTTAATGCTGCACTGCACTCTTCGCTATCTTCTGGGATGATACCTGTCCCCTTGAAACATGCCCCAGTTACCAGACTTTTCACGAAACCCCATCTTGACCCATCCTTAGCAGCCAACTACCATCCCATATCATTACTGTCAGTTCTTATGAAACTCACAGAAGCAATTCTAACTCCACAACGATCGTGCTTCCTGTAAACTAACAATTTTCTGCATCCGTTTCAGTCTGGCTTCAGACACCTTATGGGGGCGTAGTCCTTTATGATCTCGCTTTTGGATAAGCTGGCATTGCTTCAGACCCCCAGATAGGTGGGAGTGTTGATCCTCCTTGACCTCTCTGCAGTATTACGTCATTTCACAAAAATCGGAAGCAAACTTTCTCTACAGTCTTGTCGGTCCGCCCCAGCTGCTCTCTCATGTGGTGTCCCTCAGGGATTTGCCCTGTCTCCACTCTTGTTTAATCTTTACCTTCAGCCCTTGGCGGACCTAATTTCTGAATATGGGGTACATATTAATACTTATGCCGATGATACGCAGTTAGTGTTTTGTCTTGACTCACCTACACTTGAGCCACCGTATAAGTTGAGAAATTGTTTATCGCCAATTGGGGAATGGATGACAAAGAATTGGCTTGTGTTAAACAGGGAGAAAACAGAGGTCTTTGTGATTGGCCCCCAACGCGAGTTGTCTCTACAGCACAGAATTCTGGCCCCTGTCCCGTGCCCAGCACCCTGGTAAACACTGGGTAGTGAAGCTGCTGCCGTCTGATTCAAGAGAAGCCCATATCTCTTCAGTGTGTGGTGTAGGCCTTACCAAAGTAAAAGTTCTTAAAATAATTGTCTCCTGCCTGCCCGTGGAATGTCAGGCAGAGGTAGTTACTTCATCCATTATGGGCTCATTGGTATCAGATCCAGCGATTGCAAACTCGCCAAAAAGCGGCACTGCGGCTTGCTCTAGATGTTCTAAGATTGACTTCTTCTTGGTCCATGCTGCGACAGCTTCACTAGCTTCCTGTGAAAGCCTGAATTGCATTTAAAATCTTGTGTATTGCTCACTGGGTATTCCACAATAGCAGGGCAGATTATCTGCAAGATAAATTGGACTGCTATCGCCCCAGTAGGTGGTTTTCGCTCAGCCTCACAAAACGTAATGAAATCGCCATGCTACCACAAATCCTGGCTGAGTTGACGTTCCTTCTCGGTTCTCTCCCCCACTCTGTGGAATGCTCTTCCCACTTTCTTGTGTGAGAGTAATGGCCATCTTCAGTTTTGAAAAGTGCTAAAAATGCACCTTTTTAAGTTGTCTCGCCTCAGCTCACCGGCCAATCTTCTATTAGTGTCTAGATGCCCTCGGGCCTTAGCTTGCGCTTTACAAATGTTCTACCATATGCTACATAAGGAACTCTGGTATGACCGAATCAGTGTCCACTGGACTTTGCTAACGGCCATGCACAGTAGACATAATGAATAGTTAGGCGGTGCCTGGGGCAAGGCCTAAGGGCATGGCTCAGGCAAATTGATACCTGGGCATGGCTGACATGTTTGGTGTCTAGGTTGTGCCAGGAAATTGCCAAAAGGGAATATTGATGGTTGGAAACATTGAATTAATCATTAGCTCTGGAATTGGGCTGGGCAATCCTCCTGACCATTGATGTTCATCGTATCATTCCATTACAGAAGGGGAAAAATAACATGCAAACCAGACTTTGTCCCATCCCAAAAGAGGCAATCCACCATGAACTACCAGATATGCATGAGACCACAAGCAACCCTAGACTGGTTTCAACATCATTTAGCAGTGTCAGTTTGATGTAGTTTGATTCTCTAGGCATAGCAAGCTCTGGACCGACCTCTAGGTATACCCTCCACACTCTGGCTGACATTAGCAAAACAGAAGACTGCTGTTGCTTTGGGCATGTCTGAAGGCATTGAGGATCTGGTAGATGGCCAGGGCATACCAGAAGGCCATGGCTGCGCACAATGCCCGGTAGCTACATCTTGTGGATGTAGAATGCCCGAAGTTAATGCTCTGGTAACAGTGGTCCCTTTGCATGACCACAGGCAAAGCCCAGCAGAGACAATGGGGGATTTAGAGGTGCCGTGTCCAGGGCGCATATCATTTTTTTGGAGGAGTCGGGGAAAGGCCTAAGGTGGTGCACTAGGAAAACTGCCCATTGAACAAGACCACATGGCATGGTCGTTGCTACTTTCGGGATCAGGGAGGGGACCAGTACATGCCCGGAGGGCAGCTTGCAGGACAGTGGCAGAATTATGGCTGCTCAGGGAGCCATAACTGGCAAATCTGTGAGATTTTATGGGTTTACACTACAATTCCAATATCCCTTTAACCTATGTTTTTCAATGAATATATAAATTAAAATATTATGTAGAAACATGGTAGCCCATATTTAGCAATAAAATGACAGGCATATAGAGCTGGGTTGGGAGCTTTATTTGTCTTTATTTTTGGACATAGATGCCATTTCAGTCTGATCTAATGCACGTAGGAAGAAATGGAGAGGAATGAGGTAGTCCCTGGATAGAGTCCCTTTACAAAAGGTGGTAGATGTCTGAATGAGAGGTCAACTGTTGATGGGGAGGTGTTAACAAGACATGGACCAGGGGCAGAGACTAGTGACATAAATGGGATGCAGAATAGGGCCTAGAGGCTTTTAAATGTGTATATATGATAAGTTATGCATATTCATCCAGTGTCATGGAAACCCTGCAGAGTTTGGGGGAAAGGCCACTTAGTGAGGGCCAGTGAGTAGGCAGGAAGTTCACCTTCCTTGCATCAAAAGTGAATCTTAAGTCTTGTCTTGTGCAGGATGGCCTGGCTTTGATTTCAGGAGGGAGGATATTCCAGTGAAGGGAGGGGGAGCAGGCAGATGGAGTGAAAAGGGGCTGAAGCATGGGAGGCATGGGACAAAGAGGTTGAGGAGGTTGGAGAATCATATGGTTTGAGAAGTAGAGAAAAGAGTTCCACTCGGTCAAGTGGAGGGTTCAGAGGCAAAAGGCCATGAATCGATTTAAACACTAGGGGTAGGAATTTAAAGAGAGCGGTTTTGCATGGACTGCCATCCTGCATGGTGAAAGTGTGCAGTGGTAGGGGAGGAATGTGGTAGGTTGAAGAGGGTGCGTTTTGTTATGGTAGACAAAGAGCAGAAAGGTGAACCAAGGAGTAGGCTTGAGCAAATAGTGAAGTTTACTGAGCACAAGATTAAATATTGGCTATTTGGCAGAGTGATTGCTGAGATGGGGGCATGTTTCCTTGATGTTGAGAAGGTTAATCCTGGAACCAGTGGCCGTTGACATCATGAACTCTTAGTCTTAGGTTGCTGTCAAAGAGGACCTCAAAGTTAAGACTGTATGAGGGAGTGAGGGGACAGGAGGGAACGACAAGGGAGAGTGGGGCAAGTGTTGTAATCGGGGAGAAAAATCACTTCTGATATGGAGCGATCCAACATAAGGAAATGGCGCACCTCAGTGATGAATGACTATGAGGTCAAGAGTTACAAGAGGCAGGAGAGAAGGAAGGACAGTAGAACAAGATCGGGTTGTCCTCAGCAAAGTGGATGTCAAAGGATGAGTTGAGATTGCTCTGTGAGGAGGAGGAGAGGGATCAGGAGTGAGCCTTGGCGAGACTGATGCTCGTAGATGTGTGGGGGAGGAGCTGTTATTGTTTTATGATCTTGAATTCAGACCACCTTTGAGTTCTTATATTCTAGTTCCGGTGATGTGATCAAGAGCTTTCTTAAGTTCTTTCTTAACCACCCTACCCCCCTCCATGGGGTACCTACTTGATGTTGTGCATATACCATCTTGGCACTAAATCATGGTCTTGGCTATCTGACGAAGCCCCCTTAGGGCCTATGCATACGACTGACATTAAATGGGTCTCCTAGATGGCAACCTATCCTGTTGCCATCACCTCTTCACACAGTATAAGTGAGTTGACGTTTTTTTCTTCTGAGGAAAGTTACACTAGGTTCTTTTCAACGCTAAGGGTATCTGCAACTATCTTCCTTGACTCAGCTGCCATGTTCTTCATCGATTTCAGTGCCTCTGGTAAAGGACTTCCCATTTCCAATATAGGGTTTGCATTCTTGCTAATAATACTGCCAGGGATCCACAGGAACTTCAGACTCTTGCCCTGTTAGGGCTCATAAGACCTGATCTAATGCTGTGACTTTCCGGCTAGCGTTTCCTTGTTGAACATTGGCAAGGCAGGCACCTCAACGACCCCACACAGCTCACTGGCCACTATTGTCTGGTGTAGAGCAGACACAAAGGTCACTTTGGGTTGTACTGCGCTGTAATATGTTCTAGAGTGTTGAAAGATCAGTTGCTGGAGAGCATAACTGTACCTCTAGTTCTTCAGTGTTGCTATCTTTCATAACCTTACATATTGCCCACCCGCCTCTACACGAGGCTGGTTTTGGATAGAGGTGTTTCATGCACTGAGGTCGCTTATGCACGAATCTAGTATGGGTTGAGGCTCCGCCTCGCCTCCTCACTGGCCCCTTGGGGAAAGAAGGTGAAGAATGAGGCAGGTAGAGGCTGCAAGTTAAGTCTGATCTTAACGCCTTGCATTTCTGTACCTTCAGTGTACCACAGGCTGGCACGGAATGTTCTAGTAGGAAAATCTATGAAAAATCCAGTAAAACACTGGGGCTATGTTACAAATTCAGAGACGAGTTAATGTGTAAACGAACAAGAACGTTTCTGTTAAAAAGAAATCTACGTTTTTAAGCCATTAATACTATAAATTCAAAAAGGCATGCAAATATCAAAAAAAACATTAGGTTTCAGCATTTGGAAATTGGAGAGCGTTCTTAACTGGCCTTTCAAGCATCCATCCGCTAGGAGAGATACTCATTACAATGTTGTGGCGGGGTGGTTTATCCTTTCACTAAAATGTTTAAATATCAAACCTGTTCTCGCCAATTCTTTTTCATCTGCCGCTACTGGAAGAAGTAAATGCATAGTAACCGTCATTGCCCTATTAGAGGCAAGTACCAATGCACGCATAGGTACTATGTTCTTGAAAATAATGAGCAGCTGACACAGGTGTGTGACAGCACACCAGGCCTTTACTACGAACAAGTAATCGTGTTAATGTTATTTACATTCATATTTTAAAGTCTGTATTAAGGTTGCTCCCTCCCTCCCTACTTCCAACCCTTCTGATACTGGGACTTCTCTGACCGAAAAGATGGACAGCCGTGGTAGACTTGTGGGGCACCATTGCATCGCCCTAGCCTCCTTATGCCTGCTCTGCCTGTCAGCCTGGTGCCATCACCCCACCCAGAAACCCCAAGGTCCTGCATTAAAGCCTCCCGGGGCCCACCTCTCACTTGAAAACGAGGTTCATCCTCCAGGTAATGAACTGAACGTCCTCTGACAGCAGAACACGCGAGCAGGGACGTCATTTCACCAAAATGCCTGGAGTAGCGGAAGTGACATCACACGACCCTTGACCCCCGATGACATCACAAGAAGTGATTTCATTTGACCCCACCCCGAAGTGATGTTGCTGGAAGCGATGGAACACGACCTGTGTACATTTCATACAAGACTGGATCACCGATCAGTGTGTATAGGCCCATATTACCAAATTACTGTGAATGCAAGCAGGCGTTCCTGATAATGTGTTATTATATAGCACTTATGCTTAAGCGCTTTATATAGAAAAAATATGCACCCAATATCACCCAACCCGTGTTGGTACTCATTTATCGACCTCAGAAGGATGAAAGGCTGAGTTGAGACGTTTAAGAATAGACTAAATCAGTGACTCACCCCCTAAAGGGTGCCTGAAATAAACCTTTAATGATTCTAGCAATTATTGTATAGAATTCCAGAAATACACATTATTTGGTATTCCTATTCTTTATTATTTAGAGTCAGTGCTGAAAGTGTTAGACTTGTAGCACTCCTGTTCTTATTTTTCTTCTTTTTAAGGGACCCAAACAAGAAAGCCAGCCACTCCAGAAGTAAAGAGCCACATGGTGCTGGCCACAGCCCAGGAGCTTGCATTAAAAAAAGAACACTTTTGTTAAAATATTTTTTTTTTTAGAGGTCACAAGGGAGAACTCAGAGGTCGCAGTTGCAACCTCTAGCGACCCCTAAATGACTTCCTGCACGCGAGCTTCATCTCCCAAGGGCAGTGCCAGTCTGCTCTGAGGCTGTATGAGTTGCCTGCATGTTGACGACCGGTCAGGAGTAATGCAAGTTGGTCGTGTATAGCAGACCTCGGCCGGTTTGGCACCCTCCTTGGACGTGTGATGTAAACGGGGGTGCAGGACGCAGACGCCCTGCAGGGCCTGGTTCACTCTGCAGAACACGACGCAAGTAACTGCACGTCTGCCAGTGCTCCTTTTGAATATGTGATCAGTCAATGGGGGAATTCGCTTTCTCTTTCTTAAGCAACTGTATGCATAGCATGTTCCTAGTGGCCATACATCACAAGTACTGCAGCTTCAAATGAACGCTCTTAGTATTTACATAGTTGCAGATATATATTCATTTGACAGATGGGGATTTTTTTTTAAAGTGGAAATCAATAAATCTGACGAAATCCAATTTCCTCCTTTGCTTTCCTTGTTAATTATTGGCGTGTCCATCCCATTAATCACCCTGGTTTTAATTTCGTTAAAAGCAACACAAAAAAGTGCCAGTTGGAAGATTTGATACCACTTTCTTTTAAAAGTACATTACCGCATACTAAATTACAGTGCACCGCCTCTGGAAGTGCGCGTGACACCCATATGAATACCAAATGAACTCATTACTATCTGTGCTATTATAATGAATACCAAATCAATTTATAATGATGGAACACTTAAAATAAAGCACTGCTGAAATTTTATGTTCTCATCAATTGCAAGACTGAAACGTGAGCCGAGTTCCCTGCAACAATTGTAGGCTCTGGCAGGGCTCCATGTTTAGAATCCCGGAACTGGAGCTGGGCCCACCTGGCTGTGCATCCTGCTTTGACATTTTCATTTCATTGTCGGCAGAAGTCTTGGGACGCAAATGTATTTCAATGATCCGCGCACAGTTGCTTTTAAACAGAACAGGATCAATACAAGGCTAATCTGTTTGTCACACACTCACACTCACACACATTCTTTTACACTTTCTTCATGTGGTTGATGGAATGAAAACCGAGCACAGGACTTTTTTTCTTTTTTGAAATACATTGTTTTAATTTTCGACAAACCTTTACAGGATTAGCGTTCTTCTAAATGGGGACAAGAACAGGATGGCATGAAAGGGGGCAGTAGGTGCAGAATACATTGCTCCAAACTTTAATATATTTTGCGTATTCATAGATTGGACAAAAATACATTATTGTACAGGCTGCCTCTGTATTTTTGTTATACTTGCAAAACAGGAAAACCACTGGTATGATTAATACCCTGTTCTGTGCTCAAGTAGGATATTTTATTTATTTTAAAGAATAAACTGAACTCCAAAAGGTGTATCCGCGTGCTGCGCATCGTAAACCTAACTTAGCAGAGAGAAAACCCAAGATCACACATGGCAAGAAACAGAAATACAAGTTACACCTCTAACCCAGATATGGATTCCAAAGGCGACCTTTTCATGTTTTTCCTGCAAAGTGGGTTGTAACTGAACAGGAAGAGTGTTCTGATCAGGGGCATTGCCAGGTCTGGAAAAGATCCAGAGCTACACTTATTTTGGGACTGGGGGCTAGCTAGCCTTTCTGGTTGCTTCTGGGTCTACAACCAAAAGACCCAGGGCTATATCCCCCTCACCCCTACCCTAGCAACGCCTCTGGTTCCCATACAGGGGACCGTGCCCAGCCCTTTGGCAGAAGTGGCAGCTGGCCAGTACATAGCCTATGGATTTAAGAAATGAGTTCTATAACTGGTTGACTACATGAATGAGCTATGATAGCATCCGCTTTAAGCACATACATGCTGCTGCTGACCCGTCCTCCACATTGCCACAGTTCTTGGCATTGGAGATTGGAATTTGTTAAGGACTGTGAGTAGGCCTGATCCAAACTGCCAAGTAGGGGAAAAGGCTGAACGGCATTAAGAAAGTGCAGTTGGGAATCCTGCAGCCGAGCAACCTAACAGTACCATGGACATCCGACCCTTTCTGGGTACCTTGGAGGATGGAGGCTGATGGGCCAACTCTTCCAGGCCGGTGTAGCGACCTCATTAAGGAAGAGCACACAAGCTCTGCCAAAGCTCCTGAACATCGGATCCTTTACGCGGGTGTCTGCTTGCCACCCATGAAAGGGATGGGACCCAAAGAGTAGTCTCCCTTCATTCTGGGCTACTTCCGGGCGACCTCCCCGAGTATGTCCCCAACATATTCACTCTTGTGATCTACATATGCTACCTCGGCTCTACAAAAAGGGGCTTTGTTACACTGCTACTCAACATGTGCTGTAATCCGTTGCTAGTGTAGAAGTCCGTCAAGGCATTATTGTATTATATTGTGTCTACAGTCACTTGCTATTGAATCCCTTTTCTTAATCCTATGACTGCCTTTCACGTGGTCTGAAACCTTTGGCTTTGCATGGTTTTTTTTTGGACTGAAACTCCCAGGAGCCCTAGGCAGCATAACCAATGGTAAGGGATCATGGTAGTTGTAGGTCAGAACATCTACAGAGTCGCAAGTTGAAGACCCGAGTAGCTTAAGTCGTATATTTGCATCCCATGATAATGGCCAAATTCGATCTATGGGTGTGTATGTCCATACTAATTGCTGTTGATAATTATCTTCGTGCAGTGGAGTCCTGCTTGGGACGCGGCATTCAGAAAATTAACCAGGAGTGGCCACTTTTTGTATCAGCCAAATCCGTCATAGAAGTCAAAAGGTATTAGCAATTCAATGTTCGGGATTCTTATGGAACTAGCTACACACCTTAGTGCGGGGATTGCCACACTGTAATATCCATATTGCTGTTTTGTGAACTACACCAACCTCACCTATTTTTGTTTCCTTCCCACTACTTGCGGAGGTGTCGTTATAATTCCTCCTTACCTGTCTTGCTCTACTTTTGTGGTGAACATTATTTTTTTTTTTTATCCAGTACTCAACTGGACATACCGTATCGGAGGACATGCAACGCCCATATAGCATGTTTGTGCTATGCTGTGAAACCACTGTCTTGTTCTTCAAGTACGCCCCTTTGGCCGCTCTGGCAGTACTTTGCATTCACCTACATACCTTAGCACAAAAGCAGCAAGTCAATGTGTGATTAAGGGAAAAGCATAAAGGGTCCCTTAAATGGAAACAATCATTAAGCCATATGTAGGAAACAATAACATGACCTCCTCTCTGGCCTCCACATATGAATTTCATATGTCCAGTTATCATAACACTTTAAGACTGGGGTCTGCAACCTTTGGCTCTCCAGATGTCGTGGACTACAACTTCCATGAACCCTCGCCATTGATTACGCTGGGTAGGACTGATTTGGAATTGTAGCCCAAAACATCTGGAGAACCAAAGGTTGCGGATCCCTGCAGACAGATCTGCCTCCTCCCTTTAGTAGAGCTATGTTCCATCTAACAAGTCTGGCATGCGCCATGCTGTCACAAGACCATGTTTCTCCCGCTGCATCCCTCCGTCCCTTCCTCTATTGCATCAGCTTCCTGCTTTCACATCCTCCTATTCTTCCGTTGTTCGTTTGCTTTTCTCAAGCCTACTAAGTTCTGGATATCCCTGGCTGTGGCAGAGTAAGCCAATCGAAGCGCTAACAGAGGCGCTCTGATACTACTATGGTGATGATTTGACACAGAATATAAGCATATTAACATAACATAACATAACATAACAAGGGATTGCCAGTGCCTGTCCTATCTTGCAAACTCAGCAATGCAACCCTTTAGCACTGAACGTACAGCAGATTATCACGAAGTGTAGTCGGACACTAAAGGACACAATGCTCATCTGAATCCAAGCTTAAATCTGGACAACTTCTCAGCGTTATAGATATGCACCTTTCTGGGTACAAAACTCTGCTCTAGTTTCACATGCTGAATTAAAAGGCATTGGTCGGATACTGTGATTGTTTCCCCGGATTGAATGGCAAATCGGAACATTGGACTATCGGACTGCATGCACTCCCTGCCTTTATTGATGACCCCTGTCTGGCTACCAAAACAAATGCTTTCATGCAGGAAGGATGCTGGCAATCGTGGGAGCTACATGCAGAATGAGATCAATTACTGTGTTGAAAAATACATGGGTGTAACTGGCTACTGTGGAGGAATCCAGTTGGATTGGAAAAAGGCTGGGAGTTGAGCAGGCTACACCTGGCTGGGAGTTGAGCAAGTTACACCTAGGTGGGAGTTGAGCAGGCTACACCTGGCTGGGAGTTGAGCAGGCTACACCTGGCTGGGAGTTGAGCAGGCTACACCTGGCTGGGAGTTGAGCAAGTTACACCTAGGTGGGAGTTGAGCAGGCTACACCTGGCTGGGATTGAGCAGGCTACACCTGGCTGGGAGTTGAGCAGGCTACACCTGGCTGGGAGTTGAGCAGGCTACACCTGGCTGGGAGTTGGGCAGGCTACACCTGGCTGGGAGTTGAATCTCGTTAGTTCTCATATTTCCATTTTGTGAGTCCTTTTTACACTGTTTTGTCCAGTACCTTCTAAAAATATAGAATTACAAAAAATAGAGCGCTCACAATCTCCTATTCATAAAGGCAGAGTAAGCAATCAATTTTCTTCATCCTCAGGCTGCATGAAGAGGAGTGAAGGGTGGACACCAAGTACACTGTTGGGTATAGGTTAGAGCAAGGTATGGGGCACATGGGGCACAGTAGAAATGGTGGTTTAAAAGAAGTGGATAAGGACGGACCTCCGGGTATGCCAAAGGGACACTGGAAGTCTGCGGACCTGGACAGCCCCACTCCCTGCTTGCCAGAATACACCAAGGACTCAGTCAATGGCAAATTCAAACTGTGGTTTATTACAGGCAAAACCAACAGGGATCAGCACCGGAACAAAGAAAATCCATGCACATCACGCTCTCCCTCAGCTCGCAGGCCGGTTTTAATGCGCTATTTTGTCAGCATGACGTCACAACCTGAGCCCTCCTCCAGGCAACCTATCGGGCCACTCAATTGGGTATTGAGTATTATACCACCTATATGGGCTATATAGATGTTATTCTACTGGCTCTTGCATGTCAGGAGGCTGCCCTGGTCCATCCCCAAGTTACTATCTATAGCAATGTTGTATTGTGGTGGGCTTACCATTGGTTCTTGCCCATTGCTATCCACTCATAGGGTACTAAACTGTGATTGGCTAGAACTGACCTGTCCCAGGCCTAGGATCTGCAAGAGTTCTCAGCTTGCAGTGTACCTTTTCAAGGTAACAAGAATGAATACGTGTCTGCATTGTAACTTGTGTACACCACATTAGCTCATGAGTGCTCTCCAAACCAACACAACTCTTGGTACACATTGTTGCATATTCGTGTCTGGGAGCCTAAGACCAGCTCTCCTTTCCCACTGCTGGTCGCTATCCATTGTCTGCTTCTTCCGGGTCACATATTCAGCAACCATGAATTGGAGCTGTGCAGCTCTGGATTATGAGGATTTAATAGGCATTTCTGCAGCTGGTTCCTTTGCTGTCTGTGGATTGGAATGTTATCTGTATCTGTTGGCCTTGGCTGTGGGTCCTGCCTTGCACGTCTTGCTTTGTCCAAGCTGAACCAGCTCAGCTCGTCTCTGCTCTGAGGCTCGAGACCTGCTGTAATTTTCCTAAACCTTATAATGTGGTTTCTACAGGGTCGTATTATACTACGTGTCCATAGGTTAGTCATACGTGGCTCTGTCCGGTCCTGTAGGTGCTCCTGCAGTTCCATAGTGTTAATGGAATTTAAGCTTCTGCAAGCTGTGCTCAAGACCTATTGTCTCTTGCGCTTTATGCGTTGCTGTGTTTGGCTAATGGCAAAAATAATAAAAGCAATGACAGCATGTATATGTATCTGTCCACTATCTATAGGACTGTACGCTCATGTTCATGTATTCAATTGTGTTTGTGTCCTTAAGTGCGGATGGCATGAGTGCTTCGTGTCCAACGCTGCTATGTCGTGGTGTATCTAACAACGTCTGCAACATGGCTTCTTGGTGCTTAGTCCAGGCTGTCAATAGAGGTGTCTTTGATCATGAACTGTGGCTCATTGTCCACACTGGAGTAAATTCATACCATGCCTGGTCTGTACGGCAGGTTGAGGTGGTATGGTTGGCTGAGGGGGTAGCTTTCGACATCCTTGTCAATCATGGGACCACTGGGTATCAGTCCGAAATAGAATGGGTGCTTGCAGTATTTCCTAGACTTCTTCCTTGTCATGAATTTTGTAGGAGGAGGGACGGAGTGGTACGGTTAGCCATCCCTCTTCAGAGAAATATGTGAAGATCTTTCGGTATTGGTGACAATCCTAGCTGCAGTTGATGAATCGAGGATTCAGTCGCACCAGCATAAAGAGAGTTGCAGTATTCAAGTTTAGAACCCTCAATAGCATGTGCAATAGTGGCATTGCTGCCTTTGCCCTACGAAAGATACTCTGTTTGAGTTTGGTATTGTGGCATAAACAATGATCGAGGAATCTGGCTACTAAAACAATGCTTTCATGCAGGTAGGATGCAGGTAATCATAGGAACTACATGCAGAATGAGATCAATTACTGTGTTGAAAAGTGCCAGGGTGTAACTGGCTATTGTGGAGGAATTAGTATGATTGGAAAAAGGCTGGGAGTTGAGCAGGCTACATCTGGCTGGGAGTTGGGCAGGCTACATCTGGCTGGGAGTTGAGCAGGCTAAATCTGGCTGGGAGTTGAGCAGGCTACATCTCATTAGTTCTTTTCTTTCTGTTTTGTGAGTCCCTTTTACACACTGTTTTGTCCAGTATCTTCTCCAAATATAGAATGACGAAACATAGAGCGCTCAAAAGCTCCTAATTTATAAAGGCAGAGTAAGCAATTGATGTGTTTGACCCAAGGCTACATGAAGTGGGAGAAATGGGGACACCAGGTACACTATTGTTGGGTATGGGTTAGAGCAAGGTAAGGGGCACGTTAGAAATGTAGCACAGACTTTGATTTATCCGATTTCAGCATCGTGTCATAGGGTGTTGTTCGGGGAGGATC
This sequence comes from Ambystoma mexicanum, assembly GCF_040938575.1. NCBI lineage: Eukaryota > Metazoa > Chordata > Amphibia > Caudata > Ambystomatidae > Ambystoma > Ambystoma mexicanum. The sequence goes on along the minus strand of NC_090928.1, from coordinate 161,169,866 downwards.
GGGAGATGTGGGCTGGGTCGGTTCTTAAATATTTGGGTATTTATATAAATAGGGATGTGGAGACCTTGCTTGCATACAATATCCGTTTGAAAATTGTAGAGGTAGACAGTCTTTGCTGTAGATTGGAGAAGTTAAAACTAACCTTATGGGGGAAGGTTAACGTAGTTAAGATGTCCCTTCTTCTGAAATTTTTATATGTTTTTAGCATTCTCCCTCTGCCAATTTCAAAAAATGTATTAGGTAGCATCAATAAATCCTTGGATAAGTTTGTGTGGGGGGAAGGAAGTAGAGTGAGAGTTCCGAAAGATGTTCTTTATAAGTCAGTGAAGCTAGGCGGCTTTGGTTTTCCCGACATAAAGCGGTATCACTCTGCATTTACGCTGCGCGCGTTGCATCATTGGTTGATGTCTGATCGCAGTACTTGTGCAGGTTGGATTAAAATAGAGGAGGAATCAGTTTCTCCCGTCCCACCGGATGTTCTTTTGTTCATGGATAAGAGACTGTCTGTTGGTACCACTCCACCTTTTGTAAAGCACTTTGTGAAGGAATGGCGTAAAAGTAATGAGATTCGTGAGGAGAAATACTTATTGTGTGCAGATTCTAGTTTATGGAGAAACCAGGCTGTGAAACAGAATAACCATGTCTTGTCATGGGTCTCGTGGCAGAGAGCTGGTATATGGAAGATTGGACAGGTTTATGATGGTCAGAATATGGTTGATTTTGAGTTTCTGTGCTTTAAATATAAGCTGAAAGTGTCTGAAATGTGTCGATATAATGTTCTGCGGGACCTTTTTGTTGTACTTTTCTCACCGTTGAATGCTACAATGCATGCCTCGCCTACAACTTTTGTTCTCTCAAGGACTGTGCCCTTGTCTGCATCTACTCTGTATGAATTGATTGCACCCTCTGCATCTAAGTTACCATCGCAGTCTGGTAGAGGGAATTGGGATTCAGATTTTGGTTGCATATTGTTGGATATTGATTGGAGCCACATATGTGCAGATCCAGATAAATACAAAGTGGATTTAGATTTGAGATATACACAACAAATAATTACTCATTATTTATATTGGTCCGCATGGAAGATCAGAATGAGTAAATTGAGTAACGTGGACTGTTGTTGGAACTGTGATAGGGAGGTGGGCACTACACTCCACATGTTGTGGTTATGTGGTAAAACACAATTTATTCTGGGATGGTGTTTTCCACAGGATGGAGTTGGTTCTGGATCTCTCCATACCCAGAGATCCACTTGTTGCTGTGTTAGGTTTACTGCCTTCAAATATTGGTTTAACTACAAGTAAACTGTTTGGATATATAGAGCTATTTTGCTAGCCAAAAAGCAGATTTGGAAATTTTGGAAAAGTGATACCTCTCCTAACATTGATGACTGTGTGCAGAGTTTGTCCCTTTTGTCCAAGAGGGAGAAAATATCCTTCAAAGCAAAAGATCAGCTTGATAAATATGAGAGGATGTGGGGTGTATTTAATGATCTCTACGCTTAAAATATTTGATTGTGTTCTAGGTTTCTTATTTTGCTTTATTTTTTCATTTTATTTCTTTCCTTTACCTTCTGTTACCTTCCTCCCTGTATTCAGTTCCCCTCTGTTACTTCTTAAAGATTTATTTAGGACATTATGGGTGAATAAGTATCACCTTGTGCATTTGAGATATTGTATTATGTTCTATTGCTTCTGTAAAGTTCTAAATGTATAAATAAAGTTTTGAAAATAAAAAGAAATGGTGGTTTAAAAAGGAAGTGCGTAAGGCTAAAGAGGTCATTGATTAGGTGACCCATTAAGTGTTTCATAAGGCAATTGGATTTTTTGTGTTTAATTCGGTTTTAAATATTATGCATTGTTGTACTCCCAGTATAACAGCAATTTTATCATTTGAAATTGACATTTTTTATGGCAGATTTTTCCTATTCCATTTTCCAATAGTAATGCTTTTCATTAAGAGTTGTTTTTAGCCATCAGTATAATGCAGAGCTACCTGGGTGTTCACTTTGCATCGAGTGTTCTGTCCCTTTTAACTGTGGGCCTACAAGTGTCAGCAGAGCTGAATTAAATCTAGTTCATTCAGTATATTTTTTTATTTATTTAATATTTAACACAGCAGTTATTTTAAGCCAACACATCCACCATCACACACCTAGAACTACTCGATCTCTATCTTATACTCCAAAACGACCTTGAAATCCGAGTGCACACATTAGTTTAACACATGCTCTTTTAATAATAAAAAAAATAAAAATTGAATACAGCTTGGTACAGGCTTTTTAAAAAAGAAAGGGAGGGAAACCGGAAAATGGAAAGACAAAAAGGAATTTGGGGCAGCAATGTTAATTTTCGTCATCAAATTGTCATTAAAGTCACGTTCTTCAGATTATCGGACTGGCATTTTCCGCCAGCCCCTTTTACGTCTTTCAAAATGTTCCTGTTACACTTCTTCATTCTCTTCCCAGTTAAGATCAGGATTACAAGGGTCTCATCCGTCATGCTCTTCCGTGCTGCCTCGTTCTAGAATATAGTACATCTAGAATGAATGGACACACATCCACACTAATGCAAGCATTTAGCCCTGCCTAACCTCCTCCTTGCGACGACTGCAAACTCGTTTCTCATGTTCATGCTTTCCTTCCCTCTTGCTTATGCTATTCTTCCCAGCAGTCTACGGTCTATTGACCCCGGGAGTGGGGGGTTGGGGGTCAAAATACCCCTCGGACAATGATTTGCTGCTTTGAAACTACTACCAGCGTGATTCGGCACAGAAAGGCACAGCAACATCACATAAACTGATGATACTTTAAGATCATGCGAGACAAAAGAATGTCATTTTGGCTCATTAGTTTGAAATACATCTGTCCACTAAAATGTGGTCTGATGTAGAAGGAAAACTAGGAGACACCTGTACTCCTGCGTACACCTACACTGCTGCTACCTTTAAAAGGCCTTTTCGGGAAGGTGCTATTCCAAAAGGAGTGGGTCATTTTCAAGGTAAAAGAACCCAAGTACGTTCAGAATCCAGATGGCGCCTGTCAAATGTAACCTCCCTTTGATTGTTTCAATTAAATGTTTATTAGCTTCTGAAGACTGAAAGGTCACCTTGTCAATTGAGGGAAGTTATTTGATGAGGTTCATCGCCATATGCTGAAAACGAGGTCTGGTGTGGTTGATACTGTCCCTGTCCGCCCCCTTCATGCGAGGGTGATATTGCAGCCTAGGCAGACTGTGACATTACTGTCTTTGTTGCAATCAGTTTTTTTCTGGAAAGGGCAGGCAATCTACAGAGCTCTCAAGGTACCCAATTCCATGCACGAGAAAGCCACCCGGTCTTTTTTTTTTCATGGAATTCTTGGATTTTTTATTTTTCATTTTAAATTTAGGACTACAAATCTCAGAACCCCAAGGAAAAAGATGGACTGGATGGCTTTCTCACAGGTGGAATTGAGAAAAGCTATGCATCTATATACACACCTCCCAATCCTGATATGCCATTGAAAAGCACCTGCTATTAAGATAAACCACTGAAAGGACCAGAGAATCTAAATGGCTACATGTTATTGGTTGCACCTTTGTCCAATCCTGACCTTTTACCAGGGAAGTCATTTGGGGGTCACCAGGGGTCTCAAATATGACCCCTGTAATTTCCCTTGCTACCCCTATGGGCTCCTTTGCTCCCCCAAAAAAAAATGTGTTTAAAGTAATGTTTATCTAACTGATGTTCCTGGGCTGTGGCCAGCACCATGTGGCTCTTTGTTTTTGGAGTGGCTGGCTTTCTTGTTCAGGCCTCTTTATAAGAAAGAATAGAAATAGTAAATAATTGTGTCTTTCTGGAATTCTATACAATAATTCCTGAACTCATTAAAGGTCTATTGTAGGCACACTTCAGGGGTTGAGTCACTGATTTAGTCTGTTCTTAAACACCTCAAATTCACAATGCAGACAAAAACTTCCAAAAAGCATGTAGACTGTGTTTTGCTTTTCGCAGGTTTCAGTTATAGCAGGTTTTTTCTGTCGGTGTCCCTGTTACGATTATCACAAGACATCGGTCAATTGACAAAATCCTTGTTCCTAAAAGCTTGTGTACAGTGTAAACATGTTTGACCATAGCACATAGTGACCCTTGATTTCATGATGCCACAATGAATGCTTTATTGTAATGTCTCTATCTTTCCTATCTCCCGGGCATGCTGTTCAGGATGTTTGTTTGCATGTATGAGGTAATGAGTGCCCAGAGTACAGGATGCTGTGTGAGTGTGCTGCTTTCCCTACATTACTCTAAATTCTTTAATACACAGTTATGGACCCTGCCAACTGTATGTATTTTGCCAACCTCTGAAGCCTGAAAAGTAGATCCATGCAAGATTGACATGTGCCCAAATTTGCACCAGAACTGCAGATGAACTGGCCTGCTGTTCACAGTTGCCAGTTTAATTGTGTCCACTACAGAGTGTAATTTGCTTTCTGACTTTGAGACCATTCAGGCATGTAATTGCTAATTTTACTATAGCTGGTAAGATAGCTCAGTGAGTTGAGCACTTACTGTTGTGATGTGTGTGAGATCTGGAGGTTGTAGGTTTGAATCCCAGCCATGGCCAACTCAGCCTTTTATCCTTCCGAGGTCGATACAAGAGTGCCAACACAGGTTGGGTGATATTGTATGTACATTTGTTCTATGTAAAGCGCTTAAGCACAAGTGCTATATAATAACAAATAATTATCATTTGGCCTTGGATGTCTGCTTGTATTCACAGTAATTGGTAATATGGGCCCATACACACTGATATTAATGATACATATGGTGATCCATTCTTGTATGAAATGTATATCACATTACAGTGATATGGTAATCATATTTTCTGTGGTGTACTTAGTAACACTGCTATGTGATGCCAGTTCCTGTTTTGTCAAGGGGTGAAAGGTTGTGTGCGCCATTGCTTCCAGTGATGCCACTTCAGGGTGGGGTCAAGTTACATCACTTCCTGTGATGTCATCAGAGGTCAAGGGTCGTGTCATGTCACTTGCGCTACTCCTGGCGTTTTGGTGAAATGACGTCCTTGCTTTTTACCAAACCCGAATTGCATTCTTGGGGTTGTAATGTAATCTTCACAAGAACAGCAGACCTGCACAGGGAGCTGGACATTGAGATGCTGGACAAGCACCTAATGAAGCTGAACCCAAAGTTCTGCCCAGGGCTGGATCAGAAAGCAAATCGACTAATCAAGAAGCTTGCTGCCATTACAGCAAACCCTTTTGCCCCCGCTACCCACGGCTCATCACAGTGCTGACCCTGTGAAACCAACTCTGCTGGGGCAACATAACACAGATTAAGGAATACATCAAAACCCGTGACTACACATTCAAAAGAGAAATTAGTTATGCAGCTCAGCCTCTGTATCCAAAACCACCAGTGGCCGATTAAACTGCCAGATAAAGAAAGCAGCATAGACACAGGGCCGGTGCAAGAATCTTTCCCCCAAACCCCTCTATCAACCCCTCTATCATCTGCCTTAAGAAGCAGCCTCTCCCCATGAGTGTGTCTGGGACTGCACCAAACGCAGCGCCTCTCCCCCTTTCTGGAAGCTGCAGTGGTACAGTCGCGGTGAAGACTTGGGGAGGGTGCTTGTCGCGCGCTTTAATAAGTGCTCCGGCTAATAAACAGTTGACCTTCTTTCCGAGTGTCAACACTTAGCGCGGAATACAATTAATAACCCGGAGACTGTCAGGCACTGGACTGGCATCTAATTACACGAGGGCGCCGAGTTGTTTGTAGCTTTGCTAATTTGAAGGTCTGCAATTGTCTACTGTAGCGACTGGGTTTGTTTTGTTTTTCACTCTTGAGGATAAGTGCCCACCTGAGAGGGAAAATGTGTTTCTCGACGTTAAAGGGCCTTCCTGGGGGGTTTCTCAGTGGGCAGAGACGTGTTCAGTTGGCCCCAGTGTGTCAGGCATGTGTGGCCCTCATTTATTGCGGGCTGCACCAGCCTGGCTGCGTCACTGCCTGTGGTAACCGCCCCTCTGCCATTTCCAGCACTCGAGCCTTCCCGAGCAGACGGAACGCAGTTTATGAATGCCACAATTGCACGACTAAAGATAACCGACGTGACAATTATTTCTGCAGCACCTCCATTCTACAGTCACCCCTGAAGAAAACGGTGTGGGGGGAAGTGGCGGTGCGGCACTATTCAGCCGCAACGACAAAGCCCACGTCGACATGCAGGTTTGGTAGCTTAGTGAATGAAGCATGTGCTTGCTGCTGCCATGCTCATTCACCCTAGTGGTCACAGGTTCGGGCCCCAGCAGCCTGGCTCGGTGGTGAACCCTTGTAAAGCCAGCCCGTTGGTTATTGTTTAGAGTGATGTGTGGTGTGCGGCGGACAAGGATACTCCTTGGTGTTCTTTTGGGTTAATAGGTCCCACATACAGAACTATTAGCCTTGTTTGAGAGGAGAGTGAAAAAGTCTTACCCTATTACACCTTGAACGGGCCTTTTTCTCAATAAAACTGGAAGTCTTAATTTTGGGAACAGTGGCATTCACACTGGTGCATGCAGAGGAGAGTGGCATGGGATCTGAAGCTGCCTTTAGGTGCCATACTGCCCCAGCTGCTGGTCGCATCCCAGTCTAAACCTACTAATAGTAATACACGGTTCTGTGTTTTAACATAGGTTTACTTGAGAAATGAAAATCGTCCTGATCTAGTGATCTGCTAGTGGGGTGGGGCTAAATTGGCCAGTCTGCTGTCTTTGCAAAAAAGCTAGCATTCATGCAAAGTAGGCCGGTCCAGAAAAATGTGCCACTATTTGTGGATACCGGCCCTTTACCGGACCAGCTGACTATGGGTTTGCCGGTGGGGCACCTGGGTTACCTCCAGCTCAAAGGTGGAGGTAAGCCAGGAGCCCTACTGGCAAAAAAAGCCCTCAAGCCCTCAGTAATGATGGCAAATCCCCCCATGGAGTCCTATTGGACTCTATGAATGGGGATTTACTCCGTCACTCCGGCACGCATAATCCGGCGGCTATGCTGCCGTGCCAGGTGCCGGAAACGGTATCAATATTTGCCGGTATCCTGGCAGCTCCACCGCCAGGATACCGGCATAGTTGGAATTAGGCCCTATGTTTGGTCGATTCCACCCCACTCCCCCAGGACTCACTCGTAGTCTGCAAATTCTTCGGCACGTAGGGAGCGGGGCAAGGCTTCATTTCCGGACAAGAGAAGCATCTAAAGTAGCAGGGATGATAAAGCCGCCCGGTCAGTCCATGATTGGACAGTGGTAGCGCTGTTAAATTCACTGCAGCTGCAGGACCTCGGAGAAGGAGCATACACGGGAGGAACCAGGGGTAGATCACCGTCCCAATTTAAGAGCAGTCTTCAGAGTCTAGATGTTCCATGAAGCACTTGGCGGTTGTGCTGCACCACCCTGCATCCCTTTGTTGGCCTAGTAAAGTGGGGAGAACCATGGCAGACCCGTCTCAGTGTTGAAGCGCCTATGAACACTATTAACAGGGCAGAGTTAGATCCCCGCCACTTAAGGGGTTGTCATTCTTCTAAACCAGACAACAGATCAAACCAGGACCCAATGTGGAAAGTGGGGTGCTTGGCACCAGTGCTGGAAATGGAAAAATCTGTGTCCTGTCGGGGAGTGGCCAGAGAAATGGGGGTTGGACTAAGGGTCAAAGGATAGTAAAAAGTGCAAAAAATGCAGGGGTGACACTGTTTTTATAGTGATGACTTGAAACATGCGTAATCGCATAGACCGTACACAGACTTTGTTATAGTAGCTTGTTGTTCAAAAAGAGTATTGTTGTATCTTTATTTTGTCTATCCTGAATGGAAGCCTACAAGTACCAACGTGCAAAGTAATTTGGCCGAATGATGAACTAAACGTTTTCAACCCTACTATCAAGACTTAAAGCAACATATGAGAGAAAAAGCTTGGTGCGATCCAGCACCTGCGTGCAGGTTTGTGTCCCTCCGATTTCGAATCACCAAATGTCCACACCTCTTGAGTGAAGGGCTACAGACAATAGCAACTCCAATTGTCCACTCGCTACTTTCTCCACCCATCTAACATTAATGGCTTCCCATTGTAAATGGTCTGCTGAAACAAAGAGAAGTGCTAAAAGGAAATTTGACAGAACCCCACAGTGCGCAAGCCCCCATGCACCCATGTATCTTTTCTTTATGTGCCTACATTCAAAAGAACAAAAGATGAAACAGAGTAGAGCTTGTCTGAGGCTGAAAGTTTCTCCGAGTGCTGGGAACAGCTGGTTCTACGCCTAGGACAGTTCCCTGCACACCACATTGTATCGCTGGGTAAGTGGGTGCAGTGCTGCCATTCCCTTTGCACGGCGACCTCTTTGTTTTCTTGGTCACAGCAGGGCACCTCCAAGCTCCAATACCTGGCAGGTAGCCCTTTCATGGGTCCTCAACTCCCACTGAGCCCCTCCTCGGCAGATTACGAGGCGGCATCACAGACGTTGGCGGTGCGAGCCCCTAATGTTTCCTCTGGCTTCTCTTGCCAACAGGGCTGGCTCCTTGAATTTTCATCAGGGGGGGAAGGTGTATCATGGAGGGGATTTTCAATGGATGTGGGCAGTGGCAGGTAGTGAATTTTATAATTGAAAGGGCGTAAATATTTCCCACAACTATGGCAGAGCATCCAAGCATAGCGGGGGAGCCTAAATCAACCAAGAGGGTTTGTGGGGAAGGGGGGGTATCTCGCCTCCATTTTCTTTTCTTTGAATAATGGGTTAAATAAAACATTTAGTAACAAGCCAGACCGTTTTCCAATGGTTTTGTTGGGTAAATCATAAAAGGATGCACATTTTTAATCAAATGATGCTCCTGCTGCTGTATCCCTTCCCCAAGGCCCCACCCTCTTTAAAATCAGCGACCTGGCCCAAACACAGAAATGCAAATCATACACATTCATGCAACATTCACTCGCTCATTCATATGCACACCCAATAACCACCCATGCATCGTACAGTCACTTTTTCATTCACACACGCATACAGAATAGATTCTTCTTACCTTCAGCTCTGATCCAGACTCTGGTAAGACCTCTCTGGCAACACAGAAGCTCTTCGGCTCCTGCACCACAGGGATCATGAAGCAAAGAGAGATTCCCAGTTTCTGCACATGTGCACAGGAGTCTGACTGCTCCCAGATCACCGCCCCAGGCTGTGTGGGGGCACCTGTGCGAACATTCAGAGGTGCAATTCCCCAACCTGCATCCCCAATGGACCATGCTATGCAGGGGAAGTAAAACGCAACCTGGCTTCTCATGGACTATTGGACATGTGCGCTGGGGCACAGGAACTGTCAATGGGAAACCACAATGGCTTTCCCTTTGACAGTTTAAGACCGCTCAGGAGCACACCCTCCCTGCAGAAAGCAGCTGAGGGAATGCTCATTTCTTAGACTGGGCTGGCTTGGTTTCTCTAATGGGCGAGGGTACTAATGGCTCAGTACCTGCTTGTCCATTTGGAAAAGCTGGCATTGCTCTGGTCTGCCTTCAAGACTAGTGTTTATAAATCAGCCTTGGCCCTGCTAATAATGTGAGCAGCCCTGCCCAAACTGTTAGACCACAAGGCCTAAAGATACCTGTAGTGTCTTTGTGACAAATCAACTTCTGGGGCACCAGTGGTCCTGCAATGAATATCTGTTTCTAAATCTTCAATCAATCCCACAACCCTAGTACACGAGAAGGGATCCAAACAGATTTGAAACACAAGCAAATTATAAACTTCCTGGTCCAATTGTGGTAACGTGGATGGAACAGCAGGCTTATCTCGCAAGGTTGCGGAACATTGGTTAGTTGCAACACAGCGAAAATACAATTATTACCCAGTGATAAAAAGGACTGTCCAGTCAAGGTTGTATACAAATATCTACTTATTCAGTCAGTTCTAGTACACTACAAAATAACCCACCCTATAAAGGAATGCAGAGGACAGACTGTTTTGAAGAAGGAAAAGGAATATACTCTGAATACTGACAGGGAGGGTAGTCAGTATAGTAATTGATATCAATAGGTCAAGGATACTTGGTTTAAACACAAAGGGAGCAATGGGTCATAATATTTCACTAGGGGCCTTCAGAGACGTACCTGGTGGCCAGAACCACAATGTACCTTGTGCTGTAGGAGTTCTTAGTTCTCAACATGGTCGAGTCAGTTTCAGGGTACTTTGCAGCTTCTGCAACAGAGTTCAAGATGAGAGACAGGTGTGTGTATCGGGTGGCAGGCATTTCGGTGAGCGAAGCTGGACCAACAACTGCAGGCTGGCCTACATGGCGGCACAGGGCCAGGAATTGTTGTCTCACTGCTGCTCAGTGCTTTTGAAGCACTGGTCGAGGCCTCTCAGACAGTTTTAGAGACTGTGGTGTCACAACAGTCAGCGTTGCAGTCGGTGCAGATCGAGGGACTTGACTGGCTCGAAAATGTCCTTTAAAGGCGCCTGTTGGTAGATGCTTGTTGATGCACTTCTCCTAGCTTCTTCACTGGGCTTGTCATCCTTTAAGGCGGACGGCCCAAAGCTGAGGAGAGTGTTGCAGGCAGCTACCTTGTCCTTGGTTTGGTTCAGACACTCTCTGACACTTCACATCTAGGATGATTGCTGCAGAAACTAGCAGGGCAGGCTGTGTGCTGGCTGCGTACTGGTTCTGAAGATTCTAGAGGGTCCTCTGGATTCGGTATCTCCTTCTGTTCCCTGGGAGATGTTTAAGGGAGGGCTCTTGCTTCCCTCTGGAGGTCCTGGCATTCCTTCACTGGCCAAAGATGTAAGGCAGGCTGTACCTTCATCCAGGGTAGTCTTCCTTCTGCTTCCGTTGAAGCCTTCAGATGATCTGCCAAAAGAGGGGCTCATCCCTCTTTTAAAGCCAAATGGGCCACAGGGATTGGTGTAGGCTAAGCCTACCTTAATGAACCAATCCTGGGTCCCTGCCAACCATCTCCTGTATGCATAACCAGAGTGCTTTGCAACATAAAAGGTAAAGGGGTGAAAACATGTTCTACTAAGTCGCACCCATTTTGCTGTCTGTTGTGGATGAAAGGGTACCTCTGGTTTAAAGCAGCAAGTCTATCTTGAAGCTGCAGCGAGACCAGATGTTCAGGCTCCGCCAAACCACATACTCGTACCTTCTGAATGTGGTCCCCTTTTGAGGACGACTACTGTAAACGCACAGTCCCAGACATTACATTGACTGTCAATCCATACTGAAGGCGGGAGCTGGCTACAGGTTGACAGTGCAAATAAAAGGGTGTTGCAGATTCCTGTCTCCTTTGTTAGCCTCTGTAGCCAGGTCCCATGTGGGCATGTTTGAATTAAACTATGATTCATATGCAAATGCTGCCACCAGCTACAGGGTTGACAAAAGGACAGGTCAGATCCATGGAACCTTTGTCAGTTAATTCGGCTGGCCATGGCAGGGGGAAGGCTTGCCCTCCCCCTCTGGAGAGGCAAGGTGTACTCCACAAGACAGATCCCAACTAAATATCTGAGGGGGGGGGACTGCGCCTGTAGGCTTTGTTCACCCAGAGTACATGGGACTATGCGTATGTCGTGCAGGGAGCACAGGAAAAAGTGTGCGGATTAGCCTCGCACATTTTCCAGAGGTTGATCTACCATCATTCAATTTCAATTAAGATTTCAAAAAATCGTATGCATGGTTGAATTCCTCAGTGTCTTGTGTTCCAGTGCAGCGGGAACATGGCCCAGCCTTTGAGATGGAACTACACCTTTTGGTGGCAGAACCAAGACTCATTTCCTAATGGCTTCTTGCTGTCTGTAATGGTGCAGACACACCAAATAAATAGGGCCTGGAAGGTTGCTCAGATCAGTGTTGGAGTTAATGTTTAATTGAAAGCATTGCATGTATCACTTTTTGACTTAATTACATTCCCAGCTGCAAAATTAAGATGTTCTTACTACCAACCTTACTTTTTTACTCATACTCAAGTAGCTAAAACAGCAGAATATATATTTAGAATTTGTAAGGGTCCACTACTGCAGAAATCTGTGCAAGCAGCATCACTTGCTGTCATTTGTTTTGATGCAGTAAGATATATTGGTCAGAATGTTGTGCATAACAATTATATTTCTGTGCTCTGGCACTTTGAAGTGTCCTCTATGCGCTAGATGGCATTACCAGTAAATATCTTAGACCAACTAACCACAAAGACCCAAGGAAAATGGTAAACTACTGCTTTAATTTCAGTGAAAGAAAGCAGCGAGAAATAACGGCTATCAAAATAGATGCATGCATATTCACAACCTGTCTTGTTTGTACAGAGTTTATATGCTTTTACATACGTCATCATACATGGCATTTGCAAAACCTATTAACGGGAGTGATTGGATTAGAGGAACATGTCTACAAATATACATTCATGGGTTAATATCTCATTATATGGGTTAATATCTCATTGGCTGCCACTTTGTTTGTTTAGTATTTATTATGCGCGCCGGACCCTGGGGTATAAGGGCGCAGAAGGTAAGACGATGTACAGCTTAGAGCACGGTTCCCGGTTACATGTTACAATAGTTATAGGTTTACAGGCAAGTAAAACATAGTTTGTAGGACACACCCTGAGCTACTTCTGCATACGTAATATACAGATTATAGCAGAAAATATGGAAGCAGGTTGGTACATGCAACATTGTATGGAAAAGTGTATGGCAGGCTCTGATTGGTTGGCAACTCCAGCCAACCTTGGACATTCGGCTTGTTTAGCAGAGCATGAGTAGAAATGAAACCTTGGGGCTCAAGAGGCATCAAATAATTTCTTGTTTTCCCAATTAGTCCATCGTATGTCACTGACCTGATACTTAGCCAAGGCCTTCTGTTTGTAGTTGACCTCGTAGTGTGCTCACTGTCCTGGAACATTCAAGGGAGCATGAGCAGACCGCTATCTCCATCTGAGCTTTTAATGAATAGCCCTTGTTTTTGACTTCTGAGTCACATGTTGGGAGAGCACGATTTTGTCCATGTCCGCCTCTCATTTATCACCATTTCATTTTATTAAATGGGGTGCGATTACCCTTTCTGACCTTTAGAGACTTGCTCCCTCCACCTCACATAGTTTTTTGCCCTTATGATTGTTCAAGACTTGGCACTTGCAGATGTCCTTGTCTCTCCTAATCATAGCAGAAATATGTCTTATGCACATGGTCTGTTAATTCGATTCCCTTTTTGCCTTGCACCCATCTCTCGAAATAGCCTCCTTGATCCCAGGCCAAGGGACTCCCTTATTCTGCACACGAAAACAGCTTCTTCATCAGTTCTTTAATTTGCAATCCTAGGCTCCTCTTTTGAGGTAGTAGGGTTGATTCTTAACACAGGCCGCTGTCCATTTTCTTCCAAGGACCGTCTTAAACGTTATGTATATACATCTTTTTAACAAGTTTCTATGTACCTTTTCTACCTTACATTTACAGTTATTGGTCATCGTGTTACTTCATCTTCTTATATTCACAATTACTTCGTCTTTAGGTACATGTTTCTCTTAGTACTTCAGTTATATTGTCAGTCTTAAGTAATTTCATAGCGTTTCGGAATAGGTTGATACATCTTCTTTATGACATCGTTCTTTTGTCATCAGACTTTACTTAGAGTTCATCCATATTACTCATAGCCGCATTCTGACATCTTGGTAGTGGACATCCTTACTCGTGGCATCCTTCTTCTGCCTCTACGTGAGGGTTTATTCTGAATGGTGGCTGCTTGAGTGCATATCGTCTTTCATAAACTCGACGTGGTATAGGCATATACACCTGCTCCTCTACATTTCCACAAACAATAAGCACACATACAATTACCAAAATCAACTTGTGTTTTTAGTTTTATGGAAATAACTTTACATTGTAACTGAGAGGTTGAAAATGTAAGAGGAACAGTGGAGTTAAGGAAAATAGTAACGCAGGATCTTGCTATGTAGTTGTGGGAAGCTTGCTTGACCCACAGTGCTACCTGACTTAGAGGTGTGACTGGCCCTGCTTCTCCCTGGACATTGTGCTTTCATGGCTGTGGGGCATAAATAGCTGCCTAAACCTTCACCAGGTCTCCTCAGCATGCTAGGTTGCTGCCTGGTGCTCAGGAGTGAAATCTCCGGTCCCCGTGGTGGTTACGCCGCTGGCAGGCCCTCCTTTTTGGTGTGGGGAGAGGTGGGGTGGCCTTCAACTATTTACTGCTTTGTATGGTTCTAGATTTGTCTGCATACCTCTTAATGAGCTGTGTACTTCACGAGGCAATTCTTCCTTCTCCGTACATATGTGCTTTGTTGAGCTTAAAAAGTAGAGTGTAATGGCTCCTGCCTAGAGTGCAAACCTAGAGGACTCTCGAGAAAAAATGGTGAATATCGGAGAAGGCAACATTTGAGCAGGCCTGTTGTGAGCAGCGTTGGACTGGGAACTAAGAGACCCTGGAAAGAATTGTTAAAGTGGCCCCAAATGACACATTTCCAGCAAGCCTAACCCTTTTCCAATAGGGACATTTGGAACTAACACACAAAAGAGGCTCAGGAGAGTTACCTATAGGCCAGTCCAGCCCTGGTTGTCAGCCATTGAAGCTCTGCCTTCTTTTTCACATTTTTGAAGGGATTCATAGTTAGTTCCCGGAGGCTTCACTGTTTGTCCTAGAATGGAGTGTAGGGTGCAGTAAAACGGAGACTAGGCTAGTGAGGTTTCAATAGCTCTTCTTTAAAAAAGGTTCCACAAATGTTGCATTGAAAGCTTGGAATAAGTCCTAGCTGCTGGTATTGCTCTGTACAGATTACATTCCATCATTCCTGGACCACCAGTGTCATTATGGAAGGGGACCAGCCATAGGTTGGTCTCGATCGACCACCAGCAACCAAAGTCTACCCTGAACTATTAAGCCGCATTCCCTCTGCAATGGAGTACAAGCAACTCCAGATCAATGGCAGTGGTTATAACGAACTCGGTGCTTTACAGACATTTGTTGCCCTGTCTTAAAGTATGTGATGACTCTGTCCACTTGATTGCAGCCCTAGATGATTCGGTTTCACTAGTTTAGGCCACCATTTCCACAGACTGCCTATGTTCTTCAATGTAATAATGCATGCTTTGGCTCACAGGCATTGGCAAACACTCGTGTTGGAGAGCTTATGATCTTGGCCTTGGCTATACGTTTCTGACGGTGCTTCGGTAATTGGTTCGGTTTTGTGATTCCTGTTGGTCCCCTGAAAGCCCATTTGCTCCGGCACCATTGAGCTTTCAGAAGGACCATCTCCCAAACCTCAAACACTTGCAGAAGCAGGAAAACTGATACTTTGTGTACAGGGACGTCATTTCACCAAAATGCCAGGGGTAGCGGAAGTGAAATCACATGACCCTTGACCTCTGATGACATCACAGGAAGTGATGTAATTTGACCCCTGCCAGAAGTGACATCATGGGATGTGATGGAACACAACCTTTTACCCCTTGACAAAACAGTAAGTGGCATCACATAGCATTTTTCCTAAGTGCACTATGAAAAATATGGTTACAATATCACTGTAACGTGATAAACATTTCATACAAGAATGGATCATCATATCTATCAGCAGAAAAAAACATGCTATAACTGCAACTTGCAAAAAGCAAAATACATAGTACGAAATGGATGCTTATTCTTCTCTAAATGTTTTTGGGAGTATTTTGTCTGCATTGTGAATTTGAGGTGTTTAAGAAAAGACTAAATCAGTGACTCCCCCCGCACCTATAAAATGTGTGCCTGAAGTAAACCTGTAATGAATATAGCAATTATTGCATGGAATTCCAAAAAGACAAATTATTTGTTACTCCTATTCTTTGTTATTTAGGGTCACTGCTCAAAGTGTTACACTTGTGGAACCCCCTGGTTTTTTTTTTTAAAGAAGTGTGAACAAGAAAGCCAGCCACTCCAGAAGTAAAGAACCACATGGCATTGGCCACAGTCCTTGAGCTTAAATTTGTAAAAAAAAAAAGAAAAGTTAACATTTTTTTTTTTAGGGTTAGCAAGGGATACCACAGGGGTAGCAAGGGAGACCTCGGGGGTCACAGACCCTTAGCTTCCCCTAAATGACGTCCCTGTTTGTGCATTGGCCACTGTGCAAGAACCCACAAAAGGCTTATTTTGTGAAACTGTTGGGTGTATGGCAGGGTTATTTTGGGGGCGATCAACGACAGGTGATTTTTCTCTTCTTCTGATCAATCTGTTAGTGTTCGCTCTCGTGCCCTGAGGCAGTTCTCTCATTCTGTACAGCCAGTGGATAGTACGCCAAACCATTCTTAAAAGGCACCGGACACATGCAAACCTGTGATGGGAGAAGCAGACTCGCTCCCACTTGACCAGCAGCCGGCTTCCCGCGGGTCACAGGACGTCTCCAGAGCTGACTGGTGGCCATGCTGACATTAGACACAATGCAAGCGTACCAAACCTCAGAAGTCTCTATGTGCTGCAGCACCCCTTCCTGTCATCATATGGTGGCCATATCGCACAGCGCCGCGGCACGAATTTGACATCGCCAGTAATGGTGGCATGTACAGGAAAATAATGAAAGGCATGAACACGTTTTCAATTAGTTTCTTAAGTGAGGTCACCGGCTTTGCATTACACAGAAACAAATTAAACACGCTAATTTTGCTCGGGCCAGCATCAAGCGCAGTCAGAAGCGATAGAAATACACATGTAGGCATCGCCTCCTATAAGGGAGTTATCAAAGAGCGCTGCTCATTAGTTGTCAGTGCAGAACAACTTCAAAGGCAGTCCCTGAGCATCCAATAACATTGTTCCAACAAGCTCCTTATCGCGTCCAGGTTGTTGAATTAAACCCGCTTGTCAGGATTCCTAGTTTTCACCTCTATAAATCAAAGTGATGGAACACCTCTAATCACAGGGCTGCTGGGTCTAGCATTACCACAAAAGGTACGCGATATGCCTCCAAATGATATGCGTGCGGCTGGATGATATGCCTCCTAATGTTATACGTGCGGCTGGATGATATGCTTCCTAATGATATACGTGCGGCTGGATGATATGCCTCCTAATGTTATACGTGCGGCTGGATGATATGCCGCCTAATGTTATACGTGCGGCTGGATGATATGCCTCCTAATGTTATACGTGCGGCTGGATGATATGCCTCCTAATGTTATACGTGCGGCTGGATGATATGCCTCCTAATGTTATACGTGCGGCTGGATGATATGCTTCCTAATGTTATACGTGCAGCTGGATGATATGCCTCCCAATGATATACGTGCGGCTGGATGATATGCCCCCTAATGATATACATGCGGCTGAATGATATGCCCCCTAATGATATGCATGCAGCTGGATGATATGCCTTCTAATGTTATAGGTGCAGCTGGCTGATATGCCTCCTAATGATTCGTGCGGCTGGATGATATGCCCCCTAATGATATACATGCGGCTGGCTGATATGCACCCTAATGATATATGTGTGGCTGGCTGATATGCCTCCTAATGTTATATGTGCGGCTGGATGATATGCCTCCTAATGTTATATATGCGGCTGGATGATATGCCCCCTAATGATATATGTGCGGCTGGCTGATATGCCTCCTAATGTTATACGTGCGGCTGGATGATGTGCCTCCTAATGTTATACGTGCGGCTGGATGATAAGCCTCCTAATGATATATGTGCGGCTGGATGATTTGACCCCTAATGATATACGAATGGGAGTGCCATGGGCAACTCGGAACCTATGCGTTTTCCAAACCCTCACTCCCTGTTATGGTATAGGATTTGCAGTGTCTCCAGGTGCTTTTGTGGATCTGGAAGAGAGTGGATTACTTTGTTGAAATGAAAGGGAAAGGCAAGATTGCAGTGCTTTGTGTTGAAGTTGCAGATCGGAACGGTATTCAGTGATTTTAACAACAAAAAAAATTCAGAGGGATGTTTTACCAAAACAAAACACAGAAAAAGAACCACATTTTATAAAAATATATATGCGGTGTGGGGTAAGAGGCCCTGATGTTTGTAAAGGAACTGTGTCCTTGTGCCGAAGAAGCCTCAAGAGTGTGCTATGCTCGAGTGAATCGCCTTGTCCCGTGCTAAAAACGGGAAGGGAGGCCAAGGGCCTGAACATCCTGACTTATCATTTTGTGAGCACTTCTTTCTTTTTCATGAATATTACCCCACACTATTTGTAACTTAGTATTGGCAATCGTTTTTTTAGTATAGGCACTTTTTATTTTAACGAGACTCTTCTAGGACGCATTATTATTATTTGATGGTTATAGCTTGCTCACTTCTTAGATTTAGGTATATATAGGCGTTTATCACACCCTTGATAAAGTTCAATAAACACCCTTGAACTGTGGTCACTTGTGTCTGTCTTGCTTTGATACTATGCCTTCCTTACAGGGGGGACCCCCACTAATCAAAGGAAAAAAAAAATTGAGACTTTTTACAGTGATTGTTTTCTTGGTAAAACATCCCTCTGAATTTGTTTTGCTAAAATCGCATAGAACCATCAGAACTGTATATTTGCATTATTTTTCCATAAGCAAACACAGGCATGTATTTTATTTGATACCTGCCACATCCCCTTTATAACTTTATATCTTTGAAAAGAAGCGTTGTGTAGCAGTTCACCATCACCACCGTACCCTTCATAGAACCTCATTGTGACCTTCAGAGTCCCTTAGGTGGTGTTCCAGTCTTCTCTTAAGCTGGATCATATCACAACCTGGCGATGCTATCCTGGGCAGTGCATCCCGTGCCGGGGGTATGGCATGTCCTCTTTAGAGATGATATCATGCATGCACAGTGGGATCTAGGTACACCAGAAGATGAGAGGGGATCTAGCAACAGCCCCTGGCAGCAGATGGCAGCAGTACATGTATCCTCACTGGAAACTCAAAGTGAAAACGCTGTTTGGAATGTCCACGTGGAAAAGCATTGCTTTTTGCTGCAAGTTGCTCCGTGAAGGAAGATACTAGCTATGTCATTTGAACAGGCCGACCACCGTGCTTTAAGTGACCCAAGAGTGAGTAAAGCACAGGCAGACCCAGGGTATAGTCTTTTGCTAAGTTCATGTAAATGCTGCCTCGCATTACGCCTTTGATTTCTCTACCGGGGCCCATCGTTCTTGGAGGGGATGGATTCGTCAAGGATGAGCAAAGCAGCCCTCCAATAACACATTCAGAAAGGAGGATTGCACTAACGTGAGTCTGCAAAGGGCAAAGCCAGGAGCTCCAGAGGGCTCACCAATCCTCTTCATCACAGCTTTTGGGAGCAGTTGGCACCAACACCTGAGCAAATGGTTCCAGAGACCTTGACACCAGGGGTCCTCCCTTGATCTATAAACGATGCAATAATAGCCCTCTTTCACAAACGGAATAAAAGCATTGGGCACGCATAATATTGCACATAAGGGCTTATGCCTAATCCTTTGCTAAATGACTTGCCCAGTGATTGGATAGAAGATTTCCGAAACCGATCCACTTGGGTGAAAACAGATGTATGCAGAACAGTCATTTCGAGGGGATTGGGTCCTCCGACGTATTCCATATCTATGACATGTAATCACCACAGCTGTGCTGCTTCGGAAACTTTTTCGGCGTCTGCGTCCTGCGTCGATGACGTCGATGCGCCGCCGTCGAGGACCTCCTCCGACGTCCGACGTCATCCGATGTGATAAGTAGGACGCACGACGCCAGTAGCCTCAGTTCCGTTTTTTCCGCGAACGTGTTGCTTCGTGTTTCTCGGTTCTAGCCTCGACTCATTGGAGTTCTGTTCTTTCTGGTTCTTCGAACCTGTTCGTTTGTGAATATTCCTTCGACGATGTCTTCCGCTTCGTCTTCAACCCCGCGTCCGGGCTTCAAGAAGTGCGGGGAGTGTGGGTCCAAGATGTCGGTGACTGACTCGCACGATGCCTGCCTCTGGTGCCTCGGGGAGGCCCACGACACGGATGACTGTGTCGACTGCCTGTCGCTCACGTCCAAGGCCTTACGCGAACGTAAGAAGAAATTGTCGGTAGGTCGGGTGTCCAAGCCCCGGAAGTCGAAGTCGGCGGGGCTTTCGACGGATGATTCGAGGGGTGACTCTCCGCGTCATCGTCGGAAGTCTCGTCGGTCTTCTTCTAGGAGTCGGTCTCGCCACTCCTCAGCCTCTTCGAGGCATTCTCGGAAGCGCCGACACCGGTCGCCTTCCAGGTCCTCCTCAGAGGACTCTGCCCGGCACGTCGGTTACCCCACCAGCCGTGCGACGCCGGAGGAATGGGCTTCCTTCGGGAAGAAGATGTTGGCGATTCTTGAGTCGCAGGGTACTCTACCGTCCGCGCCCCCGAGTGGGGTCGGCCGTGTGAGGTCGAGAGCCACCGCTCGCAAGAGTGGTCGGCGCGAGTCACGGGAGAGGTCCCGTTCGGACAAGGAGGCTCGTTCTCGCCGTACCCGTTCCAGGTCCCGGTCCTCGACGCGATCGAGACCGTGTGCACCTGTGATGTCTTCGAGGAAGACATCGACGTCTGAGGCATCGAGGGCGTCGACAGGCTTTCTCGAGGCTCCGGCTCCGAGGAAGTCGTCGAAGCCGTCGACGGTCAGGTCGTCGAGGGACACGCTCGGGGCTCCGGCTTCGAGGGCTGTGTCGACGCCGCCGATACTGGAGGCGCTGCATCTGACGTCGACGCCGATTTCCTCGACGTCGACGCCGATCCTCTCGGCGCCGTTGCCGGTTTTCTCGGCGTCGGCGCCGATTCGCTCGACGCCATCGACGCCTTTCGTGTCGGAGGTGCCCCGTGTCTCGGGTGTTCCCCCTAGGAAGGCTCTGGCTAAGAGCAGGCACTCTCGGGTGCCTTTCCACCACTTGGATTATATTTCAGAGGCGGATGAGGATTCGGATGGCCTGGTTCCTAGTCAGGTGCCAGATGACATTGTCTCGGGCCATAGTCAATTTGACGATTTGAGGCAGTCGCTGCATGATGCCAGTGGACTGGACACCTCTCCGGAGGTGGAATTTGGTCGGCCTGAGCCTGGCTCCCATGCCGATTCCTCATACCGGCGCCTTATGGCTAGGGTGTCTGAGTATTTGGGATGGTCTGCTCCCCCAGGGGAGTTTGTGCAGGATGATCTGACGGACATCCTTGATGTTGGTCCCCCATCTGACCCGGTACTGCCGTTCCATATGGCTTTACAGCGTAGGGTGGTGGCGGCTTGGACTGCTCCGGAGAGTCTCCCGGCTGTGGGCAGATCCTTGTCGCGTAAATACCGTCCAGCCAGTGGCGACCCCTGCTACTTGACCAGGCACCCCACTCCGGAAAGTTTGGTGGTGCAGGCGGCCACGGCCCGGGCGAAGCAGGCGTCGTACCCTACCATCCCTCCTGATAGGGACGACAAACGTTTTGATGGCTGGGCGAAGAAGGTGTTTTCTTCTGGTGGTATGGCGCTTCAGGCGGCCAACTCCATTTGTGCCTTGTCGCGTTTCACGCACACTCTGTGGAACTGTGTTGCGTTAGCGGCTGAACATATTCCCGAAGGGGTCGAACGGGATGGTTTCCTTGCTATGGTCCAGGATGGTAAGGATGCCATGTGTGAGTCCGTTCAGTCGGGTTTGGACTTGGCTGAATGCGTCAGTAGGTCCATGGCGGCGAGCACCGTGATACGCAGGTTTGCGTGGTTGCGGAAGTCGGGGTTTGCTCCTGATGTGCAGTCCCGGCTCCTCAACATGCCCTTTGATGGTGAACATCTTTTTGGCAGCAAGGCTGACGAGAGCCTTGAGAGGTTGCAGACCTCGAAAGCTGCAGCGAAGTCGTTGGGCGCTGCAGTTCGCCAACCTCCGCCTTTTCGTCCTAGGGGACAGCAGTGGAGGGGTGGCTCCTTTCGCTATTACTCGTCCTTTGGTAAAGCAAGAGGAGCTGGCAGTCAAAGGGGCCAACGCAGGGGTACCAGAGGTGGACGACAGGGTACCCGTGGTGCCAAGGCCGCTCGGGCAGTTGCCTCTTTGCCCTCAGGTAACGCCGCAGCCGCTCCTACTCAGTCATGAGGCCATGTCCCATGGTTCGCTGGTTGGGGGAAGGCTGGCGCAGCATCTTGTAGAGTGGCGTGCCATTACTTCGGATGTGTGGGTTCTGGAGATCATAACCCACGGCTACTGTCTTCCCTTTCGGCACAGGCCTCGCGACAATCCACCGGGGAACCTCTCTTTGAAGTGTCCGGATCCGCTCCTTGCGCAGGAAATTCAAGCCCTGCTGGAGAAAGGCGCCATAGAACTGGTGCCTGTAGCGGAGAGGAACAAGGGATGGTATTCCCCTTATTTTTTGATTTCGAAGAAAGACGGGGGATTGAGACCCATCATGGACTTGCGCGGTTTGAACAAACTCCTCAGGAAGGACAAGTTCTAGATGGTTACTCTCTCTCAAGTCCTCCAGGCCCTTCAGCTTCAGGACTGGTTGGTGTCACTCGACCTCAAGGATGCTTACTTCCATGTGCCGATCCATCCCAAGCACAAGAAGTACCTGAGGTTCGCGGTTGGCGACTCGCACTTTCAGTTTCGGGTCCTGCCGTTCGGTTTGACCTCCGCCCCGAGGGTTTTCACCAAGCTCATGGTGGTGGTGGCAGCGCATCTCAGGCAAGGGGGGATTCACGTCTACCCCTACCTGGACGATTGGTTGATCAGGGGGAGCTCTCCCGAGCAAGTCCTGGATCATCTGTCCGTCGCCTGCCACTCCCTTCACAGGCTGGGCTTCTCCCTCAATTTAAAGAAGTCCCATTTGACGCCAACACAGAGGCTCCAGTACATCGGAGCGGTGCTCGACACTTCCCTGGGGCTGTGTTTTCCTCCCCAGGTGAGGGCTCTTCACATTCAGCAGATGGTGCACAAGTTTCAGCATGCCCAGACGCTCCCGGCGTTCGAGTTCTTGAGGTTGCTCGGCCTCATGGCATCCTGCATTCTTCTGGTGCCAGAGGCTCGCCTGCGGATGAGATCTTTGCAGTGGGCACTCAAGACGCAATGGTCGCAGTCCTCCGGCTGGATGTCGGACCCGGTTCAGGTGCCGCCCTCGGTCGCCCGGGACCTTCTGTGGTGGGCCGTCGAAGGCAACTTGATGAAGGGGGCTCCTTTTTGGCTACCCTGGCCGGAGGTGACGATCGTGTCGGATGCATCCCTCACGGGATGGGGAGCTCATGCCAACGGGCTGACTGTCAGCGGTTGTTGGTCTCAGTCGGAGTCCAGACTCCATATCAATCTGTTGGAGCTGAGGGCCGTCAGGCTAGCCCTGAAGGCTTTTCTGCCGACTGTGCGAGGAAAGACTGTCCTGATCATGACAGACAACACTGTGGCCATGCACTACCTCAACAAAAAGGGGGGGCAGGGTCACTTCCTCTGTGCAGGGAGGCGATGCAGCTCGAGTTCTGGGCCATCCGGCAGGAAGTTTCGATCTCGGCAGTTCATCTGGCCGGAGACGAAAACGTGACGGCGGACGCTCTGAGCAGGCAGAGCGCGATCTCTCACGAGTGGGAGTTGGCTCAGGAGATTCTCCTGGAGATCTTCGCCCTTTGGGGGACCCCTCAAGTGGATCTCTTCGCCTCCAGTGTCAACCGGAAGTGCGAGAGGTTTTGCTCGCGGGAATTTCCTCCGAAAGGAGCCTTAGGAGACGCGTTTGTGGTGGAGTGGTCATTCCCGCTGATGTACGCGTTTCCTCCAGTCCCCGTCATCCCGCAAGTGCTGCGGAGGTTACGGAAGTTCGGTTCCCGGATGATCCTCATTGCTCTGGCGTGGGCTCGGAGGACGTGGTACCCGGACCTTCTCGACTTGTCCATCTGCCCTCCACGTCGTCTTCCCTACCGAGACGATCTGCTCTCACGGGAGGGGGGTCAGGTTCTCCATCCAGAGGTCGGATCCCTCAACCTTCACGCTTGGCTTCTGAAAGGTTGAGGTATAAGGATTGGGACCTCCCTGAAGACGTGATGGAGGTGTTGCTTTCGGCCCGAAGGCCCGCAACTAAGTCTCTGTACCGTTGCCGTTGGCGTAAGTTCTGCGACTGGTGCAGAGTTCAGAATGTGGATCCTTTTGCATGTGACATCCCCGTGGTTCTGTCCTTTTTGCTTTCTTTGGCCCACAGGGGCTTGCAAGTGGGTACCATTAAAGGTTACCTGGCGGCGCTGTCCATCTTTAAGCGCTCATCTGAAGAATGTTCTTACTTTAAAATCCCTTTGATTTCACAGTTTCTAAAAGGGCTCACTAATGTGTTCCCTCCGTCGCCTTTCCTGGTGCCCGGTTGGGATTTGAACCTTGTTCTTAGGTTTCTTATGGGTGCTCCGTTTGAGCCTTTACATTCTTGCCCTTTGAGGCTGTTGACTTTGAAAACTGTGTTTTTAGTTGCGGTTACTTCCGCTCGCAGAGTGAGTGAGTTACAGGCACTTTCTGTTAAGCCACCCTTCACTGTTTTTCACAAGGACAGGGTTGTCCTTCGAGTTCGTCCTTCTTTTCTTCCAAAGGTAGTGACGGAATTTCATTTGGCCCAGAAGATTGTTCTTCCGGCATTCTATCCTCCTCCGCATCCTGGTAAGGAAGAGGAGAGGCTCCATAGGCTTGATCCTAGGAGAGCTTTGAGCTTTTATGTTTCTCGCATGTCCCGGGTCAGAGTGGACGATCAACTCTTTATTGGTTACGCTGGTAAGCGCTTGGGGCAAGCTGTGACGAAACAGACTTTGTCACGCTGGATTATTTTGGCCATCTCGGAGTGTTACCGCTTGGCGGGTAAGGACCCACCGGCTGGCTTGCGGGCCCATTCTACCAGGGGCGTGGCTGCATCTACTGCCCTGCAGAGGGGTGTTCCTATTCGCAACATCTGTGATGCTGCCACCTGGGCTTCAGTACATACATTTGTACGGCATTATTCCCTCGATTCCATCAGAGGGCAGGATCTGGCCTTTGGCAAGGCGGTCCTTTGCTCTGCTATTTGATTGGCTATTCTAAATTTTGTTTCTAAATTCTTTCCCTCCTCCTTGATTTGGTACTGCTTTGGGAGTCTGTCATAGATATGGAATACGTCGGAGGACCCAATCCCCTCGAAGAACAAGTTACTTTCTTACCTGGTAACGTTCTTTCGATGGGAGGGTCCGACGACGTATTCCATATCGCTCCCACCCTGCCTTCCCCGCTGCAGAATTTCTGTTGCGATTGCAGCTTACGTTCCGCAAGGCTTTGTGTCGGACTGGCAGTTGACTAATGTCACACGTTCTGGGGGAAAAAACTACAACTGAGGCTACTGGCGTCGTGCGTCCTACTTATCACATCGGATGACGTCGGACGTCGGAGGAGGTCCTCGACGGCGGCGCATCGACGTCATCGACGCAGGACGCAGACGCCGAAAAAGTTTCCGAAGCAGCACAGCTGTGGTGATTACATGTCATAGATATGGAATACGTCGTCGGACCCTCCCATCGAAAGAACGTTACCAGGTAAGAAAGTAACTTGTTCTTCACGGAAATCATGAAACTGATCTCACAATTAACAAATAGCAGATCCCTGAAAACGAACCGGGTCAAGTGTATGGAAGGAAAATGTCTTGTTTAGAGACAACCACTGCCCTAGACTCAAGTAATTTTTATTGAATCTTGATCCTAAATAATTATTTTAGGTATCTAAACCTAAAACATACCTGGGGGGGGAAATCAAGTGCAGAGATGGAAATAGCAGACATGATACAATTTTGGAACATGATGGCATCACAAGCAGGCAAAAAAGTTTACATTCCTGCAGTGAATCTACTACTCGCGGCTTTAGTCTTTTGCCGCTACAGGGGCCTCCCGGGGCCCTGTAGAAGATGTGAGCAACCCGAAACCCTCCACCATATCACAGTGGGTATCGACCATTGGCTTTGCCGAACCAATGCCTTCCAGTGATCCGGTTGGCAGGGTGTTCGACATGCAGGTGGAGAACAGCATTCAGTGCAGTGTGGTTTCCCTTTGTGGAAAGAATAAGGGTTTTCAGAAACCATGCACTAGCTGACGAGGCTCGTCAAGGGCCAAGGAGGGCTTACGTTTGGTTAAAATGATGATCTATAAAAAAAAAACCTACAGCCCCAGATAAGTCTAGTCCAGAATACTGAATGCCCACTGCTCTGTAGCTACCAAATTGCGTGTTTTCTAGGATAATGACACCAATTGTGTCAGTGGTTGTAAGCGGGAATAGTGCAGCATGAAGCATTATATGAAAAACATGCTATTTGTTGTATTATAAAAAATGAAACACTAACTTTAATAGGAACTGTAACCCGCAGCACAGCAGAATGTATTTTATTGCACGTCTAGTCGCTGTATGGTTGGTAACAAAACTACTCTGAGCCCAGCAGCTTGCCAGTATTGGCACCCACTGCAGAGGGGCGAACGCCAGGCATTTAACTTATGAGTTGCAAGTTGAGCAGAATGTGTGTTATGTAATGATCATTTTTGATAATCGTATTAAATACATTGGCTTCTTTTTTTTTCAACTAAGGTCAGATAGCAAGGGCTATTTTTGTTTATTTACATTTTCACTTTTTTTAATAACCCGCTCAGAACCAGTTTTAATTGTGTTCGGTTGAAGAGTATACACAATTATACACACACTCATCCGAGGGTATTCATTGTATTCGGTTGAAGAGTATACAGAATTATACACACACTCATCCGAGGGTATTAAAGAAAAAAGTCACTGTCCACTAAGCTGACAAGCTAGAAAGACTGCCAGGACCTGGCTTTCAGAAAGCAACTTGCCTTCCCAGATGGACTCTTTAAAAAGTAAGCGTGTAACGATCAGAAGCATATGGTCACATCTGCTCCATTCATGGAAGGCACCTTCTAATTGGCTGTTTCCATTAACGTTTTAGCTTATTACAAAGAAATCACTTTATCTTGGCAGAAGCTTTTCAGTGGCCACCCAGCTAATGTGTTCATCAAAGTTGAATAAAAATATAAAAAGAGAATGCAATTTCCAGCCACCCTTTAAAGTGCAAAAAACTAGGAGGAGGTTACTATTGCCAATAATAAAATATACGTTCCTGGCCAGTTATGGTCTTTACGAAAATTACAGCTAGAGAGATAATGAGTACGTTTTCCTTATTTTTAAAATGTCTGAGTGTGAATTGAACCACCTCTGGTGCACCCCACATTGGCACATCTGGGAATAGAGGAACACGAGTTTAAGTCGACTTGCCTAGGATCACACAACTGTAGGGATCCTGGGATTGTAAGGGAGGTATTTTGGTTCTGCAGGCTACAAATAGGTAATGTAGGCATTGTCTTCTTCCTTTCCATGATAGGATGGCAAGAAGCTGCAAAAGGACCTGTCCGTTGCTGGATGGTTATGCCCTGCCGCAGACTCCATCTCCATTGTTCAGATGCTTGTAATCCCAGCGCTAGACCGACAAAGGAATTGCAGCAGGAGGGGAAGCATTCTTATTTCCATCTCTGTTCTAAGCATTCTTAATCTGTGGATTTGTGATAAACTAACACTGCATTGCTTTCTTGGGATTCCATCAATGGCATGTCCACGTCTTTAATAAGTCTGAGGTCCAACGGTTTGCTTCAAATGCGAAGCCGGCGGTAGGTCAACCTACCAAAAGCTATTGGGAGCAACAATCAACCAATAGAAGGAAGACTTCCGGTTAGGGGGAAGCTAGAAAAAAATCCAAAACAGAAATAGATTGGCAGAGAGTGGTGCGGGTGCAGTGTGGCATTGGACAAAGGGAGCACATGTATCCTATTAAAAAATTAACACAATTACACACAAAAATAGGGGGGGACATTGCTAATGGATGATTTATAGGAGTCGACTATTGGGGCATTCATTAGAATGAAAAACGAAATGCAATTTAATGAAATTAATTTCATTTAAAGTACTCGGAGGAGATTGACCCTCGGCAGTCGCAGAGTGGGCAAAATCGCATTTGGAAATCGACCTTTGGACATGAAAGTTGAACCGTATGGCAGACAATGTTTTGTTCCAACCTTCAACACATTAAAGTAGGTTTTTTTTCCCCCACGGTGCCCCACCGGCACGATTTCTCTGAAATCAGTTGGACAATGGCAGTGATAAAACACGCCCGGGACACTAAGATGGCACCAGAGGAATTGCTGTAACATGACCTACGACTTGCATTGCTTTACGATAAGCGCCATTACATAGCCTGACAAAATCGCAGGGAGAGGACTCAAACATCTGAGGGTAAGTCAGGCAGCGATACGGTGCAAGAGGGGAAGAGTTGGGGTCAAGCAGGATAGGCCATGCAAGGGGGGTGCACCGGTGGCACATCTCTCAGGTGGTTACTACCCACACCAAGCACTACCAAACAGAAACACACCCCAACACGCAACAGTCTTCTTAAATAATGTTTAATAGTAACTATTAGTGAAGACTGCAAAGGTCCATTAACCGACACCATGATATCATGGCCTGTGAGGGAAGCACCTCCAGAATGAGTCTCCTCTGGGGAGGTGGCTGCTGGTATTCAGACACTAAAAAAGCACAGCTTCTAGTTCGTTGCTATTGGGAAAGCTCAGTGTGCTAACTCGCCTGCTGCAGAGGGCGGCAAAGAACTGATGTCCCATTGATCCAGCCTTTTGCCCTTTCATGGTCTATAGTAGAGTACCGTTTTGTTGGGGAAACAGCTCTTATACATAATAGAACAAAACCACAAGGCTGGTCACAAGCACTACATGTTAAACATGCTCTTCTTTAAAGTTGAAGCACACGGATTTGCTGCAAAACGCACGACTTTTTTGGAACACTCAATGATAATGATTTTCCACATGAGGCATTTGGGGTGGAGGGGTTTGCTGCTTGATGTCAATTTAGAATAGTCACTCAATATGTAGCCCGCTGCTGAGAACAAGTGTCTCGCGTAACAAGAGACAATGGGCCTCATTAACTTTGTGTTAGTGCCCACCCGTCCGGCAGTATTACCGCTGGATCACCGGTTCGGTGCTAAACGTTACTCCCCGTTCCCCATTGGGTCCATTGGACTGAATGGTGAATTTTCGGCACAATTACCGTACAGTAATACCGCTGGCGGTAATTGAGCCGAAAATTGGCATTTTTCCCACGTGTTTACCCCCAGCTCTCAGCTGGGGGTAAACAGACCCACTCGAGATTGGGCAGAGTGTTAAGTGTGGCGGTAACCCAGTTATTGAGGAATTTAAGGGCTACCACCCAACTCGTGATGAGGCCAAATGTCCAAGCACAACCCTAGCTGACCCACTTGCTCTTGGATCTCAAACTTGTGTACATCAAGGTCATCTGTCCATCACCAAAATGTAGCACATTATTTGTAGGTGGTGTATGTCAGGGGCAGTTCAAATAGTTGCTTTACCCTTATTTGAATTCAATTTACTTGGCTGTGTCTGACTTCTCTGCAGTGTCTCCTGTGCCCGGTACCCATCTGAACTCGTACTGCAGTGCCTGATTTGTGAATATTCTTGGTGCCACCTCTGCTTCATAGATCGTTACTGCATTCCCATTCCATTTGCTTTATTGCCATGTGCACCAGGGCACAGTGGTTGTAGATCTACAAACCATAAGGTTCCAGTGACCAAAGCAATAGATACAGATGGTGGCAGGTTCGTTTTCCTCTCCTTGGTTCCTTCTTGGTTGGCATCTGCTTTCCTAGACCAGCCCATTCCTGTCTTACTGCTCATGCTTGCTACTCAAACAATGCACTTCAGAACCTGATGAGCAAGTCCTGTTGCTGTCCATTTATCTGTGCCTTTCTTCTGTTCTTTCCTTTGGCTCATAGACCAGTTGGAACTATTTAACTTAAGCCTCTCCCATTATAGCAGAAGAGGTTTAGACTTGTCCAGAAATCTTGGGACTGAAGTTGTAATGAATCAACTTCTGGGGTACCAGTGGTCCAGGTGTGAATATCGGTTTCTAAACCATCAACCAGCCCCACACATCTAATACACGAGAAGGGATCCAAAAAGAGTGGAATAGCAAGCAAATGATGCATCTCCTTGTCCAATTTTGGTAACGTGGATGGGACGGCATGCTGATCTCTGAAAGGTTGTGGGTCGTTGGTTAGTTGCAACACAGTGAAAATACAATTATTACGCAATGGTAAAAGGAGTGCTCAGTCAATGTTGTATTAAAAATATCTGATTTATTAATTACAAGAGTCTACCAACACTGTGAAATACAAGCCACCCTGTAGAGGAATGCAGAGGACAGACAGTTTCAAAGAAGGAAAAGGGATGCACTCTGGATACTGACAGAGCAGTCGGTATGTTTAATAACCACAACAGTTTAAGATGTTTTGGCTTCAGCACAAATTGGTTGGTGCAATGGTTCTTAATATGTCTCTAGGAGCCTTCTGGGAAGGTCCACGGGGACAGAACCACACTGTACCTTGTGCTGTAGGTGTTCCTGGTGCTCGACGGGCTCGAATTTGCTTCAGGACGCTTTGCAGACTTATGTCATAAAGTTTGAGATGGGAGTCAGCTGCGGGTATCAGGCGGCAAGACGGTTCGGCGAGTGAAACTGGGTGATCGGCTGCAGGCTGCCCTACATGGCGGCTTAGGGTCAGGAACTGTTGTGTCTGAGCTGATCTGCGGTTCTGAAGCACTAGTCGAGACGTCTCTGATGTCTTTGTGACAGCGGCTTGACAACGGTCAGCGTTGCTGTCGGTTCTGGATCGAGCAAGCAGACTGGCTCTAAAATGGCCTTTAGGGCAGACGTTAGTAGATGCTCATTGAGGCACTTCTCCCAGCTTCTTCAATGGGCTTGTGTTGTCCTTTAAGGTGGATGGCCCACAGCTGCCAATTGTGTTGCTTTCAGCTGCCTTGTCCTTGGTTGTAGGGTCAGAGACCTTCTGGCACTTCCTATCCAGAAAGCTTGCTGCTGAGCCTGGCAGTGCATGCTGTGTGCGGACTGGGTACCGGTAGATGAGTGGCTGCAGGGTCCTTTGAGTTTATCTCCCTCTGTTCCCTGCGAGATGTTTTGGGGAGGGATCTTGCTTCCCTCTTTGGATATCCTGGCCGTCCCTCACTGATGGAAGATGTAAGGCAGACTGTACCTTCAGCCAGGCTCCAAGGATGAGCTCTTCTATCTGCTTCTTGAGAAGCCTTCAGATGGTCTGTCAAAAGAGGGGCTGAGCCCTCTTTTAAAGCCAAGTGTGCCTTAGTGAATGATATAGATTAAGCCCACGTTAGTAAACCAATCCTGGGGTCCCTGCCAACAATCTTCTGTATATGTGAGGTCATAACCAGAGTTCTTTGCAACAGGAAAGGTAAAGGGGTGAAAACTGGAAAAATGTGTGCCCCAGAACTAATATGGTGGAACCCTTCTCTACAACAGAAAGAGCGCTGTGCTCCCTCGCCTGATACTAAGTCTGACCCATATTCTTGTCATGTGTGCTCAAAGAGTCTCTCTGGTAAATGGTCCTCCATGTGTGGTCCCTGTTAAAGCAGCAGGTCTCCCTTGACGCTGCAGCGAGAACAGACTCTCTGGCTCCTGCAAACCACATTCTCATACCTTCTGAGCGGTGTTGCCCTAGCGGAGTGGCCTACTGTACACAACAGACCCAGATATGGCAGTTCACTGCTATCAATACTGAGCGGTGGGAACTGGCTTCAGATTGACACAGTTGCGTTTGAAAGGTTGTTGGGATTCCTGCCTCCTTTGTTATCCTCTGCACCCAGGTAGGTACTGTGGGGGCCTATGTGAAATATTCCCTGTTTGTATGATCATCGCTGCCACCAGCTGCAGGGCCTAACAAAAGGACAAGGCAGAGCCACAGAGTCTTTGTCAGTTAATCAGGCTGACCATGGCAGGGTGGAAGGTTGGTCTTTGCCCTTGCTGGAGATGACATTGTCCACTCCCCGGCTGTCACATTCCAAATAAATATGCGGACGGTGCCTGTAGGTGGTGCCAATCCCCAGAGTACATGGGTCTATGCTGTATCATGGTGTGAGCATAAGAAAATGTGTGTGTATCACCCCACACATTTTCCTGAGGTTGGTCTACCATCATTCAATTTAATTAAAAATGTCAAAATCCTAGGCGAGTGCACGCCCACCATGCAGAAGATTGAATTCCTAACAGAAGTGTTCCCAGCATCACCCACCCAGGACATCCCAGTAATGGCTGTCCTCTTCCCTTTGCCTTATTCATCAGAGCGCAAGCCAGCTATTTGGTAATTTGACCTATAGCTCTTAACCACTTCGTACTGAAATGAATGGAAACATATTGGGGGTAGAGTGGTATCATCTGGCTAAAGTAGTCTATTTTCTGCTGCTGCTTGAGCACTACAATTAAGATTTAGTACCCCAATTAATTGCTTTCTTATCAAATACAGGTCAATCTCAAATAGTTCTCTTTTACCTCCCTATGTCCTGAACAAAGGTATTTCTCTCAACAGTTGCAAGCACCCCTACTGGTAATTGTTCCTCCCTAAAATGAGGCCAATGCTCCCAAAAATAAAATGCGGAGTGACAATAGTCTCAACAAAAAAATAGGAAACAAATGCCCCCCACGATCTTACCCCCTTCTTAGAACCATTTGGGCCATGGACATGGTCCATTCAGTGGTAGCTGTAAAGCAGTGGCCTGGGGAGGGGATCCACTTCTATTATAACTGCCTGTTCTGAAGAAGATCTTAAGGTAAAATGCATATTTCATTGAATTGCTTGATGCACAGAATTATGGATTATAAAAAGATGTTTGCTCTAGAGTTAAACTATGTCTTATTCACCAAAGAAAATGTTGAGAATGGGATATACAGTTTTGCTCTTAATAAAAAAAAAGTGGACTCCCAACTTCAAAAACTGTGGAGTAACATACTGCCACTTCAGAATCTTATCTGGAGCCCTGGCTGCTTGGCCGGCGACTCTCGGCTAGACTGTTACCATTTCTGCTCCGTGTTTTAATTAAGCAATAAAACCGAAGCGGCGGGGGCATTACCGAAGGCCCCGGGGCATTACCAGAGTCGGTAATGACCCCGCCGCGAGGGTTCTATTGCTATTAGTATCCCGGCCCGCAAAATTTGCGTGACCGGGGTACTAAAAGCAATTCTTTTCTGTCCCGAAACGCTGCGGTGTTTCAACGCTGCAGCGTTTTGGGACAGAAAAAAAAAACCGACAAAGAAAATGGCCACCGCCATGGAAAGGGAAAACAGACTCCGTTTTCCCTTTCCATGGCGGCCATCGGGAGAGGACGCGCTGGGAACACAAGTGTTCATCCGCTCCCGAAAAAGGATTTTAAAAAAAAGGTAAGTGGGGTTGGGAGTGGGACGGGGGAAAAAGAAAAAGAAAAAAAAGTACCTGCGTTCCCGGCGGGGGCCGAGGGAAGCCGCCAGCCGTGTGGAGGCGCAGAGTGGGGATGGCCCTGCTCCGAGTCTCCACACGGCTGGAGGCTTCCCTCGTCCCCTGCCGGGGATGCAGGATTAAGAAGGTAAGTTGGTGGGGGCGGGTGAGAGGGAGGGGAGGGAAGCGAACGGAAAAAAAAAGACTTACCCGAGTCCCCGGCGGGGGGGCGAAGGCAGCCTCTCAGCCGCGGGGAGGCTCGGAGCGGGGATGGCCCCGCTTCGAGCCTCCTCATTGGCTGAGGGGTTGCCACGCCCCCCGCCGGGGACAAAGGCCGTGGAATCCCGACGGAGGGATTCTCGGCCGGTTAGGGACCTGGCGAGAGCCAATCAGAATGCTTGTTGCATTCTGATTGTCTCTTGCCAGGGTACTAATCCATATTAATCTTCGTTATTCTGTTGTTCAAAATCAAAGTAACGGAGGGAGGCTTTTCAGAGAGCATTATCGAGGTCCTATGACATTCCGATTAGGGTGACCAGAATACAATAAGGCTCTTGCTCAGACTTCTGAGCACTGAGTCGCCCTCCCCTTGGGTGAACTCAACTCGATCTTATATTAGATATGTGGAGAAATTGTTTTTTCCTAAGCCCTACACAAGAAACACTATTAAAGTAAAGTTTCCAATGGCAAATCCATGTTTTTGACCCGTACCCCAAAGTGTCTTCCCTTACTGATGCCTGGAACATTAACACATGTGTTCTATTGCCTTGTGACCCTCTCAGTTGCTGTCGGAGGATAGTCCGGTGGGGCAGATTGACCAATCACCTGGACACTTAGTGGTATGGAGGTCTAACACAGATAATTGTAGGCCCGACCTACCTCATATTTGCTCATCTGTCGTGTTTTTTCTAAAGTATCAGCCTTCGCCTTGATTTTGCTAAGAGAGACAGCAGAATCTTCTAGAATAGCACAAACCAAGATTTGTCCTGCTGGCCTTTTTTTCAAAAACATTGTGGTCCTTCACCAGGAGGATTTTCAATTATTGCACTGCATCTCTCGCGCAGTACTGCCAGGGGGGGGGGGTTAGGGTATTAAGCAGTGCGTTCATTTCTGAGTTGCAATGGGAAACTGCCCAGATTGTTCAGGAGTTCAGGAGTCTTAAATACTGATGTATGCATGCTTTGCCATTACTTTAAGCCTTAAGGTTTAAGCTATGATCCCAAGTTATACTTGAATGTTTTGATTTTGAGCAATCCGCTTTTTCAGGAATCCTGCAAGTGGCCTGTGGTGGGTGTCTGTCGTTGCTCTGACATTTGCAGGCATTGCTCCCTTTGCTTCTTAACATACCGCCCATGAACACTGGCAGCTGAGGCGGCTCAAGGAAGGAATAGCTAATGGGCGTATTCAGGGTTTCCTTTTTTGCTTCAGTAGTTCCAGATTTCTTGTTGCCCATGCTAGCCGCAGTTCGCCAAGTAGGCAGGCAAGACGCCAGTTTGCCCCGAGGTGTCCTCGTTTTAGTGCGTCAAGCTGCTTGAACGCACCTGAAGAAATGGAAGCATGGGCAGCGTATCACTTCTTGAAAATGCCCGCTCTCAACATTGGGATTCTAACATTAGTAAAAAGCTGTCAACTGTTCGTTGACTCTCAAACAAGAGTTAAAAGTAGAGGGTGGCTTTGTGCAATGTCCTCTTCTTTACCTGGGTGTCTACCTTGTAGCCACCATTGCCCGAACCAACCCAATGGCTCTGTCCACCGCCTTCCAGGAAAACCATCTGCAGACTAGTGGTTCAGGACACAATCTCATCATCATCTCTCAGCTGGGCATGGAATCTCGGGCAGCTCACAAACCCTGCCAGTGCCAATGGGGTAGGAAAAGGGGAGGAAAACCTACGCCAGTCCTGTTCTGCGCCCAATATTTTTGTGCCCGTGCTTTTGTGAGATCCATTTTCCATGCAACGCTCTGTTGCTCCTTGGGGTTTAGACTTTTTCGGTATAAAATGTCCAAATATAGAGACAGAATTCAATTGAGTTCATTGTGAAGCATAGCTATGCAGCCAAAGAACGACCTCGCAGGCTTAGGTTACCAATTCTCCCCACCACAAAAGTGTTTTTATGTACCTTCAAATTTAATGCGTAATACCAGCTAACTATGTTGTGGTCTGAGAACATTAGCAAAACAGAAAGGTGATGGCTGGAAGGTTTTGAATTAATCATAACCACAGGCAAAGCTCTGGGCAACCCTCCAGACCATCGTTTTTCAGCCTGCCAAGCCATTACAGAAGGGGAAAAACCATATGCAAATCAGGCTTGGTCCTACCCCAAAAGGGCAGTCCAACCCGAACTGCTATGTCACATCCCTTCTGCACGAGACCACAAGCATCCCCAGACATGTTTCAGCCTTTTTGGGCGTCATCAGTGAGGAGTAGCTTGGGTCTCTAGGCCCGGCAGACTCGGGACCCACGTCTGGGCATACCCGTCCCACTCGGGGTGACTTTAGCAAAACAGAAAGGTGATGGCTGGAAGGTTTTGAATTAATCATAACCACAGGCAAAGCTCTGGGCAACCCTCCAGACCATCGTTTTTCAGCCTGCCAAGGCATCTCACTTGGAACACCCCAACTGGAAGGGAAAATGTGTGATTGTTGAACATCTGTGTGACAATAATTTTCTCCGATGCCCCTACGCTTTCAAGTGTCTTAACACTGGATGACGTCAGTGACCCGAGTGTTTACTTGGCGACGGCGAAGCATGTGCCTTTTTCCTCCGAGTGTCATCTCCTGAAAATGTGTGTGAACGACCCAGGGGCATGGTTCTACTTAATTGGATACCGCAGTGAGTGCGCTTGCCCTTTTGGCTTCCATTCTATACGCGGTACAATATTGCAACTGTTTAATATGAGTCGGTCTTTGTCATTGAGACGGCCTTGGCGCGTAATGGGGAAACGGCGCAGACGCATTCCTGGCAATCAGCCAAGGCGCGCCATGCAAGCAGAAACGGAGGGCCTTTGGGCAGATACGCGTTTGCATCTTATCTGGGAAAGCTCGTGGCTACAGTTTTCACAGAGGAAGTGTCGCCTTTTCCAGCAACACGTACTATTCTCTCACAAAACGGAACTGGGAAAATGCACGTGCAGTTGGGCAGGCTATAGCTCTCCATGCCTTGTTGTGGGTGAATTGAGGGGATAGGGCATGGTGACTGTGGGAGTACACTGAGATGGGGGCAGGGGCATGGTGAGAGGGGCAGTGCACTGTTATGTGGCAGGGGCAGGGTGGCCCGCGTGGTGTGCCAGAGGATAGATGCCCGCGAGAGATGATGGCAAGTAGTGTTATTTACTTGTGGAAGGGGCGTGGCAGAGCCTGGGTAGCAAATATATTGATCACCAACAAAACTAACGACGTTTGTTACACTGGAGCTTGGGGAGATGGGTGGTTGAGTCTGCTTCTCTCCACATGGCATATTACAGACACCTGCTTTAATCCTAAATTCTGCATCCCTGTTAAATACTGCATTTTGTGGTTTCATCAGGTAATATGCCCCCAAAATACACAGCCTCGGAGGTGCCCGTTTTATAACTCAACACAACGCCCATCGCCACCAATTGGCCGTTTTTAAAGACGCCAAATGTTATGTGATAATGGAACTGAGGCCCCATGATTATGGAGTGATTTGCTTAAGATCACACAATATATGCAAAGTGGGATCCCAGGTTCTTTACTTAGGTGCAAGACCACATGAACCACCCCACTGCCCTCCCCCAGGTTAACGGACCGTTTCCCGCCTTTTCACCTTCACAGAAAATTTAAAGAAACCCGAACATTGTACTTTGTCCATCCAGTTCGTGGATATATGTCGTCTTTAGACGGTGTGTGGAATTTGTTTCAATTAAAGAGGCGGTAGAAGGCACGCGTCTTTTGTTGCGTCAGTTGTGAAGGACTCCTAAACAGCAGCGATCGAAGGGACCACTGATGTGAGACCCTGACAGCAGCACTTCTCCTCAGAGCCATCGCTCAGAGTGACAAAATGCTGAAACCTACACAGAAAGCCATCCTGCTTTCGACTACGCCCGCGTTCCCAGGGAATTATGCGCAGGCCCGAGCAGCAGCGTGCAAAGCGCGGCCTTGCTCCGCTGAGCGCAGTCGTGTAATGCTAATGCGACAGTCTGTTTTATGGTGACTCAAAGACCTTGCTTCTTATCTTGCGCGATGTGCCACATCTGCGCATGATACAGTGCTGCGCGAGCAGAATTGAAAAGTATAAGTGGCGCCAGGCAGAGAAAGCACATCAAAATCCTAGCACCCGGTAGGGTTAGCCAGTTTTATTCGCCGCAGTTCATTTTGATATTCAACATGGCTATTTTCTTCCACTTCCGTCCCATATTTATGCCAAAACGGGCAGCTACCTTCTTGATGCATTGTCCACATAGATCCATCACCATTCAGTCATCTGTCAGCCTTGTCATCATTTTGAGGCATGTGGCACATATGGCAAACAAGAGCATACTTTTGAGGTTACCTGAGCCAAACCAATGTAGTATATGCTTTGTCAATATTTGACTTGTGCCTTGAGAATGATTCAATATTTCAGAGGGAGTTCTAAGCACGACAAGAGGAAAGCCATGCACACATAATAGTCATCCTTGGACGACCATAGAGACACCACAGGTGGTAGCGGGTTGTTAATCACAAAATGAGGGCATAGTTTTAATCTATTGCCATAATTAATTTTCAATACAGGTGGAATTGTTCAGTGCTGTTGACACATCCAAGATCTGAGTAATTCGACCATCCACACAGTGGGTGTGTGCACGCTTGGATTTTTAGAAATTTTAAATGAAATTGATTGATGGTAGATCAACCTTCGGAAAATGTGTGGGGCTAATCCTCACACATTTTCCTATGCTCACTGCATGACATGCACATATACCCTGTCACATTTTGTTGGAACATGGCAGCCAAGAGTATATCAAGGCGTCTCAGAAAGAGCAAGGCAAAACCTTCCTCCTGCCATGGCCAGCCAAATTAACTAAGAAAGACTCATGGATCCACCCTATCCTTTGTTAGCTGCTGGTGGCAGCTTTCCATACTTATCAGAGTTGATTCAAGCATGCCCATGGAGGCCTGGTTGCAGGACTAACAAAGGACAGGAAAGCCCCAACAAACCTTTAAATGCACTGTGTCAACCTGAAGCCAGCTCCCACCTTTCAGTATCAAGGGCACTGATATGTCATGTCTGGGACTATGTATTTACAGTAGTCTTCCCCGCAGGGGGACCACATTCAGAAGGTACAAGTATGTGGTTTGGCGGTGACCAAAAGTCTGGTCTCACCACAGCTTCAAGGGAGACCTACCACTTAAATCAGGAACCACAGAGAGCTCAATTAACCAGAGAGACCCTTTGATCCACAACAGACAAAAAGATGGGTGGGACTTAGTATTAGACATTTTCACCCCTTTACCTTTTCTGTTTCAAAGCACTCTGGTGATGACCTCACACATACAGAAGATTGTTAGTGGGGCCCCAGGATTGTTTCATTAAGGTAGGCTTAGCCTACACCAATCACTGGGGCCCATTTGGCTTTAAAAGAGAGTCAAGCCCTTCTTTTGGGCAGATCATCTGAAGACTTTGCAAGGAGTACCAAGAAAAAATAATTTGTACCCTGGCTGAAGGTACAGTGTGCTTTACAGCTTCAGCCAGTGAAGGAAGGCCAGGATTTCCAAAGAGGTAAGCAAGATTCCTCCCCTAACCATCTCCCTGGGAACAGAGGGAGATACTGAATCCAGAGGACCATCCAGCTGCTCCAGAACCGCTACCCAGCCAGCACACAGCATACCCTGGTAGGCATTGCAACAAGCTTCCTAGGTGGGAAGTGCCAGAGAGTCTTTGAACCAAACCAAGGACAGGGCAGTTGCCTACAACACTCTCCACACCTTTGGACCGTCTGCCTTAAAGGGCTACAAAAGCCCAGTGAAGAAGCTAGGAGGAGTGCATCGACAAGCATCCATGGCATCCGTCTTAAAGGACATTTTCAAGCCAGTCTAGCCCCTCGAGCTGCAACTGACTGCATTGCTGATTGTTCTTACGCCACAGTCGCTCACGCCATCCGAGATGCCTCGACCAGTGCTTCAGACCCACCGACCAACACTGAGACAAAGATTCCTGACCTTGAGCTGCCATGTAGGCCAGCCTGCAGCCGTCCGTCCAGCCTCAGCTGCCGATTTGACTGCCTCCTGATAACTGCAGCTGTCTCCCGTCCTGAACTCTGTTGCAGAAGCTTCAAAGTGCTTTGAAACCGACTCTACACTTTCAAGCACCAAGAGCATCTTCAAGCACAAGGTTCATTGTGGTACTGTCCCCTTGGTCCTTCTCCGAAGCACCCTAGTGACATCTGATCACCCATTGCTCCCTTTGTGCCGAAACCAAGTATGCTTGAACTTTTGCGGTTAATTACTTTACTGACTACCCACCTGCCAGTATCTAGAGTGCATCCCTTTGCCTTCTTGAAACTGTCTGCACTCTGTATTCCTTTACAGGGTGGGTTGTATTTTGTAGCATACTAGAACTGTCGGTTGAATAATAATAAAGTAGATATTTGTAAACACCTGCGACTGGACAGTCCCTATTATCATTGGGTAATATTTGTATGTTCACTGCGTTGCAACTAACCTACAATCCACAACCTTACAGAAATCAGCCTGCCATTCCATCCAATTACCAAAATTGGACAAGGAGGGTTATAATTTGCTTGTGTTTCCAATCTGTTTGGATCGCTTCTGGTGTACTAGAGGTGTGGGGCTGATTGATGGTTTAGAAACCAATATTCATCCCTTGAACACTGGTTCCCCGGAAGTTGCTTTGTCACACGAGTCCTCCTCTTAACCAAGGCTCAGCACTTGCACCAGCATCAATGGCCACAATAGACTCTTAGCAATTGAGAAATTACCTTGGAGCTCATCTCATTAGACTTTTCTTTTCACCATTTGCCATGGAGACATTTTATTACTGGATTTTAGCCTGCACCTGATGCCACTGCTCTTAGTCTGACCCGCTTCAAGATTGTACTTGTTAGCCATATCTGTTTGTGGAAATTCTCAACAAATGATGCCACAATGATATTAAATTCTATAGTTTTTATTTGAGGATTCAGGAGGTTGGGGTTAGTTCTAGTACTCCCCAACACTTTGCATGGACATAGTATGATATTCTTTCCTGGGTTAGTCCCTAAGGAGCCTTTTCCTTGGTTCAACTCCTTGGTTCAGGCCTCCACCTCTTTCTATTCTGCCTTTGCCTAGGGCACTTTTTTCGGTCTCCTAGACCAGGGTCTCTACCCTTTTATTCTCTGCTGCCTCTGGTGAACTTCCTCCTTCTCTATGTGCAGGATCCCGACCGTTTCATCTCTTGTCAGGGCCCTCTACCCCTTCCTGCTTTGTCTTCCCCTTTTCATAGCCTTTGTCTTCACCTTTTCTGTCTTTTCCTCGTCAAAGGCCTCTGCCTTTTCTTCCTCTGCCCTCTTTCACTAGGGCTATGGCCAGGTCTGTGTTCAGCTGTCTTTTGGTTTCTGTTTCGATCTTTTTCCTCTTCTGTATTACTGGTCTTCGGGTTTGAGTCTCCTCCGGTTTCCAGGTTTTACAATCAGCCGTTCCTACCCGGGCCAAAAAATCAGCCTCTCTTCTCCAAGCATTAACATTCACCACTCCTCCCCATGACTTAAATCTACCAAGCACTCTTCCTCTCTTCTCTGGGTCTTCCAAACTGTCCTTCCACCCCAGGTTTTACAGCCAGTCCAGTTTTATTCCTCTCCATTCTTGCTATTACTTTGTGACCATACTCACGAGGTCTTACTGTCTGCCTAGCAGTCTTCTTCTCTTGTCTGGGTGTTGCAATCTGCCTTTCCACTCCAGGCCTTACGGCCATTCCCGCAATCTTCCTCTCTGCTCCAGTAGTCTTAATGCTGCTTTTTAACACCACAGTTTGCCTTCTCTGTACCACAACACTCCCTTTCACTCTTATCATGGGAGCTGGCCATTCTATAGTGCTAGGACTAACTATCATTTTGTTGATTAGCCAGAGGGGTCACATGCCTGCTTTGGGAATGCAGGGGTGGGGATTTTGAAAGAAAAACCTCCTTTGTTGGGTGCTGTGCTGGCATCCCTTCCCTTGCTTTTAGCAGAGGGTGTGGCTAGAGGGTGTGGCTTCCAGTGATTTTCTACCTTGTGGAAGCAATCGTGAGGGAGACATGAGTTCGCTTCTCCCTACTGTTCCCATTAATGTGGGAAGGGAGTGAGGCTCTGTACGTCCATTAACTGTACAAGTGAAGACTGGGCTTGCTGCTGCCACTCTGGGTATCCAATAGGTGGGGGGTCTATGTTCCCCAAGTCTGCCCCTTTGGGGGAGGGCAGGGGTGGTGGAAAACCCTCCTGTGGGTTACCTCAGTCTACCTAATTATCTTCCTGATTCTAAATATGTGGATTGTGCTTTGCTAGTCTAGTTTGGGTTTTGCTTATTTTGGAGAAGAGGATTTATGGGCGATCTTGTCCCTTTTTTGTTGGTTTGTTAACATGGTTTAGGTCGTGTGGCCCGGGGACACGTTTTCCAGCCTTCTGTCTGACCTAGATGACCTTGCTGGGTCTTCTCTATGGTCAATCCCCTAACAGGTCCATAACTAATTCCACTTCCTGGATTTAGTCTGTCTTTTTTTTCATTCAAGAGGATTACTGGGATACGTAGCATTTTCTGGTTTGTTTTTCCAAACTGGAGTAGTCTCTGCTCGGGGGATATATTTTCAATGCACACCACTGCTGTTGTGTCCCCAGGGATAGCACACGCATGTTAATGTGGCAAAGTTGTGTTATGTTATAGGTATTTATATAGCGCACCGTCACCAACGGAATTGGTCCCCAGGCGCTCTAGCGGATCTGTAAACAGGAAGGAGGGTGTGTAGGTCAAAATGGTCACTTCTCCACATGTGAAGGGTACATGTTTTTCGTAAAAGTACTGCAACGGGGGGCCACCACCATATCTCGCCTATAACATGCGTACCCCGAGCTTGCCCAGCTGTCGTAACGTTTCCGCGTTACTTCCCATATTGCTCTAATGAAAGGGTTGCCATTCTCTGTTGGAGTTTCCAATGCAAAATAACCAAATGCATAAAAGAAATGAAGCTAATCTTTAAGCATGTAGAACCTAGCATTGACATACAGTTTTGTATCTGCCTATAGTGGATGTAAGCATTTGGGCGGTTAGGCCCCTGCTCTCACTAGTTTTACATTCAGATTGGCTCAGAAAATCAGGATGGAGGATTTCCAGCAAACTCCAGGCCCTATTTATTACCTGGTATTTGCTTGGCATTCTCCTCAGCCCATAAGGCAAGCTGAATGTCCTTGGTCCTATGACGGTTGCTAAAAGCCTTAGCATCATGGGAGAGTTGAGGGGGGACCCAGGCTACTAAAGACCGGGAAAGGCGCTCCTGCAAGGCGCTGAGGCTTATCTTCCTGATTAAGCTCCTGACCTCCCAGTGACTTTTTTTCTGCCATCTTTCCTTTTTTTAATATCCAAACTATGTTCTACATCCCTTCCTATAAGCTTGAAATCTTTCTCTGGTATACCATTTGGCCAGTATCAACGCAGACTGTTTTGGGTATTCGTTCAATTTTGTTTGTTGCATATCTTTTATTTCCATTGTTTTTTGTTTTTTTTTGTCATTGCACCTTGGCTTGTGGACCACCTTTTTGAACAAAGATCTTGGCCGTGTTGTATGTACCGCACCATTTGCTTTGATCGTGTAAATATAAATTGGCTATTTCGAGATGAATGGGTGGATTTGAACATTTTCCCACGCTTCATTTGTTCGGCTCCCACTAGAAATAGAGAGTAGAGTCACAATGAACTTGCTAAAATTCCGATGCAGCGGGCAACACCCTTCCCTGCTATGGCAAGCCCTGCACTAAGATGTGTAGTTGTTACATTTGATGTGTTATCCCTCCAAAGTACATTTAGCTCTACAAAAAGTGTATTTAGTGTGCAGCATACTTAATTATTGGGCTTTTCCACTGCATCAGATCACCTCCACAGGGGCCCAAACGCCCGTCCAGGGATGGCCAGACCCTGACCTGTGGGATGGGGATGGCACAGGGTGCAGCGAGGAGGGCAGGCCCAATGGAAGGGAGCTTGGCAGTGCGGAAAGTTGAGAACGTGGCTGGATCCGCTGCATTGGAATGCTAGGGGGATGTCCCAGGTGCCATACCGTTGCTAATAGTGGGCACCAGACTGGCCCTGCATGCAGCAAATGTGGTTCCCTTGCCAGTCGGGAAGGGATGCCCATCTGCCATTTCACTCAAGGTGGCCCAAACCCTTGCACCAGTACAATAGTAACTCTAATTCGAGTTTGTGTCCCCAATCGTACAAACGCGTATGCCGATGTATTTTTCCTATTAACACCCCACCTGTGTTTCAAGCAAGCCCAAACACACCCCAGGAGTTGAGCACAGAAGAAAGTTATTTGGCCTTCCCACTGTGCCGGGTCCAAGGCTAACCTACAGATCCAAGGTCCTGATTGCATTTCATTC
The DNA here is from genome assembly GCF_040938575.1 of Ambystoma mexicanum. Taxonomy (NCBI): domain Eukaryota; kingdom Metazoa; phylum Chordata; class Amphibia; order Caudata; family Ambystomatidae; genus Ambystoma; species Ambystoma mexicanum. The sequence continues at coordinate 161,126,070 of NC_090928.1, read as the reverse complement.
CATGACCAATATGAAATTCCTCCTTGTTTCAAATTCAGTTTGCAACATGCTAGAGAAGACAGAGTTCATATTGTCTCCGATAAATTAAATGAAGGCGGTGCGGCACCGGCCGGGCAGGGCTGGCCTATAATCTAATCCGCCGCGGCTGAGCTTCTATAGCACTGCACTCCATGTGATGTCATTTTTAAGGGGTCATCAAGAGAGCGGAACGCTGATCCAGCCAGCTCTCTCTGGTGTTGATTTTTTATTTAATGCCACTTTCCATTCCGGGTGCATCGCCGTCTCTCAAAGCTCCCTTCTCGGGGAAGATCAAAGATCAGAAGGCGCTGTGATGGCCGGTGTATTGAAGGTATTGATCCGAGTGTCTCGGCGAATATGGGCTTGACCTGGCTGTCTTCGGAGAGCGGTAGGCGCGGAGCTGACATCATAAATACAGTTCCCGCATCCAAAGGGCAGAACAGAACAAAACCGGGGCCAGATGTGGCAGATGTGTTGCATCCTGTAATCCTACCTCTGGGCCGCGCGAGTGGAGAAGGTTAACCTGCTTGAACTTTGCTGCATGAAACTGGCGCCTGGACTGGCTTTGTAAGGCAACATTGGATGCCGTTTCAGATGATGACTTGGAGATGGTGGGCAAAGCAACGTCACAACCTTCTGGACCAGTTGGGAGCTGGTGATGGGCGCTCATTAGGCCTTGCTGCACAAGCCTGTGTTGTCTGATATTAATGGGCCTACAGCATATGCCTCACCTCCGGTGAGGACTCAAGATAAGGTGCTCGAGCGGTTGATGCTGCTTTTTAAATTCTCTAGAAAGTACTTGTTTTCTTCTCCAACATTTTGACTCACCCTCAAGTTTCCGTAAACTTGGGGCGTGTTAACCCATTCCCTCTGAAGACTCACACTTGTGATTGTAAAGCACTTTTTGTAGATCAGTTGCCTGACAAAATTCAACTTCTGAAATTGACAATGCTATAGGATAGGTGATTGGTATTCTCTATAGGTAATCCTCAGTAAGGTTGCACACCAGCACATTTCTATTTAGTCTTCATTCAGGGGCTAGGGCAATTGAAAAATGGGTTGCTGCGATGGGTGTGTGGGGTGGGGGAGCACACAATGTGGAATAAGCAAGTGGAATTGTTGCATTTCTACTTGACACCACAGCAAGTGTTTTTTTCTCACCCCATCCCTCGTCATTTCACTCATTGGGCCTCATTATGAGGTTGCCGGCCCGGCAATAACGGTACCGGTAAGCTGGCCGGTACTGTTGTTACTGGGCTGGCAAACTACGAGTTCTGCGAGCGGGTGCCTTTTCGCGGGCGCACCGGCACCCGCGAGCAGAGCAGGTTGGATGCACCAGCACCATTCGTGAATGGTGCCGGTGCATCCGGCCTCCCCATTCCCAATCAGTCCGGGTCTGCCGGGGGTGTAATGCCCCGGTAATTGGCCATTCCCGGGCGCTGGAAAAAATGACTCTGGCGGCAGCCATGCCGGTTTTAACGGCACGGCTACCGCCGGAGTCCTGATGAGGCCCATGATGTCTGCTTTATTTGAAGGTGGGTAAGGGGAGCTACATTTGCACATATGTTGCTAAAAATGCATGTCACCAAAGATAACATCACCCACCCCCACAAAAAGAATGTTAGTGTGACATTAGGACCAATTGCAAAAACACCCCTCACGTGAAGTTCGACGAGACAACGTGGGTCTCGTGCAGCTTCGGGCGACGAGAGGCGCAGCGCGAATCTTTTTAATGGAAAGTTGGGCCTCTCGCCTGATGTTGCCAAGAGTGAGCAGGCTTCTCCTGTTCCTAATATATTCAAGGAGAGAGCCAGGGCAGGGTAGTGTGCGAGTAGGGTCTTCTTCCATGCCAAGGGGGTTTTCTACTATGATGCCGCTTCCAGATGAGACTTGGTGATAAAGCAGGGAAGGTTTGAGGCAATGCGAGCGCAAGGTAGAACAAGAATCTGATTTTAGTATAGCGCTTTATGCTAGATTTCTCCTGCTTCTAGGTGCGCACATGATTGTTGTTCTTATTACCCAGTGTAATGGTAATGTGATGGCTCTTATTCATTGACTGTGGAAAGATAAAGTGCTGTGTCAACTCAGCCGGCTTTTGAATCTTTGGACCTGGTCTGGGGTGAGCGATTAACTCGATCTGTCTTGCACGCATTGTCAACTAGTAAAGACGATGGAATTGATGTGATGTGGGCACGTGTGATGGTTGCGACCATGCAATATAATTTACCTGACGTATCCTGCCCAACATGGGCGGGTGTGGTTAACCTCTGCAGCAAGGGACATTCCTTCACCAATGATTAGAATTGTCCCTGCTCTACACATTTGGACTCCTAATTTGTTTTGCCCATCAATAACAAGACTGGGCGTAGTTCCAGTTCTTAAGCTAGGCCACCGCTAGCCCCAGGGTATTAGAGTGCCCCAATGTCATGATGACTCTATGCCAGCGATGGGTTTTGTTTTGGCGCAGCTGCTAAAGACTCACCTGTCCAGGATCTTTCCCAAATGATATCTTTCGTAAATCTGACAGGAGAAAGCCCCTTTGCTGTACGCTGGATAGCACGGTGTAGTGTAAATTCCTTATTCGGCCTTTCGTGAGTAACTGGAATTCTACTCATCAGAATTTAACAAATCTGCGTATTTCTTTCTGGAAATGATAGTCGGGTTTCTTTGAATGAGGAGATGTGCTTTGTACTCTCCTGTCCAATTGTTCATTTCTTTATACCGGCCTAATACCCTATTCCCATTTGGAAGACATCGGGCGGTGTAGCATTTCACAATGGCAGCAAAAGCAATACAGCCCATCCCAGGCCTTAACGGGGACCCATAAATCTTGCAAAGAAACTGGGATCCGGAGAAGTAGGACACATTTGAAACCAAGCTGTGGGAGTGTAGCTGAAAAGTGGGATGGGCGAAGGACTGAACCGCAGGCTAATTGGCATGAGAAAGTCGCTCGTCTCTCTGACTGTTGGGTGAGCTGGGCTAACTTTGGTGCTAGGGGTAGTTCTTTCGCCAGCAGGGACGCCACCAAGTTTCCGCTGGGATGTAAAGGAGTGACATTGAAGCAGATTCTTTTTTTTGATTGGCCCAGAGAATTCTGCAAGCATGAAGCTGCAACCTAGCATGGGCTCTTCTAAAGAACGAGGGACGGCCTGCATAGCACGGGCTCTTCTATAGAACGTGGTATGGCCTACATAGCACGGGCTCTTCTAAAGAACATGGTACGGACTACATAGCACGGGCTCTTCTATAGAACGTGGTACGGACTACATAGCACAGGCTCTTCTAAAGAACGTGGTATTGCCTACAGAGCACGGGCTCTTCTAAAGAGCGTGGCATGGCCTACATAGCACGGGCTCTTCTAAAGAATGTGGTACGGCCTACATAGCATGGGCTCTTCTAAAGAGCGTGGCATGGCCTACATAGCATGGGCTCTTCTAAAGAATGTGGTACGGCCTACATAGCATGGGCTCTTCTAAAGAACGTGGTATGTCCTACATAGCATGGGCTCTTCTAAAGAATGTGGTGCGGCCTAAATGCAGAAATGGCGATCAGGGGTGGGACTGGCCTATAGGGAACTCTGGAGATTTCCTACTAGGCCTCTGTACCCTGGGCCGCTTTTGTGTCGTAAACTATTTTATTTCCAAATGTTCTCATAGGAAAAGGGTTGGGCTTGCTGAAAATGTGTAATATGAGGCCACTTTGAAAATGATTTCCAGGGCCTCTTTTGGTTCCCAGTCCAGTCTCTCCCTGACGGCCCATGATTGGATGGCCCCTACACTTGGCAAACCACTATCTTCCCTTTATCAACTTGCCCCACTGGCCGATGGCTGCTCTGTGTCAGAACTATGTGCAGTCCAGATGGCCACAGGGAGACCGAAGGCCTGTGCAGAGCTTTCCTACAGATTAGGCGGAGATTCCTGAAGGCTTTAAGGAGGCAAATATGATATTTATGGCCCGGAAATAAAGCATTCCATGTCGGTTGCATAAACGATTAAGTGTGAAGGCAGCCATAGCTGCCACTTTCTATGCAAATACCGCCAACACAAACAAATATGGAGTAAATAGGACGTAAATACCTACTCGCCTGCTTCCACCCACACAGGCACAGGTTATTGCGCCAGCGGAGCAGCGCCACCAGAAGCAGCTGTGCTGTTCTCACTACTGGATCAAATGAAGTGTGGATTACAAACCAATATCTGTTGTGGAGTTAACATTTATTTTACTTAAGAAATACACCCATTGTATACGACTGCAAATTCCTTTACTCCCTGTAAAATCATTTACTGTCAACTGAAAAGAGTAAAATCCTCCCACTTCAAAATCTTATCTCGTGGCCTGCACTCCCTATCGTCGGCGACACGGACAGCACAAGAGTGGTGCTAAACATAGGAATTAGGAGTGACGCACAGGATCAGCAGGCGCAGACGACCCCGCAAATGGATGAAATGCGCCCCCACCCACAGGCAGAACCCCGGCCTCGTGGCTGTACCATAGAGGCACGAAGGGATTGAAACTTGGAAAGAGCTGCGACCTCGCTGCCCTTGACAGCTCAAGAGTGCAGTTAGGAGGGACATTTTACACGTGTAACAACCTGTTTTTTTCCTTTTCGTCCTTAGGAAGAGATGTCTTAATAAAAAAAAAACCTGAGCAAATAAAAGAAAGTGTGGGTTTTTCAGTGTTTGGGATAGTGAGCACGGGACTGGCGTGGAAGGCGCCATCTGTCATGAATTCGATAACCAAGTCCGGCCAGCACATCGCTTCTTTCCACCAACCCCTCGCGTGGTGGCAGACTATGGTATTAAGGAACACCAATTCCCAGCGCTGTGAAACTGGATTACTGGGGATGCTAGCGCTATCAACCGGTTCTACCATCTAATACCTCTCTCCCATCACCTTCTGCGCCATTTCTATTCGCTCCATTCCACAGACTAAGGTCTGGCTACACCCCCGGGGGTAGGGGGCAGTGGTGTGACTGTGTCTGTGTCTCTGTCTGTCTGTCTGTCTGTCACGCTTTGAGACAAGGCTAGGCACGGTAAAACCACTTCGCGGCTATGGGCACAGTATAAATACTTATTAACATAACATATAAACACTGAAAAAAGGTGCTGCAGCAGGCATATTAACCCCAGTAGGGGAGGCGACTTTCTAACCAGCAGGGTACACGCATAGCTCGGCGCTACACTCTTTTATCACTGAGCTATCAGACGTGGATTGGAACATGCAGGAACATACATATATATATATATATATATATATATATATATATATACATACATACATATCCATCCCTTTATAAAATCGATGTTCTTCCTTTCAAGAAAGGTATGTTTTGTCATTGAATACTCGCCGGTTTCTCGAAGGCTTTAGTTGCATAGGCCTCTCCTTTTATAAAGTCTATTAGTTACTTGCACTTCTTCGGCCACGTTACCAAATAAATATTGTTTCATATAGTTTACACTCCCTTTAAAAAAAAAAATCCTACTTCAATCACTGTTCTAAAGTTTTAGGGAGAATGTAGAAAACGCGTGTTTTGAATATGGCATTTTTGGTTAAAGAAGAGAGGGATACTCCTTTTTAGATAGTTGTCAATCGTTCTCAAAGTAGGCAGTGACTGCATTCCCCTTCTTCCCCATGCAATCCACACCACCCACCCTCATCAGATTTCTCCTGCACCTGCTGCGTCTCTTGTCTCCTCAACTGATCTGCGCTCTCTGTGACGAATCAACTTCCGGGGCACCAGTGGTCCAGGGGTGAATATCTGTTTCTAAACCATCAATCAGCCCCACACTTCTAGTACACCAGAAGGGACCCCAACAAATTGGAAACACAAGTCAATTATAAACCTCCTTGTCCATTTTTTGGTAACATGGACGGAATGGCAGGCTTATCTCTGCAAGGCCGTGGATAGTTGGTTAGTGGCAACACAGCGAAAAATACAATTATTACCCAATGATAAACGGGACTGTCCAGTCAAGGTTGTATACAAAGATCTACTTTATTATTATTACAGCAGACAGTTCTAGCACACTACAAAATACAACCCACCCTGTAAAGGAAAACAGAGGACAGACAGTTTCACAAAGGAAAGGAAAGCACTCTGGATACTGACAGGAGGGTAGTCGGTGAGCAATCCGTCTTTACTGTTCAAGGTTATTTTATTTCAGCACCAAGGGAGCAAGGGGTCATAAATGTCACAAGGGGCCTTTGAAGAAGGACCAGGGGGACACCAACACAGTGTACCTGGTTCTTGAGATGTTCTTGATGCTCATCAGTCGAGGTAGTTCCAGGATGCTTTGCAACTCCTGCAACAGAATTCAAGATGGGAGACAGCTGTGGGTATCTGGTGGCAGGCAGTTCGACAAGCGAGGCTGGCCTACACAGCAACTCGGAGTTAAGAATCGTTGTCTCTGTGCTGGTTGGCAGATCTGGAATGCTAGTTGAGGCATCTCGGATGGCTTGTGTGACTGCAGCGGGACAACAGTCAGTGGTGCAGCCGATCGCGGTTCGAGGACTCAACTGCCTTGAATATGTCCTTAAAAGATGGAGACTGGTTGATGCTGGTGTGGCACTCCTAGCTTCTTATATATACAAAAGAGGAACTCCCACACGTTCAGGAACTAAAAGGAGCAAAAGACTATCTAAGACACAAGGGTGTTCCTGATCGAACTAAGTTGAAAGCATCATTTATATAGCTGTCAGTAATTATTCAACTGGTAGCCTAAACAGCAGTATATATCAGATTGTCAATATTGAATTTATTGGTACCTCACCAGTCAAAATAACCTTATGAGAGTAAAGTGGGTACACTAGTATAAAAAAATAAACTTTCTTTTATTTTTTAGTTTATAGCAAAAAGAATAACAGTTCAATGAGTACATAATTTAACAAAAAAACATAAATAAATAAACAACACAATTTATACAAACAAAGAGAGAACACTGGTTGGCCAATTCCGTCAATGGAAGTGAAGTTTATACAGAAATTAGTGAAAGTAGGGGTACAACCCCATAATAAACTATACATATGCAACTAGCATATGCATGCTGCCGAAAAAATGGTTTAATATTGGCAGAAAAAATATATATGCCAAGATAGTTAATGGAGATAGAACTAACCCTGGCTGTCTCTTACGTGTTTTAGGGATAAAGTGAATCAAAATAAATGACACAGGTCATGCACTAGGCAATGAATGCTGTGTGTAGGGCCTAATTTCGGCTAAAGAGAAACATCAACATAAACATTCACACACAGTGTGTTGTGTATTGGGCTTATATAAAATCAATGGCATAGGTCATGCACCAAACAATGATTGCTATGTATAGAGCAATATCATACTTTTTAGTTAGAAATCACAACAATATTAACAGTGTCACACAAATATACATTTGTGGAATTGAAATGTACACTTAGTGGTTAACGCCTACCGCTGTAACGCGTGTATGGACACAGTGATAAAAAGCAGGGGAAAACGGAGCCTGCAGTTGTCACTTGTGACTAGTTGGCGTTTCGGTGGTATATGAATAGATGGAGACCACCTTCATCAGGTACACGGATCTTGACAATCAGCCATTATTCGCACAGTAGAAAAAGAGATGCCCCTGGAATAATAATTAGAGGGGATATTTAGAGCTCAAAGGTTATACTAAAGACTGGGAGATAAACCAGAGATCATGACAATATATGGTGAACGCATCAGGCCTCAATACCCCAACCACTGGGAGGCTGTAGACCCATAAGTGAAATGAAAAGCTAGAGATGTGAATGTAAAGAGTAGCCCTGGTAGTGTGGAGTAGGAAACACCCACGTGGAAAAATTCAGAATGAATGCTATTATGAAGAAGGAAATATATAGTGAGGCAAAAGGATGCCCAAACCAAAGGTATAGCACAAAAGACAAGTAATGTCAAATCGTACCTTAGATGGCACATACTACGCTTGCCAGGAAAAAGTTGTCATGCATTCAGAGCATTATGATGACATACTAGGGAACGTTGAATCTCAATGGCAGGCTAAGCTGGAGAAAGAAAAAACGTTGTAACTATAAGTGTAAGAAGGCAATGTAGTTAGCATACTTTGTGAGTTGATTGATTTGCAACGAATCCTGGAACGATGTTCCGTGATTCTAGTGTGGACTGGCCATGTAGTTTTACCTATGTATTTGAGCCCGCATGGGCACTCAATACAGTATATCGCCCAGGCAGTCTTGCAATTTGAATGATGTCGTAACTCCCAGGGTTTGCCACGTACGGACAATGTTTTGGTTTTGACTGCAAATTTACAGATGGAGCAGGACCCACAGGGGAAATGACCCGTAAGTGGGCGAAGATCCCAACTTGTTGTGGTGGATCTTGAACTTTTATGTGAGGAGGATGCATGGACGAGTTCGTCCTTGAGATTCCTTTGTCTCTTCATTGCAAAAATCGGGGGTGGTTCTGCTGGTAGGGCAAGTTGGGCCACAGACCAGTTTTTCTTAATGGCTTTTTTAATGAGAAAAGTATGGGGGCTATATGTGAGGGCACATACTAATTTGTTGTGTGGCTCGCTAACTTTAGTTAGTAGTAAAGTGTCCCTAGGAGTGAATCTTGCTCGTTTATAGGAATTGGTGATCAGTTTTTTGGGGTAGCCTCGCTGCCGAAACTTAGTGGTCAAATTAGTGGCATGATGGTCATAGTCGGCTATAGATGTGCAGTTTCGTCTTATGCGCAAAAATTGGGAGTAGGGTAAATTTTCTTTGAGAGTGCGGGGGTGATAACTGTCAAAGTGCAATAAAGTATTGCGATCTGTGGGTTTAGTGAAGAGAGAGCAGACAAGTTGATTAGCCTGATGTTGAATAAGTAAATCAAGAAAAGGGATTTCTATGTTGCTCATAGCATGAGTAAATTTTATCGTCTGGTGGCAAGAGTTCAACCAACGTAAAAAGGAGGCAAGTTCAAGGGAGGAGCTATGCCAGATGAATATAATATCATCTATATAGCGTCTCCAACTCTCAATATATTGACGATCTGGATTGATGTCTGAAAAAATAAATTTAGACTCAAAATCAGCCATAAAAATGGTAGCGAGACTGGGAGCAAAGGCCGCTCCCATTGCGGTGCCTTGGGTTTGCTCATAGAATTGATTTTGGTAAATAAAATAGTTCTTGGTCAGAGCCAAGGACAATAGTTCCATGGTAAATTCAGTAGGGGCTTGAAATCTCTGTGTAGAATGGGTCCAATTGTTTCTAACACAGTCTATGGCCTCGTCATGTGGAATATTGGTGTACAGTGACGTAATGTCAAGTGTTACCAGTAAACTAGTAGACGGGTCAAAGGCCTTGCCTTCAAACACAGAGATCACTGCAGTACTGTCTCGAAGGTATGTCTCTGTTTGTTGGCTAATGGGCTGGAGGTACTTGTCGATAAATTGACAGACTGGTTCCAAGACGGTACCGCAGCCTGCCAATATTGGTCTTCCCGGTGGTTTTTCCAAATCCTTGTGAATTTTTGGGATTGCATAAAATTTGGGAGTGGAACAATCAGGTTTGTTTAGGAATTGTGCTTCCTTAGAGGCGATCCAGGAGTGTTGTAAAGCGTAGTCTGTGTTTTCCGAAATAGTCTTCTGAATGTCTTTTATAGGGTCTTTACGGAGAGGACGGTAACTACCTGGTACATTGAGAAGGTCTAGAACCATAGTATGGTATTGGGACTGATTGAGGATTACTATACCTCCACCCTTATCTGCTGGTTTGATGACTATTTGAGGGTTATTGCTGAGAGATTTTAAAGCTTGTTTCTCTGTGTGCGACAAATTGTATCGGGTAGACCTATGCTGTACCTGATGAAGGTGGTCTTCATCTATTCATATACCACCGAAACGCCAACTAGTCACAAGTGACAACTGCAGGCTCTGTTTTCCCCTGCTTTTTATCACTGTGTCCATACACGCGTTATAGCGGTAGGTGTTAAGACGGATTTCTGAACTCTGTCCTGGTGGCGCAGAAGTTCAGAAGGCCAACCTAATTACTTGGAACAGGGTAACCTCTGGACAAGCCAGACCAATCAAGGTAGCGATCGCGGCGGTCAAGACTAGGTCTCAAGAGGGGTGAGGGTGACTGAAAGCCCGCAGTGAGCACACAAAGCAAGAGCGCTTACAAAACTACTCCAAACAGTTGTTATATCAAAAATAGATACACATTTATTTTAAGGCCTTTAAAATAATGACCGTAGCGAGAAAATCACAATATCACAATATTAAACCAACACATACCAGATCAACACAATATATATACAAATACACAGTCGCAAGCGTTTAAAGCACGAAATATGTAGTCCACCTGAAAGGAAAGGAAAACAGGCAGTGCGATAACGCTTTAGACTCAGTTCGCCTTCAGAGGCACCTAACTAGATGGAAGTCCGAGCCCTGCGAAGAGTGGAGCCTTGTGCTCAAAGTACCTGCCACGCCGGTGCCAACGGGCAAAAGGGGAAGCTCTTCGGAGGAAGTCAGGCAGTTCGGGTTAGTGCACAGCAGAAGGAGAACAGGTTCCGCAACTCAAGCGCAGCCTCCACAGCGGGCAGAAGCAGAGCGCGAGTACGGCCAAAAGGGTGCTGTTTTTACACAGCAGGGAAAAGCAATGGGATACTGCAGGAGGGCGACCAGATCCTAGCTAAACTACTCACCGGTCCCCGAAGCAAGCAGACCCAGGCTTCTCCACTTTAGTTTCAGCAGCTGGCAGGTTCAGAAGAGCAGGGAACGCCTCGTAGTCGTGTAGAGCAAAAAGACGTCCCAATCGACGAAACCAGCACAGTTTGTTGCCGCAGCAGGACAACGGAGCGGCCGTGTGTATTCAAGCCAAATGTACACTCCTCCCTTCAGACTTGGGAACGCCAAGTGTACGAAGCGTGGGAGAGTGACAAGGACTCGAAATACAACACAACCTGGCGGCGGTTACAGAGCAGGACTCCCTTGTAAGCTGGTCAGTCAACTGGATGGCCCAGAGACACTTCCGAAGGCTTACTTGGCAGGAGAGGATGAAGTCGCCGGGAATAGCTGTTCCTGCTATTCCAAAGGTCGAAGCACCAGTACAGGCCTTCTGGTTCGATCCAAGGAGGAAAGGGTTTCACAGGACGACAGCAGTGCAAAGGAGGATTCCTTCAGCGGGTCACCAGCGATTCCTCGGTCCAGCCTCTTGGTTGCAGGATACTTGGCTCCTGTATTCCTTCGTTCGTGAGAACTCAGGAGATCGACATGGTAGTGGTGTTTCCAGCCCCCTCTTATCCACGGTTCCCTTCGCGCCAAAACGGAGGGGAGCCAATGGGAGATCCGCTCATCAACACACATACCATACGTGGACCAATCACGGACCACGGTGGTCCCAGGCATTCACACCACCCTAGACTCTCTGGCACCCAGGATGTGTATTGGGACCAGACATCCCAGCCCACACCCTGGAGGCACACAAATGACATGTAGAAGCCCGCGAAAGCAACCACGTTTCGCGGGAAAGTACATGCCCAAATAAGGAAGGCCCCGGGTCGCCCGACCTGGGGAAGGTGAAGGGAGCAAGACGGTCAGTGGACAGGACAAAGGAGCCTCGTGGTCTGGCCATTTTGGGAGCCAGGCCACCATTTTGGGTTCAGTGCGAAAAACGTGCTCAGAACGCCAAAAGGAGCTCAAAATAAACAAAACGATCGCTGCCACCATTCCAGTCCCTGAATGACTTGCACCGATCAAAATACCATCCTAAAAGAGTATCTAGGGCCTGTAGAAGGCTAGAGACCCAAGAGAGCTGTAACTTAGCTTACAGTGCCCTCTTGTGTCATGTTGCACTAAAGCCGCAACATGATAAAAGAAACTACGGGAAACAGCGTTCCCCGGTACTGACTGTCTTAAGGGCATGTCAGTTTCCCCGTAAGAAAGGAGCGAAAGCCCAGAGGAGTGCGGCAGAAGGCTGCACTTCTCTGGCAAAGTCAAGAACAAGGTGAAAACAACAGCAAAAAGTTTAGGGGTTGCCACATGGAAGGAAAATTACTTACAATTACGAAATCTTTCCTAACAGTAGGCGTTAACCACTAAGTGTACATTTCAATTCCACAAATGTATATTTGTGTGACACTGTTAATATTGTTGTGATTTCTAACTAAAAAGTATGATATTGCTCTATACATAGCAATCATTGTTTGGTGCATGACCTATGCCATTGATTTAATTTAAGCCCAATACACAACACTCTGTGTGTGAATGTTTATGTTGATGTTTCTCTTTAGCCGAAATTAGGCCCTACACACAGCATTCATTGCCTAGTGCATGACCTGTGTCATTTATTTTGATTCACTTTATCCCTAAAACAAGTAAGGGACAGCCAGGGTTAGTTCTATCTCTATTAACTATCTTAGCATATATATTTTTTCTGCCAATATTAAACCATTTTTTCGGCAGCATGCATATGCTAGTTGCAAATGTATAGTTTATTGTGGGGTTGTACCCCTACTTTCGCTAATTTCTGTATAAACTTCACTTCCATTGACGGAATTGGTCAACCAGTGTTCTTTCTTTGTTTGTATAAATTGTGTTGTTTATTTATGTATGTTTTTTTGTTACATTATGTACTCATTGAACTGTTATTCCTTTTGCTATAAACTAAAAAATAAAAGAAAGTTTATTTTTCTATACTAGTGTACCCACTTTACTCTCATATGGTTATTTTGACTGGTGAGATACCAATAAATTCATTATTGACAATCTGATATATACTGCTGTTTAGGCTACCAGTTGAATAATTACTGACAGCTATATAAATGATGCTTTCAACTTAGTTCGATCAGGAACACCCTTGTGTTTTAGATACTCCTAGCTTCTTTGCAGGGCTTGTGGCGTCCTTTCAAGGCAGATGGCCCAAAGCTGAGGAGAGTGTATGGAGCCACGGCCTTGTCCTTTGTTCAGAGACTCTCTGGCACTTCCCCCCTAGGAAGCTTGCTGGCAGAACCTAGCAGGGCACGCTGTGTGCTGGCTGGGTACCAGTTCTGGAGCTGCTGGACGGGTCCTCTGAATCCGGTATCTCCCTCTGTTCCCAGGGAGATGTTTAAGAGAGGGATCTTGCTTCCCTCTTGGAAATCCTGGCCTTCCTTCACTGGTGGAAGATGTAAGGTAGCCTGTACCTTCAGCCAGGGTCCAAATGAGTCCTCCTTACTCCTTTCAAAGTCGTCAGATGATCTGGTAAGTGAGGGGCTCAGCCCCCTTCTAAAGCCAAATGGGCCCCAGTGATTGGTGCAGTCTAAGCCTACCTTAAGGAACCAATCCAGAGTCCTCCCCAACAATCTTCTGTTATGCATGAGGCCAGGACCAGAGTGCTTTGCAACAGGAAAGGTAGGCGGTGATGCAATGTACTCCTAAGTCCCACCCATCTTCCTGTCTGTTGTAGATCAAAGTGTCTCTTTGGTTAACTGAGCCCTCTGTGGCTCTTGATCAAAGCGTAGGTCTCCCTTGAAGTTTGTGACGAGAGCAGACTTCCTGTCTCCCTTAAATCACATACTTCTCCCTCTGAAACGGGTCCGATCTTCAGGGTTTGCCTACGGTACAAGTGGACCCAGACATGCCATTCACTGTCCTTCATACAGCGCACTGGGAACTAGTTTCAAGTTGACACATTACATATCACAGAAGTGTTAGCACCACCTTCCCATTGTCTGTCCTGCGACCAAGCCCCTTTACAGGCTTACCTTAATTATTTCTCATTCATATGCACTGCCACCAGCCAAACTAGACAATAGGGAAGCACATCCATGGGGCCTTTGATATTTTAATTAGGCTGCCCATGGCTGGAGGAAGGTGTGCCTTCCCCCTTCTTGAGATGCTTAGATGTACCTGTGGCCAGGGCCATCTTAAACACTTTTGGGGCCCTGGGCATGGATGTTTTTGGGGCCCCGTCTACCAAACCAAAGGAATTAAGTGATCAAGAATATCTACCCCGCCCCCCCCCATGCAATCACAACCCATAGGTTGATATGCTGCCTCACAGCATTAAAAATAAGGATGTTTTAACCCCTTTAAGTCCCCTTACCCTCTTCATTCTTGCTCTAATCAGACTGATAAACAAGTACCATTTGAAGGCCAACATTATCAGTCTACGAAGAGGGTACTTCTGTTCTAGCATAGATTCAGGAGACTTTTTATCAATAAAATCCAGGAAGGTATGCAGATTATAATATTAATGCAGGACTGTATGTAAAAGGTACATGTAACCCAGAACAGACAGAGAACTCACATTTGCTGCCTTAAAGAATGCAAACGTGCTTAAGCATGGATAGAGGAGACCAATTGGTAGGAAGGAGAAAGCTACACATACCATAGCATGGATAGTGGATGCAGATTAGAAGCAACCAGGAAGGTGTCAGTATGCAGACAAATTTGGCTATTGCACATGATCAAAATAATTCCCACAGGAAGGAAAGAATGCTACAGGAGTCATGCCGCAAAGAACACAGAAACTATATATACCACAGTGAACACAGAAAGCAACACATGATGAATTGATCGAGGCAGAATGTACTTTCCAAAACAGACAGGCAATAGGTTTAGAGCCTCAGCACCATGCCATAAAATATCCTGATGTGTGCTATTTAAGTCTGGTGGACAAAGGAATCTTACCTCTTTAGATCAGGCAGCCTTGTGGGGCCCCCTCCAAGGAGGGGGCCCTCGGCAAGTGCCCCTTTTGCCCTCCCATGAAAATGTCCCTGCCTGTGGCAGTCACATTCCAACTGAACATGACGGGAGGATGGCGCCTGTAGGCTGTGTCCTCCAGGAGTACACGTGACTATGCCTTTCATGCGGTGAGCAGGGACAATGTGTGCGGAATAGCCTCACACATTTTCGGAGGTTGAACTCCCATCATTTTTCATTTTTAAAAAAATCAAAAAGCCCACACTCTGTCTTTTTCTCTCTCCTCCTCTTGGCCCCTCTCTGGCCCATAAAATTGTCTCGGGCACCAGTAAAGAAGTGTCCCACAGTTCCAAATGACTATTCATTCCTTTTGTGGCACTGTTTGAATAGTTCCCAAGGGGGAGTTGTTTGATAAAATGTGATGCAAATTGTGCATTTTAAAGAATATTTATACAGCAACACTGGCCAAAACTACTATCCACAGAGTATTTAACACATCAAACTGGCTGAAATTGTCCAAAACCATTACCCACTTTGACCAAAAAAACGGGCGCACACCAGCATTTTATGGTTTTGGTTCGGCCATGGGCCTATTGCCCTATAGGCCAGTCCGAGCCTTCCCCCACCCACCTTACATCGCCCAAAAGACACACTGGACAATGGGATGGGGAGTGAGATGGTTGGCGCGCTTGTTAACGCCCCTCCTTTCCACAAAGGTCAGGGTTGTTAGTTTAGGGATTATGGGCGCCTTGAGATGTTGCCATTTGATAGACAGTGCTCCCCAGGGGACTTGACAGCGTCCTTGCTTCTGCTTGGGATTCCAAGGCATCATGGGCAGCACGGTTTCATTGGCCTCAGCGGTCCCACCGGATTTGTGAAACGGTGCTTCACCAGGGCAAGCGACGTGCACTGTCGCATCAACGCCGGGATGTCAACATCGCTGGTCTGCAGAGGTCAGCCGCGTTCATTAAGGGGGGGGCTAAGGGGGCTATAGCCCCTGATCTTTTGGTTGTAGCCCCGGATAGAATCTCAGGAGCTACAACCAAAAGACTAGCTAGCCCCCAGTCCCAACAGTTCCAACATCAGCTTAGCCCCGGGTCTTTTCCAGACCTAGCAACTCCCCTGCGCATGGGAACAATGGCGCGAAATGGACGCCTCCATTAGAGGCTTCCGACGGTGGCACGAAGGAAGGCAGCGGGCTGCGGTTGGCTCTCCAGAGGGCCGCGTTGATTACAAAGGTCAGACATTGATTTGGTCACCTTGAAACGCAAGCATATCTTGCTGCTAAGATGGATCAGTGCGCGTGCCGCCCCGGCTTGATTAATTAAGGGCCCTTTGTCCTTTAGAGGCGTGGGCGGTGTGAGCATGCATGTAGTGGAATTATTATGCGCCTTAAAATGAGTCTCTTGATTTGGCTTCAGCGCTTGACCGCCACTGCAGTCTGGAGACTGGGTATAGAACGGATGATTACGTGATTGCCATTTATGCATTCAAGTTGTCCTGCGGACTCGCGCAGTCTGTCAGTTTTGCATAATGAGCTCCAGACTGAATACATGGCATTTTCTGTGGCGTTAGTTACATGCTGGGGGACACTGTTGTCGTAATGCACCTGGTATGCAGAATGAATGCGCCCAGTCCCTTTACTGGCAGTCTGTTGGAGTTTGGGGTGGCTTATGCGCTCAAGAACAGAGTTTATAGGATGAGGAAAATTGTCCTAAAAGTAAAAGGTGTCCATGTTAGGTATGATATGATAGGTTATTTATAACGCGCTTAATACCCAGAGGTTTCTAAGCACAGACCCGGGGATCGAACCTGGGTTGCTCCGTGTCGTCTTGCTTCCAAGGCGAGCACGTTGCCCTTGAGCTATCCTCCCGAGACCATGTGCCACCTGGCTTTCGGTGGAAATCCCTAAAAGTAGAAGTGGGCATTTGGACATTTTTTGGTTTAACACAAGTGCATTTGTCTATTTGGCAGCGCCCACGGCTGCAATCAGCTGTTGTGGGATAGCTAAATGCGATGAGAACGGAGCATGTGATGCACATATTCTTACGCGCAGTGCCACAAAATTGAGCGAATGGGGCAATTTCCATTTGTGATTAGTCACTCACTAAACCACTTGGCCTCAACATAGTCAATGCAGGCACACAATGCTTGATATGTGTTACTATGGTTTACTTTGCATAGTCCCCTATGCTACTGCACTTACCCATATTATGCAAATGTCTGCTTGTTTGTGTAATCCAATGTCAGGCCATGCTGCCTCAGTGCTGCAAGGTCTTAGCATGGCAGTTCAGAGCTTTACCAATGCTGCATAAGAAAATCATTTTCTTTTTTAACAAACATCCGAATTATGAGCAGCGCACTCGGGAAGGGCCAGCAAGGTAAGACTTACAATCCTACAACCTGTTGGGGTGTCAAGAGTTGTCAGAAACATCACAAATGTTTAGTTTGGCATCACTTAATCTGCAAGTCTGAAAAAATGGGCTACACATTGCTGATGAAGCACACTAGCCCTAAATCATTCAGCCCAAACATCTCACCCATGGGGGGGGGGGGCTGCAAGTGTAGCAGAAACAAAAGGACACGAATCAAATGGGGGCTGAACGTTGTCTTCAATAAAGGAATATCCAGAGGTGACACAAAATCGAGTAAACCTGCACAAACTCTGCCATGGATCAAAAGGCTGACCGCTTATTGGCTGCGAGGTCAAGTCCTGGTGGTGGGATGAAATTCAAATGCAAAGGTTAGACAAGTCACTGGCTGCAAAGTTAGAACCATTGCGCAGTAGAATCCCGGTAGGTTTTGTCATCTGGATCTCGTGGCATTGTAGCGCAGGTCAAGGCAATGTCCACTTAGAGCATTAGGTCATGTTGCCCTCATTGCCACTATCCTTGTGATCACTGGCAGCCATAGTCCCCTCTTACACCTGCTGGTCCATGTCCTGGTAGTTGAGAATTCTACGTTTGCTTTGGATGTTGTTTTGCTGCAGTTTATAGTAAACATTCAGGGACCCTTTGAAACATCATCCACCGCACCAGAATGGCAATCGAGGGAAAGACCAGTGCCCCACACAGAGTGCGGGACATGGACAGGTGGTTTCTCTGGAGGTGGGACTCAAGTGGCATGTGGCGTAGAGGGCAGCCAATGCCTAACAGCAGAGCATTGAGAGCTTGCAATTTGCTGGAGTATTTGTGACACATTTGCAGCACGTAGTCCTCCCAGCGGATCATCTTGCCTAATACCAGCATGATGGGAAGGCCCATGAGCAGGAAGAGGGGGTCTACATGCTCCATTACATCCAGACATTTCCTGTGACCAACCTCCTTAATGACTGTGACGGTGCCATAGGTAATGTTTTACATTACAAATGTTTTACAGACATTCTTACAAAAGGCCCACAAAACGATATTGAAACTGTGCCCTACATGCTTAACTCCTGTAGAGAGGCAGGCAAACACATCATCTCTAGTGCCCACCCCTTCACCTCCATCATATTGGAAGAACAACAAAAAGGCACTGTGCATGACACCAGGTATCATCCCAATACTGCACCGAACATTTGAGAGACGTCATTCACATAGACAACCGTATCGAATGTACCCTCACACTGACGTGGTAGACAGTTGTCTGCATACACCGTTGAACATAGAAGAGCTATAAGTGAAATCTGATAAGTGCAAAGTGATATCATGAAGAGAAGATACAAGGACACACTGAAACGATACAAGAATACTTAAAGAATAAAGATGTGACTGAAATAACAAAGTAACTGAACATGCAAATTACAAAGTCACTTATATACACTGAGAAGATAAGTCCAAAGAGATGCAGTAGATGTACATACGCAGAAACGCAAGCTAGATGAGATACATAGAAGCTTGCTGCAGTAGAAAATACAACACAAGTAAAACAGCCATGATGAAAAAATGGATGTCGGTTTCATATTATAGTAAGCTAGAAACCTGAAGGAGAGAGACCAAGGTTGCATAAGCCGATAGGCACTGAAAAACAGCTTTGTGCAAAGAACAAAGAATATCTGTTTGTTTGGCTTGGGATCAAGGATGCCACAACAAGATGCAACTGAAGGTGCAAGAGGATTCTAAGAGGATAAGCTGCATACGCATTACATATTTGTAAAGGAGTAAACATTTGCAAGTGCCAAGTATCGAACAATTAAAGATGTAGAAAACATATGCAAGATGGAGCAACCAAGTCTCCAGAGGCCAAGAGGAGTAATAGCACGCAGTATAATTGAATTAAATGGCACTAAATAAAAGGTCAGAATGGACAAAATCTTGGTCTCCTCACAAGTGGTGCAAGAATGGAAACAAGGCCTGTTCAGTAAGCTCCAGACAAAGATAATAATATACCTTCACTCCCTTAAAAGTCCCCGAGAAGAGATAGTAGCTAATTGGCCAAGTGGGCAGTGGTCTGACGTTCCCCACACCTGGGTTTTGTTTTGCTTACGTGCTGCTAGCAAGCCTAATGTCCAAGATTGGGAGAGAATGCCAAACAATCATGAGGACATATGTAGCGATGAGCCATACATTGTTGTAGAAGCCAATACACTGCTGTTATTCTGCTATTAATCTGTATTATATGTAGTTGGACGTAGTTCAAGGCGAGCCTACCAGATAAGGGGCAGCCAATTGTGTTACTAACACCTAAACGAAGTATAGGTATATATGTTCCCCTAACCAATCCTTCCTTTCATTAGGTTTCCCTACTTTATTTGAGCTGCCAATAAAGTAGTATTTTGCAATATTCTTGACTGTCCGGTGAATTGGGTGTGAGATCGTGTATTGGTAATTCCAGCTAGCATTTGGAATGCGCCAGGCGAGAGAGAGACACACACACACACACTCTCACACTCACACTCACACTCACTCCGCTTCACTCACACTCACACTCACTCCGCTTCACTCACACTCACACTCACTCCGCTTCACTCACACTCACGCTCACTCCGCTTCACTCACACTCACTCCGCTTCACTCACACTCACACCGCTTCACTCACACACTCACTCACCCGCTTCACTCACACTCACTCCGCTTCACTCACTCACTCCGCTTCACTCACACACTCACTCACTCCACTTCACTCACTCACTCCGCTTCACTCACACCGCTTCACTCACACTCACTCCGCTTCACTCACTCACTCCGCCTCACTCACTCCGCTTCACTCACTCACTCACTCCGCCTTACTCACTCACTCCGCCTCACTCACTCACTCACTCACTCACTCACTCACTCACTCACTCACTCCGCCTTACTCACTCCGCTTTACTCACGGATGTAGCTTGGCAGCAAAGGAACCTTCACTCTAAACTAGAATACATTTTCCTGTACAGCAATTAAGACATTCATGTGGCATTAAGAAATCGTACTTGCACTTCAAAAACCCTGTTTCACCATAGCGCTAATTTAAAGTGGTCTACCACAATGGAAATGCTGAAAAGTTAGTCAGCACCGGAAGGTGGTGTCTGTTTTGTAAGAGGATTCAATTCAGCACTACAGCCAAGTTAACGCCTAGTCTAGAATACTGAATGAAAACCCTTATTGATATATCTTTAGGTCCAGTTCATGCGTTCTGGATGACTACCCTTGTATAACACCCCTCTCTTGGAATCCCCCTGACCCCACTGAGCCAAGAAGTAATTCTGTTTTGCAAGTTAAAAGGTTTATTTGATAATTTAAACAATAGGTATATATATCCCACTTTATAATAAATTAATAATTGAATAGCACACTTAATCTGATATGATAAAGATCAACAACGGAGAATCTGGCACTAGCACACTTCTTATAATCACTAATGAGTTGACATGAATGGATAAGGTAACACACTGGTAAATAGGAACAAAAGTATAATGTGGTAGAGGATGCTTTATGTAAGCTCAGGTGGATGCAATATTCAATGAATGCAGTACAGAAAATACTCAATATGATTTCAACCAAACAATGTAATCACTTTTCTCTGGCTATTCACTCCCCCCCTCTTTATGCAATGCAAGGGAATGGGAGGAAAGCACACAGTTCTCAGAAATGCAATCAATGTAATCAGTTCAATCCAGCAAGCTTAGACAACCGAAAACAGATAGGAGTTTTGAAATCACAGGCCCAAATTGCTTTGATATGTGCTGGCAATGAATGAGAAATATGCTGGAAACGCTTTTAATTCCCTTTCAGAGGTTCAGGGTGAGTGGTATCTAGTTAATATTAGTCCAGGCTCACACTAGCAATGATGCAGGGATAGTTAGCAGGTCAAGGAATGCGGTTCTTGGTGCGATTCAAAGCTACGATTCTAAGCTATCAGAGGAAAGTTACTGCAAGTCTCTAGCCCAAACGGTCGCGGAGATATGAGCGATTTAATAAAGGTCGTTTTTGGGTTTGCAAATTTCAAAAGCTCAAAGTGACAAGTGCAGCTTGCAACTAGAAATGACAGGTGACAGCTAGGAGGCAGTTCTACTTAGGTTAAATAGATTGAATTAGATGAATTTAAACTAAGAGATTGGTCCTGCACAGTTTTCTAGGTACTCACACTATATTCTTGAGTGAAATGGGCCTCATCACGGATCTGGTCAGGGTTTTGGACTGGACTCTGGTCTGGTCTCTCTGGGCTGGTCTCTTAGTACAGCACTGCTTTCTCTCTGGTCTGGTCTCTTAGTACAGCACTGCTTTCTCTCTGGTCTGGTCTCTTAGTTCTGGATAGATTGATGAATTTGAAGTCTGGATCTCTGGATGTTGTATGGAGGTAAGTATGGATTTTTCCGGCAGAGCGTCCCGCTGCAGATGGATTTGGAAGGTCCCTATCTGTCCTGTCTGTCTGCTTTTATGTGTTTAGAATGTGGGTGTGTTCTAGCATCACTGACCCTACCTCTCTCTCAGCTTCTAATTGGTCAAACTTCCATTTATCATTTGATTGGCGAACTAAGTTGTGTCAGAGTGATGTCAGCCATTTATGATCTCTTGAAGAACCTCCCTTATCATCTGTGCACCCAAATCTATATATGATCAAAATACATACTTCAGAGTTACACAGTTGTTTGAAATTACATATACATGGTGTGGCTGAATTTAGCCATGTCTCTGTCCAAATCTGCTCATTCTAGGAGCTTGCATTCAAAAATGGCAACTTCTAGAACCTTTTCATGTGCTAAACAACATTGGATCTTCATTAAATTTTATACAACTGTTCCTCACATATCTACCCACATACCAATGCATTTTCGTTTGTCTAGCTGAAACAGGGAGTTTGTAATATTAATAAACAATGGGGTTTTGCCCCAGAACATCACACAAATTCGAGTTTAGTCTTGAATTAAAGGTACATTTTTTAAATTAAAGCTCTCAAAGTTATACATTTCTGTCATTTGATTACAAAGAGTTATCAGTGTTTTTGTAAAATATATATTTTACTTCCAATTCAGTCCTCAGAGTGTTGAAGTCCGCCTCCAAGACTTGGGTGGGTCAGTCCTCTGGGCAGGCAGGGCTTTGTTGACATTAAACAGACAAAATTAACATATTCCTTTCAGAGGAAAGGGTCCTTTGTGTGGTCTCTGGGAAGCTCCCAGCCAGTCTGCCTTCTATCAATCAAGAGGTCATGTGAGATTCTAACTCCTGGTGTGAAGCTCTTGAGGTGATAGGGTTTCCCAGGCTTCAGGCCTCTGGGAACAGCATGTGGCTAATTTTTAATTAAAATGCGGCCTTTGAAGTCAGCTGAGTCAAATCCCTTTGTCAGCAACTGCACTCAAATCTCCTGTCAGAGTTTAGACCGCCAGCGCCCCCTTGAGGATTTTGTTGGTACTGCATGCAATTTTGGGATTTTCTTGGATTAATGCATTCTAAACAGGAATGGTTCTTACATGGTAGTAATCCTTGCTTAACATTGTTTTGATGGGGCTCCTTATAGTAAGATGGTTATGTGGAACCCCACAAAAAGGGTTGAATCTTTAAAGTGGTCCAATGAGTCACGATTTCAGCAACTTTTTGACATCAGTAACAGTGGATTTTGTTAACAAAGACCTTTCTTTACACTGGTGGGTGGCAAGTTAAGTAACCATTTTGGTGTGCGCACAACTGCGCAGCTCTCCTGGATTCTGGGATGAAATGATGGGCGGCGACAGCGCATCCCCATCTTTACCCACTCCAACGATTTATTTTTGTTCTGGGGCAAAATGATGGGCAGCGACAGCTTAATCCCCACATTCACCCCGTCTAATGATTCCACATGGGTCAAAACCCTCCACAAACCCCCCCGCCCGACTGCGCTTTGACTTGAGTCGAGGGGGAGTCGGTTGCAAGGGAGGTTTTGAACCCTGGCGCTGGTATGTCCCCATTATCTTCTTCCAATTCTGTAGATGGCACAGTTCAGCATCTTTTCCTCCATCTGGTACTGATCGATCAGTTCTCCTCGCCGGTCCTGATGGGAATATTGGGCGGTACCCCGAGCCCATTGCGTCTCTGCTCCCGGTCTCCGGATCGTCCTCCTTGGCCCGTCTCCAGGTCTTCTTTCTCCTAGGACGACAAAGGAAGAGCGGCAATACCTACTCATAGACGTTTTTCCACCACTGTTGAGATAGTGGGGCAGCATATGCATTTCATCATCACGAAACATTACATTCTTATTTTGATAAAAAACAGTATAACTAAGAGACAGTTTCATGCAAATCACAATATTTTAGAGACTAGATGTGGTATGTTTTATGATTGGAACTGAATTAGTCTGAGACAGTACCCGCTAGGATTCCAGAGGATTCCTCCAGTTGTTGCAGAGTGTGCCTGGGATGGCAACACTTTAACTGGTTTATGTGGACCCACTTGTCTTCCCCCTCTGCCGAACCGCCTTTGGGGATGTGGATTTTGTAGGCCACAGGTGAGATCTTGTCGATGATCTCAAAGGGTCCTTTCCATGTAGGCAAAAATTTGCGCTGCTTGGCCTGGTTCCTTTGGAAGTTGTATAGATAGACCCGGTCCCCCACCTGATATTCCTTCCTGGAAGTTTTCAGGTCATAGTGGGTCTTCATGCTATCAGCTGATCTTTCTAGATTCCGCTGAGCATAAGCAAAAGCATGTTGGAGGTGTTTCCTTAAATTCTCTACATACTCATGAGTAGTGGAGGCATTTATCAGTGTCTGCTCCTGGGTCCTGTAGAGCAAATGCTGAGGAAGCTCCATCTTGCGCCCAGTCATCAACTCAAATGATGACATTTTGGTTGCAGATGAAGGGGTAGATCTGATGGCCATTAGGACCAGAGGTAATCGGATATCCCAACTTGGCCCAGAATCTGCCACAAACTTCTTTAATATGCTCACAATTGTCCGGTTATATCTCTCTACTGCCCCAGAAGAAGCTGGTCTATAAGCAATATGCAGCTTTCTCTTGACCCCCAGTATCTCCCACATCTTTGTCATTACTTCACTGGTGAAGTGGCTACCTCTGTCTGACTCAATCCTTTGAGGTAGACCAAAACGGGAAAAGATGTGGTTAATCATCAAGGCAGCTGCAGTTTCTGCCTTGCAATTTGGGGCTGGGAGACATTCCACCCACTTGGTAAACAAGCATGTGACGGTCAACATGTACTTATTCCCCCTAGCCGAGCGAACCACGGGGCCTACAAAGTCGATTTGTAAATCTGACCATGGCAGTGTCATTCCCCGCTTTTGTAAAGGTGCCCGGTGTGTGAGGGATGTCGGCTGAAATTGTGCACACACAAGACAACCCTTCAAATATTGGTTGAGGTCCTGGCCCATGTGTGGCCAGTATGCAACCTCTCTTAAGATTTCCAATGTTGTGTGAAACCCCCTATGACCGGCGGTGGCCGCATCATGGGCGTGACTTAACATCAGGCTTCGGAATGAGGTAGGAACCACCCACTGATCGTGGCCAGCTTTGGATTTCCTTACCAGCAAACCGTCTTGGATTCGGAACATTTTTGGACATTTCATCAACACTCTTAGGTCCTCTTTCCCAATGTAATCGGTATCCGTCAGGGGAAAGTTCTCAGGGTCCTCAAGGTGCTGGTAAATTTTACCAATTATTGGATCCCCCTTCTGAGCAGTAATCAAATCAGCATCAGGGGTCTCCTTACTCCATTGTGCAATTGAAAGGTCGTTGTGAGCATTTGTCTGGGACCTAGTGATAGCAGTGACCTGGATTTCCCCCAACAGGGACTCAATCTCAATTAGATCCCCTTGGATGGCCCCGGTTTTGGCCAGCTGATCAGCTAAGTCATTTCCAGTTTTGTCTGGTCCCTCTACTTTGGAATGACCCTTGATCTTTTTCCAATAGATGGTCATCTCATTTGAGGTGACCAGATCATCAATGTTTTGGATCAACTTCCAATGTTTCAAGGGTTTGTTGTTAGCACATAACATGCCTCTGGTTTTCCAATTAACCAGGTGCTCCACGAACCCGTTCCGTACATAATCCGAATCTGTGATTATGACTAGTTCGTGGAGTTGATGCTGGACAGCAGTGAGGATGGCCTGATGCACAGCCATCAATTCTGCCACCTGACTACTTCGGGGACCAATTTTGTATCCAGCGGAGGGTTCTGGGGACTCATTCACCCATGCATTCCCTACGCCGGCCACCAGTTCTTTCTCCCCGTTGTTGTCAACATGGTAAGAGCATCCATCCACATAGACAGTGGGCATTCCCTCACACTTGTCTTCTTCAAAGACTTTGTGGGGGGAATTAAGGTATGCCTCCATGTTGTCCTTTATTTTTAGACTTTCGTCCTCGAGACAGTTTTCTCTGGCACAATCATGCAAGTCAGCCAGACCTTGCGCGAGGGGACTCTTCTTGTTTTGGCCATATCTGACCTCCACAGGAAAGCCTTGCATTGCCAGAATCCAGGAAGTAATTCGGGAATTACTCACATTTCCGGCCCGGATTCTGTCACTTTGGAGATATTGCAGAGGCTGGTGTGGAGTCTCCACTATGATGTGTTCCCCCTGGATAAACGGGCGGTAATTCTTCAATGCCCACACCGTTGCCAGGAGTGCCTTCTCACAATCGTTGAATTTTTCCTCCACAGAGGATAAAGTTTTGCTCGCATAGGAGATTACTTTATTGACCTTGTCATGCTTTTGGTATAATACTGCCGTCAAGCACGTATTAGAGAACCCCGTCTCCAGGAAGAACTCCTTGTTTCTGACAGGGTAAGCTAGGCAAGGCGCTTGTGAGAGGCTTCTTTTGAGTTGTTTTACCGCCTCGGCTTGTTCTGGACCCCATTCCCACTTGACCCCCCCCTTCAGGAGATGAATCAGGGGTCTGGTGATCTCTGCGTAGCCCTCAATGAACTTTCTGCTGTAATTAGTCAGTCCAAGGAGGCTCCTTAGTTCCCGCAGAGTTGTGGGGTCTTTCAGTTTCTGAAGTGCTTCCACTTTCTTTTCCTGGGGACAGAGACCCTGAGGAGTAATCTCATGCCCCAAGAAATTAACACGGGTTCTACACCACTGTGCTTTCTGAAAGGAAAGTTTTGCTCCGGCAGCCCTCAACTGTGTCAGCACATAACGGATCTCCGCTATGTGTTCCTCCACAGATGAACTTTTGATGAGGACATCATCTACATAAGCCAGGTTACCCCTTGCACCCAAGTCAGGCATGGCCTTGTGTAGAAAAATGTTGAATTCATTGCCGGAGTTGAGGTATCCGAAGGGAGTCCGGGTCCAGGTGTACTGCTGGCCCCCAAAGGTAAAAGCCAGTTTGTATTGGTCCTCCCTACTGACAGGCACGGTCCAGTATCCATTGGTCAGGTCTATTGCAGTGAATACCTGTGACCCCTGGATCTGGGCCAGACCTTGGTCAATGTAGGGCAGAGGCCATCGGGAAGTATGGACCCGTTTGTTGAGCTCCCTAAGGTCGGCGCAGAGTCTCCACTGGCCGTTTGGCTTCAATATTCCCAGCACCGGATTATTGAAGGTGCTGTGGACTGGACGGATTATTCCCCGGGACTCAAGGTTCTTAATTATTTCAGTAAGGGACTCCATTGATGCGAGAGGCAAGCGATATTGCTTCACAAACACAGGAGTCATGCCAGGGTCCGTGGGGATTGTTGTTGTGTGGATGTCAGTGCGACCACAGTCATATGAGTCTACCGCAAAGAGATCTTGGAAATCCAAGAAAACTTGTTTCAACTTTTGCTTTTGTTCCAGAGTCACACAGGCATCAGCTAGGTTGACTCTCTCTTCCACCATCTGCCTGAAGCCTGGAAAGACTTCTGGTTTGGCTATCTCAGCGGCCTCCTCCAACTGGGTGGAGAAGTCCCTGGTCAGAGTGCTGATTTGGACCGGAGGCTTCAGGTGGGAAAGGCAGCCCTCATGTACCTGGAAAATCACCTCATCCCTCCTGAAGTCACAAGTCACATCTTCCTTACCATAGGGGCAGGAAGTGTACACCAGGAAGTTCCCCCCATGCCGGGTAAAAATCCTGTCTGGTGTTGTATTGTCATCACTGTCACTGTCAAAACAGTCCTTGGGGATTGGTCCTAACAGTTCGTTACCTAAATCCATGGAAAAATGTCGGTCATCAACCGCCATTCCAATAATGGTGCCTGCGGCTAGAGTAACACTCTTTAAGTCGCTGTTATCCACCTCTATTGGAATGGTGTCATGTTCTAGGTTGACTAATGGAGTTGGGTTTACCCCCAACCCTTGCTGTTGGAGAGAAGCATTTAGATGTATGTAAGCATCAGGGTTTTTCAACTCTTGTCCCCTTTTAACTTTCACTTCCAGGGAGAATTGTCGGGTCCTTTCTGGGATGGTGACTTCCTCTTTGATCTGAATTTCAACTGCATAAGGTAGCAATTGAGCTGACCTAAATGCTTTTTCTGGATCATCAAAGCCCATGGGATTATCCGCTAATCGGGACCAAGCTTTGAAGTTTATTAGGTCCAAACTAATGGCAAAGCGATTGAGAATGTCACTGCCTAAGTAAAAGGCGGCAGTGACGTCTCGCACGACCCAACAATTGTGGACTATGCTCTTGTTGCCAATGGAGATTTTGAGCATACACCTGCTTGGCAGGAGATGTTTGGAATTAGGTACTTCCAGGTCCATTTCCCATTTGTCTATCAGTTTGAAGGTGGGAATGGCTGGATCTTTTGGGAGTTGGCGGAACATGGCTTCGCTGATGAAGCTCTTACCGTTGTTCACACACACTCGAGCGAGAACAGAGTCCTTCCCATCATTTAACTGAACAGGGATGAACAACTGCTCTCCTATTTGCTGAATATCAGCCAGACTTTGAGCTGATTTCACATCTTTCTGGACTATAGGAGTGGGAGTTTCAGATTGTGGATTAGTATAGAATTTCAGAGTGTTTCCTTCCAGCGTGGAATACCACTTTAGACTGGAAGGAAGGTTGATTTTCAGAAATAGAGAGGACCCCCCATCACCAGTCTGTTGTCCTACTGCTATGACTGTCACGTCTGGAATTTGGTTGTTCTGGAAGTGAAATTCTACTTGGTCAGATTTTTGTTCAACCATGTGGCAGGTGCTGTTTAAACTAACATGGTTGACACTCTGTTTTAATTTTATCGGTCGGCTAGTCTGGGTCCAGAGGACCTTGTTTACACAATCTATTAGGGGTGACAACCTTCTCAGGAGGTCATTCCCTAGTAAACAAGGGGTGCCCTCCGGGGTCACAACTATGACCGGTAGTTTCAACTTGTGTTGCCCGATCTTAATGTCCAAGTCTGCAGTCCCCTCAACGGGAATTTCCTTCCCGTCAAAGTTCTGGAGTTGTCCAGGAAGTGAGGTGAGAGGAATTTGGTAATTCTCTCCCCTTCCTGCATTCAGTTCATCAAAGGCCCTTCTGGACAGAAGGGTAGCTTGAGATCCAGTGTCCACCAGTGCCGAGATTGTACCCTGCCCCTGTACTTGTACCGGGGCATAATATCTTCCCTCCTTCTCCTCAAGGGGGCACAGATAATGTACATTTTTGGACAACTGGTGGGCTAACTTTCTGGTTTTGGACATCGCTAGAGGAGAATTTTGGGCAGAATTCTGTGGAGAGCCTTGGGAATCTGAAAGAAAAAGTTGGCAACTGGAGATCAGAGCCATTGTGGGTTCCCCTGGTTCCGGTTCTGGGCCGCCCCCCCCTTTTTGGAGGCAGTCCCCAGGATGGGTTTGAACCAGGGGATTTTCTTGCTGTTGGTTCTGGGATGAGATGGTGGGCGGCGGTAGCTCAGTCTCCACATCTCCCCAGTCTGGATTTGCATCCCTAGGGACCCATTTTTCTTTGGGAGGAGTTCTCCCCTCTCTGAAGGAGAAGATCCTTTTCCCAGGATCCTCTGAGGATCCCTCTCCCTCAAATTGGAAGACCTGTACCTCCTCCTCAAACTGAGTCTGTTTGGGTCTTTTGTTTCTCCTACCCCCCCTCTGCTCCTTAGGAGGCAGACTTTCAGGGGCAAGAGATTTCGTTTCCGGTTCCTGGGTTTCCAGGGGCTGTTTACAAGTGAGGAAGGAAGCTTCCTCCAAGGCTTTACACCCCCCTTCCCTTTGTGCCTCCTCCCTGGGAACCGGTGAGTTATCGAGGTGCTGCCCCCGTCATTGTTCTGGAGCACCAGGTCCAGAGTTGGGTGCGTTCTGCGCCGGCACGCCCATCTGAGGGTTCTGCTGAGCCCTCAGTATGTGACCCATATCCCGCGCCATGTTTTGAACCTGGCGCTCTAACTGGGAAACCCGCTCAGGCTGATACGGGGCCCTGTTTTCTCCCCTGGGCTGATCCCGGGAAGGGTAGCTGTCCCTTCTCTGGTAATACCCCGGGTTGGGAAGATTTGGGTACCCCTCCACCCTTGGCCTCCCCTCTCCCGGATTCAGTGGTCTGGGCTCAGGGAATTGGGGAAAGAAGGATGGATGATTTTGGGGTTGGAAGTCGGGTGGATATCTGGGGAAAAAGTTCTGCCCAGGGTTTGGTAAATTTCTGCCCTCCGGTGGGAAGTTTGGAGGGAAGTTCCCTGGGTTAGGTGCTTGGCTGGATCCCCCCCCTTGGGCTGGAGGAGTCCACACATAACCCAGGATGGGTCTGTTACCTTTGTAGCGAGGACTTACATAGTCAGGAGAGCGAGGGACCCCATTTGTGGGGCTGCCTCCCTGGCTCCCTGTCTGTGACTGGCCCGAGGACCTTCTGGGCCTAGCATTATTAGGTGCAGGTAGGTTTTTAGGCCCCCCCATCTCCAGATCCAAAACGGGGGTGACCTTTACCTCTGCCACCTTGACAGCAGCAGGGGTGCTGTTGGCTTTGGGGTTTTTCTGGGCATTGCTTTTATTTTCTATGGGCTTCTGCACCTCATAGATCCGGGTAGCCTGTTCAATGACCCAGTCTAAAGATCTTTTCTCATGAAAATCTCTCACGAGCTGGGTCATTATATATTTGGGCAAGGCATGGAAAAACGTATTGACAAACTCTCTACTATCTGTGCGCACCCTTCTGGTGGTTTGCGCAAAAGCACGCTTTAACTCCTGCACAAATTCTCGTGGGGCCTGATCCTCCCCACATTGCAAATTGTAGGCCGCCTTGCGAGCCTCTTGAGGATTTCTGTGAACAGAAAAATGTTTCAGGATGGCCGCCTTATATGTGGACCATCTTAAATGATTTTGGTCCTCCAGCCCCGCAAAGAAACTGGAGTATTCCGGGGAGAATGTCCACTTTACATATTGAATACAGCTTTGGCTGTCCTTCAAATGGAAAGTCTCCATCATTTGTTCAAACAACTCTAAGTGCTCCCAAACAGAATACTTAGCGTTCTTATGGTAAGGCGTGATGACGCTCCTGATCGCCTTAATCTGCTTTAAGGGGTCCTTAAGCAAGGCCCTTTTTGCCTTATTGGCCTTTTTGGTTCGGGTAACCCTTGTCCATTCTTCCTCGGACTCAGAGGCACTGCTCCCAGAGGTTCCCGTCTGTTCTTCCAGGTTTTCCCGGATTCTGCGAGCCTGGGAATGGCTGGCAGAATGTGGGGACCTGGTCTCCTGTGTCCTGCGCAGTTCAGAGGAGTCTTCAGATTCCTCCTTGCTGCCAGGATTTGATGGGTACCCCCTCCACTGACCTAACTTGGCAGAGGTTTTCAGGATGCCCTTAATGGGCCTACTCTCCTGGGGTTCCCCATTGAACTGTACTGTACTTGGGTGCCCATACCCGGATGCCCACCCCTCCATTCCTGAGTGGTACTGGCCTATGAGCCCCATACTCTTAGCTGGATAGTGATCTGCCATCCCTGCGGCCCTGTGCTCATGTGCGCCAGGGGACATGGGGGTGGTAGAGTCCAGGGACTGGGGGAGATGAAGGCCCCTGGTGTTAGGGCTCCTGCGGTTATGGTCAGGAATCTCTCTTTCCCAGCGGACCTCATCTCTATCCGCCCCTGCTCCCTGTTGCAATGCAAGAGCCTGCATTTGTGCTTTCAGTTCCTCTGTTAAGGCCTTACTCGACTCTATCAGTTTCTCCTGCATCGCTACCTGTTGCTGGAGCCTATCATTGTGTTGACAGAGGGCCTCATTCTCCCTCTGTGCTTCCTGGTTGGTCCTGGAGAACTGGGCCAGTCTTTGCTGCAGGAGGTTTACCTCCTGGGCAATGTCCCTATTGGCCTGCTCCTTTCTTGCTAGAGCATCTTCCACCCTTCTGGTGTGCTCTACCAAGTTCTGGTTTTCTTTTTGGAGATCACCCAGCCCCTGGTGGGCCAGGTGATTTTCTTCCATTTTTCTTTTTAAATGGCAGACTTCCTGGCCTAAGGCGTCTCTTTCCTGACTAAGAGCCTGCATTTGTGCCGCCAGGTCGTCCCTTTGCCTTTGGAAGGCACCAGCTTTCTGGCGCTCCTCATCAAACTCTGCCTGGGTATCCAGGTCTTTCAAGATCAGCTTGTTGCTCTCTACCTTCACTCTATCTAGATGACTTTGCAGGGTGGCTACCTGCTCCGTGCATGCCCTGTTAAAGTCTAACTGTTGCTCCAGCTTTTTCTGGCTTTGCAGTAGGGAGTCCAAACCTTCTTGGTGTTCCTTCTGCAAGGCCAGAAATCTGGTATCCTGTTCTGACTTTTCCTTTTGCAGCACATCCATATCCTCCTTCATTTTAGTGATGTACAGTCTGCTGTCATTTTCTGACTCCTGGCTCCTCTGCAGCCTCTGCTCAGAAGAGTCCAGATCAGATTGGACCTTCTGTAATGCCATCTGTTGCCTATTTGCCAGATTTTGGCTTTCAGCACATCTATCCTGCATGTCTCCCATATATAGGTACAGGTATGCTGCTATCCTGGCAATCTTATTATGTTCCTCTTTGGCTTTAGGAGCCATATATAGTTCACTCAGGGCCACATGTAAGGGACCCTGATCTCTATATATATCTGACCCTGTTTCAGTGACCTGTTGTGTGATGGCCTGCAACCACACATCCTGGCCCTGTTCGGTCCATTCACCTCTCACAAATAGCTTATGCAAGAGGTGCTCTCTGGCTATTTTCATGTCTACTAAGGTCGTCATTCTAGAGATTGGTCTCTGTCCTGACTTACAGAAGTTAGTATTTTATTTTTGCAGAACAGAACTTTTCTTGGAGTGTCCCTTTTGAGGAATGCTTCACAGCGTAATGCAGCGTGGTGATCCGACCGGGTGTATGTATCCCGTCAGTTAGCACACTGTATTAAGCTGCACAACTGGTAAATCTAACCCAACGTCTCGGCTCGAGCCCCCACTTTGTAAGAGGATTCAATTCAGCACTACAGCCAAGTTAACGCCTAGTCTAGAATACTGAATGAAAACCCTTATTGATATATCTTTAGGTCCAGTTCATGCGTTCTGGATGACTACCCTTGTATAACACCCCTCTCTTGGAATCCCCCTGACCCCACTGAGCCAAGAAGTAATTCTGTTTTGCAAGTTAAAAGGTTTATTTGATAATTTAAACAATAGGTATATATATCCCACTTTATAATAAATTAATAATTGAATAGCACACTTAATCTGATATGATAAAGATCAACAACGGAGAATCTGGCACTAGCACACTTCTTATAATCACTAATGAGTTGACATGAATGGATAAGGTAACACACTGGTAAATAGGAACAAAAGTATAATGTGGTAGAGGATGCTTTATGTAAGCTCAGGTGGATGCAATATTCAATGAATGCAGTACAGAAAATACTCAATATGATTTCAACCAAACAATGTAATCACTTTTCTCTGGCTATTCACTCCCCCCCTCTTTATGCAATGCAAGGGAATGGGAGGAAAGCACACAGTTCTCAGAAATGCAATCAATGTAATCAGTTCAATCCAGCAAGCTTAGACAACCGAAAACAGATAGGAGTTTTGAAATCACAGGCCCAAATTGCTTTGATATGTGCTGGCAATGAATGAGAAATATGCTGGAAACGCTTTTAATTCCCTTTCAGAGGTTCAGGGTGAGTGGTATCTAGTTAATATTAGTCCAGGCTCACACTAGCAATGATGCAGGGATAGTTAGCAGGTCAAACGAATTTCTGGCAAATGGAAGGCAAGCAGCAGCAGTTTTTACATGTGGAGAAATTTGCAAATCGCGGTAAAATTCGCGGATGCGTGTTCCGCGATTGCGGTAAAACTATAAGGGGTAGGAATGCGGTTCTTGGTGCGATTCAAAGCTACGATTCTAAGCTATCAGAGGAAAGTTACTGCAAGTCTCTAGCCCAAACGGTCGCGGAGATATGAGCGATTTAATAAAGGTCGTTTTTGGGTTTGCAAATTTCAAAAGCTCAAAGTGACAAGTGCAGCTTGCAACTAGAAATGACAGGTGACAGCTAGGAGGCAGTTCTACTTAGGTTAAATAGATTGAATTAGATGAATTTAAACTAAGAGATTGGTCCTGCACAGTTTTCTAGGTACTCACACTATATTCTTGAGTGAAATGGGCCTCATCACGGATCTGGTCAGGGTTTTGGACTGGACTCTGGTCTGGTCTCTCTGGTCTGGTCTCTTAGTACAGCACTGCTTTCTCTCTGGTCTGGTCTCTTAGTACAGCACTGCTTTCTCTCTGGTCTGGTCTCTTAGTTCTGGATAGATTGATGAATTTGAAGTCTGGATCTCTGGATGTTGTATGGAGGTAAGTATGGATTTTTCCGGCAGAGCGTCCCGCTGCAGATGGATTTGGAAGGTCCCTATCTGTCCTGTCTGTCTGCTTTTATGTGTTTAGAATGTGGGTGTGTTCTAGCATCACTGACCCTACCTCTCTCTCAGCTTCTAATTGGTCAAACTTCCATTTATCATTTGATTGGCGAACTAAGTTGTGTCAGAGTGATGTCAGCCATTTATGATCTCTTGAAGAACCTCCCTTATCATCTGTGCACCCAAATCTATATATGATCAAAATACATACTTCAGAGTTACACAGTTGTTTGAAATTACATATACATGGTGTGGCTGAATTTAGCCATGTCTCTGTCCAAATCTGCTCATTCTAGGAGCTTGCATTCAAAAATGGCAACTTCTAGAACCTTTTCATGTGCTAAACAACATTGGATCTTCATTAAATTTTATACAACTGTTCCTCACATATCTACCCACATACCAATGCATTTTCGTTTGTCTAGCTGAAACAGGGAGTTTGTAATATTAATAAACAATGGGGTTTTGCCCCAGAACATCACACAAATTCGAGTTTAGTCTTGAATTAAAGGTACATTTTTTAAATTAAAGCTCTCAAAGTTATACATTTCTGTCATTTGATTACAAAGAGTTATCAGTGTTTTTGTAAAATATATATTTTACTTCCAATTCAGTCCTCAGAGTGTTGAAGTCCGCCTCCAAGACTTGGGTGGGTCAGTCCTCTGGGCAGGCAGGGCTTTGTTGACATTAAACAGACAAAATTAACATATTCCTTTCAGAGGAAAGGGTCCTTTGTGTGGTCTCTGGGAAGCTCCCAGCCAGTCTGCCTTCTATCAATCAAGAGGTCATGTGAGATTCTAACTCCTGGTGTGAAGCTCTTGAGGTGATAGGGTTTCCCAGGCTTCAGGCCTCTGGGAACAGCATGTGGCTAATTTTTAATTAAAATGCGGCCTTTGAAGTCAGCTGAGTCAAATCCCTTTGTCAGCAACTGCACTCAAATCTCCTGTCAGAGTTTAGACCGCCAGCGCCCCCTTGAGGATTTTGTTGGTACTGCATGCAATTTTGGGATTTTCTTGGATTAATGCATTCTAAACAGGAATGGTTCTTACATGGTAGTAAATCCTTGCTTAACATTGTTTTGATGGGGCTCCTTATAGTAAGATGGTTATGTGGAACCCCACAAAAAGGGTTGAATCTTTAAAGTGGTCCAATGAGTCACGATTTCAGCAACTTTTTGACATCAGTAACAGTGGATTTTGTTAACAAAGACCTTTCTTTACACTGGTGGGTGGCAAGTTAAGTAACCATTTTGGTGTGCGCACAACTGCGCAGCTCTCCTGGATTCTGGGATGAAATGATGGGCGGCGACAGCGCATCCCCATCTTTACCCACTCCAACGATTTATTTTTGTTCTGGGGCAAAATGATGGGCAGCGACAGCTTAATCCCCACATTCACCCCGTCTAATGATTCCACATGGGTCAAAACCCTCCACAGTTTAGAAAATGTGATGTTGGGGTAAAGTGTCACATCGCGGCAGAGATGGCGGGTAAGGAATCACTGGCGAGACAGTCCGTCATTGATTTTCTTGCTCGGCGATCCCTGCGCCGTCCTGGACGTACCACCGCTTCCGGGTTACGTGCGCGTTGCAACGTTCCGGGTTCGTTCCTGTGTTGCTGCCGCTCCCGTGGTTGTTTTCCGCTAGCATTTTTTCTCGTCTTTCTTGCCTTGCTAGGGATACTCTGCCTTTCCCTTGATTCTAGTTAGTTTTTCCCTTCTTTCCTCCCTGTTTTTCTACCAACCTTTCTTTTCCTTTTTTCCTCCTCCTTTTTTCTGTCCTCTGCTGCTCTAGTCCTTTTTACCTTATTTTATCCTCCTGGACTGTTTCCTTCCATTCTTCCTTATTTTCTTTCTTCCTTGGTTTGCTTCCGGATTTCCTTTGAAGCAACCTTGTTCCTTGCTTGGATCTGCTGGTTCACTGACCCGTGCCTGCTCACCGGACTGCCTTTGCTACTCCCTTGTACCTTGCTGGATCTACTGTTTACAGTCCCGTGTTTACCTACCGAACTGCCTTGGTGTTCCACTGGTAACTCGCTGTGCTTCTGGTCCCAACCTGTGCCGGTTGGTTGGTCGACTCTTCCACCACCTACCATTCTCCAGCGCCTCAGTCTGCTTCGCCAATTCTACCAGAAGGAAGTCTTTAGGGGTTTTTTGTGCCTTTGGCTTTTTCCCCTGGGTGGCGCTCCCGGTGGGAACGCCCCCGTTGCCCCTATCTTAGTGGCACGGTGGCATCCTATCGAGGGCGCCCTTATCTTCATAAAAAAAAGGAGAAGCCTTCAAGACACAAGGAAGGAAAACTTAAGAAGATAGCGGAAGGTGAGGAGTTGGGGGAAGGGGGTGAATCTGCTTTTTCATCTGAAGAAGAAGATATAACCGACGTTAGTGACATAAAGTGATGTTTTGGGGCACCGAAAAGTGATGTCTGTATAGGAACCTACGTTATAACGTGGCACCAGGTGGTTGCCTGTTTAGCTAGAACCAAGACATAGGACACCGGGAAGTGTGTCAGGGGGTTAGAAACAGGTGTCTTAGTGTAAAGATACCTGTCCTCCCCTATCCCCTCTCTTCTTCCCTCTACACCTTTGCAGGACGCACCTCAGCCTTGTACCCCTCCCCGGAAGGTCTTCAAGGCTGGCAACCTTCTTCATCTTGCCACTCTCAACCCTCGCTCTGCTGTCAAACACTCCTCTGACATCTGCCACCTCCTGGAAGAACTTGACCTTTATGTCCTCGGTCTTACTGAGACCTGGTTCACCACCAGCTCTGTCACGAGTTTTGACACACTCCTCCCTGGTGGTTATAAGATTCTCTCAGCACCCAGATCCACCCGGCCCGGAGGGGGTGTTGCTCTGATCTTCCCTGAGTGGATTGCTACTTCTATCATCCCCACTCAAAACTATTCCTCTTTCGAATGCCTCGTCTGTAGGCTCTCTCTCTCTCCCAGCTACTCCCTTACTATTGCTATGCTCTATCGCCCCCCTGGCCAGGTCACCTCTTTTCTCTCTGAGTGGGCAGATCTCCCCTCAGCCCTCTTGGCCTCTACCTCTCAACTCGTCCTCCTTGGGGACCTCAACATCACTCTCGATTCTCTCCTTTCTCCATCTACACTCTTTCGCGACCTCTGCAATTCACTCTCCCTCTCTATCCTTCCCTCCGGCCCTACTCACTCTGCTGGCCATACACTTGATGTCTTGATTTCCTCTGGCCTTCTCCTTTCTACCCCCCTCATCACTCCTCTCTCCTGGAGCGACCACTCCCTTCTATCCTCTTTTCTTCCCATCTCCTCCCCTCCAGCCAAGCCTGCCCTAACACTGCCACCCACCTTCTCGGACATCCGACCCATGAAGCGTGCGTCAGTCGAGGCTTTAGATGCATCCTTCTCCCCCCCCTCCTCCACTTCAGGCTGACTCTCACCCTGACTCTGCCCTTTCCCTGCTTTACTCCTCTATTACTGCTACCCTTGATGCTCTTGCCCCTGTCATGAGGATCCGCCTTAAGCCCAAAGCTAAGTGTAACACTTGGTTTGACTCTGACCTATCTTCACTTAAACGTAAGTGTGGGGCGGCTGAGAGGAAATGGAGGGCCTCTTGCTCATCCCCTGACAAACTGACCTGTCGCCTGCTCCAAAGGCAATATTGCCTCTCTGTACAAACCAAGAAACAAGCTCATATTCAAGCCGGGGTTTCTGCAGCATCTAACAACTCGGCCAAACTCTTTAAAATCTGCAAGGAGCTGGCCAACCCTGCCGCAGTATCCACCTCTCCTCTCGCCTCTCAGGCCCTTTGCAATGACATTGCCTCACACTTTATCTGTAAAACTAAGGACATCCTGTCCACACTCTCCTCCTCTCCTTCTCCCTTCCTCTCCCCTCCTCTGCCTGCTGATCCTCCCCCTGATTCCCCTCCCCCCTCTTTCTCCGCCTTTCCTCTTTTCTCCCCTGATGAGGTTGCCAGACAAGTCCGATCTATGAAAGCCTCATCAAAACAGGTTCATCCCTGTTCCTCCAAAACCATTAAGGACCACATTGACACCCTTGCACCTGCCCTTGCAGACTTCTGCAACCTCACCTTTGCCTCTGGTTCTTTCCCCTCCCCCATTGTGCATCATCTACTCAAGAAACCCTCAGCTGATCCCTCCTGTCCAGCCAGCTAACTATCGCCCCATTTCCATCACCCCCTTTCAGGGTAAGCTCCTGGAAAAGCTTGCAATCTCTCATCTCAACCTTCATTCTGACTCTGTCAGCTCACTCCATGACCACCAATCTGGCTTCAGAGCTTCCAGAAGTACGGAAACTGCTCTCCTGAACATCCGTGAAGATCTGCTCTCCAACCTTGACTCTAACATCCCCTCTGTCCTTATCCTACTTGATCTCTCCTCCGCCTTCGATACGGTTAACCACACCATCCTGCTCAATCGTCTCTGTGACAACCTTGGCATCACTGATCAGGCTCTGGCTTGGCTTACCTCCTTTCTCTCTGATCGACCCTCCCAGGTACAACTTGGGTCTTTCCTCTATCTCCCTCTCTACCTGTGGTGTTCCTCAGGGGTCTAATCCCTCGCCCTGGCTCTTCAATCAATACTTGGCAACCCTTGCCTACTGCATTTCCATCTTCTGATCCAAATTCCAATGCTATGCTGATGACACACAACTTATTTTCAGGCTTCTCTCTGCCACCTCCTCTCCCTCATCTGACTGTCTAATCACGATTCAAAATTGGTGTGCCGCCAATGATATCAGTTTAAATGCTAATAAAACTGAGATCCTCCTCATCGGCCTGCCGCTCTTGGCCCTCCTCCTGCACCTACCTGCGAAGCAAAGAATCTCGGGGTCATCTTTGATTCCACACTTTCCTTCTCCTCACGTATCTCTGAAGTCTCAAAAAATCTAACTTCTTACTACACCTGCTCAGAGGTACCTTTCCCTTCCCCTCCTTCCCACAGAAGCTCACTGTCTCCCAAGCTCTGATTCTCTCTAAGCTGGACTACTGTAACAGCCTCTTTCTAAAGCTACCCGCCTCCACCCTCCGCCCTCTACAGCTAATCCAGAACAGAACTGCGAAACTTGTCCTTGGCCTCAAGCCCTGGGATCGTATCTCTCCAGCACTGAAATCCCTACATTGGCTCCCAGTGGATGCAAGGATTACATTTAAAACCGTCTGCATTGTCCACAAGGCATTCTGGGGCCTGGGCCCAAAATACCTTCAACTATCCCTACGTAAATACCTCCCTTCTCGAGCCCTTCGCTCCTCTACTTCTAACTCCCTCAGGGTCAGCCGCCTTTCTAAGAAACGTGCAGGGGGCAGATCTCTGTCCTCGGCCAGAGCCTCCCTTTGGAACGGCCTCCCTGTCACCCTGAAACTGGAGGAAAACCATCTACGATTCCGGAAGCTCCTTAAGACCTTCCTCTTCGCCTCTGCCTTTGACACTCTCCTCCCCTGCTGATCTGCCTTCTCTTTTCAGCACTGCCTCACCTGCCAACGGGCCCCCTTGGCCCAGTCACCTATCCTCTGGCACTGCCTCTGCACTGGGGCCCGTTATCTGTACCCTCACAGGTCCCCCCCACGTCTCTCCTGCACTTATCAGATGTTACCCAATCTGACTTGACCTGCACTGCACCCTTCACTGGCTGCCCTTATCTCTGCTCTTATCACCTTATTTACCTATTTATCCACTAACTTATTTTGTCTTATGCCTTGCACTTCTTTGCCCCCCTCCCTTTTCTGTTGCACTTTCCCCCTTTCCCTTTCCCATGCACTTGCACGTTCTCAATGTCACTGGGCCTAGTAAGATCGTTTGTTTTTGTTTTCTCCCCTGCTCCCCCTCCCTTTGCCTGGTCGCACCCTGAAACACCTGTGTATGGGCGCGATATAAATAGAATATCATATCATATCATATATCATTGACAGGCGTTGATCTGGTAATTGTAAAGCATAACCATTAAACTTCCACTGGTGTGGCCTTGTTGCACTGAATGAACACTCAGTAGTGCATTGCTGCACCCAACAGTGTTTCCAGTAGACCGTATTCTGAAACAACGCATATGCTGTAGTACAGCTATGTGTTGGGTTTTGCTGCGCTGTGTGAAGCTATATCTGTGGATAGTATTGAGAGCATGGGCAAGTGAAACCCAGTGGAAGGCCAGTAAGTGTGCACAAAAAGCAAGCAATAGTTGAGTAGTAGTGTGCTTGCTCCCCAATCATTTGAAAACTGTGGACTCAGCCTTTCCTTGCTCATCATAGTACCAATAATAAAATCGAGTTCTATATAGCGCTTCACGCCGCTTTTAAGTGCTGTAATACTATGTATTGCGCAATTTACTGGTACTCAGTTTATCGACATCAGTAGGATCAAGATGCTGATTGACTGGGAGTCTAATTTATGAAGTGCCTGCTGCTGGCCCTATGCCTGAGGTGAATGCTTAACTCTCTCAGCTATCCACATTAGAACAAGGAAATGTAATAATGCCTCCTCGTCCTGGTCTGTCGTGCAGGTTCTCATTGGCATGTAGGTTAGAGACAAGGCCTTGATCTTGGTACAGGTTTAGAAAACTGGCCAGCGACAGATGGAAAGTTTGATCATTGGCAAGATAATGGCTATTGATTGAATGATGGGGGAGACGGGTGTGATGTTTATAAGAGAATATTCAAACAAAGCACATTTCACTGCTGGTTCATAGAGGGAACATTTATATGGGTCAGGTTCCGAAGGGAATCGCCAAGAGAGTTCGAAAGACAGCGCCACGCTTGACAAATGTATAACAACAACGGTTTCGACTTTGAGACAAGCGTGAAGCCTTGTCATAGAGGTACCAGTTCCCATCATAAATGGACGAAATTAAAGTGCCCATCACAAACATTGAACCCATGAAACGTACTCCGAACTCAACTCCCATGTGGATATTTCACCTCTGGCTGAGCCCTTGAGTGTCTGGGGAGGACTATGCTTGAGAAAAGAAAATCCCAATCATAAAAAAGTGCAGTCCAGTGAGATCAACTGATTTGTTTTTACTCCCCATATAAGTATTGTATAGCTAAATGTATTCTCAATACAGAATGACATGTTATATATCTTCACTGGTGCAAACATCTCCCTGATCATGCCTTCTGACAAAAAAAGTGTCCCAGAGAGAGTATGCAGCTGTTTAGTATAAAGCAAATTATTTTCTGTCTGGGAGTGTGGGATCCATACAAAACAAAGCTAGCGAGGCATGGCAAACGACACTGTGAACTCCACCTGAATGACACTTGAGTGTCCACTTTTCGCCCAAGAGCATGATTGCCCCAGGTCAACTGCAATCTTCTCAAAGTACTGCATTGTGAACACTGTAATCAGCAGAGTTCAAAGCTGGTGGTAACTGAAGGGTACGACATTCCCTTACTTCCCTTATGAGAAATCAGTGCTCGTTCCCTTACTCCCTCCAACTCAGAGCACTGGAAACACCACAAGTGCCACACCATGCTGCACTGTTTTACAGCTGCTGGGTTGCTCTTGTTCGTTTGTATAGACTGCGTGGGACATAACGCTCATTGCCGAGCAGTCATAAAGCCCCGCTCAGGGAGCTGGAGAGTGTTCCCCAAGAGACCAAGCTAAAGTAACGTCTGGTATCCAAGACAAGAGAGGGCCTGTCTTCACTTAATTGCAAACAGGAGGCAAGGGTTTTCATCCTTCTGACAGCTGGTCGGGGCAACACCAGATTCACCCCTCTGGGGTTTGTCGGGTTACGGTTACACCTAATAGGCAAACAAGCCTCCAATATGTACAGCAAGTCCCACGTCCAATATTAAAAACCAATCCAAAGAGCTAACATGAATGTACGAGATGTGAGCACAACAAAAGTATATTACAACACATCCTAGGCTGGGGAACAATCGAAAAGATATTCAACATGGCTTTGTAAAATGGCTGCATTTATAGTAAAGAGCAGAGGTAAAATCACAACAAACGTTACAGGTTATTCACAAATCCCCAGCCTATGATTGGGCAATGTAATTTACGTTATAGATGAATCTATCCAATACCTAGCCCCGCTGGCTTATCCTACCCTCGTGACCAGGCCAAGACATCAGTTTATTAATTAATTGACATTGAGATCATCTTCCTGCTCATGGTGCTGATTGGATGTTACTCTTTAAGTTTGCATCCTCTAAACCTAATTGCTGATTGGCTGTTCCATGAGGAGTATGTATGGGCTGAGTGGCTTAATAGATTTCAACCAATCCCTGTGTGAGATGTGACAATGTGGCAACAAAAATGATAACTTTACATCCTCTTTTAAAGACCTCATCGGTTGGTGCCAATTTACTGTTCCTAGCATTATGAACTGTTCATTGACAGTTAACATTGTAACTCCTTGATGGAAACATTACTCCATCCCCTTGAACACTTTTTCTCATGGCTTGTGCATGACTTCATTGGCTGTCTTTGACCTTATGAGCTGGGGGCTAGGGTGTTCGCAAACTTAATTTCTTTTGCAATGATATACATTCATACATATCAATAGAGGGATTATAAATGTACTTCTAAATAGGATTGTGGGTGTGTTTGCAATTTTCCTTAAAAGAAATCATTAATGTCTAATTGATTTTATTCTATTTGCATTGGTGTCGGGTATAGTTTCTATCGTGGTGATTAAATCTCTTTCAGTGACGTTTTTCCTACTGAGGGCAGTGTTGCTCCTTGATCATTCTTCCTTAACATGCATGCTCTTTACTGCTCATTATTTCACCCCTATCAAATTGTGATCTTCACTGTGATACATTTCAATGTACTGCCTAGGAACAACATTTTTTATGTATCTTTTGAACTTGGGCTTGGGAACTCGGCTAAGCTGATGTATCTCAACCAATATGTGTGCAGTGTTTGTCCCTTAACTCTAGGGTCTGTTACTTCGTTGTAGCTTTTACATGACCTCGCTACTGAAATTCAGGCTTGCTAGCTGCCAAACATGTGTATTAAAAAGGTAAAGTAAAGGAAAAACACCTATCTTGCCCTAATTCTATGAGTGGTTGCCATGCCTCAACAATAAAACGAAGGACTCTGTCAGGCTGTCTTGAAACATATAAAGTCCACTGTCCTGTGTCCAAACCTATTTCCGTCCCTTACACTAAACTAACAAAGCAAAAACGGTGTGTCTTCCTAATCCAGAAAGAGGCTTCTCTTGTTCTGGATATGGACCTTTAAAGTTCAGTTCATAGTATGAAAACAGAATGTATGTTTCTTTAAACACAGTTCTCCAATATCAAAAAAGGGAGGAGGCTCTTCCCCTGGTATCTTCCTCCAACTCAAAATGATAGCGCCAAGTCTGGTACACTATCCTGCTAGGCTTGGCTCTTGTACTTTAAAAATGTCTCTTCCTTTGGAAGTGGGTCATTGACCCTAGCCCTTTGATCATATGTTTATTCGCTCTTGTTTGGGTTGTTTGTGTTCTTTGCTTTTGTGGGCCTCCCCCAACTTCATATAGGTCCCAGACACTGGTGGTTTGCTCATGCAGTTTGTCTACCCCTTCTCTACTTAATATCCGACTGAACAGACCTGATGTACTCTCCTGCCAGGAACTGTTCCACCTAGGATGCGTTATAATGTGTGTTCCAGCTTTTCTAATGAGTTTGTTATCCCTCTCCTTCTCGTGGGCTATGGGCGCCTGCCAATCATATCCTGAGTGCTTGTTTGTGATACTCAGGGCCCCAGATCCTCTCGTTCCGGTCTTCCAGGGCACTTGGTGTACTCTCCTGCCATGTGTCTTCTGATGAGGCCTATTCTTGTGGTGTTTTATTTCTCTTAGGGTCCTCAACTTGTGTGTTATCAGCCTCAATTAGCCTCGGGTCCCAGATCCCTTTCTATTGGCATTCCCAGGCTCTTGGTTTACTCTCCTGTCAAGTGTCTATGGATTCAGTATATGTTTGTGTCCTTATATTTATGTTAGGGTCCTTGGCCCATGTTTCATCAGCCTCTTTGCTTGGGTACCAGAACCTCCTTAGATTGCCCTCTCATGGACCCAGGCAGCATCTGTACCTTGCTTTCAGGTTCCCGCTGTATGGCGT
Source organism: Ambystoma mexicanum (assembly GCF_040938575.1). Classification (NCBI taxonomy): domain Eukaryota; kingdom Metazoa; phylum Chordata; class Amphibia; order Caudata; family Ambystomatidae; genus Ambystoma; species Ambystoma mexicanum. Next base: position 161,082,242 of record NC_090928.1, on the reverse strand, counting down.
CCTGCTCAGGCTCTTCTGACTCTCTGGGCTATGTTCCGGACCTCTTCCAAGCCCCCACTGTTGTCCGCATCCCCGCTTTGGTTTTGGTGAATCAGGCTGTGCAGCTTCTCTCAATGAGGCGTTCCAAGTCTCTCATGCACTTGGATGTTCTCTGGTTTCTCTGGTCTGCCAGTTCTTGGCAGCACTTCACAAGATGATGGTTCCATTTCACTGCCACGCCGGTCTGCAGCTTCTCCCTGTGTCTCTTGGTCTTCAGCATTCGAACTTTGCTCTTCGTTCCTTGGGGGCAGGCTTGACCAACAATTTAGTCCTTCATCTAACTTGTACTTCGGGAAACCAATAGGCAGTCTCCAACTAACAAGACTTCATGGTTTGGTTCCCATAAGTTTTCCTCTTTACGCCAGCCTTCATCCTCATCTCAGTACTGAACTGCTGATCACCATAGAGTTCAGTATTACTCTTCTTAATCTCAGTACTTTTAGGTGGTTTGGTTTCCTCAACTCTGCACAGATAGATGGAGGTGTTGGGGACCACAGGGGACTGAATGGGGTGAAAGGAAGGAGGGGAACACTGTGCTCTCCCAAGGTGATTGTCACTGGTGCCATGGATGGCATCCCTCCCCATGAGATCCAGCCGCTGACTACCACCCCTATGGGGACTATCGAGTTGTGACCACACTGTCCTGGCCTCATGAGAAGGGGCTTCCCCCATGGAAGCAGTGACAATACCCAGGGGTTTGTCACAGGGCCCACAGAGGATAATGATGGCTTTTTAACACAAATATTTCCAATGCACATGTCCTTTATGGGGAAATTGACACTTATGGGAGGGGACATGAATGTTACATTCTCACACTGCTGGGATAGATGAATCATAGCATCCACACCTCTGCATATGTCCCACAAGAATAGAATACTACTGGCCTTGATGCAGGAACTCCGTTTAGATGACGTGTGGAGGACGCTAAATCCAGCTCAGAGGGACTTCACATATTACTCACATCACCAGCATAGCTATGCCATGCTGGACTATTAGCTTCTCCCAGCCAATATCATGCCTATGATCGACTGATGTGATATACTCCCTACAACACTATCAGACCACACCCCTTGTTCTACTGAGAATCTCCTTTCCGAATGAGCCCACACAAGAGCCCGCCTGAAGTTTTAATCTCGCCACAATACAATAATCAGATTTTATATACCATTTTCTTCAATGAGACTGACAACTTCTCTGGGATGAGAATTTGGGTGATCAACTCAGCTCACTCAGGTGCTGGGATGCATGCAAGGCCTTTCTTAGAGGGTGATGCATCTCGCAATGGCCCTTTAAAATTAAGCACTGGAGAACTAAAGAATCAAGCTTGATGGCTGAACTGAGTACGAAGGAGCTTACACATAAGAGGACCAAAGACTTGAATATACTTTCCAAATTACAGAAATTGAGATCGGGCATAAAAATATTACTACTGAGCGCACTAAAATGGTTTTTCACAAACTGGCTCAATTTTTTTATGAGGAAGGTGATGGGCCCCTTACACTGATGGCATGTACACTAAAATGACAAAAATGTGCCCAAATTATTGGAAAGATCCAAAACGGAGAAGGGGAGATCCTGACGGGAGATGCTAATATAAACGATCGGTTCACTGAATATTATAGGCAGCTCTATGTTGCACTTGCTCAGAGATGGGAGAACCAAATACACCTCCTTCTACAGAACCTTCAGGTACCAACAGCTATGACAGACTTACTAGTACCACTGAACTCTATATGGAGATGATGTGCTGTTATACATCAGTAGGTGCTCCGCTTATCTCCCATCAATTGGGACAAATTGGCGACATTACTGCTGCGACGGACATACCCTGGTATCCCGGGGTGGGGAGGCGGTGCCCCGTTTAAATTCAAAGCCAAGCGATCAAGTACGTGGGGGTGAAGGTGTGTACTGACTTCAGTGGCCTGGTCCAACTTAACTACCCTTGTATTTTACACAAAGTCTGCAAGAACATGATCAAATGGAATATCCTACCATTATCCCTCACTGGTTGGATCAATGCTGTGAAAATAAACACCTTACCCAAACTGTTGTACCTGGCACAAATGATCCCAACGCCTCTGCCAATGACCATGATTCATGAGCTAGAAAGGCAGACAGGGACATTTATTTGTCACCATAAGAAAGCAAAGATCAATAATTAAACCCTACAGGCAACCACAGATGATGGAGGACTGGCTCTTCCATCGTTGAAAACCTACTATGGGGCAGTGAAAATATGCTGGGTCAAGAGATGGCTCACCACAGAGGATGACACTAGCTGGTGGCTCGCTGAGTTAGCCCTACTGCAGACATTCACACCCAAAGAAATAATTACTAAAATGCTGATGATATATGTTCCTAGAGACTGGAACAGATTTGGAGTGCCTTCCGTCCTGACTTCGTCTCAGGGCGGCACTTCTGGACAAAGGAACAGATAGGCGGACGAAGTTTAGACAGAAAGTGGGCTAGATTGGTGCCAGCATTATGGATATTTCTGATACTAACACACCATACTATTCTCAGAGGTTTGTGCAACATTGGGCCTCACATCAAATGAGTGGCTCCCACATACAGCACTGGTATTGCTAGGTAACTGACTAATTTCGGGAAACACACGTGCTAGGGAACCATCAACCTTTGAATCCGAACTGGTCGGGCACATCACCAGCTTTCTCAAATCTATATATTGGGCATTCAGAATAATTTGAGCAGAAATACAGTACTCTCTGCTCAGTGGTCTGAAGACCTTTGTATTCAGTTGTGCACTGTAAACTTATATCCATGCTTTGCACTGGTTAGGGAGAGTTCACAAGACTTGAAAAATAGGGAAATCCAGGATAAATGAATGCAGTACGTCTATTATACCCCGGTAAGGCTGTATGTGATGAAACTGATGGAAACACCTTCATGCTGGACGGAATGTGGACAGCTGGGTATTATGCGACACTTGCTGTGGACCTGCCCCAATATTCAATAGTTCTGGAAAGGGGTATGGTCGAGCTTCTTGCAGATAAACGGCTTCACGCCGACCAAATCACTAATTCCAATGCTGTTTGGTCTGGAAATAGAGGAGTGGCATGTGGACGCTCTGGTAAGGAAGCTTGTGCACATCATACTATTCACAGCCCGCAAAGCCATCAAAGTCACCTGAAGGGCAAAAAAACGACTGAATATGCCAATATGGGGAAGACTTCTGTCTCAGAGATGCTCCCATGAGAGACTGAGTTAGAGGAGCCATCAAGGGTCCCCCAGATCTGACGAGATATGGGAACACTTTGGACAAAATATGTAATGAATATACTGACTACTTACAAATATGACCCTGGCAGGGAAACGTAGATAGGAAGGAGGATGGAATGGACATAAGAATAGTAAGCGAAGCCCACTAGCCGGGCCGCAGAAGAGGGACATTAGGGAGAGAATGGGGGCAGCATACTAGATTTTGTAATCTCTTAACATGAGTGATCCCATCACATGCAGCCACCCGTAACATGTAGGCGCGGACATGGGGGGAGGGAGGTATGAAAATACATGGTCACAAATGTGTAATAACTCTGGCAAAAAGATGCAACAGATTTTATCCTAGCGGCTAGACCTTGAAGAGATTGGTGACGTTTCCTCTGGGATTTCTAATTCTAATGTTGGGGCGGGGGGGAACGGAAGGTTACACTGGTGTACGAGTCTTGGAACGCAACAGACTCTCATCATTCTTGTCATGAATATGGATAAAATGTATTATCCAATGTTTATTGAAATGCTAATAAAATGGTTTAAAAAAATAAAAAAACAACAAAACTAAAAACCTGAGATTTGGGGATATTGGTTCTAGTTTTGCCCAACTGTTCTACTGCAGTGTTCTTGCGGGTCTAGCCCATGTACCCAGTGTCAGTCTCCTAGGTTACACCTTGTATTCAAGACTGGGGCTTTAGGGACATTAGTTCTAGTCTTATCCAAAATCGTTCTATTACAGAGTTCTGACCGGTCTAATAACCCATGCACCCAGTGTCGCTCTGCAAGGTCGAATGTTGCATCAAGATTGGGGTTTTAGGAACGTCAGTTCTAGTCTTGCCCGAAAACGGTCCATTAGAGAGTTCTTGCATGTCTAAGCCATGCACCTAGTGCCGCTCTATACTTGATCCTATTCCATTATACAACTCACCATAGAGCGTTTGCGACTGTTTAAGTCGGTTGCCAACATTTGCATTTGTTGAAGCTAGATTGAAAAGTCTGTTAATCGGACAAAGATGTATGATATGGTAAATTCAAGGCAAAGAAGAGATGCTTAAAGATACATTGGGATCCTTGTGCCATCCTTTGTGGTAAGGGAGACGAACCTTGTAAACCATTTTGGGATAATATTGCAGATGGCATGGCCTTCTGCTTAATATTTCATCTTCTCAGTTATTGTTCTGAGGTGGTTTTTTAAATTAATTAGATCATATTTATTTTTTATATATTATATTAGTTGTCATTGTGCTTTACATGGTACTTTAAAAAGCTTTTTATCTGTTATATACAAAATGTAAATTCCTTGAATTGAAGTATTGAAGTTTTATATAAACGATGATGATACTAAAAAATAAATACATGAATTAGTGAGAAAAGTAAACCCAAGTTTATTCCGATTTGGAAAGGACACATTTTTATTTGTTTCGCATTGCTTCTGTTTTAAGTGGTTGCAAGTTTTAGTAAAAACATTGGAATAAAGAAAAATGTTAAATGAACAGCCGTCTTGAATGCTAGAAACCGAAGTTGAGTTAGCCTGTTAGAGGCATTTTCAATAAGAAATGTTATTTATGTTATGTTGCTTTACAAACATGTACCTTTTGAAAATGCAATCTTGTTACATTATACATGTGTTTTCTATTCCAAGCGCTGTGTACTGTTAACTTGGATGTCCATTTTGAACAATGTTTCCCTGCAAACTTTCTGAGCTCTTTGTGGAAAAATAAAAGGAAACTATTAAGGAATTCTTGAGATATAAAGCAAAATGTTAGGGAATTCTTCAGAGATTGTGTTGTCTGACCAACATAAAGAGAAATCCGGAAAAGATCTAAGGCTTTAAGAATGTGCACTTGCTTTTATTTCCTTCACTGAAACTGTCCACACAACTGCCTAACTTCCTGCTTTTCTCCCGGTTGCCAGGCTAGACATTCACTATGACGACATGTCTGCACCGCAGGAGTACAAGAATGAGTAGTGATTAAACCAACTAGTCAGCCCTCACATTTCTACAAAACAAGAGTGATCCCAATCATAAAGCTGAAAAAAGCACATCCAGGAGGTGTACTTTCTTCACCTTTTGTGATACCGTGGGCCGACGGCAGGCTACACTCTTAAGCAGGGTTGGCATGTGAAAGAGTAGCACTCCAAACAGCAAAGTACAGCCGTCCAAACTAAAGAAATGGCAAATTAAGGTTCTATACAAATATATATACTTTAATTAAACACACCATATGTAACAATAGCGGCATAGATTACGCTACAAACACACCCCTCTTTGGAAAGAACACAGAATATGCAAGAGATGGAAAGATGCAGCATTCTGGGTAATGACACTGGTGTGAACTGCAATCAGTATCCACAAAGTTTGTAAATGTTCTTGTGTGAAAAAAGGTATTTAGTGCCTAACCATTCTTTAGTGCACAAAGATGGGCCAGGTGGCAATTAGCAGTCAATAATACATTCTAGCTCTTCTTAATGAACCAGGCTTCTTGGCACGTTGTACAAGCGGTTCAAATCGGGTTTGGATGTGGCGAATAGCAGCAATCCAGGTGGGAAACAGACATTTGGTTCGAAGTACGGTACACAGCAGTCCGAATTCCTCTGAGGCAGTGACGTGCTCAGCTGTCGTAGTGTGGTGGCAAAATGGTATGAGGATGCAGAAACAGCTGTCCGAAGAGCTCGAAGGTGTGTCGAAGGCAGCACAGCAGGTTGCTTTCATTTAAATGCATTTGAACACGGCTGAAATGCAGAAGATCAGCCAGCAGCTTGGCTTCTTCAGTTTATGTGAGGTCCAATCCAGGGGCTCAGGGACAAGATGGGTCCTTGTTCTCATTCTCCCAAACACGGGGGAGGTTAGCAAACACCTGCAGGAGTCCTTCATCTCCAGTGAGGCACTCGATACTGGTGGTGATGGCAGAGAAGCAGGTCTTGCTCCAGAAGCAGATCACCCCTTTTCCCCAATGTGCCTGTAGGATGGTTAGAGAACACAGCTTGCCTCTGCATTGAACCTCCTGCCTTCACCTCACAACTGGTATACTTTGGACAGCACTGCTCTCCCAGCAGAGTCCACCAAATTCTTCTTGAAGGTTGTAGTCAAGAGATGAATTGACGAAGGAAGGGGAAACCATTCTTTTAAAGGCAAAAGTCCACAGATAATTGGGCTATAGCAAGTTGAGCTTAAGTGGTCCAATCCCTGGGCTCGAGACAAGTGCTCTTTGCCTTCTGACATCACACCCAAAGTTTTTTGTGCTAAAGGAACTGGAGTGGGCAAGAAGGAAAGGTAGATATTGAGAGAAACAAGATCGTGGAAACTGTCTTTACCCGTCATGAGCTTCCTCTGTTTTCAATAACTCTTCCCCTGTCAATAGCATCAAAGGCCTGTTTGGTGTCCAGGTCTGAGATGGTTGTGCCCTTTGACTCCTGTTTCCTAGGCCAGTTCCTGCTAGGAGGTGAAAGCAAGCGTCCCCAAACAGCACGATCCTCCCCGCAATGAGAGACAATGAAGGACTCTCCCAAAATGGGAATAAGGCCAAGACAGAGTGCGGGTGAGCGTAAATGGGAGTTTATCAATCAGAATTGGGCATGCAAAGAACTCTGCAAACTCCGAGAGCGCTCTGTCTGACAATAGCAAAGACAGGCGTATATATTTACAAAAAACGTCATCAAAACCTACATACTATAGGGGGCACAAGTTCATTAGGATTGGGTGGCGACGACTAACTATAGGTGCTGCTGCGGCGTGGTTGGTCTTGGCTGAAGGACGTCACTGGTCACCCTCGTGGGTTGGGCTGGGCCTGGCAGGTCGGCTTGAGTTCATCCGGGCGGTGTTGGTGTGCCAATGCTGCCTGTGGCAGAGATGAATGCCTTTTCTGACTTACTTGCCCTCGGCCATGCACACCGCAGTCATTCAGTCATTTACAGTGTTATTCTCTTTAGTAAATCTTCCAATAGGTTATTTTATAGGTTAATGCAACACAGGAGGAATGCACCTTGTGAGGGGTCTGGAGGTAATATATCGAGGCCTGGTTACCCGTGTCCTGTTGACCGGGGCCATAGGTCGAGGGGCTAAGCTTCGGGGCCTGGGACGGGCGGTACAGGTCTTTCTGTCTTGTTAGAAGTTGTTATGGATGTTCCGCTGCGTGTTGTCAAAGTGTTGGGTGTCCTGATTGCACAGGGCCATAAGTCTAAGATGGTCCGGTGGGTTGTGGGGTTTACGAGGGGGCGCTTGAGTTTAGACAAAGGTTTACTGCTGTGCTGTAAATAATGCAGGTGGCTGGCCGCGGCCTTGGGTGCTGCAGTGGGGGCTACAAATCTTTGAAGTGGCTCCAGTCTAGTCGGGGGAGGTGGGGTAGCGCAGAGTGGGCCTCTGTTCTCATGTCTTGGCAGCCTTCGCAGGATGGGAGGGGGAATGGCCTTGTACGCATTCACAAAGGTATCTCCCTCGTGTGTTGCCGAATGTAGTTAAAGACATCACAAACATTTGAACACTTTCTATAATACTTATTCAAAATCACTTTAAAACATGCATTTAACTTTGCTGGATGTGTCTCGATTATACCCAGTCCGAGCACCACATTTGTATGTTATGTTCTAGCAGTTACAGTATCTTAGTTACATGCATATACATTTGCAGTAAATGAGGTAGTAGTTGGGTCGGTGGAGTACATAGAAAACGACCCGCCACTGTACGTGACGGTGGTGGCACATAAGGGGCTTAGACATACACACATGATAAGTGCATTCTCGCGCATCCTTTACATGAGTTCATAGTATAGTTGCATTCGCTTTCTCGTGTACTCTAGCAGCATTAGCTTAGTTATGGCGCAAAACCATGGGAGGTAGGTTGCCCAGTGATCCACGCAACAAACAGATCCCTGGAGCGTTCCTTTATTATTAGCATCCACCTGTAATGGTGTGAGCTCGCCATTGCTTATATCATGGGAGCATGCTCTCTCATTTTAATACATTCTACAGGCGTTTGTAATATAAGAGATTTTGTGGAAGAAAGCATACTTTGCAAGTGGTCTTTACATTAATATATATACATATGTATAAAGACTGTCTGCCATCAAGTGACCATTTTACCGTTCTTCTCATTGTTCAGGCCTGCTGGCCGGGTCATGCTGATAGTGATAATGCACTGCGGGAGGTGAACTGTTACAATGTCAGCGTATTTCGCTAGCTCATGTCCGTCTTGTTCGTGGGAACGTGCTCGCAGCGGATCTGCCAGGGTGCTGCGGCAACAGGGATGTGACTCTCCAAGGGCGGGGGCCGCTCTACAGTGCGCTGAGCTCACACCATCTTTACCGGGCAAAAATGGTTTCTGGGCCTAGCTAAATTTGTGTGGCAATCAATACGTGTGGGCACTCGATACGTGTGGGCAATGTCTCCAGCGGGTGAGCCCTCCACCACCTGGGCCCGGGTGGTACGAGGGAACGCCCAATGAGCCATAGCCCTCACCTGGGGAGGAAACGCAGGCGAGAGGGGTCTCCTGGACCAGTCCTCCCCTACATTTCCCCCCTTTCTTTACTTAAGTAACGAATTCTTTAAATCCTCTATCCTCCTACATTCTGCTTCGTCCATCACTGCCTCATCCCATGCAGGAGTTCCTTTGATAGGCATCCATGCTCTGCACGCCCCCCTTAAGCTCTCACCTCTCCTGGCGTATTCATCTGGAGTACACGTGAGATATATACACCTGCCATCTCCCTCCAAATCTACCCAAACTTCCTCGTACCATTCTAGTATGCGGGGCTCTTTGATGGTGGTGTGCCACAGCTTATCTACAATCTCCTTGTCGTGGTACATGGGCACCAGTTGGTACCTGGGTGTGTTGTCTACCCCTGTTTGTACTTGTGCTTCTTGCATCGTTTTTATTGTACCGTGTGAGTTGCCCATTGTCACCATCATCATCGCACCATTTGGTACTGCGTTAGCACAGACTCGAAGACCCACCTGGCACAGGCAGAAAATCAAAAGGAGGAACACCACAGCTGGCATCAAAAATTTCACAGTTGTTCCAAGCCATGAGGGGACCCAGGAAAAGATGTTATCGAACCATGTACTATCTTCTGCTCCGCCTTCCATCTTCATTTTTTCTCCTAGGTTGTGGACTGCTTCGATCACATGGGACAGGGAGCCGTTCTCTGCGTCTTCAGAAGGTACGAAAGTGCAGCAGGCACTTCCTATTTTTCGGCAAACACCGCCGTCCATCGCCGTCCACAAGTCCAGGCCATACCTGTTTTGCATGGTCATCAGTCGCAAGGCTCTTAGTTCGACCTTTATTATGTTAAAACCTTCTTCAGTGTCGTTTGCCAGCTGAATTAATTCCCAACGGGTTATCTGGAGCCATTTTGCGTTAGCCCTTGCTTGGACACTTGATACGAGCGAGGCAAAAAATGTTTCTGCTGAGCTGAATAATCGATATTTGTCTGGGATCTGAGCCAATAGTTCTGATGACGCCTTTGATATATAGTTTGATGCTCGTCTGTTGCGGGTCAGCACCTCTCCCTTGCTTCCAGAAGACAGGACATAAATTTGTGACTCTGAAGTTGGTTGAGCCACACTTTGCTGCATGCGCTCCTGTGTCCTTTTGCTCCCATCGATGTGGCTTTCGGGTATCACCATTAGGGCTGAGTGCAGAGTGGCCATTGAGCAGCTGCCACTCCATGACGGGGGGAGGTGTACGTATGCCTGGTTGCCGCATACCCAGTATGTGTCCATAAGGGCCGCAGTCCCTTTTCTTAGATCTGGGATGGTGAGGGTCTTGTTACAGCTCTTGTTTGTTCCCATGAGGGCTCTCCCTTCTCCTTTAAAACACAGTTCATAGTCTATTTCACTCTGCAGCTTGAAAGGCTTTTCGATGGGCGTAACCCAAGTTAACTTTGAAATGTGTTCCTTCCATACGGGTGTGCACGTTTCTTCTATCCATTGCAATTTCTCCGGTGCCACACCCCTCAGTGCTTCAGCTTTACACATTACTTCTTCGTTCTTCCACTTGTTATCAGAAAAAAGTGTCCCTTCAATTACAAAAAACGGTTCTTTCAGACATACAACCCCTGACGGTTTTGGGTAGCACGTTTTCTCGTTCTGCAGCATTTGAAAAGTCACTTCATGTGCCTGGAAGGTGTTCTTAATTCTGCATAACGTGAGATGAAGGAGACATTGGGCATCTATAATTGGCAACTCTTTGGGTAACAGTACTTTGGGTGTACCTGATGCGTGAGGGATGAGGGAGCAAACATAACAGCTCTCGTTTGTTGTTTGTTTAGCTGTGGCACTCATGTCTGCATACCACTTATTTGTTTGGTGGGGGTGTCGTGGGTCTTCCATCTTATCTAGACCTAGCCCATAGTACTCATCATACTTCCTCCTCCCTGCTTCCCTCTTCCGTTTGTTATTCTTGTTCCTTTGGCGCTTCCCAGCCTCCTGAACGAAGGGCAAAACAGACCCCCCTTTCCCCTTCCCGCCCCCCTTCACCCAGTCATCATATAATATTTCATGTGTTGCTTTCATTCTTTGATTGTCTATGGCCATGGGGGCAGGTTGGCTGGTGGGGGTGTTATACAACCAGGATATGGCAGAGGGGTTTCGGTCGTTTAAGCTGTGAGCATTGTAATTAGACATCTCAGGTGGGGACAGTGTGTTATTTTGCCTTTTACCCTTTGGCCCTCCATCTTGTGAGATGACAACATTGGATGGCGTAGTATAGTAGCCCCACACAAGTTTAGTTCCGTCCCATACCAAGAAATCACCTTCCCTTGTATTGGCATTGACACTTGCAGTTGTATTGGCCCCAGTAGTTGTGTTGTTCCCTCCCCCCTCGTTCATCTCGATAGAGATGAACGCTATGAACCAGTATGTAACCAGACCAAACATTAATGTAAAAAACAATATAATGCATGCAGATAGTCCACAATCATACGAATATATGCATTTCTCAGTTAACCACTCTCTAATTCTAGTAAATCTATCCGTTGCAGGCTGCCCGTTAGATGCCATGGAAGCTCCTGTTTAAGATATAAAAGTGCATTGAGTGCATACATGTAAACATTTTGCTAACACCATCAGTGCCAATATACATGTGACGGGGAATGGAAAGGGGTGGGGAGACGGGGAGGGGTATTCACAGACAAGGGTGTATACAGGCTATAATTTGGCATTCCATTAACTATATATATATATATATATATATATATATATATATATATATATATATATATATATATATACACTCAACCAGGTAAAAGTTAATATCTTTATCAGTTGTGCATTTATTCATGTTTAGTACCTACACATAAGTTCATATTCAGTCATTCTGCTCAGTTGCATCGTTTGCTGTTGTCTGTGCCTCCTCATCTACCTCCTCTTGTACATTGCTATATGCTTTCCGTACGTCGGTCAAGTGCACCCAGTACCTCAACCCTTTGACCTTCACTGCCGTGGGCGTGCAAAATATTACTTCGTATGGGCCATGGAATCGTGGTGCATTCCACCGACGCACAAAGCTTCTGACATAAATCCAGTCGCCTGGCATTAGCTGTAGCTGTTGCCCTGGCTCCGTGACAGCGCCTGTTACATTTCCCTCTTCTCTAGTGAAGGGTGGGGAGAGTTGCTTTGATATCACGCGCGCTGCCCTTGTCAATTTCCTCAAATAATCTGTGAATTCATCTCCCAATATCGCGGCGCTTCTATGAGCGTCTGAGTGTTCGCGCAGTGGCGAGTGTGCTGTGTTCATTCATCTCCCAGTCACGATCTCGTGCGGGGACAAATGGTGGTCTTTGCTTGGTTGATTCCTTAATTCAAATAGCGCAAGGGGTAGGCAGTAAATCCAATTCTTCTTTAATGAGAAGCATAGTTTTGATAACCTGCCCTTCAACAGTCCGTTCATCTTTTCCACTACGCCATTACTTTGAGGATGATAAATTGAACATAATTTATGTTTTATTCCCAATAATGTAGTGACTTCCTTAAAAAGCTCATTCACAAAATGAGTGCCGTTGTCTGAGCGAATCACGTCACAAATTCCCCAGCGCGGGAACACTTCCCTTACTAGGAACTTGGCGGCGCTCTTGGCATCAGGTCGTGCGCAAGGTCCTGCTTCCACCCACCTTGAAAATGGGCACACAACCACGATCATGTACCGTGCGCCATTACACCTTTCCCCCATGTCTGCGTAATCTATATGCAGTTCCTTGAATGGGCCAATGGGTTTAGAAATTGTTCCCCGGAGAGTGCGTAATGTCATTCCTGAATTGTATATTTGGCATGTTGTACATTCCATTGCCAATCGAGACACATGCTCCTGGAGACAGGGCACAAACCATTCTTCCTGTATTTCTGCTGCGATGTGTTGTTTGGTGTTATGTGCAGGGAAGTGTAGCTGTTGAAATGCAATCTCTAATAGCTGTATTGGCATTACCACTTTCCCCGAGTTATTTTGCCGCCACAGCAGGTCTGTTCCTGACTTGCTGCACCCTCGCTTTGTCCACATTAATTTTTCCTCTACACTGGCTCCTTCCTGCAATTCTATTATTTGTGGTATGGGCATCATATTATATCCCTCTGGGGGCTCTTCGTTCGTCTTGTGCTTAAGCATGTATTCACCTGTGTCATTTTTCTGAAAATAGGAAGCCTCCTTGGCGGCAGCGTCCGCTGCCGCGTTCCCTAAAGACACAACATCTGTGTTGGATGTATGTGCTTGGCACTTTACTATTGCTACTGCTGTAGGGTTTTGCAGGGCCTCAATTAACTCTTTCAACAATTCTGCATGCTGTACTGGTGTTCCGTCTGCCCGCCTAAATCCCCTACGCCCCCATCTTGCTAGGCCTCCATGTACTGTAGTTGTCATGTAAGCTGAGTCTGTGTATATTGTCACTGCACAACCCTTTGCTGCATGTAGTGCTTCTATGAGCGCAATCAGTTCTGCTGCCTGTGCGGAGTAATATGATGGGAGGCGATATTGTACCAGTGTTTCATACTCACCGTCTTCTAACCTCACTACTGCCATGCCAACGTGTTTTTCTCCCGTGTCCACGTCAATTGATGCGGACCCATCCACAAAATACACTTCCCCCTCGCTTAGAGCGTTCTCACACACCACTGTGTCCTCCCCTCTCTCTCCTGTGTAGGTTGCGCAATCGTGGTTCTGCATGTCTTCCAGTGTGCACGCTTCTGTAATGAATGTGGCGGGGTTCACTGTCTTGCATCTCACTATATGGATGTTGGCACTGGACAATATAATCTCGTAGGCGGTCGCCCGCTGTGTGGTCAGTGTGCTTTTTGATCTCTCGAGTATTGCAAATAATGAATGTTCCACAAACAATGTCACAGGGCAACCCATTACTATTGTGGCACTTTTCTCAATCGCGAACGCGGCTGCCGCGAGTGATTGCTCACACGCGAAATGGCCCTGCATCACGGCATCTAAAGTACCACTATAGTAAGCCAATGGCTTGTGTCCTAAGGACGTTTTTTGTGTCAGCACTGCTGTCATCAGTGTTTCTTTGCGGTGTGAGAATAGGTAAAAATCGCGTCCATAATCAGGGTTTGCGAGTACTGGGGCGCTTGAAATCAAATCTTTTAATGTTTGGAAAGAGGAGCTCATCTCTTCCGTCCATTCCATCTTCCTGTTCTCCTGTTGGGCCACCTTCAATGCTTGTAATAGGGGCCTGGTGTATGCCGCATAATCTAATATCCATGCTCGGCAGTAATTGCACATTCCCAAGAATTTCTGCATGTCTTTTACTGTTGTGGGTTCTCTTACTGATCTTATCACTTCCACTCTGTCTGGTATTATTCTTTTCCCATCTTTTGAAATCAGCTGTCCCAGGTACAGGACCTCTGTCAGACAGTACTGTAGCTTTCCCTTGTCCACTTTGTACCCCTTGTTGGCCAGCAAAGTCAATAATGTTATGGAATCTGTTCTGCATTTCTCTTCGTTTTGTGCGCAGACTAGTAAATCGTCTACGTACTGAATAATGGTGCTCTCAACTGATAGGTTTCCTAGGTCTTCATGTAATACGCGATTGAAGATGCTCGGCTCTCGCAGTATCCCTGTGGTAATCTGCAATGTTCATATCTATTACCCCCCAGTGTGAAGGCTGTAAGGTATCTACTCTCTTCAGCCAGGGGTATGGAGAAAAATGCGTTTTTCAAATCTACTACTGTGAAATGTGATGCCTCTTTCGGGATGCTGCATAGTATTAATGCAGGGTTCGGGACTAGAGGGAACTCCTTCTGAATTACATCATTGAGGGGGCGTAAGTCCTGTATCATCCTCCAAGACCCCCCTTTTGCTTTTTTGATTGGATAAATACAGGTGTTACATGGGGAGCTTGAAGGCACTATTATCCCTTGTGCTAGTAGGGCATTTATTGTTTCTTTTATCCCTTCTTCAGCTTCACGAGACAAAGGATACTGTTTAACTCGCGGTAAAATTGCTCCTTGCTTTAGTTTTATTACCACAGGCTGTACTCCATGCAACAGTCCCACATCATGGGGGCCTGTTGTCCATAAGTTGTTTGGTACGAGCCTCATGTCGTCATCAAAAAACGACGGTGGTGCTCCTACCACTGTCATCAATTGGACGGGGGTCTCCCTTGCTTGTATTAAAATATCACAGGGCATCGCTATTTCCATTACTATCTCACCATCCCCTTCCGTGTCTGAAAAGAGATCCTCATCTGTTACCTCTCGTAGGGCGATGTTGGCGTTTGTGCACAGCACTGTGCGCCACTCACACCCTTCTTCGTCCACTCCAATCACAGCGATCCTTTTTGCTGACACTTGTACAGCGTGCAAGTCTAATGATACCACTGATCCCGGTGCTGTGTTGGGACACACTATGGGGCGGAAAAGGAACTCCGCCGGAATCCTCCAGTCCATGCCTCCTAGCTCGGGAATTATGAGGGCCAGAGTCTTTAGCCCTTTGATAAACATTTCCTCGTTTTGTGGCAGCCCTCGTATTTCCTGTGTGGTTGTGTAGGCTTGCACTACCAACATCGCACGCAAGGGGCATATCCCAGGTGTAGAACACACTATTCCTCTCTCGGTAAATGATATGGTCATGTTGAGTTTGCTCAGAAGATCCCTCCCTAGCAAGTTTATTGGGGAATGTTCGTAATACAATAAGGGTGCCTTCACAGTCTTACCCCCTACCGTTACATCCAAAGCTTCTGTGTAAGGAACTTCAATTACAGCCCCAGAGAACCCCTGCGTCTCTAACTTCCTGTTAGATAACGGGAATCGGCCCTCTCTGACACATGATTTTTCCGCTCCCGAATCAACCATGAATATAAACTGCTTGTCTCCTATCTGCGCCAATACCAATGGTTCCTCTGCTGCATTGTAGGTGGTGGATAGAACTGGACACGCAAGTGTTCTCTGTGGGCTGTCCTATGCGGGGTATCTCATCGCCCCTCCCTCATTAAAAACACTCCCTGAAACCACTGACATGCCGCTGTAAGGTGCTGGTGCGGGGGCCCCGTTTGCCGTTGTCGCGAAAGGGTTACCTGGTGTGTATTGCATACTGTCATCGTTTTGTGGGTGGTTCTGTGTCCTATACTGGTGTCCCTGTTGCTGGCCCGTGGTACCCTGGCCGGGGTTTCTTAGTTGCTGCTGTCCCATTGGAAGACCATATGGGCTCCCTGGGTGTGGATGACCATAATTCTCCTCCTCTTGGAACCCATTGTTTTGTCTATTTCTACACTCCCTGGAGTAATGCCCCCATCGTCCACAGTTCCAGCAACTCCCCTGGGGGCCCCTGGGACCCTGCCATCCATTTCCTCCCATTCCCCCGTACCCTTGTCCGCCTCCTCTCCGGCCCCTGTACCCACCTCGTCCCCCTCGAGGGGTCCACTCTTGCCACTGCGGACTTCCACCTTGCTCCTGCTCAGTCCACTGCCGCTGTGCTGTTCCCGCCCAATTAGTTGCCACCCTTCCTTGGAGTGCTATCAGCCCCTCCTCCTCATCATCTCCCTCTCTACTGTGTGGGAGCGCGGCTACTGCTGCTGCAACCATCACTAGCTTTGACTGTACTAAGTTCGCCTCGTCTGCCAATCTTTTCTGCGCCACCTCCTTCTCCCTCTCCTTAATTTGTTTACAATGGTGTACTATTATGCTCTGAATTTCTGGCCATCCCTTTGCTTCAATACCTGCTATCTTGTCAAGCGCCTTCTGCACTTCCTTTGGGAGCCCTCTCTTTATAATAAAATAAAATAAAGATGTCGATTGATACCAGGGCGTGCCCGTTTCTGCTCTCCACATCTCTTGGACCCGAAAAATGTAATCCATAGCCTCCTCCCCGTCATTCATTGTACACTGCATCACTGACTGTAAGTCCGGTGTGTCTGGGAATGTTTCGCGTAAGGCATCCCACACCCTGGCACGCACTGTGTTAAAGGATGCCCCATCATGGCGGTCACAGTCTAACGTTACTCCCGGGAAACTGACTTTTACCCATACTCTTTCAGCCTGATCGCCCACTGCTGACACGAGCAGACTTTTCACATCTCCTATAGCTAGGGGTACCCCAGCAGTATGTTTCTCAAAGGCATATATCCACTTACTTGCCCCTCCTGATAACGGGGGTAATAGCTTTAATAAATTGGCTTTATCCATCTGCGCCCATGGGATATAATTGGGCCTCCCTCCTCCCCTGTGTATCAACGGGAGCTGTAGCTTTCCTTTCGTCGTCCCATCCGGGCCCGTTTTGGCTGCTGATGTTCCCAGTGATGCCATTTTCCCCACTCTGTTCCTTAATCGCCCCGTCCATTCATCGTCCAGTGTTCTCATTGAACACGTACCTTCCTCCCCCTCGCTTCCCCCTCCCATCGCCATACTCAACCTGTCGCTTTCTTCTAACTCGTCCCTTATATCACACAGCAATTCCTCTCTAATTCCCCCAAGCCTTTCTTCGTTTACAACATCTCCCTCTCTGGACCCTACTTCTATTATTTGCGTTGGTTCTTCCTCAATTCTGAACAGGATCTCGCCCTTTTTCCACCCCTCTTCGGGCTTTCTATGTTCACCTGGTGCTCTGGACGTACGCCCTGATCTAGTTGCATCTAGTGCTGTTCGTTTGCATATGTCTTTTATCCTCGAGAGCTCATCTTTTGCTATCGACAGTCTTGACTCTAAATCATCTGTGAGCTTCTCTATATCTACCCTTTGTGTGCCTGCCTGGGCTCGCTCCCTCGTGCTTTCATATGGCGGAGGTGCCGTGGGCCGGTGGGGTGTAGTATCTTTCGGGGGAGGTATGTAAGTGGGGTCACTGTACCCCTCTGCGGGCACAGGCTTCTTTAATATCGGGTACAAACTTATTACCTCTACTGGTGGCACTACACTTGACCCTTCTTTGACATCTCTTTGTATTAGTAGTGGATTGTCTGTGGTGGACGGGAGATCAGGATTTAATGCTAGTGTTTTAGGCGGTGGTATCTCTTCAAATAACCTCCAAAGATCTAATATTTCCCTCCTATTTTGCAGCTGCTTTCCTTTGTATTTTAGAAAAATGCATGTGGCCACCGTATCCAGAACACTTTTATCAAATGACCCTCCCTCGGGCCAAATCTGAGGTAACCCCTCCCCCTTTAGCTCGGTCACCCATTGGTCGTGATATTTTTTAATCCGCTCCACGTATCCCGGGAGATTCTTACAAATATGTGATAAGGGTGTTTCGGCCCCCATCTCTGTGCTCTCCTAGTACTGGTGTGTCTCCGTGTATTTGCAACTACAATGTAAATGTAGTATCAGTATTATTCTTTATATTTTACTTCACATTCAATGTTGGGTCCCTTTGGGCTCTTCTCCTCCCTGACTGCGCAATACAGAACTGGCCGTACACAATGTCTATTCCGTTCTCTTTGGGGGGCACATACAAGAGCAACCCATCCCTTATTTTGACAATGTCAGCCTGGAAATCAAAGAGGTACCCACTCACTTCACTATATTGACGTTATCTGAAAAGGGAAAAAAGTTTTATCCGACCACACTTACCATGACCATTTAACTATTATGCATTTATAACCGCTTCACACATTCACAACATCAAAATGTCTTCTAGCACATACGAGGTGCACACACCTCTTGGCACCACTCAATTCACCATTCAGGCTGCCCTCCCTTTCCTCCCTAGCCGGCTGTCCCTGTTCGTCTTATTTGAATATCTAGATGCGCATATATATAGATATTAACCTGCTTTCCCCCCTTCTAGTAGGACTCTTTTTCTCTTACTGTCTCCCTAAGTTTGTGCTAATCACAGTTCTTTATTCTCCCCCCTACCCTTAAAGAAAAGAAAGAAAAAAAGTAATAGCGGTCACTAATGTACACTCAGTGTCCCCTTTTGCTGAACACTTTTATTTTATACTCCACTTCTTCATATATTCCCAGTACTAGTCAAGATAGCACTATGCGGCGCCGCCTTCCACCCCCTTTCGGAGCTAGGTTCCCGTCACTTTTATCTCTTATTCACCTCTTGATCCTAATGGCCATATGCAAAGAAAAAGCAAGGAAAATTTAAGATGATCCTTAGAAGATCTGCGTACCCCCCCTATCATTATCTGTCTTACACTTCTTTCCCCGCTCCCTTTAGAATCGCTCGCACTCAGTACTCACGTGCCCGTCTTGAACCGATAGTCTCCGAAACTGGGTCCGTCCAGGCAGTGTCGCCGTCAGCTCAACAGTCAGCCCCGGCTCCGGCGAGCGGTACTCAAAGGGGATTTTTCAACCGGCATCCCGTACCCCCTCTCTATTGAGTGCGCACTTCTTAGTGTACCGGTCGCCGTTGGCGGGCAGCCTCCCGGAGCCGGCTCACCGTGCGTATCCCTTTTCGACCGGAGATTCTCGTGCCAAAAGGGGACGGTTATAAGGAATTAGGAAGAAATAAAAATCACGCTATCGGGGTCACCACTGAAAGCAAGCGTCCCCAAACAGCACGATCCTCCCCGCAATGAGAGACAATGAAGGACTCTCCCAAAATGGGAATAAGGCCAAGACAGAGTGCGGGTGAGCGTAAATGGGAGTTTATCAATCAGAATTGGGCATGCAAAGAACTCTGCAAACTCCGAGAGCGCTCTGTCTGACAATAGCAAAGACAGGCGTATATATTTACAAAAAACGTCATCAAAACCTACATACTATAGGGGGCACAAGTTCATTAGGATTGGGTGGCGACGACTAACTATAGGTGCTGCTTCGGCGTGGTTGGTCTTGGCTGAAGGACGTCACTGGTCACCCTCG
Organism: Ambystoma mexicanum; assembly: GCF_040938575.1. NCBI lineage: Eukaryota > Metazoa > Chordata > Amphibia > Caudata > Ambystomatidae > Ambystoma > Ambystoma mexicanum. Next base: position 161,062,739 of record NC_090928.1, on the reverse strand, counting down.
TGGGTTGGGCCGGGCCTGGCAGGTCGGCTTGAGTTCATCCGGGCGGTGTTGGTGTGCCAATGCTGCCTGTGGCAGAGATGAATGCCTTTTCTGACTTACTTGCCCTCGGCCATGCACACCGCAGTCATTCAGTCATTTACAGTGTTATTCTCTTTAGTAAATCTTCCAATAGGTTATTTTATAGGTTAATGCAACACAGGAGGAATGCACCTTGTGAGGGGTCTGGAGGTAATATATCGAGGCCTGGTTACCCGTGTCCTGTTGACCGGGGCCATAGGTCGAGGGGCTAAGCTTCGGGGCCTGGGACGGGCGGTACAGGTCTTTCTGTCTTGTTAGAAGTTGTTATGGATGTTCCGCTGCGTGTTGTCAAAGTGTTGGGTGTCCTGATTGCACAGGGCCATAAGTCTAAGATGGTCCGGTGGGTTGTGGGGTTTACGAGGGGGCGCTTGAGTTTAGACAAAGGTTTACTGCTGTGCTGTAAATAATGCAGGTGGCTGGCCGCGGCCTTGGGTGCTGCAGTGGGGGCTACAAATCTTTGAAGTGGCTCCAGTCTAGTCGGGGGAGGTGGGGTAGCGCAGAGCAGGCCTCTGTTCTCATGTCTTGGCAGCCTTCGCAGGATGGGAGGGGGAATGGCCTTGTACGCATTCACAAAGGTATCTCCCTCGTGTGTTGCCGAATGTAGGTAAAGACATCACAAACATTTGAACACTTTCTATAATACTTATTCAAAATCACTTTAAAACATGCATTTAACTTTGCTGGATGTGTCTCGATTATACCCAGTCCGAGCACCACATTTATATGTTATGTTCTAGCAGTTACAGTATCTTAGTTACATGCATATACATTCGCAGTAAATGAGGTAGTAGTTGGGTCGGTGGAGTACATAGAAAACGACCCGCCACTGTACGTGACGGTGGTGGCACATAAGGGGCTTAGACATACACACATAAGTGCATTCTCGCGCATCCTTTACATGAGTTCATAGTATAGTTGCATTCGCTTTCTCGTGTACTCTAGCAGCATTAGCTTAGTTATGGCGCAAAAGCATGGGAGGTAGGTTGCCCAGTGATCCACGCAACAAACAGATCCCTGGAGCGTTCCTTTATTATTAGCATCCACCTGTAATGGTGTGAGCTCGCCATTGCTTATATCATGGGAGCATGCTCTCTCATTTTAATACATTCTACAGGCGTTTGTAATATAAGAGATTTTGTGGAAGAAAGCATACTTTGCAAGTGGTCTTTACATTAATATATATACATATGTATAAAGACTGTCTGCCATCAAGTGACCATTTTACCGTTCTTCTCATTGTTCAGGCCTGCTGGCCGGGTCATGCTGATAGTGATAATGCACTGCGGGAGGTGAACTGTTACAATGTCAGTGTATTTCGCTAGCTCATGTCCGTCTTGTTCGTGGGAACGTGCTCGCAGCGGATCTGCCAGGGTGCTGCGGCAACAGGGATGTGACTCTCCAAGGGTGGGGGCCGCGCTACAGTGCGCTGAGCTCACACCATCTTTACCGGGCAAAAATGGTTTCTGGGCCTAGCTAAATTTGTGTGGCAATCAATACGTGTGGGCACTCGATACGTGTGGGCAATGTCTCCAGCGGGTGAGCCCTCCACCACCTGGGCCCGGGTGGTACGAGGGAACGCCCAATGAGCCATAGCCCTCACCTGGGGAGGAAACGCAGGCGAGAGGGGTCTCCTGGACCAGTCCTCCCCTACAGAGGCTGGCTCGCTGGAGAGAGGAGTTACCCTTCCTCACAAAGGGCAGGAAAATGATAGCCATGACTCTCCTTTGATCCTGTCACTTGGCAGGGCCAGCTTGCCTAACCAGAATACTCATTTGATAGCTGATCAGTACTCACAGTGCTGACACATCTATGATATCGAATTGATGTGCATAAAGGAAGTATGAGAGATGTTAGCTACCATACCCTAAACTCAGGTATTTCTTATTTTTAAAGTTTACAACTGCCACCAGGATAGTAACTCTCAGTTATGTGGTTTAGGAACAGGGATGTATTTCTTAAATGCAGTCCTTGCAGTGACGTTGCTTAGCTATGACTTTAGCTGTCAAATGGGCACATGTGGCCCCCTGAACATGTTCTGTGCCACTGAAGAGCAGACAATGCATGACAGGATACTGATCCAGCGGGACACAGGTGCACACTTCTTTTGGCATGAGTTTGACAGGGGAATCTGATTAGCAGATTTCCCTTTCTGAGATGGAATTACTTGCCTCATTTTAGGAAATAAATATTTTAAAACCCAGGGCTTACACACCCTTGATGGCAATTCATCACACTGTTCCACTACGTCACATACAAAATCCAGAAAAAAAGTAATTCCTTTCTAGTCTATTTCCACCTTAATGTCGACTTTTTGTGTCGACTACCACTAACCCTGCAAAATGTAATCATTCGTTATTTGTACTTTGAAGTTGAAATAGAAGGTGTTGATTAACTGACTGCATCAGTAAGGCATGCTGTAGAGGCAATCCTTCTGGTAGTGTTTCCATTCCTGTGTGGTATACCTTTTCTAATTATGAGTCCTCTACATAAACACTTTAAAAATGTATATAAAGTGCTTCATGCCAGATTCCGCCCGTTTCTAACTGCTGTAATAATAAGTATTCTTACATAAATTAATGGCACTTAATTTATCGATCTCGGCAGCGTGGAGTGATGGGGACGCCCTCCAGTGATTTAAACTTGGGAAATGCCGGCTGGCCCATCCTCGAGGCAAGCCCTTAATTTGTGAGTTGGCCATCAAGCCAACTCTGCAATCCGATGACCAGCAATGAGACAGGAGCGTTTGGGAAGTATGGACTAATGCGAGACTGGTATACCACGAAACCTTTTTAGCCTGAAAGCACTCATTCATCCAAGAGAGTGAGTCAAGACATTGGCCCTCATTACAACACCAGCGCTAAACCATGGCGCTATTAGCACCATGGTTGCTGCGGGTATTGTAACGAGTCCGCCATGGTGAAATGGGGAAGTACCACCCCATTCCAAGGTTGGCGGGGCGGTACTTCCCCATTTCACCATGACCCTTCCCCATTCCCATTTTTGCTCCAAAGGGCATAATGGGAATGGGGAAAGGCAGTAATTACGGTACCGCAAATTGCGGTACCATAATTATTGCCAGGGTCCCTTTGCGGGTCCCTGCAATAACGGCTGGTTCCAGCCGCCGTTATGGGAATTGGGTGCTAAGGGATTACCGGTACCCTTACTGGCTTTGCATTCCCAGGAAAAAATGTTTGTCTCGTGAGCACAAATAAGTCGCTCTTTTGTGTACGATTCAGATTTCAGAATTTGGCTAGCTGCAACGCGTAATAATTTGTTTCTTTAAAACAATCAGTTTGAAACAAAAGAACACGCAATATTGTGCTGATAACAGTTGTGTCATACTTGTTTAATTCTAACGAAACACTTTATGAGAGCAAATCACAGCAGATAGCGTGTAAAAGCAAAGACCTAGCTGGAGACTACGCTTAAATGTGCTGAACCCCCATACACAGCTGCTAAATCCGAGCGCCCCAAGGGGAAACCGCGAGCACTGATTGGAGCCTTCCCAAAAAGCATCTTTCTGGGCAGAGTGTCCGTTTACTGCTCGCATCCAGGTAGTGTATATTATTAATGGGCCCGTCTAATTGCGGTCTTTAGTTGCACATTCTTAACCCGTTCACAGATCGTTAAACACCACCAATGGTAAGGAAGCCACAGCCTGAATGATAGATGCCGTTCTTTCATAATGTATAAAGGGTGTTCCAGGCAGCCATTAGGAGTCTAATATTTCACCAGATAGGTTCTTAAATAATACACTTTACACACCTTCTAAGCACCAAAGAAAAGCAGTATTTAAAAAATTCATAACCGCACCGTAATGTAATTGATGACACGAGTCCCAGGGAACGCGGCGCACTGAGATATTTAGTGACATCGTCCCGGTTTATGAACATGCAGAGTACCCGTAGCTCAGCGAAACCCTGACAAAACGAACTGAGCGGCGTGACGTTTCAGAAAATGGAAAGCAACCCTTCCGGAGAAGTGGTACAGTCCAAAAACCCGCCAGTAATCTCCTCCTCTATTCTCCATGCTTGACAATGTATCCACTGAATTGGGGAGCTAGAAAGAGGAATGCAATTTAAGTTGCTGCAGACTCCCTTCTGCTACAATCAGGGCTCTAGGAATGTGGAAGGACACGAGGGGTGCACACTAGATTTCGGGAAAAGTAAATAAAGAGTCATGGCTCCTCTCCAACTCACTTAAAGAACAAAATGCTCCCTTCTAATGATAATGATGTATTATTTATATAGCACCTTTATCCAAAGCCCTTCACAGAGCACATATCACATATTTTTACATAAAATATCACCCAACCGAAATTGGTACTCATTTATCTACCTCGGAAGGATGAAAGGCTGAGTTGGCCTTGCCGCGATTCAAACCTGCGAACTGCAGATCACGCTCAGATCGCAGCAGCAAGCGCTCAACCCGCTGAGCTATCTTAAAGCAGGCAATGAACGTAGCTTTAATTCTGCCATTTTTGCCAGTATGGTGGGACTTTCTCTATCCCAAGTTTCCTTTACCTGAGCGGACATTGCTCACAAGATGTAAGGGGAAGACGAGAGGACACACCCTGTTAAGGAGCACATTATCAAGAGCTTGCCTCTTACATGTTTGGGCAACAACCTTCATCTGAACGGACTGCACTTTTGTAGGAGGAGGCCTCTAAGTGGCGAAAAAGGCTTCACAGAAGTAGTCACCTGTATTAGTTGAGGACCTGCTCTCCGGGACCTCACAAAATAAACAAAAGATATTGGGGGGTGAGGAGGGAGGGGGGGTGGGGATGTTGTGCCTCTGGAGGTAGGAGCAGAGCACTTGAGTGGCGCATACATTTAAATGGTAACACCAATCCCCTTCCATCAACACAAGCAAACAAATGTCAAACTTGGATGTCACATCACAAATGTTCAGGGAGCGGTTCCATGTAATAATGTTCCCTCAAAAATATCGGCATACAAAAAAATTGCAGAAAAATTGCCATTTTTTGTGGGGACATTATAACATATTATATATATATATATATATATATATATATATATATATATATATATATATATATATATATATATATATATATATATATATATATATAGTGACCTATATAATGTCACCATGACCTTTTCCCCGCGACCATATATATAGGGATATTATTACCTGATACCCAGGGAGCGGACTTTACATGCAACTCATTGCATCTTGATCCTCTCTCATAACCATTAGACACCTCTGCTAAAGCCAAATGTACTTTAGGCCCACAAGCCACCTGAAATATGACCTCATCATATTCTGGTAAAGTAGGGCTATGGATCAGGAAATCACATAGGACATGGCTTAAAATAGTCATCAGAATCTGATTTTCAGTCGGGATTGGAGGGACACTAAAATGGAGGTCCTCCTGGAGGGAACAGAGCTAGGAATGCTTGGCTTTGGGTGAGTTCAGCTAGTGTCTCTGTTTGATCTGGGTAAACTTGAGAAGAGTTTGGTTCCCAATCTCCCTAACGCTAGGACTATCTATGTTGTCTCCAGAAAAAAAGACATGTTTGAAACTGAGGATGTCATTGCAGATTTAAAGTGTCATTCAAATGATGTCTTTTGTATTCAACGTCACTGAAACAATGGAGGAATGACCCACAAGTGTGTTGTGCTAAAGCCCTTTATTTACCATGAACATATAAATGTAATGGTCTAGTGTAGGGGGTCTGCAATCTGTGGCTCTCCAGATGTTTTTTACTATGGCTCCCAATATCCCTCATCATTGACTAGATGGGAGTTATAGTCCCAAGCAGTTATGTGCCAGCCGTGTTTGGGAGCCTGAGAACAAGGACCCATCTTGTGTCTGAGTTCCTGGAGTGGGACTCTCAGCGACCTAAGTGACCTGCAAGACAACCTCTCTGCCAAGCACAGTGGTACCCAGGACCTCACCATGTTTAGGGACCTCTACAGTTATCTGCCAGCCTCCTCCATGTTTGGGAGCATGAGAAAAGGACTCTTGGCCCTTAGGCCTGGAGTGGGACTTGCAGCAAACAGGGGGCAAAGGCAGCTGGTATCCTAGTGTTCATCACCATTGAACTGCTTGGAGCATGTTTCTAGACCTGTTCAACACTTCATCCAGCAGTACTTGCCAATGCTGCCTTTTGCTCTCTCCCGATCTTCGAACAGCACCAAGACGTCTGGGTCAGTGCTGCCGAACCACTAAGAACTGCAAGGAAGGTACTATTATCTGCCCCCTTGATCCATGTTTGGGCCATAGAGACTGGTTTGGTCACGTTGAATCCTTTTTGCTTACAAGTACATATCTCTTTTCAAGAACATTGTTCCGTTTGCTTTCCCTTCACCCTTGATTCATTACTCTGAGTGCTGAATCTACTATATTTGTATTTATTTATTTATAGCGCGCACCACCAGGCCCAGGAGCATCAGGGCGCGAAAAACTAGAATGTGGTTACATACATACATTTACAATAGCAGTTAGAATGAAGTTATACAATGGCAGAGACATGTACACACAAAATGTCTATTGTCTATTCTGTGTTTTCATCAGGGGTGGGTTTTGCATAGAGTTTTTCTAGTTGGTTATTATTGTACAAGGTGTGTTTAAAGTGTATTTATTTCTATACCACCTTCATTGGACATTCCTTTATTTTGGACTATTATACTTTGCCGTTTGGGTTGCTACTGAACCACATTCACATCCCCTCTTGAGAGTATAGCCTTCCCTCAGCCCACATAACCACAAAAGGCAAAGGAGGAATGTCTCTTGACTGTGCCTGTTTTAACTTTGATTGTGTTGGCTCTTGGTTTGTAAAAGTGTGAGGCCTGAGTGGGCGTTTTAGCCTCTACTCATCCTTGTACTCGTGCAGGGCAGATGTCAATGTGCCACAAACAGTAAGGCGGGGGGTGTGTGTGTATTGCTCCTGTTAAATGGCAACAGCAAGACAAGAACTCTCCAGTTTCCATATGTCATGCCGGAGAACAACCCCCAGCCCTGTTTTTTCCATTGAATTCTGGGACTTGCATTGTTTTTCTTTCCCATCTTAAACTTGAAAACCCTACAAATCCCAAGATTTCTAGAAAAAAACAGACTGGATGACTTGTGCCTGGGAAATGTGAGCATTCTGCAAGAACATAGCGTGAGAAGTCAAATGCTTTGTTGTTGTCCACACACCCCGACATCATTGATTATGGCCATGGAGAATAAAAGCATAGACTGGGTAGGGCCTGAGCGGGCAAGGCCCACCCAAGATCTGTAAATACCCACTCAGCACTACATTAGCTTTAGACCCCACTTGCTAGACAGTCCTGGCTACGCAGCGTTGAGCCGCCTGCCTGTATGAAGCCACTACCATACCTCTATAGGATGGTGGAGCACTGGGCAAATGGATCACTTTGAGACAGAGGGACAGACATGGGGGGTGGTGAGCCAGTTTGCAACTGCATCCCTGGTGTCTAATGCATTTACGCTTCGCTCTGTCTCCGATATGTGCAGTCAGTACGTATGAGCGCATGGCCCTGAACTATATACCACTGAATGGCAAGTTAAGTTTTGTTTAACGCAGCGCTGGCTCTAGTGATTTCTACTTCCAATTTGACATTACCGTAAACCAATATTGACCCATTCAATTAAAGGCCCCTCTGCTGTAATCTGCATTGGGACCTTGAGAATGCATTCACGAAAACACTGGCCAATCTATATATTAGTGCACCGTATCGGGCAGGGAGGCCCAACCTTGACATCATCAAGCAGCATCCTTGCAGGATTTCTGAGTCGAAACCAAAGTTGCTTTAAAAGAAGTATGGATTCTATTGTATCAGCTCTGACGCTCTTTTGTGTGAAACGGGTCTCGAATTGATGCTATAAATTGCATCCGTGTGCAATAGCAAGCTGCTGAACCCCGGCGACTGTGCTCACAGTGCATGATGGATATGGCAAGCAGGGGAATGCAGCAGTGCTGAAAGAGATCTGCTTTTCAAAAATGTGATTGCTCAAGTGTGACTAGTTTTGCACGTCTTTTCACTTTGCAGCTTGTTTTATCTACACAGTAGCTACTTGCGCACAGTCCCTTAAATTTGTAAAAATGGCATTGTGTCAAGGAAATGACACGAGGGTGTGTGTTACCATCGTATTAAGGAAATGCATTGTCTGTGATGTACAGGGCTAGCCTCTGTCTTTCATTCCTATGCAATCGCAATTATTCTATGTGTTCTTGCTCAGAAACTAGAGCTGATGCGTCTTGAGTTAAAATCATTTAAAAAGGGGCTTTGGCATGCAGTTAAATGGCGCTAAACCTAGGTGGGTTCGTTTTCGTTGTTGGCACTGTACCATTTCATTGATGGCTCATTGTATCGGTCCTATGTGGTAACAGAGAATACATAACGGAGAATGCTTTTTCCAGCAAAAACCATAAACGTGAAATAAATCCCCCGTTTCACTATGTGCTTAAACCAACCCCATTCCCACCCATTTACCCCCTTTACGTGAACCTCATATCTATTTTTAAAAAATGTTCAATGTTTTTTTCTCTGTTGGGGCGTTCTCTGTAATTGTATTCTCTATTATCACTCTATACCATTGCGTCGCCTTTCATGAAGAATCCATGTGGCAATATGGGATGACAGGGAAGCTGGTCAGCCAATGGATGCTGCAACGTATGTCCTCTGCCCCAGGCCTTACTTGACTAAGCAAGCTCCTAAACATCCCCATCTTGCCAATGAAGGGCCCATGCTATCCCTGGTTGAGCCCTGCTATCCCTGGTTGAGCCCTGTTTTCCCTGGTTGAGCCCTGTTTTCCCTGGTTGAGCCCTGTTTTCCCTGGTTGAGCCCTGTTTTCCTTGTTGAGCCCTGCTTTCCTTGTTGAGCCCTGCACCACAAGAATGATGAGAAGGGTAAGCACATTTATTGAACTCTGAGAACACAACCAATCTCCATAACTATATGCCTTCCAATTTGAGTTAGAAGACACAACTACATCATCTTGATACCAACATTTTTCCCCTTACTGTCCTTGATCATGTTCCTCCAATTACCGGAGTGAAGGGAGTGTCTTCCGGTTCAGAAGAATTGTCTCTTTTTGCAAATCTTCCCAGTATTGCCATTGAGCCCGCAGCTCTACTAGTGGACTTGTTCTGGATTTTTCATTGACTTTTAGGATGAGTAAGCTTTTTTACCTCACTTCCCTGTTGCATTAATTGTATTGGGGGGGGGGGGACTGGTTGACCTTTTGGGGTTACCTGCGAAAGATCCCCCTCCTTGTTACTGGCATCTGTGCTTTTTCTTTCCTATGGAACTAACCCCCACCGTTCTTGTGCCCCACCTTTCTCCATTGTGTGAAGTGCTATGGGCTTGCAAGTGCAGAGGGATATCATCCCTTTTCATGACACATGCATGCATTTTTTCTATTGCGGCACACGTTATTTTCCATGGATTGACGCACAATACTTTGTTTCCCCTTTCCTTTGTCAGAAGTAACGTTTTTGTTACTTTCTATGCACCCCCTAAACTGGCTCTCCCTGTACTTCTGCAGGCTTTCCTCCGGACATTTTGGAAAGATGACCAGTGTGTATCAGTTGGCAGGCAATGGAGAGGGGGGCATCTGACCAAAGTCCACCTTCCTGCATACCTGTGGCTAACCCCCATCATGATTTTGGGATATACGGAGGGCTCTGGACCCAAGAAAGAAGTGGGCTACTGGAACCTGAAGAGATGCAAAGAAGAGGACCCGAGTGACCCTGGAGGACTGCAACACGAACCAGCAATGACTCAGCCAACAGTACAGCGTTTCTGTCCTCGAACATTTGCTCGACAGGGTAGACTTTTACAAGGCACCAGCCTCCTTTTATTGGTTGGCTTAGCAGTCATCTCTTGCTCGAGCTGCATCACCATCCCTGGGCAGAAGGAGTTTTCCTGGCTTGCAATTCACCTGTGCCAACCAGAAACAAGTTTTGCTATGCTCCAAGGATTTCTGTCCAGCTTGGGGGCTGCAGTCCTCATGGAGACCCTCTGTGGTCTGCTGAAACACGGGAACACTGCTGTGTGGGCCTCCCACCAGAAGAGTATCCTGCCAGGAACCCCGAAGCCCAGCTGCCGAGCTGCTCCAACCCCATACAGAGCTAATGCAAGAGGGTCTCAGCTCCGTCATGGGCAAACCCAGCGTAGCTCTGCCCCCGTCTCAGACAATTGGCAGTAGACACCCTCGACCCTTAAACCTGACGATAAAGGAAAACCCAAATGACAGTGCAGTGAGTCTTTCCCGGTGTTTCTTGCCTCCCCTTGTAGTGTTCCAGGGGCTAAGGTCCCTCGTATTTCTTGATCTACCCCTGTATCCATTGTGTTTGGCACAACGTCCTGCTCACCTAAGTCCCCTTGAGGGCTGTTTGAGTTCTGTGGTGGATGGACCAGTACTTGAAGGCTAAGTCCCTTTGCACCCCATTGGTGGTAGCTGTTTCCCACAATGACCACACTTTAACTGAAGCCACATAAGCCATATTACAAATTATGTTTTGGGTGTAACTCTATCGTACTAGATTTTCATGGTACTCACTTGTGACTCTGAAGAACCTTTCGGGCCCACCTATAAGACTTCCTAAAACTCTTGATATATGGGGCCTGAAATTATACAGTTAGCGACACTGTGTAAGAGCTGCCTTAGAAGTGTAAGGCCTACTTTTAGATCTTCTAATAACTATTGTGTGATACCTGTGTAGAACGCTGAAGTCGATAGTAACCCATAGTAAGTTGTCAAACAGTGTGTTAAGTATTGTACGATGCTCACTTACCTTTTATTGTGTAAAGTGAGCCTTAGTGTGGCATGTCTGTGCTTACCTATGTGGTTCATTTTAGTTCTCATCGTTGCTAGTGTTAACTGTACTACACAGAAATTCCCCTCTCCTTAGTTTAGCCTGATTGCTCAGCCTTGCTACCTCAAGAGAGTGGCAAAGTTAAACTTTCGTGGAGGCAAACTTTTTGCCCCAGGTTGGCTTCTCAAAGTCTTGGGGATCTAGGTTTTGCGTCATCGCATCACAGGGTCTACTCTGTGGAACTCACTCCCCTATGAACCCTCACACCTCGCCTTCAGAAAACACCTGAAAACCTGCTTGTTTGACCAATATAACTAACCTGTACCTCCGTCTTTCTTGACTTGTTACTACTTCCGCTGCACATATGTACAATTGCTGTGATATCTTTGGGGTTGGGCGCTACACAAATGCTTAAAATAAAACAAATACTGCAGGTAGTGCCTCTGAACTCCTAACGCGTGCCAAGCAGTAACCATGTGAAAGGTAATGTACACACATGTGTCTGCATTGATTAGTTTCTTGGGCACACAGAGAACAGTCATTCTCATCATTTAGGTGCACTCGACTCAACCTAACACTGCTACTTGGGTGCCTACTTCAAAACACACACAGTGATGCCATAAAAGATGTATTACAATTAGGGTGCCAAGACTTGTACCACAAAAAGACAGGTGTCCTTCTGCCCTTGCCTTCCCAATTGTTTCTACTCCTTCATCCATCACATAGCCCATTTTGCATGTGGTCACTTCATAAAATGTCATTGGGGTGGAATGTCATGTGAGGTCATGGTGGTCAAAGGTCATGTGACATCACTTCCTTTTATGTCCTCCGGGGTGTGATGTCACTTCTGCTACCCGTGGCCTTTTGCTAAATCGACGTCAGCGGAGGATTCCCTGACAAACGTACCAATGACCATAGTGCTTAGTTCAGCCACCTTTTCGGTGATGCCCTGCACAGACATGCTGTGCCCTGTCTCTAGATCCATACTGCATTCCAGGCATGGCGAGAGTTGGGTTTGATGTCACCAGTTGTCGCATTTCAGCAAACATAGCCAACATCTCACACTGGAAGGACACTTAATCCCCCCCAGTGTCGCTGTGGCCATTGACGCCTGCGGTTCCAAAATGGCTGTCCCCACTGACATGATGGTAGGGTCCCTGGTGGAGTAATTGGACTGTCTCTTCTCGTCAGTTTTGTCTGATGGTTGCCTATGTTGTAGGATTGGTAGATGCTCCTTGAATGCAACATCTTGGGTTTCGTCTTGGAATGCGTGAAGAGACTCCAAAGTATGTCTGTCCCGTGTAAGTCTTGCCGGTGCACCTGCTCCAGTTCAGAGGAGTCCCTGCAGCCCTCCAGAGGCACATTCTTCCACTTGATTGTCTTCTTGGATATCAGGCCTTTTTTCTTGGATATCAGGCCTTGGGTGTCGTGCCCCAACATGCCTCACTATCCTTGTGTTCATGTCAGACACCACATACAGCAGTCATGAGTGTCCTAAATGACAACATCATCGTTCTATGATGCTTAGTGTAGGCCTCTCAAACACAAGATTTCTTGACCATGTTGGCAATACTTTAGTTCAGAGCATCTAATTTTAAAGAAAAGAAGGAAAAAAGAATTTCAACTTGTGAGACAGCTGTAGCCAGGGCTCAGAACGTGTTCTGACGTCCCATGACTTGTACTTCCAGAAAACTAACTGTTTAGCTAATGGCGGGTGGCGCAATTTACGCCTTCCACGCCGTCATATCAGGTACAGTCATTGAGGCATGCCCTTGCGGCTTCCTGACTGCGAGTGGCAGCACATGGTGCCATGTGAGTGCGATTTAAAAAAAAAATAATAATAATAAATCTGCCGAGGATATAGTATCCATTAGAAATTCTAATTGTGCATATTGGTGTATATGGGCTGGTAAAGCTGTGTGGTAGTGGGTTCACGCTTAAGTGACGAAGCATCCATTTGTGCACATGTGTAGCATTTATTCATTTCATAAAGCACACAGCAACTCGTAGGCGTCAAGGCGCTGTTACAGTGAACCAGTTACATGCAGAGGAGATCAGGAAACGTACAGGAAATGAGGCGAGGCAGTACAATGAGGCAGGGCAATGTGTAGAAAATCATTAGCAGTGGAGTCTGGGTTAGGAGAACAACCATGTTTTGGGGGATCTCCGGAATACTGAATAAGAGGGTTCGGTTCTCGGAGTGGGTGGAAGAGAGTTCCATTGTTTGGCTGCAATGGATGGGAAACTTGAGCTTCCTTGAGCATAACCTAACAATATAAAAAGTGTTGTTCCTGAAAAGGCAACCAGATGATACCTTAGTTAGGCCAACACAGTCATTTATTTGTCAGCTTCAGATTACTGCATCATGCAAATAAATGACTTTGTTAGCCTAACTAAGGTATCATCTTGTCTTTTTCGGAGCAACACTTTTTATATTACCATTGGCTAACACGTCACAAGAAAACTGAGCTCATAGCCTAACGATGCATAGGCTTTTTTTAAGCACACTTTATTGCTTATGATGCCTGTTATCTTATGTGACATCACGTGTTACTTTGATGAACTCAAGCTCCATTGTAAAATGATGCACTCGTCTCTGAGATCACTTCATTAGCTCTGGTTGAGAGATAACTCTCTTTCAGTAAAGCTCAAAATGAAACTAGGCCCCCTTACGATAGCTTCCCGCTCCTCCCTTGATATGTGTAAATGGCCCCACCTAAACTATTCTGTTACACTTCACCTTGAAGGCCCATTGCTCTTTCCCGTGATCGCTCAAGAGACCAGCGTGAAACAAGATGTCCATCTTTCTTGCAGTTTCTTTTTCACAAAGCCTCCAAAATGCATCTATTAAAATCTTGCTTAACTCGTAGGATATAGGCAAACCTTTAGGCTGTGCTTTTATGTAACGGAGCCAGGGCGAGGGCAGGAGCGACGGCTCGCCCCCTTCGACCCCCCCGCAACTCCCCCCCCCCCCCCCCCCCGCCCCGCCACCCTCTGGCTCCTACCTGGTGCCCATGGTACCCCACAGCCTCCCACTGGCTCCCTATTATCCAGCTCCCTCTCCCCCCACCATAGCAGCCTCCCCTACTAGGACCGATGTGAGTAAAAACCATGCCAGAGGTGCCAAGTTAACCAAGTAATCAAAAATGCCAGTCTTGACCTGCCTTTTTTTGCCAGTAGGTCCAAGCATGACCAGTTTTACTAGTGGGAAAAGCTAGGACTGTATCAGGGTACTCAGGAAAAAAACATGGCTTCAATTGAAAACCTCCCATTAAAATCCTGTCTTTGAACCAGGGCAGAGCCGACACCGTTCCAGAACCGGAAACCCTAAGCTATTTAAACACGCCGTCTTTGTCGTTACACCAATAACTGTTTAATGATATGGAAAGGCATTGTTATTTGGGTGTCAAAGGTGTCTCCAAGCCAAAAGAGGCGCGCCTCCCTTTTTGGCCGAAATTAGCTGGCAATTGTTTAACCCCGCGTCACCTTCATTAATTGTGCTTATTGCAAATTAACCGACAGCCTACCGAGCGTGAAAAGCTAACACGTGCACTAGCTCAAGTGTTCGCGGTGATTGACGGACTCGTCCCCAAGAAAGGCCCCGTCACCAGCGCAGTTTGTGTGGGAATGGCGTGCACCGGAAGCACGGCTAGCCACGTCAAGGGCCCTCATTTCCATGTAACGTCCCTTCTGCGCACTCCTGTTATTATCGCCATAAATTATCCCAACTCCTGCTACATGCTAGCACTGGTCTGTTTTGCCAGTAGCCGGCAAGGTGACCTGAATGTTGACACGGAAAACATTTCTATCTTTCTGCGCAAGCTGTGTTAATTATCAAAGACTGCTTAATTAATCCTGGTAACAGCTGGCCTGGACGTTTGGCAGGCAGCGCTCACTGCCTCAGGACTCCGCTGTTCCCTGGACCGGTGGAGGCGGGAAGTACAGCAAAGGGCTGGAAGTTGTGATTTTTTTTTTTTGTTTTTTTTGTTTTTCTTTCAATTTCACTTTTCTGACAGTGTCTGCGTAAAAGGAAAAGGCAAGAATGTTCTGCAGTTTCTGCGGATAAAAACCGAAGTGCCAAAGTTTTGGGCTGAAGTTTGTAAGGTGAAGTTGATTAGACTTCAAAACAGCATATGGGAGTTAATGCTGGGAAGACTAAATACGTATTTTCTGATTTTCGTTTAACAAAGGTGGTGCAAATCCTGAACAGGGAAGCACGATTATTGCTGAATAGAGTGGCAGAGCCATTAAGGTTGATATTGTACAATTTTACCTAACCCCAAAAGTTCGACCGCCAATTTCCTGCATATGTATATATGGTGGTGGTGGGGGGGGGGGGGGGGTAAAGTATATAAAAAATGTATAGGGGTAAGGTAGGGGGGGCTGTAGGGGGTCTCCCCCCACATATATATATGCAGGAAATAAAAATATATATTTTTTTTTCCTGAACTTTTGGGAAGCCGAACCTTTGGGTTCGGTAAAATCACTTAGAACCGTTAAGGGTTGTGATTGGTTGGCACATAAATTACACAGACTATAAGGCTATGCAATGACGGTTCAATAAAAAGCTAAACCACATACAGGGATACAGAGCATCAGGCACAGCTCATCCTCACTCATGGCTGGGATGTCACCTGGGTGGGTGGTGAACCAGAAGCCAATGCTTATGTACAGTCCTGCGACCCACCTGAAGCAAAGGGAATGCCATGCTCTCAGCCAAGGGGGACATGTACAAGAAGGAGATGTGGCTCAGGTAATTTTTTCTTAAGGTTAAAGGATATTCCTCTAAGACTTATGATGTTCAAATGTACCTAACTAAATGTATGCCATCAGTGTACGGCGTTCCTTGTCTAAAACCCTATAAAAAGTCGGTCTAGGAACATGCGGTTGTGCCATTTACTGGGACAGGGATTCTCTGCCAGTTTCGGCGAAACTGAAAAGGAATACATGGACTCCATCACCTGCTTCTACCAAGAGTGGTGGATGTTGTTTTTGCTTTCACAATGTTCTGATATGACTCGGATCTCGATTTTGAGAAGCAACATCGTGGATACAAGTCAGGGGACTATTTGAGATGCTTTGCCCAGTGAATGTTGTTTTAAAATGATTGGAGATTTGATGTAACTGTGTATGCATACAATTCAAATTCTTATATAAAACCAGTTACTGACTGGATTTTTGAAAGCTAAACGGTGGGTGTTGCAATGTGATAATGTGCATTGCCATTACTGTTGTTCAGCCTTTATTTCTGCAGGGTGTAGATCTTAGAAGAACATTTCTTTCCCACTTTTATGAAGGGAAAAAGGCAAGCATACATCTTTCCTATGTTTCTGGGCAAAGAATAAAGGGACCCATTTCTGGACTAGTAGTTAATGCAGTATAAGTCAAATATGTTCCTCCGAAGAGTACTATTAGAGTAGGCTATCGTATCGCAAAAACACTGGAGTGGCATGATTGGATCGAAAAAAATAAACAATAGAAAACTGCTTTGGTTTCTTGGCAGCATTTTTTAAACAATTCTGTAAATTGAAAACGTGAACTTCCTAGGACTGATGAAAGCCCTAGACCATGCAGGCCTTTGTGTTTATAGCAAATGGGGCAAAATGTCTTGTGGCCTTTTATCTACCACCAAATTCTCTCCCTCGTTTACTATAGCAATAATACCTGATTCGGCAGGCCAGATCGGGTGGTAACGGCCCCGGGCCCAGATAATAGGCCGAATCGCAGCGAGGGCCTTAACGATGGGCCTGGTGCCATTCCCACCCGCTGGAACGTGTATTGTTGCTATTAGCACCCTGGGTTTTGAGTCTGGAAAACCAGGGTGCTGATGCAATATATTTTGTTTGAATGAACGGGATGCCTCGTGGTGTCCCATTAATTCATACAAAATACTTACCCAAAATGCTCGACATGGATCTGGAAGGTGGGGCTCCATACAGAGCCTAACTTCCATTTCCATGGCAGCCCAGGAGGCTGAAGCAGTGGCTCTGCAACCGTCAACGCTGGAAAAAATCGTCAAAGTAGCTTAACGGTGTGGGGCAGGGGGAAGGCAACAATGACGGGATGGGGAAGGGAGGGCTGGGGGAATTTGTTGGGGTGGGAAAGTAGCCATCATGCTGCTCGGAATGCAGGCTGGGATCGTAGAATTCCGGCCGCTATCGAAAACAACCTGATTGGTTGGCTCTACGGCCCCGGGTGCAAAAATGTATTCATGCTTCTGCCCAGGTAATTACGGAATGTTGGGTGAATGTACAGAGCTATCTAGACAGAATTGTTCCACCAAAGCAATGATAAAGTTGCTGAATCTCCAGCGCCTGATGTGCTGCAAAGTGTGGTGTTGCATCAAACACACCGATTCTCAAGACCCAGGGTAACATTTCAGTTATATCGGCTACCGTGGGTCTGTTCCTCCTCCTTTTGACTAGGGTTTGCCTCCTAACCCAACCAGGGTGCATAATTTGCACTCGCCACTAGCTAGTGATATTTGACTCTTGACAGGTAAGTGTGCTGTGCATGATGTGATTAATCCAAGGGTATTGCCACTGCTTCAATGGGGGAAGCCTCTTCCCATGAGGCCAGGGAGGTGAGACTGCAACCCGATAATCCCCTTAGGGGTGGTACTCAGCAGGTGGATCTCGTGCAGAGGGAAGCCCTCCATGGGACCAGTAACAATCACCCCTTGGGGTAACGCGGTATTCCCCATCATCCTATCTGCCCTCTCCTTCCCTTAATACCTCTCAGTACCCTGTAGTTTTCTGCACGTAACTTCTTCAACTCTACAAAGATGAATGTCAGTGAATGTCAGTCTCAAGAAAATACTGAGACGAAGAAGAGTGATACTGAACTCAATAGAGATCAGCAGTTCAGTACTGTGATAAGGAGGAACAATGGGCCTCATTACGAGTCCGGCGGTAACCGAGGCAGTAAATCCGCCTGGTTACTGCCGGACTCGTATTACCATTCCGCCTCCGTGATTCCCGGAATAACCGGGGCATTACAACCCCGGTTTTCTGGGAATCACGGAGGTGGAATGGTGTTCAATGGGAATGGGGATCATGGAAACACCGGCAGCATCTCGTAATGCTGCCGGTTTTTCCTCGTCCGCCTGCAGGTGGGCGGTGTTAAACCGCCAGGTCAGACCTGGCGGGAACATCACCTCCCACCTGCAGGAGTTGTGATCGCCCGGCATGGAAACAACGGTGGCGGCGGGTTTACCGCACCGTTGTTCCATACCGGGCGATTTGTAATGAGGCCCAATGAATCATTGAGGACTGTTGATGGGAACCAGAAGGTACAGACTAGTTGTTGGAGACTTCATATTGGCCAATACGCAATACATATTAGAAGATGGACTAACTCCTGTGTCAAGCTTGCCCTGGAGGAACCGAGAGCAAAGCTTGAATGCCACAAAGCTAGAACCACAGGAAGAAGCTGTAGACCGGGAAGATGGTAGAACGAATCTGCCATCCATGAAGGTGCTGCCACAAGCCCCGAAAGCCAGAGAAGAGAGTGAGAAACCAAGCATGAGAAATACTTAGAACGCCTACTGGTGCCATGCCACGCAGCCTGATGCGCTGAAGAAGCTGCGCAGCCCGACATGCTGAAGGTGTATCGGGGTCACAAAGACAGCTCGAGCAGAAACAAGAGAAGCAGAGAGTCTGAGAAGGCCGAGCAGGACGCCAGGCAGCCAGAGCCGGGAATCAAGGTACGGGTGCTGCCTAAGTCCTTGAGAGGGGCTGGAAACCGAACCAAGGGAATCTAAGGAGGGTCGGGAACCTAAAGCAAGTTGAAGCTAATGACAGGTGGGTCAAGGATCCCAAGAGGACTATAAAAACCTACCAATATGTCACATTAGCGAATACCTGGCAGGAGAGTGAACCAATTATCCTGGAGGATCAATGTAAAGGGGTCTGGGACCTAAGCGAAGCGTGTAAGATACGTCTGGTTGGAAACCCGAGAGTGGTACAAGGAGAAAGAAAAATTGAGACGAACTGTGTAACATATTCTATGCAGAACAGTACATGGCAGGAGAGTATTCCATGTCTGTTCAGTAGGACAGTGCAACACACCAGGGTGTGGGACCCATTGAAGGTGGGCAAGGCCCATAAACGCAAGCCAGGGGTCTGGGACAAGAGTGAAAGAATTGGGGAGAACCACCCCAACCCAGAGTTGAAACACGGGGTCAAGGACCCACTTTAGAAGGAAGAGACATTTGCTGGAGTTCTGATTTCTACAGTCAATTCTGGCAGGGTAGTGCACCAGACATGGCACTAAAGATTATGTTGGAGGAGGAAACTGGGGCAAGGGAGGCCCCCCTTTTTCTGATACTTGGGAACTGTCACTCGTGTTTTCATGTTGTGAATTGAACTTTAGAGGGCTGCGTCCAGAGAGCGAGAGAAGTCTCCCCCTTGGATTAAGAAGATGCACTGTTTTTCCTTCCTTAGTGTAGTGTAAGGGGTGGAAATAGGTTTGGACTCAGGATGGTGTACATTTTATGTTACAGACATCCTGACGGACTCCTTTAGTATATTTGTTGAGGTAGGGCAACCCCTCATAGATATTGGAAAAGATAGGTTTTTACTTTTCTTTTACCATATCATAAAGCTGGAAATAACATCTTCCAAAGTGCATTGTTCAGAGCTACTGGAAGCTCTGAAACTGTAATCTATGCCCTCAGTTGGGTGTTTGTTCATTTAGGCCGTGGGTCTGAAACCTAGTGTCCTCGGATGGTTTGGACTATGTCTCCCGTGATCAGCCCCAATGAATATGCTGGGGTGGGGTGATGCTAGGTGTAGTCCAAAACATCTGGAGAGTCCGAGGTTGCAGACCCTTGCTTTAGGCTAAAGGCACAAACTTGTTAAGGGCATTTGAAGTGAGAGCCAGCCCTTAAAAAAACATGCAACAGAAACCCATTGCTGATTTCTTTGATGGTTATCATAGTCAAACTATCTAGAAGTTTCCTGAACCCTTTGCTAGTAGCACCGAAATGTCCACTTCCTGATCAGTGTATGTCTAGGATTTGCTCTGCTTTATTCTTGTATATTGAAGAAACAGTGGAAAAGATATTAACATCTGCAGCTTGTCTTGGCTCGGTGCACCTTCAGTAGGGAATTGAGAGGACTTCTCCGAGATACCAGCTGTACTGTCCTGGGTTTTTCTTTCACAAACAAATGCTTTCTAGGTTGGTGTAGCTTGGCGTGAATTACTTAAATGTGCATACTCCTACTTCCCGTCCCCTTTCCTCCATACTTATGGGGACATCTCTCCATCCTGTGGGACGGGACCGGAGCACTTTGTAAAAAGCATCCACATTTAAAAAAAAAAAGTGTCCTTCCTCTCTTTCTGCGCGGGGCCTGGCACGCGGCCATAACCCTGCCCACCTTGGCTCTGCCCCGCACATCGCCCATCAGTCCTTTTCTCCGCTCGATCGGGACTGGACGCACTTGCATCCTCAGAAGATTTTCTTCCCTTTTTTCCTCTCTGGCTCTCTCTAGCGATCATGTACTAGTCTGTCTATGTCGTTCAAACTAGACTTTCCAGATTGTTCATCTTGTCATCGTCGTTTCGCGAGGGCGGATCCCCATCCTCTTTGTTTAGAGTGCTTGGGTCTGGATCACCGTTGGGACTCCTGTTTTTACTGCGACTCCCTTTCGGTCCGGGCACTTCAACATCAGTTTGAGCGGTGGGAGGAGGTGTTCCGACGAACCCCTCCTTCACATTTTCAGGCGTTCATCGACGAGAAGAAAAAACGCCCTGTAAGTTCTTTACTTTTCAGAGCACCCCGGCCGGGGTATACCTTTCCGGGTTCCTCTCGGGCCGGGAGGCGCGTTGATCGCTCTGCCACCGGTGTTCGCCCTGAGGTGCCCGTTGGGCCTAATCATTGTACCAGATCTTTCTCCGAGGGTCTCCGTAAGGGGCCTGTGGATACCGGAGCACACTCAGAGGCCCCCCTGTGGGGGCTGTTTGTGGAACCAGTTCTACTGAGTCGTGGGGTACCGGAGCTCGCTCTGAGGCCTCTGTCGGCTTCCCTCAAAAATAAGAGCGGGGTGTGCCCCGAGGCCTTGGGTGGGCTTGCTGTTACCGAACGGATGTTCGAGGCCCGTGCAGATAAGGCTGTTACTGGGCCTGGGTCCGAGGTCCCTCGTCCAGAGGCTAACGCTACCAACAGTTCTGAGAGGCCTGACAAGGCCTTGTCTGTGAAAGCTGTTCCTCACCGTTCCCGCTCTTGCGGCGACACCAGACCTGTTAAGGGGGCAAAGAAGCAAAGTTCTTCTTTTACCGGCAGTGCCGAGGTCCTTCCTTCGAAGGCTAATTTGGCGGTTGGTATGTCACAAAAACATTCCAGGCCTCACAGTACCAGCTCTGCCGAGGTCCCTTATGTTAAGGCTAAAGTTAAGACCCCTGATCCATCGACGGGGGCCCCTGCCTTACTTCCTCACGTGCCGCAGTTACCCTCAGATGAGGACAAAATGGCGCCCGTTCCCGCCACGACCACAGCGCCCATTTTGGGCGCGACCCCTACAACTACGCCATCGGCCTCAGGTGTAGTACTTGGTCCCTTGGGTGTACATAGAGTCCCTTGTGCACATCCTTATCGGCCAGTTTATGACTGGAACGCTCGGATGCCTCTTCCGCACAATGTTTCGTTGCCTGCAGGGTCGGCACTGTTGATTCATGTGGATACGTCAGTGGAGGGGCAGTGTGGCACCCTTCCCCGTTACGTCCCTGGATTCGTCCACCTCATGAGAGGCCTCCTCAAGTTCCGAAACAGTCTCCGGAGGATGCTTTTTTCGGTAAATTTCAAACGCTTAGTCGTACCAACCCCATGAGGGAGTATTTCAAAGGGCTCTTTAGGGAGATATGTCCTCCCGCGCCTCCGGCTCCACCTGTTCCTCCGGTGGTTCTGCTGGTGCCTCCCTTGCCTACCGTGCCTTCCCCGACTCTTCCGCCTTTGCCCCCATTGTCCCCTGTGGCAGCGCCTGACACGGTTCAGCAGGATCCTGATCTGTCAGATGACGCGCAAGGTGATCAGGACAGCGAGGACCTTCCCCACACTATCAGAGCTTTTCATGACCGGGTACTGGACATGATGAACTTCTTAGATGTTCCAGTGCCCGAGGCATCCGCTCCGCAGGAGGGCGTGCTTTCTGGGGCGTCACCCTGTCTCCCTTGGAGCGTAGCAGCATGTTCTTGCAGAAGGACATTCTGGGCGAGGTCCGCAGAGTCTGGGAAAATCCACACTCTGGACTTTTTGTCAATAAGAAAATTGACGTGAGATACAGGCTGCATTCTTCGGAAGAGGTGGCCCTGTCGTCTTGTCTGCCCCCCTCCTCCACAGTAGTGGCTGCGGCCACTTTGCAGTCCAGGCCTGCAGCATCCTCTTCAACGACGGCTACTCAGGTTCTGGGAAAGGATGATAAGCTCCTTGACTCCCTCGGGAGGAAAATCTTCGCCAACTCGGCCTTGCAGCTCAGGCAGGTCAACGCTGAATTGATATTAGCGTGAGCTAACATGCGGATGTGGAAAGGTCTGACAGAGTTTGAGGAGTTTATCCCGGTCGAGAAGCTGGAAGACTTTAAAGGAGGCCTATCCAACGCCAGAGTCTTGGCCCAGGATCTCCTGGAGGCTGCAGCTCATCACGTAGACACCTCGGCTCGAGGCCTTACGCTGGGGGTTGATACCTCACGGCAGGCGTGGCTGCATGCAACTAAATTCTCAAAAGAAGTGCAGGACAAGGTGTTGGACCTTCCGTTCGATGGGAAGGAGCTCTTTCATTCTACAAGAGATGTAGAGCTCACCAGGAAGAAGGATAGCACTCAGACAGCTAAGTCCTTGTCTGTCCTGGTTAAGGCTCCTTTCAAAACCAAGAGACCGTTGTCGCAAAGTCGACCTTCCTCTGGCTTTAGGGGCTTCCTCGACCGCAAATCTTGCAGAGTGGATACCCCTGCGAGGAACAACCGCCGTAGGCAACAAAGGACACAGTTTTTCTCCCACTCCTCAGCCTCCTCCTCAGGTTCAGGGGCACCGCCACCGATAAACCTACTAAATGAGGGTTTTCCGCGCTCGCACGAGACCCAGGTGGGAGGACGCATTGCATCTCATTGGGAGGCATGGCAGACATCACAGAAGACAGATGGGTCTTGTCAGTCGCTCGAGCGGGCTTCCGCTTACCCCTAGCCCACCCCTCAACCCTCTTTTTCAGCTGTTGGGCTCGCTCTCCCTCAAAGCCGAAGTTCAGAAACTGCTGGACCTCAGAGCTGTGGAACCCATTCCCCTTGGGGAGCGAGGGGAGGGCTTCTACTCCCGGCTGTTTACGGTGCCCAAACCCAACAAGGCTGGCCTACGCACCATCCTAGACCTTTCCCAGTTCAATCTTTTCCTACACCAAGAGAAATTCAAGATGATCACGTCTAGCCAGATACGCTCCTCATTGTAGATGGGCGATTGGCTCAGCATCGTGGATCTTCAGGATGCGTACATGCATATCCTGATTTGAAACCCACACAGGAGATATCTCTGCTTCTCTTTGGGAGAGGAGCACTTCCAGTTTCGAGTGCTTCCTTTTGGCCTCAACTCGGCGCTGCGTGTCTTCACGAAGATGATGTCGGTGATTGCGGCCTATCTTCATCTCCAGGGTATCCATGTGTATCCATATTTAGACGACTGGCTCTTACGCAGCCCTTGTCCGCTGGCAACAGCGGGCAATCTCGAGTCTCTCCTTCAGCTCCTGTTACATCTTGGGCTGTCGGTGAACTGGCGGAAATCTTCCATGACGGTCTCGCAGGACCTGTTTTTCCTGGGTTTTCGCTGGAACACGATCGACTGCAGAGTGTACCTGACCAGGGACAGAATGGCGGATCTGTTAGCCACGTCAGATGTTTGCACAGTCAGAGAGCATATCGGCCTGGTGGTTCCAGAGGCTTCTGGCCCTCATGGCCTTGAGTGTGCTGGCTCTTCCTCTTGCTCGTCTCAAGATGAGATGGACCCAGATGGCTCTTCAGAGTTCTTGGCGTCAGGCTGTGGACCCGGATTCCAGGCTGATAATGATTCCGGCTTCCATGAGCGTGGACCTGGAATGGTGGTCATCTCTCAGCAACCTGTCGGTGGGTGCAGGGTTTCAGGACCCAGCCCCGATGGTGACGATCACAACAGACTCCTCCCTTCTGGGGTGGGGTGCGACGTTAGATCTTCTACAAGTATCAGACCTCTGGTCGCCTCAGGACAAGTTCCTGCACATGAATCATTTGGAGCTTTTGGCGATCTTTCTAGCGCTCAAGGTGTTCAGACCGGTCATTGCCAACAAGGTGGTCCGCATACGCACGGACAATGTGGTGTCAATGTATTACATCAACAAGCAAGGGTGAATGAAGTCTGCCCCCCTCCTGGAACTGTCCATCCAGATTTGGGAGTGGGCCGTGCTTCATGGTGTCTGGATGCTTGCAGTACACATTCCGGGCCAGCTGAATGTCACAGCGGATGCCCTCAGCCGGCGGACAGTGGTCAGCTACGAGTGGGAGTTGAAGGCAGAGGTCCTCTCATGGATCTTCTCGTGTTGGGGCACACCGGAGGTGGATCTCTTCCCTATGGCGGTGAACATGAAGCTTCCTCGGTATGCTTCCAGAGGGGGGCTGGGAGCCTCCT
This sequence comes from Ambystoma mexicanum, assembly GCF_040938575.1. Taxonomy (NCBI): domain Eukaryota; kingdom Metazoa; phylum Chordata; class Amphibia; order Caudata; family Ambystomatidae; genus Ambystoma; species Ambystoma mexicanum. The sequence goes on along the minus strand of NC_090928.1, from coordinate 161,038,227 downwards.
CTCTGGGGGATGCTCTCGAGTTTCCATGGCACAACATGAGAGTTTATGCAATCCCGCCTCTGCCTCTAGTCCATCGAGCAATTTGGAAGCTGAAGAACTCAGTGAACTGCTCCCTTCTACTCATAGCCCTCTGGTGGCCGGCCAGGTTTTGGTTCTCAGAACTTCAACACCTGTCGGTGTATCCGCCGATCAGGCTACCGGTGACCCCCGATCTTCTTCATCAGGGGGAGCAGCAGATATGGCAGCCCTCCCCACAATCTCTCAGCTTGGCGGCATGGTGCCTGAGTTCAGGTCTTTAGAGCATCTTAACTTGTCTACGGATAACATGCATATTATCCAGGCAGCCAGGAAACCCTCGACCAGATCCCAATACAGGAGTAAATGGCTCAGGTTCTGTCATTGGTGTTTCAGAAAGCAGTTGGAGCCAAGGGTGGCTACGATTGACACTGTGCTGTCCTTCGCGTCCTCCCTAGCAGAGTCGGGTGTACACGTTCTGTCCTGCAGAACTTACCTTTCAGCGGTCTCCACTTATCTTTCTACAGACCAGTGTTCCTACTCTCTGAGTAACTCAGTCGTCAAGAGGCATTTTGCAGGCTTGACACGCCTCTAGCCTCCAGTTCGTAGTCCGCATCCGCCGTGTGACCTAAATGTAGTCCTGACGGCGCTGTGCCTTAAGTCTTTTGAACCCATGGCCACGGTGGACCTCAAGTACCTATCATGGAAAGTGTCCTTTCTGGTCGCCGTTACCTCAGCAAGGCGAGTGAGTGAGCTCCAGGCCTTGTAGGTGGAGCATCCCCTCTTGGTTTTTCACAAGGACAAGGTGGTTTTATGGACAAACCCTTGCCTTTCTACCGAAGCTGGTAACTGAGTTCCATCTGAATCAGTTGATCTCCCTGCCGGTCCTTTTTCTGAACCTCACAGGCAGAAAGGGTTCTGCACTGTCTTGATGTCAGAAGGGCTCTTTAGTTCTACCTTGACAGGACTTCCAAGCTTAGGAGTTCTTCTCAGCTTTTTGTGACTTTCGGTAACCCTCAGGGTAAGCAGGCGTCTAAGGCGACTATTTCTTGGTGGATTGCCGCCTGCATTAAGGAGTCTTTCACCACCCAAGGGCTGAAACCTCCTAAGGGTATTCATGCACACCTGGTGCGGGGCAAGGCAGCTGCGGTTGCTTTTCAGAAGTATGTCCCCTGGGAGTCCATCTCTGGAGCAGCTACTTGGGCCTCCACATCTGCTTTTTGTAAGCATTATTGTCTTGATATGAGCTCGAGAGCTGATGCTCAGTTTGGTTAGGCTGTGCTCAAGAACCTTTTTCAATAAAGGGTATTTCCATCCACCCGTAGTTCAAGTTAGGAGTGCTTTGGAATCTCCCATAAGTATGGAGGAAAGGGGACAGGACGTAGGAGTATAACCAGGTTACTCACTGTAGTGACCACCTTATTCCTAGTACATAGTCCCCTTTCCTCCATACGCCCCCCCCGCCGTGCCCTCTAATAAGGTTCCTCTGTTATTGCTAATAGGTCTCTGACCTGGCGATACAAAAGGAAGTGTTGGGCGATGCGTGGGGTAGAGCCAAGGTGGGCGGGTTTACGGCCGCATGCCAGGCCCCACGAAGAAAGAGAGGAAGGACACATTTTTGAAAACATTTTTTGGGATGCTTTTTACAAAGTGCTCCGGTCCCGTCCCATAGGATGGAGAGATGTGCCCATAAGTATGGAGGAAAGGGGACTATGGACTAGGAGTAAGGTGGTCACTACGGTGAGTAACCTGGTTACTCACTAACTCTGTATTCAATATGTACTCTGCCTGTGTTAACTTCTGTTTTAGAGATAGCTGCTTGCCATATCCTTAATATGTTTTGTTTTGCTCGCTCAGCGTTGTGGCATCATCTTTACATGCCGATGCTATTATTTGCAGTAGCACTATGACCTGCCGGTTGTCTCTGCTAGTATCTGCTCAGGCTCTTGTGCTCATTTCCAAATGTAGTGGTATTGGTCAGGCATCTACAAAAGCATGTTCTTTTCTGCGTCGGGAAAGGAGGCTCGTCCTTCTTCACTCAAAAGTTCCATCCCTAACTTTTCTATCTCCTCTTACCTATACAGATCTTTCATATTTGTGGAACTCTGCAGCCCCTTTACCTTTCCTCTCTTTTAATGCCATGTTGCATTCCTTCAGACTATGGTCTGGTTACCCAAGGGAGAGGCACAACATGCTACTTTCCGGGCAAGTCTCGGTGCTGTTAGACCACTAGGTTGATGACTGCTGCAGAATCAATGGTTTCTTACATAACATGCTTCACATGGTTGCTGTTCGTCTGCATTCTCTCTGCCTACAAAGGGGGCACTGAAGTCCTAGACTGGCCGCTTCATTCTGCCATTAACTCCCACAGAACAACCCCATATTTTCCTAACTCTAGACATGTGAAGTGGGTATTTACCTCAAACTAGAGCAAGTCTGTGGCCCCATGAATACCCTCTTTGCTCCACAATGAGAGTACCCCAGGCACTGCTTTTAACGAGCATGCATGTTTCTGCATCCAACCCAGCACTGCATGGATACAATCTTCTTGTGTCGCATGCACCTGCCCACACCCTGGCTTCTATTTGGTGAGCCTACGTCGTGCATCCTGTCTGATGTGACCAATTCTAACACTGCCTAAAAGTAGTTGAAAAGGACGAGTTGGGTTGGGCATCCTGGAGACCGTGCTGACTATTTTTGCCCTGCATGCCATTACTCCACTGGCAAGAGACCTCGTAGCTTACATTGCCGATGACTGTAGTGCTTGGCCAGCTAGGCTTTCCTGCTTCTGATCTGCCAATGCAAGAGTTCTGTTTGTTTATTATTATTTGCTCAGTTGTCCAACGAAATGCAATTCCATTACCTTGCTATTCACAGGTACCGATTTTCACGATTTTAAGACCAAAAAAAACAGTCCTATTTTCTCAGGATTTACTGAAAAGGGTTGTGCCCACTGCAAACAATAAAGGTTTTGAGAGGCAGATGATGACCCCACATCCATGCCGCCTCTAAGACAGCGAACCTGAATATCCTAGTTAAGCATTTCTCTGCACACATTACGGGCTACTATCTAGAGGTTAATTATATGAATCAACGCCCTCATCCATGGGTTGCCAAGGTACTAACATTATAAGCTTGAAAAGGTAAAGAGTGTGGTGGGGTGCTTCGAAGTCATCTTTCCAGCTGACCCCTGCCTTCTCGTAATAGTTGCGTGTTTCTTTGACTGCTCAGGATCCTGTGGAAAGACTTCAATATTCTTTGCCTCTGGCATAGGATTCTACATGGCCTCGCTCTTCGATGCCAAATACATACCCATCAATCCACGCTCATCTGGAGTTTGGGACCTTCTTAAAATCATCTCCAACTTCATAGCCAGGATAATTCACCCTAGAGACTTGAATTATATCGCATGCCCTGAAAACCGACATCATACTCCAAAAGATTGATAATCTTCATTGATTTAAATGGTGGCCCATTTCTTCAGAATGTGCTGTCCTGGGAGACTCCGCACTTAAGATTTATGGCAAATACCTTCTCAGTTGTAAATGCTCTTCACATCAACCCAACCAAAACAGAACTTCTCTTTTCCCCATTATTATCCATCCCTCTTCTTCTTCTACCCCCTTCTATTATTTATCCTCTCTTTCTCTCTCATTCTGCATGTAACCTCGGAGTCATTTTTACTCTTCACTTTCCTTCGTCCATCATTTCTCTGCACTTGCTCGCACCTGCTGCTTTCAATTACTCAACATGTGCAAAGTGCATTAATTTCTTTCCTTTCAAGGTACCAAGCTACCGATTAGAGCTCTAGTTTCCTTCTGTCTCGACTACTGCTCAGCCCTTGTCTTTGGTGTCCCTGCTGATTGTCTTGCACCTTTGCGCTCCATCTATAATTCCTCTGTTTGTCTTATATTTTCTATTTCCTCTTCTGTTCCTATTCTACCTGCCCTCTTTTCTATTAATTGGCTGCCGTTTCATTCTCGTTAAATTTTCATTCTCTTTGTATTGTATTTAAATACTTACATGGCCTAGCCCAACCTAATGTTTTGAATGGATTGTGTCCTCCCACGCATTCCTCATCTTTGTTATACTCCGATATCTTGGTTGAAGCTTGGAAACTATTCACAGCAGTGGGAGCTGTGCATCCTCTTCGCCAAGCCCGTGTCCCTCGAAGGTCTACGTCTGTCTCAAGTATGAAGTTGGTGTTGGTATACAAGGCAAGCACCGCGCCTGTTGCCTCAGTTCTGTTTTTCCGCAAAGCTGCTGGAAACAGTTCACTCAACCTCAGAGTGTATTCTTTGCTGCTTAGTTAGAAAATGTTGTTGAAGTTTGTCTTCTTCAACCCTGAAAACCGGATTCAAGAGATGTGCCAATTACGGTTATAAAATGTCCATAACCGATTTGCATCGGGTATGTCTCTGGTGCTTGGGGGTCGGGTCACAATGTCGACGACTGTCGCTCGTGCCAAACTGTGAAGGGTAAAGGTTTAAAAAAGAGGAAGAGGTATCTTGCTCTAGGCCATGGGTGCACAAAGTTGCGGCCCGCCATGCTCTTATCCGGCCCGCGAGGCACAAAGACTTTCCTAATGGAGGGCGGCCTGCGGCCGCCCTCCATTAAGAAAGTCTTTGTTGTCTCCCAGGCCGGACAAAACACTGGTCCTCATTGGCTCAGCACACACACGCACCACTTTGCTCCTATGAGCCACGTAATGCGTGTGTGCTGCACCAATGGAGGGCCAGCACTACGGCTGGCGTGGTCCATAAGGCTTGATGCCGGAAGGCATTTCAGCCTTGGACCACGGCAGCCGTAGTACGATTCCAGCGTTCCAGCTTACCTGCCTTCCAGCACGTCTCTGGTAAGTGGTCTGTTTGTGTTTGTGTGTCGGGTCTGTTTTGCTTTATGTTTGTGTGTGTATGTTGCAATGGGGGTGGGTGTCGGATGTGTATGAATGTTTGGATTTGAATGTATTTTGTGTGTATGTTGAGATGCTGGGGTGGGGGAGTGTCGGATGTGTTTCGGATGTGTATGAATGTTTGGATTTGAATGTATTTTGTGTGTATCTTGAGATGCAGGGGTGTCGGGGGGGGTGTCGGATGTGTATGAATGTTTTGATTTTAATGTTTTTTGTGTGCTGAGTTGGGGGGTGGGGTGTTCGGGTCTGTATGGGTGCATGTTTGTGTGTGTGTGCTGAGTTGGGGGGTGGGGGTTCGGGTCTGTGTGTGTGCTGATTTGGGGGATGGGTGTTCGGGTCTGTATGGGTGCATGCTTGAGAGTGTGTGTGCTGAGTTGGGGGGTGGGGGGTTTGGGTCTGTATGTTTGCATGTTTGAGAGTGCTGAGTTGAGGGGTGGGGGGTTCGGGTCTGTATGGGTGCTGGTTTGTGTGTGTGCTGATTTGGGGGGTGGGGGGGTTTGGAGTTGGGGGCGGGGTGGGGGGTTCTGGTCTGTATGGGTGCATGTTTGTGTGTGTTGGGGGTGGGGGGTTCGCGTCTGTATGGGTGCATGTTTGTGTGTGTGCGGGGGTGGGGGGTTCCTTTCTTTATGGGTGCATGTTTGTGTGGGTGCAGGTTTGTGTGTGTGCTGAGTTGGGGGTGGGGGGTTCGGGTATGTTTGGGTGCATGTTTGTGTGTGTGCGGAGTTGGGGGGTGGGGGGTTCGGGTATGTTTGGGTGCATGTTTGTGTGTGTGCTGAGTTGGGGGGTTGGGGGGAATTTGGGTCTGTATGGGTGCATGTTTGTGTGTGTGCTGAGTTGGGGGCGTGGGGGGTTTGGGTCTGTATGGGTGCATGTTTGTGTGTGTGCTAAGTTGGGGGGTGGGGGTTTGGGTCTGTACGGGTGCATGTTTATGTGTGTGCTGAGTTGGGGGAGTGGGGGTTTGGGTCTGTATGGGTGCGTGTTTGTGTGTGTGCTGAGTTGGGGGGGTGGGGGATTTGGGTCTGTATGGGTGCGTGTGTGCGTGCGTGCTGAGTTGGGGGGTGGGGGTTCGTGTCTGTATGGGTGCGTGTGTGTGTGCTGATTTGGGGGGTCGGGTCTGTATGGGTGCTGGTTTGTCTGTGTGCTGATTTGGGGGGTTGGGGGTTTGGAGTTGGGGGGCCATGGGGCATAGTGTTTGGTTGGGGGTGAGGGGGCCATGGGGCATAGTGTTTGGTTGGGGGTGAGGGACATGGGGCATAGTGTTTGGTTTGGGGTGAGGGGACCATGGGGCATAGTGTTTGGTTGGGGGTAAGAGGGCCCTGGGGCATAGTGTTTGGTTGGGAGTGAGGGTGCCATGGGGCATAGTGTTTGGTTGTGGGTGAGGGGGCCATGGGGCATAGTGTTGCACTCCAAGAGTGAACCCAATAATAAAGCTAAAACAGGCACAGTTTTGAGATGTTCATCTTTGGCTTTTTGAGGAAACCTGACTCAACGAAGGCCATACTCCTCTTGGGCAACCCAAACAGCAAAATGTAGCAGTCCAAAATAACGGCATGTCCAATCTAGGGTCAATAAAATATATATAAGTTAAACAGGTGAGGGGGCGTGGCTTGATGGCTACGTGAGAGGACGTTCCTTGGAGGAGCTCCCGATGATCCGATCCTGATCCTGGGAAAAAAGTGATGGTTTTTGGTGGACTTTCGAGCCCACGGTGCATCTAAAGGCGTATGAAAGTGGGGGCATACAGTGCGTGCCCTCCCCAACGGCGAGACTGCATATTCACAGAATTAGACCCCGAAGAAGTTGGCGGCCACGCAAAGGAAGGGGAGCACCCAAGATGGCCGCCTGTGGACAAAGGGCCATAAAAAGTCCGACGAGCTGAGGAAGACAAGGTTGGTCAGAACGTGGGCGAGCCCAACCAGACAGACGGGTCGCATGCGCCTCGGGCTGAAAGCAAGAACATAAGGGCGAGCCCCTACTGCACAGGCCATGGGTTGTGGCGGACTAGCAGAGTGAACCCGCGAGGATACAGCTGGGCGGGTGGGCCCAGTCGACGCAACAGGATGTCTTCCAAGGTGGTGCCACCCCGGATCAAGCAGCCTACGATGGAGACCTATGCTAGGTCACCCTCGGGCGTGGAAGGGGGCAAGAGCAAAGAAACCCCTGCGGCGGCGACGGACCCACCGGGTACCATCCAGGAGGTGCTGGCAGCAATTGCTGACCTGAAGGTGGCCTGGGAGACGAAGCTGGGCCTGGCCATGAAAGAGTTGCAAGAGGGCCTAAACCTCAAGATAGGAGCGGTCCGAGAAGAAATGAACCTGCTGCGCCAGGATGTGCGAACGATCGCGGAGCGCACTGGGGAACTGGAGCAGGAGTTGGCCCCGACCGTGGAGGCGTGCAATACACACGCCAAGGAACTTCATGCCCTCGTGCAGCGAGTGGGCAATTTGGAGGACAGAGCAGAGCAGGCGGAGGGGCACGCCAGGCGCAACAACATTCGCATAGTGGGGGTACCAGAGGGAATGGAAGGATCGAACTCCACGGATTTCGTTGAAACCATGCTCTTGCAGGAGATTACAGGCGGAGAGCTGACCCAGGTGTTCGCGGTCGAAAGGGCGCACAGGGCCCTGACCAGGAGACCAGCCCCAGGAGCCCCCCCGTGGCCGTTGATTGCAAAGATCTTGAACTATCGTGACCGCGAGAAGCTTCTCGAATTTTTCCGGAAAGGGGGCACGATAGAAAGGGGGTCGGCGAATATAACAGCGTATCCGGATTACACGCTGCTTGTAATACGGAGTCGAATGAACTTTGTAACGGTGAAGAGGAGACTCAGAGAGGCAGGCCACCGCTACATGATGCACCCGTCACCTCGGATGAGCTGGAGGTAGTGATTCGGAACTTGCCCACTTGCAAGGCGCCGGGTTCGGATGGGCTGCCCAGCGAGTTCTACAAAACATACCAGCAAGAGTTGCTCCAGCCACTGCTTGCCACTTTCAACGAGGCCTATGAGAAGGGAGAACTCCCGTTGTATCTCCGTGAGGCCGTAATCATCCCACTCTTGAAACCAGGCAAGCCGGCCGTGGAGTGCGGGTCTTACAGACCGTTGTCCATGCTCAACCAGGACAGCAAAATACTCACGGCGGTGCTGGCTAATAGACTGAAAAGGGTGATTAAGAAACTGATACACCCAGATCAGACGGGATATGTTCCAGGCAGGAACATCACCGACAACCACCGGAGGCTACACCATGTCATGGACCAAACTGAGGAGGACACGGGCGAGCTGGCCATAGTGTCGTTAGACGCGGTCAAGGCCTTCGACTCGGTATGATGGCCCTGGCTGAAAGCGGTCCTGAAGGGGTATGGAGTGGGACCCGGATACCTCAGATGGGTACAGTTGTTTTACAGCACCCCGATGGCGAGGGTCAAGACAGGGTCCACGGTCTCATATTCTTGGCAACTGGGCAGGGGGACCAGACAGGGATGTCCCTGGTCACCGATGCTATATATTCTGGCATTGGAGCCGCTGGCAATATGCCTGTGTCAACAATATGGGGAGGTGGGCATAAACACGGCCAGTGGAGAGCATTTGATATCATTATATGCGGATGATATGCTCCTTTATTTAAGCTATCCAGAAGAAAACCTACAGTACATCCTAGAGGTGATAGAACGGTACGCCATCCTCTCCGGTATATCGGTGAACCCTGGAAAGTCCAGCCTGTTTCCTTTGCGTAGATATAGGAATGTCCCGGTGCAGAGGCTGCCTGTTCTGCCAATACCATGGCAGCCCGTAACATTTAGGTATCTGGGAATAAATACCTACCACAAGATCGAGACAGAACACAAGCACAACACAGAAAAGGCGATAGAGGGGATTAGGAACAGTATGGTATTTTGGTCCAGACTGCCCCTGACCATGATGGGGAGGGCGGCCTTGCTCAAGATGGTGGTCCTGCCTAGACTCTTGCACTTTTTTACAAACGTCCCGTTTCTGATACCCAGAAGCCTATTCGCGAAACTTCACAGCATGTGTAGGGGTTTTGTGTGGGGCAGCTGTAGGAATAGGGTGGCTCTGTGGAAGCTCCAGAACCCGTGCGACAGGGGGGGGGATAGGCCTGCCTAACTTCGAACTCTATTACCTGGCAGGGCAGCTGCAGTACGTGGCCAGGTGGCTCTCGACTGAAGATTCGGCAGAAGCCAGGCTCCTGCGCGAAGATACAGCCCCATACTTTCTGATGGAAGTGGTGTGGTTGGGCAGAGATAAACTGGTGGGCAAGGGGCGGTTACTGAGGTTGGGCTGGGAGCTCTGGCACAGGACATGGAAGATTGGGGGGGGGACTCGGAACCATACTCCCAGCTGGCCCCTTTGGCGGCTCTGTGTGGGAGCGACTCCCAACTACTTGAATCTGTCCGCAGATACTGGGAACGTGTAGGCCTAGCCACCCTCGGGGACATATGGCAGGAAGGGGAGGTGGTGGACTTTCAGCGGCTGCAGGAAGAGACGGGAGTACATGGTGGCCAATATATAACCTACACTAGGCTGGTGAAAAAGACTAGAGAAAGATGGCCGGAGAGAGTGCTCGCGGAGGATCCAGATGCCTCCCTGGAACCCAGGTACGATGTATCGGAGGGTGGGCACGAAATATCGAGGATATATGAGCTCCTGCGGGCAAGGGCAGGGAAGGAGTTGCTCCAATTGAGACAAGACTGGGAGGAGGAGGTGGGAGGACCCATGACGGATGGGCAGTGGGAACGGGCCCAGAGGTACCATAAAAAGGTGTCCCGTAACGCGAGATTCCAACCGCTTCAGTTGTATGTTACCCACAGGGCTTATTTAACCCCCGGGAAGATTGCAAAGTTTGGGGGATCAGCTATACAGCAATGCCCCAGGTGTGGGGAGGTGAACGCGGGACTGCTACACATGTTTTGGGCTTGCCCGGAGGTGCATAGATTTAGGAATGAGGTCAAGACGAAACTTGCTGGCGGTGGGGTAGTGCTGGATGTGGAATCGGCCTGGTCATGCTTGCTTGGACTATTCCCTAGACCCCGGCATTTGAAACATAAGCAAGATGAAGGACCTGGCCTATGTCTTGGCCAAACGTAGGATCGCCATGGGCTGGAAGGCGGCCCATAGACCCAGGGTGGAGTTGTGGTGGACAGACCTCTTGAGATGGGCGGAAGCTGAATCCATAGTCTGGTTTGAAGCGGTCACCAGGGGGGGGCGAAGAAGAAGTAGGGCCCTTGTTGGCCTGGCGGCAATTGGTGGCCTCGTTGGCAAACCCTCACCAGGGTGACAACGAAACAGAGGACCCGGTTGATGGCAGTCTAGGTAGTATGCCACCCAGTGATGTTCCCGTAAATGATATGTGAGAACTGGCTATAGTTTAAAGGGGGAGGGGGGAGTTGGGGAGTTTGAAAATGTGTTGAAATATGATGCTTTCTATGTTTTGAAACGGTTGTAGTGTTTGTTTGACCTTAAAAAATAAAATAAAAATATATTAAAAAAAAAAAAAAAGTTAAACAGGCGAGATACAATAACTAAATAGAAATAAATTATGACAATGGAAAATGTGTAGTACAAAAAGTTTGAAATGCAAATAAAAATTGTTACCCCTAAAAAACATTCTTTTTCCATGTGTTTAGTACAAATTGGGGGTTTAAAAAGCCCCCTGCCACGCCCCGCCCACATTTACTTTGTGGCCCACTATAGCCCTCATGTAAGGTACTTTCGGCCCTCTGTCAAAATCAGTTGTGCACCCCTGCTCTAGGCAATCATCTTCGATTACTCCATTGAAGGCCAAATCGTCTGAAGATAAGAGCTTGAGGGATGCTTCTCAGTAGCACAGCAAACATGCTAAATGCTCATGGTCAAGGTCTCAACGCTCTTCATCGTCTTCATTAAGGAGATCTAGGAAAAGGCATCATCACTCTGGATTGACCTCGTGAGATTCCTCGCCTGAGGGAAAACTGGTAAGCTTCCAGAGAAAAAGGTCTTCTAAAGCAGAGTTGGAAAAGTTCTGAATCCAAATGTTGGAGGTTTTTGAGAAGGTGGCAGCACCGACCTCTTCGAAAAAGTCGAAAGAGACTTCCGACCCCATAGTGCCCAAAGGCCGACAAGGAGTCATCAAAAGCCTCTGTTTGCGCGCCCAAGAGCCTGGACAGCAAGGCCCTGGAGGCCTCTCGAGAGCCCCTTGAGGCATACGTGGGAGGAACATCCAGTTGAAATAACATTATCAGGTGCGAGTAATTTGTTCTTCTGAAATGATCTCCTTCTACTCTCTCACTTGATCCTTGATATCTGAATATTCCATTCCTTTGATCTTTTCTTTCATCCTCATCCCCCTTGTGCCCATTTTCACTTTCGCTCATTCTCTCTGCTTGCACCGAAATACTGGAATCAATGGCCACTTCATATAAGATCATTTTCCTCTCTCCCATTCTTTTGTTCTCGCCCGAAACAACTTCTTTGGCTACATTCCTCATAAATTGTCACCTTCAATAAATTGTACTGTTTTTAAAGTTTATTAAGCGCTTTGGCGAAAGCACTACACACATCTACGAAAATACAAATAACACTTTCAAATACATCACTATGTCCACAGAAGACCCCTAAGATCAGTTATTTAAAAGTTATTTGTCTGTTCTACATTCTGCAAAGTTCCAAGAAAGTCCACAAACTCCTACCCGATTTCATCAACTAGGGATCATGTGCTAAGGAGAATAAGCTGTCCCAATCACTTAGAAATTCTATCTCCCCCCTCTGCTCTCTCCTCCCACCCCTCAGCAAAATGTGTCTTACCAGTGCGCCATTCCAGCCCAATCCCCCATGGGCTAAGCTTAAATCTGTCATTCATAAGCGGCCCAAGTGGTTTTTCCTATGCGCAAAGGAGGTGCACTTCTGGAGAGTTGCGCACTTCGCGATAAGCAAGGGAGACTGAGTGATTCAGTTAGAAGCTTGCGTCTCAAGCAGAACAGCCCAAGCCTCACATCCCTAAACATAGATATGTGTGCCTGTAGTGTCATCATTCTCACAGGTACCAAGAGCAGTCTCTGCAGAATGATGGACAAGCAACTACCACAGAATATGAGATTGGTCAAGACAAACTCATTGAACTAACTGACGATATTCATCATCGGATCTGGTGACTCCCCTTTCAGTTGAAACGACTGTCACAGTTGCACTTAATCAAGACATTGTACAGACATGATGAAAGAATAAAGAGATGCTTCTTGATGACATTTTTTAATGGCGTAGACCATGCATGCTTCACAACTGAAGTGGGAGAATCGGAAACTGGTGCCTTTCGGACTTCACGTCCATCATCAGGTTGTTTGGGGAATTTAGTGGTGTCCACTCACACAACCAATATTGTTTAAGACAAAACATCCCCTTCTGCCAAACCCAAAAGCATAATTCATACATCGTCACATTGTGGGTCGTCACACATGACACCTTTTTATAGGACTTTCCGCGCCCCCCCCACACCATGTTCCATTGGATCGCCAGGGGTACGCATCAACCTGCTGCCAGACCTACAAAGAACTACTGCTAGGCCCTACTAGTGGCACACGTGCCATATTGAATTTCCAAATACATAACCGTGAGCGGTCCCAGTTTAGCACAGGTGCATAATGCGACCACTGGTGGTTTAATTATTGTTTTCCTTATGGAACTTGGAGTCAAAACGATCAGGGGGCGGCTTACACAGCAAGTTAGGTTTGGAAAGGCTTGACTGAGGTGTTTCCTGAGAGCTGTTGGGTCTCTACCCCTCCCAATGCTCACTCCTTCCCGCCTTGTGTTGGGATCATCGCATTGGTGTGCTCTAGCAAATTGCAAGCTTTCCAAATGCTTTCACAGGACACAAATAAAGCGATGGCTGACAAGAGAAAATAGTTTCTTCATCTTGGGAAGGGGGTCAGGGTGCGCGACTAGAAGTGCCTCGCTCCGCCCCTTATTCCACCTCGTAAAGGTTTTCTTTTTCACCCTTGAGAAAGAAAGCCGTTTTAGGACGTTCTTACACTCCTTCGCCAATTTTCTAATTAACTTTATCACTCTCAATTGCAATCGGCTGCAAATATTAATTAGAAATGTGCATTGTGTTGGGTATTCGAGCTGGGAAGAAGTTGTTTGAAAGCATAGAGAAACGTGCCCGTGAGAAGTGCGCTGGTACGAAAGATTTGAAAGATTGCGGATTGCCGAGGAACACGATTGAGGAGAAGGTCAATGGTGTATTTATTGCCCCTGTGCTGAAATAATCCACTTCTTGGTTCGCTTCCGATTGGTGTCTTTTATGCCCTTCTTAGGAGCTTAGTCACTTGCATCAAACAGAATGATCCTCTTGTACCTTAACAGTCACGCAATGTTCCCAAAAGGACCGATCCTGGTGTCCCTGGGTGGGCCCCGATGCACCTTAACTTGGAGAAGGTTTACGCGCTTTAAGACTACTACAGTGGTGAGCTGGAGCAGTATGAAAAACCTAATAGTAAGAGCAATGACCGCCAATCGGACTTGACGGCCAAGCCCAATAATCTCATGGGGTCGTTGTGGAAGCCCTGTTCTTGCCCACGGCACAGCGACTTTCATTATTTATTTATATATTTATGTATATAGTGCTCCTAACCCTGAGGCATCTGGGCGCAATTCTTGACAAGTGTAGTGAGGTTACAACAGCAGCGGTTAGATGAATGAAGTCTCATCATTGATAAATGCAGTTACATCATAGGTACAGTATACGATTACAATTGTAGTAGGAGTGAGATCATTCTGGTGAGCAATGTAAAGTATACAGAGAGATTGCAACGGGCCAAGTGTTTAAGGGATGAAGGGAGGTGCAATTACCGCTCCTGTGCGAAGAGCCATGTTTTCAAGCTTTTTCTTAAGGTCCAGAAAGAGGGTTCATCTCTTAAGGACAGTGGTAGAGTGTGCCATAGTTTGGCAGCTACCACTGGGAAGCTAGTACCGCCTGCTTTCTGTTTGTATCTAGGAATAGTGAGTAGATGTGCATGGGTTGAGCGTGTTGGTCTGTTGGTTTAGGTTTTTATAAAATTGTTAGCAAGATATTTAGGAGCTGAGTTGGATAGGGACTTGTGGGCCAGGGAAAGAGTTTTGAATGAGATTCGATCATGTACTGCCAGCCAGTGGGCATTCCATCTTGCAGTAGTGATGTGATTTTGTTTCTGGGGATGTTAAGGGCTGCTCTTATACAAGTATAATCCACTATACCACACACACACAACACACAAGAAACAAGTGCGCAATGGACAACCATTTGCCCTCAAAGAAAATAGGACACAGCCTCTGATGGTAGAACTGTGCCCTCAGACAAATATGCCACATAGCCACCAGGTTTGCACGAACAGCACCAAGGCAGACTACGTGGGGAAGTGTCACGCAGTGGTCTCCTAGCACACCCAGTGAACACGCGCTCAGTCTGACATCGCTTCACCCTAGGCTGCCATACACATCTTCACCTTATGGAGGAAAACTGTGCAGAGAGCCCCAGCATGCAGGCAATCCAACAGCTACTCAAACACACCTTCCCTATCAGTCCCCCGTTACTCAGGGTCTAGTCTGCATCAAATCCTTGGAACTTGTGGAAGTGCGTATTCTGTGCAGGCAACAGCACTTCAGGTCCATAACAATAGCAGGCCTCGTCTTGGCAAGGTAGAGAATGATATCCATCTGAACATTACATTTCCTTCATGGTCCGAACAGCGCTCTGGACCACCTTCCACTCTGCCAGCCAGCAGGAGTGCCACTCGGAGAAATGGGCTGCAGCAAAGGTATGCTGTTCCTAAATAGGCCACAGAAAAAATACAAGGGGAATACAATATATGAGCAGTGGTGGATGAGGTATTGGTCCTGCTGCTGTACAACCCTAAAAGCTACAGCTGGGCTGAGTGGCAGAGCCTTCAGCAAGACAGCCTCTCACTACACGTTGGTGCCACATTCTGTGTTGGTCGGTGAAGTTTATCAGGACCAGACGACTGGGTACGTTTCGGGCATTGTGGTGAAAGAGGACTACGCAGAAGCGCATACAGCCCCGTTCAAATAAGTCCTTAATAAATAACGCCCTTCGCTAAGGGAGGGAGTCTCACATCCACAAAGCATCTTTTTGCTTTTATGTTTTGCACACGTCTAGGTCATTTATATGCTCTGACTCTATGCAATTTTTTCCATGTCTGTGGTGGTGTGCAGACATGTGGGAATAGTGCATATAAGGTGCTCAATACGGTGTATGGATGAGGGTGCAGAAGTTAAGCAACATCAACAAGGCAGCTGGCAGAGTAAATGTTCCTCAGCATAGTAACTTGCCTCCTTACTTCTGCTCTGTGCTTATCCGCATCTGCTCTCCGCCCCAGGCTTGGCTCCTGGAGCAGGCCAACCTGTAATCCTTTAGCCAGATACCTGAGAAGCACGTTGCTTCTGCTTTGCATTTTCTTGAGTGTATAAGGCTGTTCTATGCAATATTCTGTTTCTATTTGGTCATGCACTCTCTCAAAGTTCTTTAATAAGTTTCCAGAATGTCGGTTTGATTTTTTGTCTTTCTGGCCAGTTTATTCAAAAATGATTTCCCATTCTCATTTCTCACATGCCCTATCACACAGTATTTGAAAGTTCCGAAAGCTTAGTGTGTTCAACCAGTCCTTTACACACTGAGGTCCTAGCAGGGTACGGTTTAAAATATACATACGCTTTCTATTCTGATCCCCTTTTATAGATTGACAGAATGGTCACCTGTGAGGGAAGGATAGCCTGAACCTTTGTTTTTTCTTACTTACAATGATACAGGTAATTCTGACTCAGAAATAACCTTTGCTGATCATACCCCCTTTCGTATGGTGCTACCTGCTAAAAGCATACTGCACCCATGTGACTCACCTGGGACGGCTTCCTGACCTCCCCAGCACTAACTTCTCAGTGGCACCACAGCAGAACCAAAGGCATTTGCTGCATTCCTGAGTATAGCCTCATGCACCCTAATTCCAAGCAAGCTTGGGGGTTGGCCCTTATAGTCCAAGACGCCTCATATATCTCAAAGGTGCATGGTGATATGATATCTGTAAAGATAGATGCTGCCTATTTTGACATGGTGGTTCTTGTGGTCACACAGTTATACAGCCTCAAAGCATTCTGGTGTCGTATAGTTTACAACCTGGACCAGAGTCCTACACATGGCAGGGTTATGTGGTTTTTGCTTGCTATGAGGATTTTGCTTGTCTGACCTGGATCCCACCCAGGAATCTCTGGGTGGAAGTGGCCGAGAAGCTTCCCTCTTTAGATGTTTCTTTGAATGGGTGTTGTATCTTTCCTAGGACAGGAAATCCCATAGGACGATATGCTTGGGACCTGATTCAAAGACATCAAGGATAGAATAGGTAGTCACACCAGGGTGCTAATGGCCAAGGACTCTTTAAAATTAAGCAGACAGGCGAAGGGCAGAGTAAAGGTAGCCTGGAAGAGGGTCCAGTCCATTGAGTGGTTCCACCATTTTGGTCCTTGCCAGGCTCTCCAAACACCCTGCCCCCTCCCTACATCCTGCAGTCAGCCCTATGGTTATGATATCCCATTAGACTTTCGACAAGACAAAAAATATCCCTCCTTCAAGAGATGAATGGAAATATACTTATTTGAGTGATCTCTCAGCCTGCTTCTCCTGCCCCCCCTTGTCCGGTCTCTTCATCTCGTTGTCCTGTGTATCTTTTTGTGCCCTGATGCCTGCGGGCTTCAGTGCATTATAAATAAACAACATGAATATCAGAAGTTAAGGTTCCCTTGTTACAACAGCCTGGATTGGACTCCTGACAACAGACTGCTTTTGGTCCAATGAGATGCTGCATTTTTCCAGAAAACCCTGTCCTTAGTGGATTCATCTTTGGACTTCAAGACAAGAAGGATGCACTGGAACTCTGTTGGGAATACAGTCTATTCTAAACTCCTGCCATAGAGGAGAAGACGGAAGGCTCCAAAGCAGAGGCAATGTTTACTCGCTGCACTTCCCAAAGGCACATTTGGGTGACCAGCGGGCTAGACCAGACATACTGCGCTGGTACCAGTTACCTGCTCACTGCAGGTGGTAGACACGTGCAAGTGTGATCTACACCCTCCTGGATCAGTGGGGCAGGAGAAAAAGGACTTGCCTGGCCTGTGGGGAGCCTGTGTTGCCCCCCCCCCAGCACCACGAAGTCGAGGAACAGCTCTAGCGCCTGTTTTGATTCATTTTTGAGCCGGCTTCACCACTTCGAAATGCCTTTCAACCCAATAGAAGTACCAGGCTTGATTCTGGAGAACATGTAATGATTGTGAGCGTGGTTATTTCCCACTGTCCCTAATCTGCACTCCCCCCCCACCCCACCCAGGGACTGATAAGACTCCACTTTCTACCTTTTTGGGAAGACCTATCCATTTAGTGACTTTGCTGGTTACATTTGTCTTTCCGGCACCCCTCTCTTCATCCAGAGTGCAACTTTGCTCTTTAAAGTCTGTTTCCTTTATGGGGGGCAGTGTTTATGGTTAGCTCTGTGCATGTTTTGAGTGATTAAAGATTCCTATGTTTATAACACTTCGATTGAACATTCTATTTTGCATTCATTGTACTACTGCTGTTTGGGTTGCTATGGTTGCCAGCTCCCATCCTCTTCTATGAGCATAGCTTGCCCTCAGCCTGCATTACCACATGCAGGTATACTATTGTGCTCAGTAGTAGTGTGGGGCTTTGTAGCCGCTTTTAGCCACTACTCATATCTGTGCTCCTGTAGAGCAGCAGGCATTTCGTCACACAGACAAATCGGCTTCTCAACTTTTCTTCATGCCACACCAGTCAAAAGGAACATTATCTAACTGCAAACCAATCCTTGACATGCCTTACTGCCCAATCTTTGCATTGTAATGCAAACAATGTAATTTCTGCTTTACATTAGCTTCCCCTTATTGCTGTGGTGCGGGTGGCTAATGAACAGGTCATTTAATGCAAGCTTTTAATTGCAAGAAGTCTATCAAACGTATTGTTGTTCACGGCAGGCATGGTTTGAACGAATACTGCTTGCTTTCTTTTCACTTGCTTTACTACATGGGATTTATTTATTTATTCACTTATAAAGTGCAGCATTCGCCTGATGGCATCTTGGCGCTTATTTAAAAAGGAGCTAAAAGAGATACGTTTTCAAGCATTTACTGAACAACACGAAGAGCTAGGAGAGCATTCCATAGGTCAGCTGCAGCAATCGAAAAACACTGATTGCCAACCCGAATCAACCTGAAGTGCGGGACCTCAACCAAAAAGGCCTCAGTTGAGTGAAGAGAACGGCAGGGCACATAAATCGTAAACCCAGCTGCCAGAAAGTCCACCCCTGTCCCATGGTGAGCCCGAAAGACCAGGTAGAGCGCCTGCGATGAATCAACTGCCCAGACACCAGTGGTCCAGGGATGAATTTCGGTTTCTAAACCATCAATCTGCCCCACACCTCTAGTACACCAGAAGGCATCCGAACAGATTGGAAACATAAGAAAAATATATACCTCCTTGTCGAATTTTGGTAACGTGGCAGAACAGCAGGTCTATCTCCGAAAGCTCGTGGATCGTTGGTTAGTTGCAACACAGCAAAAATACAATGGGAAAAGTGACTGTCAAGTCAAGGTTGTATACCACAATAGCTACTTTAATATTATCACAACAGACAGTTCTAGCAACACTACAAAATACAACCCACCCTGTTAGAAATGCACATGACAGACTGTTTCAAAGAAGGAAAAGGGATGCACTCTGGATACGGACAGGGAGGGCGGTCGGTATGGTAAATGATCGCAACAGTTAAAGGATACTTGGCTTCAGCACAAACAAACAATGGGTCTTAAAATGTCTCTAGGCGTTGTCGGAGAAGGACCAGGGGGGACAGAACCACAATGTTACCTGGTGCTTGTAGGTGTTCCTGGTGGTTGACAGGGTTCAGACTGTTTCAGGGCGCTTAGCAGATTCTGCAACAGAGATCAAGAAGGGAGACGGCTGTGGGATACGGACAGGGAGGGTGGTCGGTATGGTAAATGATCGCAACAGTTCAAGGATACCTGGCTTCAGCACAAAGAAGCAATGGGTCTTAAAATGTCTCTAGGAGTTGTCGGAGAAGGACCAGGGGGGAGAGAACCACAATGTTACCTGGTGCTTGTAGGTGTTCCTGGTGGTTGACAGGGTTCAGACAGTTTCAGGGTGCTTAGCAGATTCTGCAACAGAGATCAAGAAGGGAGACGGCTGTGGGTATCAGGCGGCAGGCAGTTCGGCGAGCGAAGTTGGACGGACGGCTGCAGGCTGGCCTACAAGGCAGCTCAGGGTCAGGAATCGGTGTCTCAGTGCTGGGCCGTGGTTCTGAAGCACTGGTCGAGGTGTCTCGGACAGCTTTAGAAACTGTGATGTAATAGTCCGTGATGCAGTCGGTTGCAGCTGGAGGGGCTCGACTGACTAAAAAAATGTCCTTTAAGTCAGACTTCGGTAGATGCTTATCGATGCACTTATCCTAGCCTCTTCACTGGGCTTGTGTCGTCCTTTAAGGTGGACGGCCCAAAGCTGAGGAGTTTGTTCCAGGCAGCTGCCTTGTCCTTGCTATAGGTTCCAGAGACTTCCTGGCACTTTCCACCTAGGAAGGTTGCTGCTGAGCCTAGCAGGGCCCACTGTGTGCTGGCTGAGTACTGGTTCTGGAGCTCCTGGAGGGTCCACTGGATGTTGTATCTCCCTCCATTCCCTTGGAGATGTTTAGGGGATGTATCTTGCTTCCCTCTTAGAGGTCCTGGCCTTCCTTCACTGGCAGAAGATGTAAGGCAGACTGTACTTTCAGCCAAGGTCCAATGATGAGTTATTCTTGCTACTCCTTGCAAAGTCTTCAGATGATCTATCAAAAGAGGTATTCAGCCCTCCTTTAAAGCCAAATGGGCCACATGGATTGGTGTAGGCTAAACCACCTTAATGAACCAAACCTGGGTCTCCACCAACAATCTTCTGTATGCATGAGGTCATAACCAGAGTGCTTTGCAACAGAAAAGGTAAAGGGGTGAAAACATGTAATATTAAGTCCCATCCATCTTCCAGTCTGATGTGGATCAAAGTGTCCCTCTGGTTAGTGGAGCTCTCTGTGGAACTGATTAAAGCTGCAGGTACCGTCGAAGCTGCAACGAGACTTCCTGGCTCCGCCAAACCACATACTCGTACCTTCTGTATGGAGTCCCCTTACGGGGATGACTGCTGTAAACACGCACTCCCAGACGAGACATTTCACTTTCAATCAATACTGAGGGTGGGAGATGGCATCAGGTTGATCGATCGAAACTGAGGGTAGGAGCTGGCATCAGGTTGACACAGTGTATATGAAAGGGTGTTGGGGTTTCCTGTCTCCTTTTTTAGCCTCTGCAGCCAGACTCCATGTGTCGGAATTAGTTGGGTTCTGGCAGGTCGAGTGCATAACGCATCACCTGAAGGGTGAGGGCCAAACCTTCCCCCTGCCATGGCCAGCCTAATTAACTAACAAAGGCGCCATGGATCCACCATTTCCTTTGTTGAGCCATCTAGCGGGTGGCAGCATTTGCATACTAATCAGAAAATTGTATCTGTTGTGTTAAGTTATTATATTCCGTTATATTGTAAGTACATACATTGTGTCTCTCTAAACGGCTGCTTTTACTGTGTTCGCACTGTTATCAGATACTTTGTTTCCTAACAGAGCATCTGCTTTCAGATGCTTTTTTCTCCAAGGTTTAATTTCCCAAGCAGCAGAGTTTGCTCGCACTGGGAGCTGCTTGCGAGAGCACAGCGCTGGCACTTTGTGGTTTCTCCTGCATGCTACGGGCATGTTCCCTCATTATGCCAGCATTCTCTATATTATTGTGTCCGCCGGGGATTCATTTCTCAGCGTTCAGTTTAAGGGAAGCCTGCTTGCCCTTATCTCCCCTCACCTGCGTGGCGTGGCTGTGTCCTGTTGGGGTGAAGGACGACCTCTGCTCGAGGTTTGGTCTGTGATAAGGATTAAAGCTTTCCCTGGGTGTATATCTAGCACGCGGTTCAAGTAAACCATGTCAGCTCCTATGGGTGGGAAGCTTCTGGACACTATAGGCAAGGAAGGTGATATTCTGATTAGCGAGGCCAGCTCCTCTGATGAGAATGGGGTCCCAGTTAAGGAGGCGGCTTTCAATCAAAGGTTGGAGATTGGTGATAGGACCCTTCGTAGGGTGGTCCAACAATCCTCTGGATGGGGCTTTATGGGACCTAAATAATAATCTTGCCTCTGCCTTTGACCTCATCATTGCGAGGATTTCTGATTTTCAGGCAAAGGGTTTGGCAGGGCAAATGGAGGTCCCGGTCTCAGAAGGAGCTAGGCCATGCAAGTGTTTGTCCAAGAATAAGAATGTGGAGAAGGGGTCCCTGTCCCGGAAGAGGCATAGAAGTAGGGATAGAGTATCCGCCTTTCTACAATATCCTCCTCCTCAACTGATGATTCAGATTCTCCTCCAAAAAGGAAGAAGATTAAAAGGAGGGGTCCCAGGATGGGGAAAAAGGTTCTCTGGGATATTTTGGGAGAACCTATGGTGTTGGTTCTCGTTAAGAAGGGGCAGGACCTTAGAAAAGGGATTGATCAATCTCTGTGGCATGTCAAGACAATTGTTTAGATATTCTAGGTCCCCTTACGCACATGTTTGATACGTTGGAGGAGAGTGCTGTGTACGACACCCCATGTCACAGTGCACAGGGGTTTGGTGCAGCATTGCGTATGCTTTATCGGCAACGCCAATACAGCACTGTCATCGGAGTGACAGGGAAGGCATTGCTAATGCACCTAATGCACCTTGATCCTAAACTGGCAGATATGGCACCAGCAGAGGCCGGCCCTAAAGCACAAGGATTGCTGTTTGGGGAATGCTTTGTTAAAGAACTCTCCTCGTTCATACTTTCACCGATCTCGATAAGCACAGAATAACATCAGTAAGGCCTTGACCCCTAGTGTTTTTGCCAGGGCTGGAAGAGGTAGAGCCCGCTCCTTTGGCCATCCATTTCAGAGCTCATCTCGCCCCGCAACTTGTGTGTCCAGAGGAATGTGTTTAGGATCCTTCAACTCCAGAGGCACGTCTGACGACTCCTTCCTGCAAAAAGGGACTCAATAGAGAGGTGTTGGGAACCTGAGGGCCTCCTCCCATCTACTCCACTTGGGTACTTCCCCTTTTTGATGGATATGTGAGGGAATATCTCCTCGGTGGAGGGACCTTGGGGAGTGGAGGAAAGATGCCTTTAGGTGAGGCATGGTACCCCCTTTCCCTTATCAAAATACATCCTACCCTCCCCAAACCTTTATAGGTTATTACCAATATTCCCACTGTCACACACTGCAACTGTACTCTATTCATGCCTTTTTAATACTGGGACGAGGAAGAGGCAAATAGGATTAATGCACATCTCCAACTGTGCGCAGCACTATGGTACTGGGATGAGAAAGAGGACTGTAAAACACCACTCTAAAGGTCAGGCATGTCCCATTAACAGATGCCATTGTAGTCAGGTAGAGGACTTGCACCTGCAGCCACTTGAGAGGCTAGAGGTTCATATAAAAAGGAGAGACCCACATGTAGAAGGAGAACCACCCGGGATGCCAGGACGACATGGAGCAGGCTGGAGAGGGGCCAGTGAATAGGATGCTGACTGCTGCAGGAGGGGAGGAAGACGCAGAGAGCAGTGAGAGCCGAGAGAGAGTCAAGAGCCTTGCAGAGCCCTGAGACGTGTATCCCCAGCTGGAGCTGGTTGACACAAAAGTCTCCACTACACTGCAGGAAGCAGCAAGAAGGTTCAGAAGAGGCGACCGCTGCTCCCGACGTGAGCGAGGGAAGGAAGAAAAGCACAAGAGGAATGCGTAAGCACCATGAGGAACGGCCGTACACTGGTGAGTGAAGGGAGAGAACAACTCATGCCAAGGCACTCCAGGGGCTTAAAATGGCCAAAGAAAGTTGCCGAACAAGTGAAATGCATATAATGAATAGGTCTGGCGACCAAATGGACATGATTGAATACCGTACAAGCTACAAATCACTTAATGAGTTGGACAGTGTGGAAGCAAGGTGTTGACAAGAAATAAACACAAGAAAGTGAAAGTTATTTATTTATTGGGTATTTATAATGTGCCTACAAACAATGTGTTTTGAGGCGCAACAAGACAAGAGGGTGGGGGAACAAGGAGGAAAAACGAGAAAACAATCTTCCTAGGCCTTTGACATTCAGATCATGCAACTGCAGAAAAAAGAAGTGCAGGGAAGAGGTGGGGTGGAGGGAAGTGTCGTGAGGGCGGAAGAGCCTGGGAGAAAGCGTGTGACGGGGGATGCCAGGTGGACAGAGCCAGTAGAAAGCAAAGAGTGCAGGGAATCGAGGTCCACGAGCTAAGTGCGAAGTAAGGGGCTAGAAGTGCTGCAACGCTGCAGGACCAGCCAGGCTAGTGGGGGGCAGAGGAGCCCAGAAGGGCAAGTGTGGTCAGAGGGGTGGGACGGGGGGGACCAAGTGCAGGTGTAGACTGGACTAGGGGGTGCCCTGTTCCCTGTAAGACTCTGAAGGAACAGGCAGAAAGTCAAGAGTCAGATAGGAACATTAGCAGTGAAAAGGTCTTGTAAGCTTCCAAAATTTAAGGTGATCCGGCTCAAGTCTGGGAGCGGAAGGGAGGCACCTGTGGAGGAGAGTGATCTACCCCCCCCCCGCTCTCTACTTGGAAAAGTGTCCGATCTGCAGAAAGTTGAAGCTAGACAACTCAAGGGCTCTAGCAGGGAGGTATTTAGGGAGAGAGAGAGTTGGGTGCAGCGAGGCCCCAGAAAGCGCTGTGGATGATACAGAGGGTCTTGAACTTGATCGTCGCAGCAACAAGAAGCCATTGTAGAGATTTTAGGGCTGGAGAGATGCGGTCTGTTACGGAGAACTCCCAGGCAAGCAGGGCGGTTTGCTAGGAGTTTGCGGACATCGAACCCGTGGAAGACTCATGGAAGGTCTAACTCCTTCCGACTCCCAAAAGCTACCTGTCTCGACTTGCGTTACAAGTTCAACTGTGGTTAATACAGCCAACAAACCAACAGGGATTAGCATGTGGAGAGAAAATCCAGGTACAGCTCAAAGAACCTTGAATCGCAGGCCAGTTTTGATGGAATATTTCATCACAAGAACGTCACACCCTGGGCCATTCTCCAAAAACCTACATCCACTCCAGGTAAGATGGAAAGCGGTAGTCCCCCTATAGTAGCCCCTATGGAGGTTAGTGGATTACCATGTCAGGTGTCGGGCCTGGACCATCCCCGAAAATTGTTACTTGCTAATTGTTACAGTATGCGGACCTGATGATTGGTCGGTGACCCCAGCTACCCACCCCTAGGACTATGATTTGTGATTGGACGAGCTCTGAGCCCCCAGGCCTGGCACAGAATCCGTTCCCAGCTTGGAGTGTACCTGTTCTAGGTAGTATGTGCAACTATGTGTCTGTGCCATAACCATGTGTGAATTACTATTGCCATGGGAGCTCTCCTTTCCCAGCGCATAACTTCGGCTTGGCTGTAACGACTGTGTTGCATGTCACTGTCTTGGTTCGTAAGATGGCTGCGCTTCCCAGCCACCAGTTCTTGGATCGCTCTCGGCTTGATCACGTGTGGAGAGACCATGGTTGTGAGCTCTGTAGCTCTGAATTAGTCTGTATTTTATGAAGAATTGTGCACCTCTGCCGTTGGTGTTACTTCAGTTCAGGAGAAGGAATGTCCCTTTGCAACGTTGCAACCTTGGCAGTGGGTCCTGTTCCGTGCTTGCATGGCAGCTCTGCCTGCACGGTATCCAGTGTAGCTTTAGCTTTTCTGAGACGGTTCTGGCCTACTATGATTTCCTAAGCCATGGTCTGGCTTCTGCTGTATCTGCTTCCTCTAGTATCCATAGGTTAGTGCATTATGGCTCTGGCAGGTCCCTCATCGCCCCATTTCGCTTTTGAATGTGGATGCGAAGATATTTACAAAATAGGGTTATTTGCATGTAAGCATCTGCAAGCATGTACACAAGATCTTCTTGATTCTAGTGGTTCCGCATTGCTGCGATAAGCTAATGACAAAATAATTGTGCATACAGTATGTATATGTTACCGTCCTCTAACTTATAGCTCTGTACGCATGTGTTTTTCATGTATTTGGGTGCGTGATTGGGTCCCGATGTGCAGATGGCACGTGTGCTGTGTGTCTGACGTAGCGCAGTCGTATGGTCTCGAACGAGTTGAGGCATGGCTTCTCAGCACTGTTAGTCGATTCTGTCCAAGTAGTTATCTCTGGTTCCTTCTTTGGGGTCTTCATCCAGTCTGAGTAAGGCTTGCACTGCCCTGGGTTGTAAGGTCGACTAAGAGGGTATTTCTCACGACATTTGTCCATTGTGGGTGCAGTGGGGGTTGGTACGAGCTCATACGCTCGGCGGCCATATGGTCTTTGGTTCTTCTTCCGGTTGGAGTACTTTTTGGGGTGGAGGGTAGATTTCGTTTTTCCCTCTTCAGGTCCCTTGGCTTGAAGCCAAGGATAAGACTTGCAGTCCTGTTCTGGATTAGTTGAAGGGGGGGTGAAGGGAGGAGTTACGAAGATTGAGGAAGAGGCTGTTGGAGTAGACCAGTTTGGGGAGGACCAGAGCTCTGGAGACATTGAGTGCCTGGGGTTATGTGAGGAAAGGGAGAATGCCTCTGAGGGGCAGCTGAAAGTGGGCCTGCTTGGCGAGGACCATGATGTGAGTAGAGAAGGAGAGAGAGGAGTTGAAGAGGACACCAAGGTTGTTTGCCTCACAACAGGGTGAGGGAAGAGGCACATGGAGGGTGACCAGAGTGTGGGGGGGGGAGAGGAAGCTGGGATCCAAATGAGAAGGATGTCTGTCTTACTGGAATTAAGGCAGAGAAAGTTAGCAGTGCACGATGGCTGAATAGCAGACAGGCAGTCAGGAATGAGATGGGAATAGGAGGAGGCAGAAGAGGGAAGCTTGAAAGAGAGCTGTGTCATCTGCATAACACTGGAAGAAGGGAGAGAAGGTGGAGATCAAATGGGCTAGAAAAGCCAAGTAGATGTTGAAAAGTCAAGGCTAGAGAATAGAGCCTTGAGGGAAACCTCAAGAGGAGAGTGTGATGTTGGAGAGTAAAGGGCCCAGTTGAACCTGAGAGGAAGGAGGTAAACCAGTCGGGAGCCAGGTCCATGATGCCATGTGTTTCACAGAGCCAATTTAGCTGGGTGGCATGATTGACCATATCAAAGGCAGAGGAAAGGTCAAGAAGGATGAGATGGAAGGAGAGCTGGAATCGAGATTAGAGAGAAAGTCTTCATGGGTGTTCAGGATAGCAGTTTCCATGCCTCTGGAAGCTCTGAAGCCAGATTGGTGGTCGTGGAGACAACCAACAGATTCAATGTGGTGGATAAGCTGGGAGATGCCCAGCTTCTCCAAGAGTTTGTCCAGGAAGGGGGTAATGGAGATAGGGTGGTAGTTAGCCGGACATGAAGGGTCGGCTGAAGGCTTTTTGAAGAGAGAGTGAGTGCTTGAGGAGTGAGGGGAAAGATCCAGTGGCAAAGGAGTGATTGCAGGAATCGGCCAAGACTGGAGCAAGGGAGATAATCCTTGATAATTCTGGAGGAACAGGGGAACACCTGCTTGGATGAGACTTTCATAGAGCGAATTTGTCTAGAAACCTCAGCAGGTGTTATGGGAGAAAAAGAGGAGAGTATGAGGAGAGAAGAGGGGTGGGGCAAGGGAGGCCTGAGACGGGGTGAGGGCAAAGGGTGTGGAGTAGAGGAGAGTGAGGACAAGATGTCATGAGTTTTAGAAATCAAGTTAGAAGCCAGTGAAGTGAAGAGGGCAAAAGGAGGAAGAGGAGACTGCAGTAGGACTGGCGAGTTCCTTGCAGATTTTGAAAAGTTCAGCCATGTTGTTAGTGGCCACAGAGATACAGGGCTTGGCTATAGGTCCTCTTCTTTGATCAGACAGTCTGTTTTGCCTTTGGCGCAGGCAGCGGGCGAGTTTGTCAGAGGATGTGCTCGGAGCCTGCCACTTCCGCTCAGCTGGTCTGCACTTGCGTTTCAGAGCGGCCAGGTCAGACTCATACCAGGAGTTGCACTTGGAGGCAGGTTTCATGCAGATCCTCATGACAGGGGCAAGGATGTCCAGAGTGTTGGAGATGGAGAGTTCACGTTTAGTAAGGGCTGTGTCAGAGTGAGTCTGTGGCATGACTAAGAAGGCGAGTGAAGGTGGCGGAAGAGTGGCAACTGACACTCGCTTCATAGGTCGAATGATGCAGAAGGAGGCGGGCACTGGAGACAGGGGTTTAGCTGGGAGACCCAGGAGGTTCAGCGAGAGGACAGGAGAGTATGATCAGACCAGGAGAGAGGAGTAATGAGTGGGTTGGAGATGGGGATGTCTGAAGAGATGAAAGCATCCAAGGTGTGTCCAGCTGAGTGTGTCAGACCGGAGGGAAACATTGAAAGGGAAAGAGTCACAGAGGTTGCAGAAGAGCCCAGGGACTACATCAGGTGAGTATAGGTGAATATTGAAGTCTCAGAGGATGAGAAGCTTGGAGGAGCAGGCCAAGAGATAAGAGGTAAGGTCAGCCCCTTCAGAGAGGAAATGGGAGACCTGACCAGGGAGCCTGTAGATAGAGGAAAGGGTAAATAAAGGGGTAGACCTGCACTCAAGTCCCTGATCCTTCAGGTATACTTTACAGATATCCAAAATTGGATCAGTAGAATGGGATGACACTAACTAAATTTCAATACATATCAAATTTTTTTCAGTAAACTCATCACAAGGAAAATTCATCTTAATATCATAAAAATCGATAAAAGAACAGTCAATTCATACCATCAATCATAGCCACATACAGGTCTCATTCAGACATTCAAATATAAAAACACCCAAGTGTTTAGTACATCAATAAGCATTGGAAATATTGTTACACCAAATCTTTTCAGTTATCACATCGAACAGTGACCCAGTCCATAATATCAGGTGTTGTTGTGTATCTGATGCCAAATTTGACCAGATATCTCTCACAGAAAAGCTTCGACACGTGTTTCGGTCAGAGACCTTCTTCAGGACGTAGGGCTTGGAGTAAATGCTCCGCCCTGTTCTCAACGTGTATGGGCCAGTAGTAAATCTAAAAAAAAAGTAATGATAAAAACCATAGTGTCATCCTTATTTCTTACAGGCGGTGACTAATAATGTCACAATGTGTTCAAATTCAATAAACACATAGGCCCCTACTCACCACCAAATTCCAATTTAAGGGAAGGTGAACGGGACAGCGGAAATTAATCCTCCGCTGGCATCAGTGTGTATGCTGTACCTGTGGAACCAACAGAAACACCACTCCACATTTTTGGAAAAACCGAATACTCAGTGTGCATATCTATGGCCATACATAATATACATTAAAAATAGGGCTTAGACCACTTACAAGCACCCATGGTGCGGCTTGGAGATCTTTCAAAGGATGCGACCACCAAAGGATCCCCCTAGCCTGTAGATAGAGGCCAGAGTCAGAGAGAGGCCAGGAGAGACACCAAGCCTGCAGACAAGGCATTCAAAAGAGTAGACCTGAGTGGGTATCATAGTAGCAGGGACCCACTCAGGGAAGTTCGGGGCCACTCCACAGCTGGACCGGTTAGGCCAGGGCTTAGAGAAGTTCTTTTAACCCTCAGGGAGGAGAGTGTCAAAACGTGCGACAGAGCAGGTCGGCAACCACATCTCGATGAGAGCAAGGACGTCTAGGTCGAGGTTTTTAAGGAGGTGGCAGATGTCAGAGGAGGGTTTGACGGCAGAGTGAGAGTTGAGGGTATCTTAAGTGGAGCGGGTTGCCCCTTTTGAAGGTCTTCCGAGGAGGGGTACAGGAGTGTGGTACACCAGTCAGAGGTGGCAGAAGGGCCAGAGTGGTGGTAGAAAGAGGAGTGATAGGAGAGCGGAGGAAGTTGATGAGAGACGGAAGACGCCCATCAAGGAGGAGGTTGGGTTGAGAGCCCTGGACCACGACAGTGCCATATAGGTAGACATTAGTGTAGACCCTAGAGGAAAAGAAGAATGTCAAGGGTACCGCTCAATGGGTGCCACCATTAATGGGAGAGGACGAGAAAGGGGGGGGAGCACAAAGGTCCAAAGCATTGTGTGAAAGGCATGTGTTGGCATAGTCTAGAGACTGCCTTGGAGAAACAAGAATACAGACGGACTAAGGTCACAGGTGCAGAGAGGAAACCTATGGGGGCATGGTAGTCCAATGAGAATGAGTGACCATTACAAAGTGCAAAGGGTTACTGGTTGCGTGACCTGTGATGGGTGGACTGTGTGGTCCGACAACTGTGCCTAGACCGAGTAACCATGGACAAGTAAGAGGTTGAAGTTGTTTTGCCACACAAGTGTAAAAGTGACTAAAGGGAGAAAAAGCCAAGTGAATGGTCGAAAAGCCTGAAAGGTTACAAAGTTTAATTAACTGTGAAACTGTTAACTGTGGAAGAGGAAGCTGAAACCAAGCCAGGAGCTGGAAGAAGCTCAGAACTTTACTTTGAGCACTGTTTCTTTGGTTGCGGCCATCCCTACACATTGTATAGATTTAATTGTGGGGCCAAGCATAGATTTTGGACACAGACAAACTTTTGAGTTGAACATTATGACACAGATTATCATTAGTTTCTTTAGGTAGGGAAATCCCACCTTGCACCTTAGCATAGGTCAAGTTAGGCCTTACTCCTTCCTGACATTTGAGAAATAAAAGCTTTATTTTAGAAGAGTAAATCTGTTGTCTGTCTTACTTCATGATGCCTTTACAGAGGCCGTACCTAAAATAGAGCTGGTTGTGCCCGTTTCCGCATCAGGTGAGCATTTTTTGTTTAAACATTTCTTCCCAGGGAGAGCTTGCGGTAAAGGGAAGCTTGTTTTGCTCACAATTGGTCACTCTTCACTGTGGATGCATGGGTTCTACAGACCCTATGGGGATTCCACATAGTTTTATCCCCCTCCCTTTCAGGTGGGTCGGCCTCATCCTCTGGTTCAGTCAGGAAAGGCAGAGTTTGGGGCACACAGGTACGCAATCTCAATCAGAAAGGGCAGTGGTTCCCACTGCACATACGTCATCCCTATTTCTCTATTCCATCTTTCTAGCATCAAAACCAGACCGGGAGGGGGAGGGGTTCTGGCTGGTTACCAATCTGAAGGCCCTCAATTCCTTTGTGGTGTATCACCATTTCAAGGTGGAGGGGATTCATCTGCTGAGGGAGATAGGATGTGCAAGATGGACTTAAAGATGCATACCTGGTGATCATAGTCTTACTTTCCCACCTGGAGTACCTGCAGTTTCAGTAGTGGAGTCAGAGTTTGCAGTTTGCTTCTCTCCCATTTGGCCTGAGGGGGGATGAGAATACAAATGTAATTGGATGACATGCTCATTCTGGCACAGGAACAGGAGTTGCTCCAGGCGTAGCTCAGCTCAGGTTGACGGTCACTCTTCTTCAACATTTGGGGGTTTGTGATCAACCTGGACAAGACTATTCTTGTTCCTGCACAATGTGTCTAGTTTCTGGGCTTCGTCATAGATTCTTAGCATTGCCAACTGTTACTGCCTCAGAAAGGAATGCAGGGAATTTGGTCCCAGATCAAGTCGATCCTAAGGAAGGTTTTTCTGTCTCTCCAACTTCTCGCCCAAGTCATAGGGATGCTGTCGGCCTCCATTCAGATGATATTGTTTTCCCAGCCTCGTTACATTACAGAGCTCTTCAGAGATTGAAGACACAACATTTTCAGTCCAGCGGTCCTTATTTTCAAGTGGTGCGTCTGTCTCAAGACGTGATGGCTGAGTTGCAATGGTGGCTTTGGCACATGGTATCCTGGAACGGGAGAGCTATTTTTGGGTTTGCTCCAAACATGGTGTTGTCAATTGCCAGTCTCTCTGGTTGGGGGGCACGAAAGCAGGAGATTTCTACGTTTCTATGGGGGGCAGGTGGGGAGTGCTGCATGCAAGAGAAATCTCTGCATACAAATTGTCTTGAACTTTTAGCGGGTTCTTATGCACTGAAGCATTTCACCAAGGACAGGATGACTTGTTGCATTCGTTTGAGAACCGATAATGGCTCAGGAGTCTGGTACATCAACAAGCTGGTGGGTGGATATGGACCGAGATTTTTGTCATTTTTGCCTCAGTCGTGGGTTAATGCTGCAGGCTTAGTAACTTCCAGTTCTAGTCAACATGGTTGTGGATTGGAATTCCAGATTTCTTCGGAACGGAAGCGATTGGAGGTTGAGCAGCAAGATGTTTTCTCTCCTGGCAGAGATTTGGGGGCCATTGCACACAGATCTCTTTGCCTCCTGCCTCCACTGCCAGGTCCCTCGGTTTTTCAGCTGGCATCTGGATCTGGACATTGTAGCAGTAGATGCCTTTCTTCTGGACTGGACCCAGCTCTGGGGGTATGCATTCCTGCCATTCTCACTCATCTCGATGGTACTTCTCCAGGTTGCACAGACAGGGAACATCGTTAGTCCTCATAACTACCTTCTGGCCGTCCTAAGTGTGGTTGACAGCTCTGTTTGAGCTTTCATTCGACATTCCCAGGCTACTCACGTCCTTTCCCCTTCTGATCACAAATCCAGGAGGGGGTTCTCACGAGGTAGTGTTGCAGGGACAACTTCCTCTTGTGGCATGGAGGATTTCTGAGTGTCCTGGGCGTTCCTAGGCCTTTCGAGAGACGCTTCTCAGATTATCAGAGACTTATGGTCTAGATCCACTCAGAGATCCTACTTATCAGCGTAGCCATGCTGGGTGAGCTGGTGCATAGAACGAGATTTCAATCCCATTTCTGCCGCTCCTGTAGAGATAGTTAATTTCTTGGTCTTTCTGTTCAAAGAGGGGAAGGCATTCAGAACAATTCATAACTTCAGTTCAGCCATCTCTGCAGGTAATGTGTTGATTAAAAGGGAACCCGTAGGTAGGCACTTCCTCGTGTGCAGAGCATTGCGGTTCATTCAGATAAAAATTCCTCCTAAGGCTAAGTATTCTGTTTTTTGGGATGGCAATGTGGTTTTCCATTCATTTCAATCACGGCCTTCAAATGAGAATCTCTCACTGCAACAGTTGTCTATTAAAAGAGATTCTGATGTTAGGCATTAGATGTTGATAATAATGTGTATTCCCCAGAGGGGGGTAACCTTTTGTATCTCCCGTAGAAAAAAGTGCTGGACTACATCTGTTTCTTATCCTTCTTTGCCTGAGGATCAGAAATTGTGGGATTTATTACTTACAGTGCTATGTGAGAGTGACTAGTGTGTTAGGAGCTCCGCCCACCTCTCAGTTGCGCATATCCTTCAGAAAACCTTTTTCAGTGGTTTCCTCTGCCACTTTGGTTTGGTTGGAGGATATCCTCCATACAGCCTACTAGTCTAAGGAATCTACGTTTAAAGCCTTTTATCATAGGAAAGTTCAACATATGGCAAATGTGATGTTGCAGGACCTTTGAACTTGCATAATAGGAAGCCTTCGGTCTCGACACAGAACGGCTAACCCCTGCACTAGCGTGAGTTATCTCTTCCTCCAGTGGTCGTTTGAGGGTAAGGTCAGCAAGACCTCTTCGCGGAAGTGGCAGGAGAATCGAAGGTTCTGTTGGTGTCCATTTGGGGATGGTTGACGCTTCTCATTTGGAGTGCTGTTTCTTGTTCTGCTTTTTCTCTAGCAGCTGCAGAAGAGGATTAGGGTCTAGCTGTATTGGTCTTTATAGTGGGGGAAAGACCGTGATTGGCTATGGATGCAGGACTGCCTTCTTGGGTCTTGTTTTTTTTTCAAAAGTTTGATGTTCTTTTAAGAAAAAAATGTAATGTATGGAAACATGTTTAAATCGTTTCTAGTGGTTGATAAGTAAAGAAGTTTAATTCATAATACTCGCCTCTGTGTCTCTTAATAGAATCTAAACCCCCACTCGCGCTAGTGCGGGGGTTAGAAATTGTATAGCCTCATTCCGCAGAGTGTTAAGAACTATTGAAACAGCCACAAAATCGAAGAGCAAGACGCAGTTTCTTCTAGATAGGTTCCTGACAGAAATCTCTGTAAAAAGCACGTGCTCCAGAGGGATGTGAGTGGCCATGCAAATTGCACACAACAGCAATGTTCCCATGTTTCAGTGAAAGGACTGCATTTCAAAGTAAATTGTGTCTGGAGCTGTGGTCGCCAGCTTGGCAGAATTCCAGAGGGGGCGCATGCAATCTGAAGTGGAGTACAATGTTATTTGTATAGGCCGGGTACCACACTGACGTAGGGTTGGCGTTTGGCCTCGTACAAACCCATCTTGAACGCGCAGCTTGTTTTCATCGATAATGTGTGCACGCCCCTTTAATCCCTGCACATCTGCGAACCATTGCTGCTTTTGCCTCGTGTAACACAAGACGGCCTGTACAGCTTCTGTGCGTTTAGTGTATTGCGAAGAAACCTTTCGTTAACTTGGTACACATGCCTGACCGCAGGGACTTTAGGCTGCTGTCTGACCTCATGGCCTCCAAACGTGTTCATTCGTGCCATTTCCAAAGACATCAGGCATTCCAGGCAACCTCAATTCTTTCTAATAGCAAACGTGCGCCCTGAAACCTTTTGAAGACTGTTCCCCTCTGCCTCGCCGAATCACCGTTGAAACCTTTGTACTTCATGGTAAAGTGGAGGCTGCCCTCCTGCTTACTCGATCATACGTTTATCTTATATGCATTCCGTGGCAGTAACCTCAGGCCACTCGGTCACGGCCAGGAACTCAGCAGCCAACGTGGTCTCAGATCCTGTGTTGAAGGGAAGGAACCACATTTCAGTACAGTCGTTATCTTCCCTGTAGTAAAAAAAAGTAATTTGTCAGCAGTCTAAAGGCAAACACCTTACTGGCGGGAATTATGATATGATGGGTTATAGCGCGGGATCGGGGATCGAACCTGTGATGCTCCGACTCGTCTTGTTTCACAAGGCGAGCACGTTGCCCCTGAGCTCTCCTCCCGGGAATAGTGGCTTGGTAATAAATAGCCATGCATGGGCACGAGGGCGAATTAGTGCTGTTCAAGAGTGCAACCCAATTCTAAATTTTCTGTGTCCAACAGATTCTTGTAAAGGTCATTTCGTCTGAGGTTTTTCGGGGACGCCAACCTGTCTCAGTGGGATGTTCGTGACCGCACTGTAAAAGTTCTATTCACCCAAATTGTACATCATCTTCAATAAGCCCCTCTTTGATCTACTAGTCTCCCAAGGCATTTCATACACCAATTATGCTTACGAAACACAGCTACTCCTACCCATCTCGGGTGACTATGCCACTGACACGCAGTCTATCCAACTATCCAAGCGTGGACGGCCTCCCACCGACTTTGTCCCAGTGACAAGACTCAGATAATCTTAGTCGGATCGCAAACCATGCTAAATAAATTGGACAACGCATATACATCCTTTGCCATCGATGGCATCACCATCGCAGTCTTGACTGAGGTCAAGACTCTGGGAGTCTACTTAGATTCTACACTCACTCACGAGACAGATCAACACCATTGCTTCCTGAACAGCCTACACCACCAAACTAATTAATTCCTGCAAAACCTTCCATTGCACTGACAGCCACCTTACCGTTGCCAGGGCCCTCATCGGCTCGACTATTGTAATGCTCTGTTTGCAGGCACTTCCGGTAACCTTAGCAAGCTACAGGTGATCCAGAATAACTCTTAGGGCGGCCCTGAACATCCCCAAAACGTGAACACATCTCAGCTGCAAGAAGGAGTGTGCATTGGCTGCCAATCAAAGAACACATCCTTTTGAAAACATTAGCCATCAAGCATAAATGCCTTTCAAATTTAGCACCTGTATACCAGTCGCAGAAGTTCACGAAAACGCACACTGTAAGGCCCACCCACCACCCCCCCACATAAATCTGTCTCATCACCCCAAGAGTCAGGCAACCGAGATCCAGGGGTCTAAGCTTCCCTGTCAATGCCTTAAAAAACTGGAATGCACTACCACAAAGGCTGAGAGCTGAACAATCGCACTGGACTTCACACAAGCACCTAAAGATCCTGTTATTCTCACAAGAGGTAACTAGGGGACCCTCCTTTCCCAAAACTATATCTCATGAGAATCGCTCTCCCCAACCCTCAAATTGACCAGGCCTACCTGACACTACTTTGACTCTCAAGCCACTATGCCTAAATGGCACACCCTTGCTGCGCCATGTTATACTCTGCCTACATGTCTCCCTGTAACCAGTGCCTTGATACCACCGGGCTAAGCACGCTATACAAATGAAATAAATAAATAATGCTGGATACTCATGAGCTGCTTTTAGCTCCTGCTCATCAAATCCTTATTTTTCGAAAAAAACATGGATTCATCTTTGCACTCAAGACAAGAAGGATTCACTGGACCTCTGTTTGGAATACAGTCTGTTCCAAATTACTGTGTCAGGGAGGTGAAGACAGAAAGCAGCTAAGGCAGAGGCGAGCATCTAGAAATGCAGCTTGACACTGCCGAGCACCCAAAGACAAGAAGTAAGGTATTTTGAAGCCGACATGTCCCCCTAGTCCAACTTTTGGCACCTTGGTGAATTTTAAGACCCCCTTCTATACTTCCAAAGACATATCATTGAGTGAGTGACATTGCTGATAAGTCTGTTGCCTGAACACCCTTGCCCATCTACCCTGAGTGTCCTTTCATATCAACGTTCTACACCTGCTGTGTTTGTTACAGGGGTGGTTTTCCGTGTTCTTAGTTTGTTGCATTGATTGTTTTATTAAAGTTCCTGTATTTTTATAGAACCTTGATTTTACATTGGGACCATTGTACTAAAGCTATTTGGTTTGTTACAGTTATCAGCTCACAGCCCTCCTGAAATGCATATATGTATCCTGCACTCGGCCAACTTAATCAATAGGCGAAAGAGCTACTACACCTGTTGTGCTGTGTCCGTCTCTCCTTTATGATCGGGTTCACTGCTGGTTTGATAGTGCTGTTAAGCTGAGTCGGAGGTGCAATCCTTACTCATCCCAATACTCAAGCACAGCACTAGTGATTTTGCCACAGCTTTTTATTTAAAATCCGTGGAAACTGCTTTATAACTGTGGGTGAGATTTCTCTACAAAAGACAGACAGATGGGGGTTAAGGCTTAACTATTGCAAACCTGCTCAGCCATCTCTAGCACTCAAGCTAACCAACCCTCTGCTTCCAAACATGCCCAACCATCCACATCTCTAAAGAAACAACTCTATCAAATCACCCAAGTCCATTCATTGGAACCTTTTTTTACACCTTACCCTAGTATTATCTCGCGTACCCATTAGAGGGAGCGCTCGTGACCCTGATGGAAGTTTTGCACCCTGCATTATTAAACCAAGAAACACAAACTCGGAATGGATACTGGTTGTTGTTATTGTCAGGTTGCTTGATTGTCGTGAAGAGTATTGAAACCTCCGTCCCCAAGTACCACAGAGAGAGAATACAAGATTACTCCCTATGCGATCATTGAGGCCACAGGTGGGTAGTTCTTGAAGCCCGGAACCACGGAAATGTTGAAACCCAAGGCAGCTGTAAAGGAAAACCTTTATTAGCAATCAAATGAGTACAGTACAAGCAAAAAAGCAGAATAAAGAGCAGGGCTTACCTAAGCTGATGGGTAACGAAGCCCAGAATCCTATGATGGTTGATAATTCCGTGGAGGGGCACGTGAGCTGGTTTCCCCGATGACAATAGGGAGAAGAACTAAAGGCTGGGTTAAAAACCCAACTCGCCCTCCTGTAACTTGATGAAACGAAAGGACCAAAATCCAAAGTACTTGAAAACGTAATGCAGTGAAGAGGAAAAATGCCAAGTCCGATTCAGGGTAATCCAAGACAGTCCAGAAAGCGTTCAGAGTTCAAAATGATCCAGCAAACAGAGCCAAAGGACGTGAGCAAAGCAAATCCGAAAATAGCCCAAGAGTCAAGAGGCTGTGAAGCGCAGACGTGCGGAAGTTCAGTGCTTAAGTAGTGGATGCTTCCGCATCACCTGATCCGCGAGTGAGATGGATGAACGCGTCACGTGACCCGCAGACGCGACACGTGAGCGTTGTTTAGAACTCAATGGTCTCTATGATCGTGGAAATGACTTTCTGCGCGCAGCATCCTGTAGCCGGCGCCTGCGAGCTCCCTCCTGCAGACGCCATGGCAGACGCCAGTGGAGGAACGGGGAACCCTTGAGTCTGCATATGTGGCCCTTGGGGTAAACCCGCTCACGTGACACCCGTCCACTGTGAGTGACAGGGAATGGAAACCTGGCTGGGGTAACTGGTGCATTGTGAGTGTTGCCTGTCCTAGATAGAGTGTGAATGTCTGACCTAGATGCTTGTGAAATAGGGACAGAATGAGGAGAAAGCATGACGGAGCCCCCCCCCCAAAAGGCCCACGACCCCGTGGGCACAACGGATTGTCCCTATGGAAACGGGAAACCAAACGAGGGGCATGAACATCACCCGTGGGAATCCATGAGCGCTCCTCCGCGCCATAACCCTTCCAATCCACTAGGTACTGCAAACCCCCTTTGAAGAAACAAGAACCCAGAATAGCAGACATCTCAAAGACATCCGGGGAGGAAGGGGAAATCGGGGCCCCAGGGGAAGGAAGATGGGTAGGACCAGGGAAAGGTTTGAGAAGAGAGACATGAAAGACAGGGTGAAGCTGCCATGAAACCGGGACTCGAAGACGATAGGCCACGGGGTTGATCACCCGGGAGACCACAAAAGGACCAACGAAACGAGGCAACAACTTGCGGCAACCCTGCAGATGTAGATGATGAGAAGAAAGCCAAACTCTATCCCCAACAACAAACGAAGGGGCCACAGAACGCTTCTGATCCACAGCATCCTTCATGGAATCCTGGGCTTCTTTGAGGTGCAGCAAGGTCTGCGCGTGGACAGCCGAGATGACTCTGATGCAAGAAGAGGCAACCGGATTTCCAGAAAGCGAGAAATACGGGATGGGCAGGATTTTAGGGTGCTGACCATACAAGACATAGAAGGGAGAGAAACCAGTGGAGGAGTGCACCGCGTTGTTATAGGCGAATTCAGCCATATGCAAGATGCGAAACCAGGACTGTTGATGCTGGAGAGTCAGACAACGCAGGTACTGCTCCATGGTTTGATTAACCCTCTTGGTCTGTCCATCCGTCTCAGGATGGTAGGCCGAAGAGTAACGTGAATCAATCCCCACGAATCTAGTCAAGGCATGCCAGAAACGAGAAGTGAATTGAGAACCCCTGTCGGACACCAACACTGATGGTAAACCGAAAAGGCATACGATGGACTTGAAAAACAATCCTGCCAGAACAGGAGCAAAGGGAATGCTTGAGCATGGAATAAACCGTGCCATTTTGGTGAACGAGTCTACCACAACCCAGATGGAATCAAAACCCTGGGAAGGTCTGTCACGAAATCCATCGTCACGGTATGCCAGGGCCTCGGGGGTATGGGTAGAGGCTGCAAGAGACCCAACGGGCGTCCTTTCCTATGTTTGGATTGGGCACAAACAGAGCAAGTGTTAATGTAGCATTCCACATCCATTCTCGTGGAAGGCCACCAACACCAACGTTGTAGAAGTGAAAGTGTTCT
This sequence comes from Ambystoma mexicanum, assembly GCF_040938575.1. Taxonomy (NCBI): domain Eukaryota; kingdom Metazoa; phylum Chordata; class Amphibia; order Caudata; family Ambystomatidae; genus Ambystoma; species Ambystoma mexicanum. The sequence goes on along the minus strand of NC_090928.1, from coordinate 160,999,683 downwards.
TCGCTGACCAGGATGTGCATGAACAGGGAGATCATGGGACCATTCAAGAGCCAGATTGCGAACATCAGTGGTAGGTAGAAACAACTTGTTCTGAAAGAAAGGTAGACCGTCTTGTAATACCAAATCCCAATCTGGAAGTAAGGACGGGTGAGTGGAAACCCACTTACGGACCATATCCAGCAGAGTCAGAGAAGGGGTACAAAGACATATCACATGTTTCTTATCTAGCAGGGTCTCAGGATAGACTAGCAATGAAACCCCCACAGGAGAGCGAGACAAAGCATCAGCTTTTCCATGAACGGGACCAGGACGATGCATGATCTGGAAATCGTAAGCGGCAAAAAACAGATGCCACCTGACATGTCTGCTATTTGAGCATTTTAGGGATGCTATATCTCGAAGATTCTGATGGTCCGAGAAGACCGTCACCCGATGTTTTGCACCCAGGAGATGGTGACGCCAGACTTGGAAAGCTTCTTTAACAGCCAGAAGTTCTTTTTCGGTCACCGTATAGTGACACTCTGTGGGTGTAAACTTCCGGGAATTAAAGGCGACTGGATGCAAGCGTCCAGTAGAGAGACAATCTTGAGATAGTATTGCCCCTAAGGAGAACGAGGACGCGTCCGCCTCAACTATGAAAGGGAGATCACTGTCAGGGTGTTGGAGGACAGGAGCAGTGGTAAACGCAGCTTTTAGGGTATCAAATGCAAGCTATTGATCATTGGACCAATTGAACAGAACTAGAGGACTGGTCAAAAGAGTAAAAGGTGCTGCTATGGAGGAAAATCCAGAAATGAATTTTCTATAATAGTTTGCAAAACCCAAAAAAGACTGAAATGCTTTAAGGTTGGGAAACGGCCATTCCAATACTGCCTTGACTTTGGCATAGTTCATAGTGAGACCATCAGGAGTGATGTGAAACCCTAAAAATTCAATATTGTCGGTGTGGAACTGACATTTTTCGGGTTTTGCAAAAAGGGAGAACATGCGTAAACGTTTTAGTACCTCCCTTACGTGTCGGATGTGATCCTCTTGAGAACGTGAAAAGATGAGAATGTCATCCAGATAAACCACCATGAATACATCTAGAATATCGCTAAATATTTCATTCATGAAGCGCTGGAATGTAGCAGGCGCATTGCAAAGGCCGAAAGGCATGACCAAATATTCATATAACCCGTAACGATTGCAAAAAGCCATTTTCCACTCATCACCTTTTATCACACGTACTAGATTATACGCACCCCTGAGATCCAACTTAGTTTATACTGAAGCGTGCGTGAGGCGATCTAATAGAGGCGTGATGGGAGGTATAGGATACCTATCCTTTTTGGTGATGGCATTTAGGCGTTGTTAGTCAACACATGGGCGAAGGTCTCCCTCCTTCTTTGGGACAAAGAAGATGGGGCTGGCTGCTGGAGACGAAGATGGACGTATGTGACCCTTACGTAGGGATTCTTGAATGTAAGCTTTCAAGGTTTGTTCCTCAGTGGGAGATAGCGAATAAATACGACCCTTTGGGACTACAGAACCCGGTAGTAATTCAATAGGGCAATCGTACAACCTATGAGGTGGAAGGATTTCCGATGATCCCTTATCAAAGACGTCCAGGTAGTCCCGATAGGGCTCCGGAATTGTCTCTGCTACAAGACCAACAATGTGCGTGTCTGCCAAGGGGACGGTAGAAGGTTGCAAAGTGAGTTGTGAAACAGTACTGAGGAGTTGGGCTGGAGTGCTCTCAGTAGGAGGTGTAGTAAGGCAAAACTCCCGGCAAACTTCTGACTAAAAAAACACAGAACCTGTCTTCCAATTGATCAAAGGGTTATGCAAACGCAACCAAGGAATGCCTAAAATAAGGCCGTATTGGGGCATGGAGATCAGGTCAAAACTAATGGTTTCTTTGTGGTTAGTTTGTATGACCAAAGTGAGAGGTGCTGTCTGCTGTTTAACTGGGCCAGAAACTAATGAACTCCCATCTATGGTCTGTACGGGTTCTGGTCGGGTCTTGGTGATAAGAGGGAGATTTAGTGTGTGGGCCATATTGATATCAATGTAATTACCAGTGGCACCAGAGTCGATGACAGTTACTGAATGTGAGACCTCAATACTGGGTTGTAACAATGCATGTACTATCACAGGTCTGATGGTGCCAAACGCAGGTACCTGGTCCGGGGAGTGACAAATAGCGCTCGAACCCACCCCCGGATCTATGGTCGAGCTGCCCGAAAACCCTGAGCTTTAGCCTTTGGGCGACGTGGACATTCTTTCACAAAGTGACCAATCGACCCACAATAATAGCAAGCATTGTCCACCCTCCTGCGCTCCCTTTCCGTGGAAGTTAAAGGACTACGTAGCCTCCCACTTGCATAGGTTCTGAAGCAGACTCAGAATGAGAGGGTCCTGCAGAAGGGATAGAACCAGAAAACCCAGGTTCAGCTTTCTGTTCTGAGCATCTGGCATCGACCTGGAGAGTCAGATCCACTAAATCGGGGAATGCTGTGGTCAAGGAAGGAACTACTGATAATGCATCTTTCATAGTGTTGTTCAGACCCTTGTAGAATACCACAGCCCTCTTGCTCTCGGGCCATGAAGTCTCGGCTGACAGTTGGTTGAATTTTGTGATATATTCAATGAGTGTTCCCCTGCCTTGATGTAATTCTAACAGTTCTAGATCCCTGGATTGGGCTTTGTGGCGGGTGTCAAAGACACGTGACATTTCTGTCACCAGGAGGTCAAAGTCGTATAATGCTGGGTTATTGTTCTGAAGAAGTGGGTTGGCCCAGGCAGCGGCTGTACCAGATAAATGTGATAACAGAAAGGCAGCCTTAGAAGTAGGATCGGGAAAGGGAGGTAGGTCGACACAGAAAGTGTAACTTGCACTGATTTATAAATGTGCAGTACTTGGTGGGATCCCCCTGGAATCTTTCAGGTGCAACCAATGGGAAAGAAGTGGGTAGAATCACGCGAGGAGTAGTGGCCGGGCCTGGGGCCTGGGGAACTGGAGCAGGTGGTGCCGCGTCCCCAAACTCTGCATCTGCAGGTAAAGGGTTGCGGGTACTCTGAATAGCATCTAAGCACTGGTGAAGGGCTGTGGTGGCTGCAGCCATGTCTGCTCTTAGTACTGTGATCGCTTGAATCATAGCTGCCATGGGGTCGTCCGTGGCACCCTGCATACTCCGCACGACAAAGAATGGTTTCACAGTCTGTCAGGTTGCTTGATTGTCGTGAAGAGTATTGAAACCTCCGTCCCCAAGTACCACAGAGAGAGAATACAAGATTACTCCCTATGCGATCATTGAGGCCACAGGTGGGTAGTTCTTGAAGCCCGGAACCACGAAAATGTTTAAACCCAAGGCAGCTGTAAAGGAAAACCTTTTATTAGCAATCAAATGAGTACAGTACAAGCAAACAAGCAGAATAAAGAGCAGGGCTTACCT